>NC_088350.1:31292857-31944285 GCF_036884655.1 Musa acuminata AAA Group | reverse complement strand
AGCTCCAAACAGCTCCAAACGAAACTCTAAGCATCTAGCCCAGACTGCTCTTTGCACATAAATGACCATCAGTAGGTCACTACTATGATAACTTCAACATATACACATGTCTCAAATCTTTGGTGAAGTTCTTCATCACAAATATTCATCATTGCAATCCAATCGCTGAAATTTACTGATACGAATTTCTTTAAGACTTCAGTTCCAATAATTAAATCAGGGGACAGTGCATTTCATATGTCAAAGAAACCAGACATTTGAAATGGATATATGCAGCAGGCTTATGTTAACCAAGTATCGCCCAACTGGATGCACTCCAAGAAACCAACAGATTAAACATTCCATAAATGGAATTATCACACTAGAACCTGCATCAGGTTGCTTATGTCACTCAGATGTTAGACTTTTAATAAAATGTCCAAAATTTAATTAAATTTCCAAGAAAACAATTAAAGTTATGGCCACTATAATGAGAAGTAAATAAGGACCGATAGTCAAATAGCATTAAAACTAATATTATCTAGAAAAAATTCAAATATAATGAAAGAATTATAGCTATATGCGTGTAAACCAATTAACATTAGCAAAATGAGAAATCCTACAATTCTTAGTCTAGATTTTAGCACATGAATGAGCAGAATTTTGGCAATCCCCAAAATGTTCTATTGAAGAACACTTACTGTGATTGAACAAGTGGGGTATAGACAATACCCGGTTCTACAATCTCTCCGAGAACCAATATGCCTCCACCATTGTCTGATCCTTTCAAGCAATGAGAAAAAACCTTAGGAAAATTCCCAGCAGAGGAGAGCTGCGAAATGACAGACAAGTCGTTCTGTCCAAAACCAAAAATTCCATCAACTGCCCTATCTGACTTGGTCAAATCTCCAGACTGCGAGTTGCTACATCTGTTGTAATCAAACTTATGAGAAACTCAGGCAATCACATTTCACAATATCAGCTAGGGGTTGAATTAATTATAAATGAAAAAATAAAGAAAGAAAGATGTACGCACTTGTTGGTTTGTTACCTATGGGTGATGCTTAAATAACTTTTAGAATGAAATTACAGTAGGCAAGTAACTTAATGCACAGAAATCTTTTGCATCATTATGAGCAAGATAGCAAGGCTTACAGTGTCCAGAAGTGAGTTTTGCCATTGCTTGGTACTATACTGCTTTCCTAGAATCACATGTTTATGATATCAAAACTTAAGTAACAAGAAGATGTATACTCCATGAATTTGTCATTTGAATGTCATCTTCTTGTTTGGCATATTAGTTCCTGATTCAAAATTTATTGGACAAAGAAAGCTAAATTAATTTTTCCTTCGTACTTCACTGATTATTTGAGGCACCAAAAAATGCATACAAGTGATAATTCAAACGATTTTTTAAATCTCACTAAAGACTTTTGGCAATAAATTTTTTTTTGAGCATATGTCAGCTAGGAATTACTGTAAGCAGTTTACCCAAAAACAATTGTGGCTGAAGAATTTAAAAATTGCTCATTCTCCAAAACTGTGTCGAAGTACATCATATCAGATACATAATACCCAGAAGTGCCACTCCCATCACCATACTGGAAAGAGTAACCACATAGTGAGCTCGAAAAATCAGAGCTGGAGCATAATGCCTGTCCACTTTGGAGGGCATAGGAGCACCGATCATCAGAACAGGTTATGGTCGTAGATGTGGATGACTTATCAGGATCAAAGAACTCCAGTTGGATCTGCAAAGAAGGAAATGACCAAATCGGCAATAATTTTCCGTTGTGAAGCTCCGAAATGATATGGTACCATCAAACTTAAATCTTCTAAGTTCATTATCAAATAAAACCAACAAAATTGTCGAAAATCATCTAAAAAAAATATCATCTTGATGAGACTGAGGAACAGCAGGCCTTACATTAAGCCCACTTGAAGTTGGGCATCCGGTGCAGGAACTGCAGGTTACCCATAAGATGTCGCTCCCAGTGTCAATCTGAACGTAGAATTCCTTCGCAGGGTTGCCCAATTTAACTCGACTAAAGTAGAGCCTGCGGTTCAACATCATAGTTAACAGAATAAACACCAATTGGTTATTTAGGCCACAAAAATCGTTCCTTTGCATATTTACAATATCAGAAAAAGAACACTCACAATAAATATGCATTGGAACAACCAATTCCTGTCAAAGGAAAGGGAGGAAAAGAGAAACGAAAAACTAAGAATTAGGAAGAAAAAACACACCAATAAATGCTAAAGCAACCGCAACACACGAGTTCCGATCGAGTGGATTCGCTTGGAAGCAATTTCAAACCCAAGAATCAAAGATCCCTTAAAGAAGACGAGACGGAGAAGATATGTCTGATACAGAAGAAAAAGGAAATGGATAACGATCTCCGTAAACAAAGAAGAAATACAAAAAGGGTACCCGGCGATCGCCGGATTCGCAGAGCCGTCAACGGGGAAATCCACCACCCCAGCGGCCGGCAAAGAAGAGGAGCCCAGGAGGAGCCGGCCATGGCGAGCGCCGTCACGGCCTCGGAGATGCTCCAATGGGGCCCCTCTCACTGGCACTGCCCTCTCCAGAATCAGCTTCGCCGGGAAACCCGCTCCGGCCCCGGCGAGGTGGAGCGCGGTCACCGCCCCGGCCAGGAGCAGGAGGGGAATCACCGACATCCCCCCTCTACTTCCTTATGCCTCTCTCTCTCTCTCTCTCTCTCTCAACTATCGTTATTGGATCACTCCACGACAAAGGAGACCACCGCACGAAGAATTTGACGGAGGGAGGATTGAGGCGTTGGTTCGGCGGACACCCGACTCGTACTTTTGTTCTTTGCTTCGACTTCGTCTCTGCTCTCCTCTCTCGCCGGTAGCGTTTCGAAGTTACATATACCTCATTTACTGTACTTAGGACGAGCTTCTATCGCACCTTATTTATTGCTTGGAACTTTATGTTTAGGCTATCTTTATGCATTATTTATCGCTTCGAGATTTATGGGCACGCAAAAAGAAATTACTTGACGTTTCTCTTTTTTTTTCTACAATATATATATATATATATATATATATATTACATTTTTGATAATTAAATCTAACTCTCTTCTACATGAAAAGACTTCCATCCCGGACAATACACAATATTATACACAGTATTTGGATCATATTGAATAATTCTTATGTATATAATTTTTTTAGTTTTTATACAATATTCTAATATTTTTTTAATATTATATTATTAAACACCATAACTCTAATGTAATATAATATTCTTACAAGATTTATAGTATTTTTTGATGTTTTTAAGATACTATAACATAATGTAAAAAATACTGATTTATCTTATTAACCGTTTCATAATAAGATGGGAAAAAATATTTCATAAAATTTAAAATATTATTTTTTTTATTTTTAAAATAGTTAAAATATAGAAGAAAAATAAATAAATGAGGGACGTTTTAAAAAAAAATAAAAAAAAATCTCTCAAAAAATACTAACTAAATCATATCGTACTGAAATCAAAATCAAATCGATTTAATAGTTCTTTGGCTTCGATCTGAATTTGAATCGACCATTTAATTTCAATACCTAAGTTTGAAAAATCAGAATCAACGGCTTCGATTACGATTTGAATAGTTAATTTCATAAATTTTATTTTTATATATTATTTAAAAGATATATTTATAACGGTTTATATTTTAATTTTTTTAATAATAAAATAATAATAATAAAAATGACCGTTCGAGTCATAATCGAGACTTTATTACGATTGACGTGTGTCCAACGACTTCTTTGCTTGAGACTCAGGTTAGGTTCATGTCCATGTTTTGGCATTAGAAGCTTTGATGGAGACGGTGAGGTCATGTCATTATCATGTGTCACCTCCCTCCGCACGAGATCGATTGATCTTATCTTGCTTGTGAGTCTGAGTCGGAATCTGAGCTCACTGTAACCCGAATGTGCTGCCACATGGAGAGAGGCTCATCAGATTTGAGTTTGGGTTGCATGATTATTAATAATAAATCCCCTCCGTTATGCTGTAAAGATACTTTTAACTCTTTCATCAGTTTGTGATATTATTATAATCCTAAACTTAAATTAAAGAAAAAAATTATTATATATATAGAACGAGATCAAACCAAGTTCACTATAATTTTAATCATCAAATCAAGCTACACTGAAAGGAAAGATGACTAAGAGATTCGAACTATCATTGAGGTGATTAAATGAATAGATTTGAGATATCAAAACTCCAATAAGGATAATTTGGTAATAATGAAGCTCCAACCAACCAACACCTCTAAAAGATTTTTGGAGGAAAAAATCATTTTGATATCATGTGAATTACCAATTATCTTAAAATGATCTTAGGGCATTACCAATTATTGGATGTTTATCTAATTTATTATATTTATATACTTTAATTTATTATACTTATATTATATATTTTTTCTAATTCCAATTTATATACCTAAATCTCGGTGTCTGAAGTCACTTAAATCATCTGGTCCCACCCGTCTCCGATCACGAGGCAGGTACGCGGTGGGTGTCCCTCGGTTGGTACCACAGTATTTTGTGCCGCATACCTTGCGTCGATCGCCACGTCGATACCGAAAAGGTAAGCAACGGCGGAGACGCGTCCAACGCATCGATCCGTGGACTCCAAATGCTGTCCAATCGGAACCAGCCTCGTTCTCCATAAATAGCATAACGGACCCGATGTTTCTCGCCTTTGACGATCGAATCCCTCGAGGAATTCTCTTCATCTCTCATGGCGCCCAAGGCCGGGAAGAAGCCCGCGGAGAAGAAGCCTGCCGCCGCAGAGAAGGCCCCGGCGTCTGATGACAAGGAGGAGAAGAGTGCTGAGAAGTCTCCTGTCTCCGCTGAGAAGAAGCCCAAGGCAGGGAAGCGGTTGCCGTCGAAGGAGGGCGTCGGCGCGGGCGGCATAGACAAGAAGAAGAAGAAGGCAAAGAAGGGGAGCGAGACGTATAAGATCTACATCTTCAAGGTGCTGAAGCAGGTGCACCCGGACATCGGGATCTCCAGCAAGGCCATGTCCATCATGAACTCCTTCATCAACGACATCTTCGAGAAGCTGGCCCAGGAGGCCTCTCGTCTCGCCCGCTACAACAAGAAACCCACCATCACCTCCCGCGAGATCCAAACCTCCGTGCGCCTCGTCCTCCCTGGCGAACTTGCCAAGCATGCCGTCTCCGAGGGCACCAAGGCCGTCACCAAATTCACCAGCTCCTAGAGACTCTGCGACTTGTGGATCGTTAAAAAAAAATAGGGTTAGGGTTTTAAGATGCCTTTTGTGAATCTGTTTTTATTCGGCCGATGTAATAAGTCTTTGATGATAGAAGATAGAATATCGTGACCTGCCTTTCTTAGACATGTTGAATTACGATTCCAATTGTTTCTGCTGGCTCTATTGGAAGATATGTATAACATTGCACGTTTCTCTGTGATATGAAGCCTTGTCTGGTACTCAGGGCGTTGTTTGGAAGCTGACCGATGGAGAAAAGAGAAGCGCAATGGGGAGGAAACGGTAAACTAGCATTTTCACTTGAGTTCTGCAGTTTTGCATATTCATTGATGATGTTGGTATTCATGTTGGCATCCACTTTTACGTGCTGTTATGTAAATTTATACCCCCTTTTGTTGCTAAGAGATCAAAGTGAGTTACTTTAGATAATATGCTGTATTAATTATGTTCATTGATCACCGGGTATTGTGATTTAGGTTTTGATATTTTCAAAATTTTGCTTCTTTAGGTTCTTGCATGATTAGCTTGTAAATAAATGGTTACCTCTTTTGTCATGTATATACTAATTTAGTCCAATAGAAGTAAGGTTTTAAATATTGGTCTGGTCATAAGTGTCAAATCATTATTTACTGTTCTAACTTAGGTTCATTGTGTCCTGACATATTGCCCTATATGAGCAGTACCAATAGAAATTGGTATGATATTTCATGAGTTGTATATACTAGCTTAATATGTATTGTATTGCGACATGTGTTCATCCGGAAAGGGTTAGTCTTCCTAAAACTTCTTATGATCTCTTAAGGACATATAAAGGAGAAGATAGGTTTGAAGAAGTGTTTAACTTATTTCATAAATAGTCATTTCAACAAACACTTGATAGATAATGTAAATTACAAACATAAATTTTATAAACTTTGAATGACTGTACGACAAAGGATCCAAGATGGTTGTTATGATTAAAAGCCTTACAAGTGTCCACTTGACATTATTGTGAAACAAGACATCCAAGATGGTTGTTATGATTAAAAGCTTTACGAGTGTCCACTTGACATTATTGTGAAACAAGACAGTGAACTAGTTTTAGATGCTATCCTAAAGATCCATTTAGTCATGTGCTATCTTGGTAGTTGTTGCAAGTTGTGTTGATTAACATTTTATACAACTCTATAGAGTTAGAAAATTTTTTAAATGACATGCTTAAATGGTTTGTTTTTGGATAGTTTTACCTTTATGTGATAAATGCACATATTGTGTATTCACAAGACTAAAATGGTTACAAAAAGTAAATAAAATGATGTCATCAAGTTTATTGTAAGCTCTTTGCATGTTATACAAAGAATGAACAAAGTCGAAAAATATTGATATACATAAACATTACATCAAACATCTTATTTATAAATTTATTTGTGATATTTTGTCTCATTAATTCCTTTAGCGTTCTCATCAAAGTCTTTGTGAACATTGTATCTCTTTGTCTTTGTTGAATCTTTAATTTTTTGCTCCAATTATAATTATAATATGTTTTTTGGTTCCTTTCTACCGTGTTATTGAGTAGTCAAACTTTGATCCATCACATCGTTTTAACTCGCCAATGATTGACTCTAGTGTGGAGTCGATTGAGTTATGTTGATCTTTATTGGTTATTATAAATCCCTAAGATGAAAAAAAAAAGATTTTTCTTATCATTTAAGAGATTAGCACAATCTACTATCAATAGATTTGATAATTATTTTCTTTTATTAAGTTTTTTTAAAAGGTCTTTTAATATTTATAAAACTCCTTTATTGGTTAAATAATAGAATTAGGGTATTTGGTTTTACTTATTGTCTTAAGAGTTGAGAAGATAAAAGTTATTTAATTTTGCTTGCTCCTTGAGGATTGTACTTAAGACATTAAGTTGGTTATTAGTATTCATTGGCTCTTTGCTTATATTTTTGAAATACTCGTAGTGTTTGTACTCATTACGTTGAGTTAGTTATTATGATTCACGTTCTTATTTTTATTGAATTTTTGGAATGTAAGAAGTATTTTCGATAAGAGTAAAATTTTGCTCAGACTTGGAGCAAGTTTGATAGTTTTAGTCGCCTTAGAGATTGTATTGTCTTCTTTATTATTTTCGTAGCGTATTTATTTGAGTATAAAGAGTATAATATCACGTATTGCCTATTTTATTCTTTGGTTGAGTACTATCATGTTGCGTCGACTTGAAATTTTATATTTTCATTTATTTTGATGAGAAGCTCATCAAACCAAGCTTACAAAGTTCGTTGGCCTTTATCCTTCAATTTTGTCTTGGTATTTAGAGTTTGTTTTTGTTGTATTTATATCCTTGACTCTTTTCACGATTACGCACTCTTTCTCTATGAGAGCGAGGGATCAATGACTCTATAGAAGTCTCGTCTTTATGGTACTATGTTACTGTCATGCTTATGGCCTTATTATTTATCACTTTGTGTTTGTGTCCTTTTATTTGTGATTTATAGATCTGCCTTTGTGACACTGTGATCGTGAGCGAGGGATCAACTCTTTGTTTTGGGTAGTTAAGTCTCTTTAGACCTATCATTGTTTCTTTGGCCCTTTCAACCATTTGCTTCAACACCATTATGTTTCTTGAATAGTTTCTCTTGGTTAATAGAAAAGACAAATTATAACTCTCATGCATAACTTTTATCATCATATTGTAGGGCTTGCATCGATTTTGTTTTTCTTTGCGCCTTTGGTAGTAATGTTCGTTTACTTGGCCTTGTCATCCAACTTGTTGGGATCTCAAGTGAATATGAGTTTTGGAGTTGTCAACTCTCCGGTTGCTTAAATCATATATCTATATGATAAAGTTTCTCTTATGTGACTCGTTAGTACTTGTACTTGAAATTCCTTCTTGGTGGTACATAGCCCCTATATGTCGATGACTAAGGTTTTTATTTGATGTAAAATTTGATTTGGAATTCCTTCTTAGTGGTACATAACTCCTATATGTTAATGACTAAGGCTTTTGTTTGATATAAAATTTGATGTGCGTAAAAAAATCTGCCTCTATAGTACTATAACATTCATTCCTTAAATTCCTCATTGGTGGTACATAGCTCCCAATAGCTCCCGATTATATCATCATATGATCAAGTCTCTTTAGAGAGTTCTCTCGTGTGTGTTGCATTGTCTTGAATTGTTCTATTATTATTCGTTGCAATATGTCGTCTTCTGGTGATATGGTGATATCTCGATGCGTTCGTTGACGTAACACTTAGTTGTAAGATCATATGATGATTCCTTGTCATTTGTTCGATCCGTTGAATCTTATAGAGCTATTGTTTTGAGGTATCCCTCCTTAATATATGTGGTCCGTTACATATAATTTTTTTTTTGAAAAATCAAAACTTATCCTTTCAGCATCTGTCTCATTAGAATTTTTTTGTATCATTTAAAAAAAAATTAAAAATTATCATTCATTTAGATTGTTTTATCTTGCTGCTGAACAAACTATAGGATGTCCATACAAAAGATGTCTTACTTCATGTCACTATTTGGTCGGGACTTTAACCTTGCTGCATCGATATAGCTTCTAGAGTCTTTGACGTTACAAAAGCAGAATGGTCACTGGAACCTGTTTGAAGTGTAGTAGCATCTCAAGAATTAAAGACGCTAGGTGACTATGGATCGAGATGCTAGGCGACTACGGATCTACATCCGACATACTCCTGAATTTGGTTATGTAGACAAAAGGTCGGAACAGTATTAGTACATGTTGCTTTCAAGTACTTTCATATATTTTTATGCTATAATACATGTATAACAAAATCTTTAGTGTCATGGTTTACACAAAAGTCAACTGATGCAGTTAGATGAAACTAGATAGTGTAATCCAATCAAAGAAAAGACGGTGAAATCGAATATGTGATTGTAATTTTTCTCTTTTACTGATGGCATCAACTGTGAAAAGTTTGATTCTCCAAAGAGAACATCATACCTGGCAGCAACCACGCCTTCCAAACGACAACCGCTGAGGTATTGCTGCATATTTCAGAGGCCGCAGGCAAACTAAATCAAAATCAAATGAAGTGTAAGAACCATGGCCAAAATAAGACAGTAGAATTCCCAACGGGTGTTTCCAACTTAAAACAACACCAGGGAATACATGCCTTAGCAGTAAACGCTGTACATGCACAAAAATTTCCTTAAAACCAAAACATATGTGCCCCAGGGAATACACTGCAAGACTATCAAAAGACTTTGGTGACAACTCTCTCACAGTTAGCTTACACTATTTCTTATTACATATATGGCAAGAGTCAGATTATCAAAAACATACTTTTCCTTCTTCAGGATATCTAAGTGAACTTTAAAACAAAAAGAAAAAAAAAAAAAAAAAAACTTTGTCGTCCTAGTTCCCCTCTTTCATGGAAGCGATTTGATTGACTTCCTTCATATTAATAATTTGAACTTCCTCTACGAGATGAGTATGGTCTGGGTAATCTATGGAGCTTGTTGCTTATACAATAAAACGGGAAAAAAAAAAAGAATCCAATTAAGTCTGAACCAAAAAGCGGTCAAGTGAGCCCACGCCAATGAATTCAAGTGCAAATACCAAAAACTGCCAGGTTAGTGCAACAAAACTCAGATGGTAAAACTAATCTGGAGTAGTGTTGAGTTCAAGACCTCTTTCTCTTGCAGCTTCTGTAACAACATCTTCATTTTCCGTCATTTTGGAGAGATCCAGGTAGGATTTCCAGAGCTTAACAGAGAAAGGATAGACTGACAAAGCCTGCTGATAGAACCTTTCAGCAATTCCCTGTACTTCTGAATTTCTCAAAAGAGCAGCTGCTTCCAGCCATACACTTTCTGGTGCCACAGGGGCCGACTGAAAGATTGAATTAACTAAAAGGCAGCTTCCCCAGAACACAATGCCATCAGAGGCAACACCAGAGTCACTGTAGTTTCTAGCAATGAATTTGTATACCGACAAGGCTAACCGGTAGTTTGCTGGTGTAAATTCCATTAATGATTCAACAAAATCAACAAGATCCTTGGGATCAATCTTTTCCGGAAGAAATGTTGGGCCATAACATGCTTCAAGCACATAATTTAGTAGAGAAAAATCTGCAGGAACTGATCCAATGATCTCATCAATCAGCTGCCTTATCCTGGACTTCTTAATGCTTTGATAATACCGTCTGGACAACAGTTCCAATCTAGGTAAAATACGTGTATCACCAAAATAAATGTTTAAAAGATCTAATATAACTTGACCATGAATGTTATGGGGAGATTTCAACCCTTTCAACAGAAATAGCGCTGCATGTTCCCTTAAACAGTGTCGATAATATTTGGGAGAAGCCAACTTTAGGGCTTCATCAACTGCATTACAAGCTCCTCTAACATCATTCTTAAACATCCTGTGAAGAGAGAGATTTATCAGCCCAAACATTTTATCATCTGAGTTAGTATGATCGCTACCTGCAGACTCTACAAGTAATGGCTGTTCGGATGACCTACAAAAATCAGCATCCTTACCCTCTAAATTTCTACACTGAGGATCAATGAGTTCGCCAAATTGCTGAAACCACTGGTCAATTAACTTTTCTGCACAATCAGTTCCTTTTACTAATTCATGTTCTATATACTGATTCCAAAGACACTGAAAACCTGGAACTTCTTTAGGCCAATTACATAGTATGTCCTCAAACCCTCTCCAAAATACATCAGTCTTACCATTTTCTTGTAACCGTACTGATAAAAGAACAAGTTCGACGCAGGTTGGGTACAACTCCATGTATTTGACTAATAATTCAGCTGATCGATGAAAACCATTAAGTGCTGTTACAAACCTAACATGACTAACTGCTAAGAAGTGCAAAGATCTGAGAGCAGTTGTGTCTCTTTTCTGATGGTTTTCATCAACATCAAGAGCAACTCTTTGTAGAGCAAATTTCATAAGTTCTCCTACCCGGTCTGTTTCATCAGTTGTTAGCTGCACGAAAGGCCAGTCAATACTGAAGGGAAGATCTTTCTCCACCTCAAAATGCTGTATAATTTCTTGTGGAAGTTTCTTATACATTACTAAATATATACAACAAATCCAAAATATGCATTGATCAGGAAATGTCAAACACGAAAGAATTTCTGCAAGCACTGTGTCACCAGACTGCTCAGAATCAGATGCAGATGAAAGTTGATAAATTCTCCTAACAACCTTCTCTACACTACCACACATACAAAAACAATCAACCATCTGCAAGAAAATGTCCAAGACACAGGCGCTTCTGTATTTCAGTTCCTTGTCACATATCAATTTCTTTTGGCAAAGCATGCTCAAAGCATCGTTATATGCATCCAACCGATCATTAACTTTCACCCTACTGTTAATGTACATCAGCCAAAGCTCATGAGAACAACCATTGTGTTGCACCTGAAAGAAAAATATGAATATCTTTTGTATCCACAAGTTTGCAATTCAATATCGATGAGCAAGAAATTCGAACTATGTATCGAGCATTATCAGTAAAACTGTGGGAAAGGGAATGCTTCTAGTCATGTGCATATTTCATGTGTGCTTGTAACCAGCAAGAAGTGAATAAGGCCAACGTCACGATACGGCAAGAAACTTTCCAGGAAAAAACATGCAGTTTTCCGACAGAAGACACAAGAAAGAGGTATCTGTATAACCCTAACCCATGCAGGGTTAGGGAGGGTCAATGTACACATAAATTTTCCTTTAAAAAATATATAAATAAGATGAAAGAAACACATTTCATATATTATATGCTTTGAAACAAGCTAATAACCTTATACACAAAACTAATGTAACTAACTTTTTCAGTACAAAATGTTGAAAGAAAATATTAAAATTTTCTACACACACAGGTTTCTTAATTTTGCCCAGTTCAGTGTGGTTTGGCTGGTATCTACCGGTCCAACCAGTGAACAGGATGCGGACCACTTAAAACCATTCATTGCTTAAGGCCTTAAGCCCTGGTTTTTCATTCTCTTAATGTGATGCACTAAGACTTGTGAGAAGTCATGACATATTTTTCAATCTACATCAAACTAACTAGCATGTTTGAGAATTGTCAAAACAATTAATGAGTTAGACCACATTTTTTTCTCCCCATAAATTGCAAATATCATGTGATTAAATATTACCAAGTCCATTGTTGTGTCTACCTAGATTATGTGATGGCCCTACAATAGGCTCCTATAGTATTGTGAACATTATTTTGAAATATGATGAGCCTATGTGAGTGACCAATCAACATCAACATTAATACCATGGTTTGCTGTATCATGTCGACCAACCATTTCATTCCTGCTTGGACCAGTACGTATAAGTCCGAACCAGTGTGCCATGTGTTGGTGCATTGGTAGGTACCAGTAAATAAAAAAAGGATGAAAAATCAGCCAAATTAAAAAAACATATTTCATTTTTTTTATCCTGAAGTATTAGTATATAAACTAAATTTGGTGCTAAACATGCATCAATAAACATCTAATTATCTATTAAATATGGTAAAATAAGCTTGTAAATCATGCAAGAAGTCAATACATCAATCTACACTAATTATTCTTAAATATCACTAATTAGATCTTAATTAATCATAAGTCACTAATCAATCAAGAATTACCAATATTCTTTATGCTAATTTCATGACATGATAAAGAATACACAGAGAAAAGCTAAAAATTACTAATCAAACTCAAAATCAGTACAAGTAATTGATTGATCAATTTAATTATACTCTAGAAATCAGTACAACTTCTTTGGACATGATATAACCTAAACGATACTAATTCTGGAATGTATCCAATCTCTGTGTCAAAGATGAGTCATAAGACCGGATGCTTACACATATATGTATGGTTAATGTATGTGTAAGTACATTGACATACATATAGCACATGGCTATACATAGATGCAGATCATATTCACACCAGAGTGGTACATGGTTAGTAATTTATGTAATTATTTATAACTTTTTTTTTCCCGAGTTAATTAGCAGGTCTTTACTTGATATTTTTAATTTAAGTCTGAATAAAGCTTTAATACATTGATCTAACCAATCTTGTGATGCCATATCATGTAGCCAGATCAAGTCATCAGCTGAAACATGAATATTGATCAGCAAATCAGTTCTATATATTATCGTATTCTGCCTGGACAAAATTAGCACGGATCATGTAATCAGCTGAAAACAATCCAAGCTTGATGGTGCAAAGTGTAAACAGATCATAGATCCAGCTTAGGTCAAATTGACTTATTTGAATCGCCAAGTCAAGTTGGTCCAGGATTTTATAATAACAGATTTAAATCTATATTTTCTGCTCTTCTATAGGGTGGCACATGATTGTTAAAGATAACAGAATGGGATCTAAATTTAACGCAGACATTTCAAAATTCGGTATTGTCTATGTAATACTAACTTGTTTGAGATAAAAGGATGTGTTTCTTTTGTACTGCCTAAAATTCAACAAAGTACCTCATGGAAAATAGCAAGGATCACATGAAACAAATTGGTCCAGGATTTTATAATAACAGATTTAAACCTGTATTTTTCTGTTCTTCTATATGTTGACACATGATTGTTAAAGACAGAGCAGGAACTAAATTTAATACAGACATTTCAAAATAAGATATTGTCTATGTAATACCAACATGTTTGCGGTAATTTCATAACAACAACAAAGCCGTAAATCATAATTGTTTGGGGTCGGCTACATGAATCTTATACTGTCATTGAGATCCGTAAAAAATCATATGCTTAGTTAAATTCAGAGTACTTAAATCTTTATTTATAGTTTCTATTAAAGTTTTTTTAAGTCTTCCTCTATCTCTCCTCGTACTACTAACATTAATTATTTCATCTCAATACATGCTCATACCATCTTAAATAATTTTCTTTCATTTTATCCTTTATCGAAGCGATACCTAGCAGTTCACGAATAAAAATATTTCTTTTCTTATCTTTCTAAGTAACTTCACACATCCATCTCAGCATTCTTATCCCAACAACACAAACTTTTTGTATATGTTTTTTCTTAACTATCCAATACTCAAATCCATAAAGCATTATTAGTCTTACAACTGTTTTATAAATTTTTTCTTTTAATCTTAAAGGTATTCAATGATCACACAAGACTTCTAATGCCCTGCACTACTTTAACCATCCTGCTTTTACTTTAAATAATATTTTCATCGACATCTTCATCTTCTTCAATAATTGGTCCAAGATTCCTAAAGCTTTTATTTAATGGGATTTCTTGTCCATCAAATTTAGCTATATTCTCTTGTCTATTTCTAGAATTACTAAAATTACATTTTATATATTCAGTCTTAGTCCTACTTAATTTAAAACTTTTAGTTTCTAATGCTTGCCTCCATAGCTTAAGTTTATAATTAATTTCACTTAAGCTCTCATCAACTAAGATAATATCATTAGCAAATAACAAACATTAGGGAGGTCTATCATGTAAGTAACTAGTAAGTTCGTCTATTATTAATAGTGAAAAGATAGAGATTTAATGCAGATCCTTGGTATAATTATATGCTAATAGAAAACTCACTAAACACACTTCCTATAGTTCTAACACTGGTAGCTACATTATTATACATATATTCAATAACAACAATACAATTAGTGGATACACCTTTCTTTTTTAAAACCCACTATAAAAAATCTCTAAGAACTCTATCATAAATTTTCTCCAAGTCAATAAAAACCATATGCAAATTTTTCTTTCTCTATCATAGGTTGCATTTCACTTGTATTACCTAAAATTGAAAAGAGTACCTTATGGAAAATAGCAAAGATCACATGAAACAAAACAGAAACAAAAAGAGAAAATAAAACCCAGCTGTATCAAGAACTGAACAGTAGATCTTAACAGAAAAACATTCTACTGGTAATACCGCATGGAAAAACATGTCATCCTTCCCAATGCTCTTCTCCTTTCTGTAGAAAATATGCAAATAAACAACCCAAAGACATATAGAATTGGGATCAGCCTCAATTGCTCGTGATAATACTGAAAGAGCCTGCAAGAAGCAATTTACACAGGCATGAAATGTTCACAACCAAATCTTTCTGGAAATACCTAAACAGAAAACATCTTATGTTCTAATCATCAATTCGAAAGAGAATAGTAAACGATATCACCTTCTTCCTCTCTGGTTTGTAGAACTTCCCACAGAACAGATCAAGTGCCAACTCCAGGGATTGCTCAGAATCTGGTAACCCTTGTATGAATTTCTTCTACAAAGTAAGACCATGAATCAGAGAAAAGCAACACTTGAGGACAGTTATATCAATTCTTAAGGAAGTGACAAATACTTGGTCAAGAAAGCCAAATGATCACTTCACAAATGCTTTGCATAGCTACCGTACTATTATTAAGACTCCATAATCTCACCAAGTATGACAAACGACTGGCTATAGATATTAAAATTCAAAACATTGCAATCTCCCAAAGCCACATTAAATAACAAGACCCCATCAGAAATTGTAGACATTAATTTAGAGAAATTATAGTGATTGACCAAATCTACTACGTTTTTCAGAAACTCAAACATTAATGAAGAATTTCAGACTATGAAGTTCATTGGACCTACCATCTTACCATCCTGGCATTGAAGATACCAAGAATGCCTACTCCAACTATCATAATCTGCAACGGTATCATCACTAGTTTGTAAGAATGGTGCATCTTGAGGAAGAATTCTTTGTATAGAAAAAGGTAAAGGAAAGGATGCAGAAAACCCCCTTTGCCAATACTGCCAGATGCTACGAGCCAGCACCGAGTGATATAAATGTGAGTCCACTTTTATAAGAGTTGAACCAATATAATAAGCAGGTATAGGCACAAAGTGTTTGTAGAGATCATGAACAGATTCTAAGGCACTATGAGAAATTTCAGCAGTCAAAGCATGACAATGAACATCTGCATCAGAAGATTGTGGTGAGGTAATAATACTATTCACCAGGGTAAATGTTAGACTACAAGATACGCACCTGTGTTATAGGTAACTAAAAATCCATCTTGCTTTAGTTTTCTCTTCGTGCATTGTTTGACATGTTGCCATGGGCACTCATCATTATTGCATTTCCCCCGGAGCTCAAACAAACAAAAGGGCCAAAAAGGATCAATTGAAGGATCACACAAGCTGTAACTCATTTCACATATTACTGGATTTCTGGCACTCCTTTGTGTGTAATCATCAATAGCATCTGGCAAACAAGCTGTAACTTCATGGGACTCGTCCATTAGGGAACCTTTTTCTTTGGTGATTGAGACCTCACTATGACAAGCAGGGATTTTTAACTTCAAAAGTGGCAACACATTATGCAGAATTGAAGAAGGTACTGACAAAATAGGTTTGGAAATTGACAAGCATGTTTCATTTAAAAAGCTACTACTTTCTGCAGGATCGTCATTCCTATGAGCTTCACTCTTCAAGGAAAACATACATTGTTGAGACTGGCCACAATGCTCAACAGAGCTCAAGTTCATGCTTCCTCCAACCTCAGAAATGCCTGCACAAATTCCAGGATAACAGTATTATACTTAAGTAAGCAATAACTAAAAAAGAAGTGGTCCTACAGAAATCATTTAAAGTTCAAAAAGGGAACAACCCAAATCTTCTGACTGTTAGGTTAATACCAACACATAAGACCAGAAGGGAATGACTCTTTTCTGGTTAGGTGAACTCCTAAGTAGCATACATGTTTGTGTCATACACCCATCACTAATCAAATGTTTGACAATTACATGGTTCTCATCCAATTATATTCCTTTCAAGCATTACTTTAGCTTTAAGAGCTCTTTTCTCTTAGTATTCACCAGGACATAATATCCATAATCATACAACATCCACTATGTTAGAGTCTTAGAGACAAAATATGACATTGACATCAACCATATAGAGACAAGAAGTGGCAATAGCAATTGAAAATGTCATCACATGCCTAAATAAGGCAGGAACAGAGGAAGAACAATTTAATTTAATGCAAATTATATAGCAAGAAGAAGTCACCATGTCCTCAACAATTCATCAGCGAATAGGAAAAAAAAATGACTTATTGAACAATAAGTTTAACAATTACAGCACAAGACCAGAATCAAATCTGTAATTCATAGAGTACACCACAAACCATATATAGATAAAATTGGTTTCTGTAATTAATTGTCAAGAGGCTTCTTTTTCAAAAGAAACACATTAAGGATGTCAACATCAAGGTTCTATATTTCAGGTATTGTACCTATGCCAGTCCATAACCGGACCGGTGCAAATCTGGTTCGTGGCAACATACCAGCACATGGTACACTGGCATCCACTATAGTGCCACGAGAGGTGGGGGCCAAGTAGGAGGGAGAGGGAGGAGGAAAAGAAGAAGAGGAAGAGAGGAAGAAAAGGATAATAAGAGGAGGAGGTATTTAGAGAAGCTAACCACTATGACTTTGGTTAGCCAATGCTGTGAAATGTAACCAGACTTGAGCTTTTTGGAGGTCAAATTGGCTTCCCTTTTTGTCTTTGTTTTTTTAGCTCTGATAAGCAGAGCTTAGGTTTCACTTGGTTTCTAAATTAATTAAAGTATCTTTTTGGGGAAAAAAAGAGGAGGAGGTGAAGGTGAAGAAGAGGGGAGGGAGCAGCAAAGAAGAAGTAGATGAAGGAGAGGAGTACCGGACAGGGTGGGGCCTAGATGGTGCAAGAAGAAAAGAGAGAGAGGGGGGGAGTGGTGGATGAGGGGGTGAGGACTGGGTTATTATGGTTTAAAAAGCAGTAAAGAACTAAGTGTTAAACCCGGTAGGCCTAGTATCGCATGTGGACCACTCGAAGTTGGGCCCCACTTTACTCGGTTTGTCACTCCTTGGTCAACACTAACTCCAGTGAGATGAAAAAGAACAGATTAAATGAACCTGGATACCAGTTGATGAAGGACCTAGCACAAAATTCAAGCAAAAACCACAGTAAATAAAAGAGCATACTCGTCTCCTAACAATGCAGGGGTAGGAAGGGTCAATCTATATAGTCTTACTAATCTTACTGTTTAAAATATAGGAGAAAAGGACAAAATGCCTCAAAACTGAATTAGGATCAACGTATAAAAAAATCACAAGTCAATAATAAAAGCCATGAATTTGAAGGTTCAAGAATCATAAATATGTTGGTGCATTGTATGAAGCATATGTTGGCTGGCAGATCGACTATTGCATGCTGTAAGCACAGTCCTCTTATTCTCTGGTGACCTTTGGAGAGGAAAAGTGTCCAAGGAATGCTTCTAGTGAAAGAACAGAAGAGAGAGAGAGAGAGAGAGAGAGAGAGAGAGAGGAAAACCATTATTATAGGCTTATAGCCTCAATTGGCATCTTCCACTCCAATTTGTGCTGGCTAGTTTAGGATTAAGCTGCTCAAAAATGGGTAGAAAATGAGGAAAAATTACTTCCAAACTAAAGGTTCTGTAAAATTCTTGATTAGCCTTCAATTTGGTAAATACAACCAAATGGTAAAATTTTAAAAGAATACAGATACCATGCCAAAAAATATAATGCATTATTTTTTTAATATAAGATAGATGTATCGAAAACATACTCTCCTACAAGAAGGAAGAGAAAGAATGGAAGTCAAGTAATAACCGGCACAAAACATATTAAGATGAAAAACTAGCAAATGCTCTAGGTTCAAAACTAGTAAATAATCGTCACAAAACTAGTAAACTAGTAAAAGATGAAAAACTAGTAAACATATTAAGATGAAAGAATGGACTGGTATGACCATATTAAGATATTGAGATCAAGGAAAAGTGAAATTAATTTCAGAGGTCATTTATGGAATGTTCTAGGTTAAGCCTAAGGCTCCACATTGAGGTTTTAAATCTCGGTCCAATACCAGTTTTAGTAATGTAAATAATCAGTACAGTACAAGCATAATGGATGGACACCTGACCCATCCCGCTCCAATGTCAACCAAAAAAATTAATAAAAAAAAGTAATACCAACCTACCCTTACAAGACCATATGGCCATACCGGTCCTCTGTCAAACTAGTAAATGCTGGTTGGTGGTCCATATCGACCAGTATACTTGCTCCACAGTCGATGAAACTTTTATTTAATTTCACAAATGATTATCAACATTCCTTGTTTGAGTGTCCCAAATCGATCAAGCCAGATGAAGTCCAATCGATTTTTGGACGATTTTGGTTGAGTCTAACTCATATCCAAGGCCAGCACCCTTGTCACATTGTGTCAACATGTAGCGGATAAGTAGCATAGCAAATCAAGGTTTCAAGGACTGGTATTTGCCAGTCTGACCAAGAACTAATATTGGACCATATAGGTTAGTACTAGTAGATTCATTTTTTCTCAAGAAATACTGAGCGAAAGAGGTCAGCATGACCAGTATTTAAAAATTTATCGCATATGACATGAACCTATAACACATGGCTCCTTAATCGAGTTTTGCTAATTAGAAACGATGGAAATTAACTATTCAAATAGATTAAAAAAATGAAGAGCCCATTTTAGACTATTCCCCTCACGCTCACAATGATCCCTTCTCTAGACAAACAGTATGTTAATCAAGGACCTTCTGCCAAAGCATTTCTAGCTAAAATATCATTCCTTTGTGATCCCAAGGATGAAACAACCCCATAACTCTAACTCTTTGGACAACCTTAGTTGAATAACAAGAGGTTGGCCTTCATGATAACCTACTCTGAGTTCCTTGCCTCTATACCTAGGGTAAAGGAAGCTCTCAAGCTTTGCAGGGAGAATGAGTTCCGTAGAGCTAAATGGCAGCTCAAGGAAATGTCATCCCTTCACAAACACATAACCACAAAAGTAAATTGTTGGAAAGTGAATACTGACAAATAGAAAAAAAAAATATAAAACATTAAAAAAAAAATTGATCCCTCAAAAGTCATTTGGTCAAGCTAACAATTTAAAGAAAGTCATTGATAAATATAAATGAAATACCTTCAGGATTAGACACACAAGTTTTCTTCTGCTCCTGTAGTTGTTGGTCAAAAGAAGTACAAGATTTCTCAACTTTGCTGTTAATTGCTCGATCAACTTGGCATTCAATATTGCTAATGTCAGCACTCTTACATGATGTTCTCATACCAAACCGTGCGACCAATTTGGACCTCAAGGCAGCTTCAAGGTCATAGTCCTGAGAATCTCCATCTTTATTGACATCAACAACAGAAGTTTCTTCTACATGATTTCCAACATCTATAAGGCATGCCAAATTTGACTCAACATATCTGTTATCCAAAGCTAGATTTTCTTCATCATCATCTGTAGACAGATTTTGAAATGGACTACCAAGACCATTAGCAGCACTTTTGTCTCTCTGTTCTGAAGTACTATCATCAGGTTCGGAAAACTGGTTAGCACAAGAGCCATGTCTGTCTATCTGTTTATAAGATGCATCAAGAGGAGCTCCATCTGAGAAATTATGATTTAATTTGTCACCTAAATGCTCTGATGTCTGACCTTTAGTTGGTATACTATATCCCAATCTGGAAAACAGCATAATTTCCCCATGACCTTGCTTATTGGAAGGCCATATAGAGTTGGATGACTCCAGCATTAATGTTTGAAGCTTAGCAGTTATAATTTCTCTGTTCCTATGTAGAATGACACATCTCTCATTAGCTTTAATCAAAGCTCTTTGTGCCTTCCGATAAGCTTTAAGCGCATGCCTTTCTTCAAGCTCACACTGCCGTCTGAGCTCTTGTGCCTCTTCCAACTCCTTGTCTTGCAGCTCCTCCATCTCTAATAAAGATTCCAAATTCATGGTCCCCCACTCTGAGATGCCACCCTGACCCAAAGAAATAACAAAATTAATATTCAGCATCACGCAAATTGTTCTGTAGGGCATCAACTGAGAACTTCTCGAGAGGAAAGTTTGATGATACAAGTAGCTTCTGAAGGAGGAATCAATGTTAACTAGTCATTTAACAAATCATGTTTGATGAATAAGATAATCCCTATCACCACATTATTTCGATCCTACTAATCAACAAACAGAAAGGACATCATCCAACCATCTACCCAATCCATTGGTAATAGTAGCTATTTGCATAACATGCCCAAACAAAATCATGCAGAAAATCCACAGAATTTTATGGTTCAGAATCACAGAACAGAAAGAAATTACCTCTTGTTTTGTACTAGTATTCCAACTAAAAAAATCAAATCAAATGTTATCTTCAAAATATTATTAAGGTTGATCCCTCCAAGAATCTGGCAGATCTGGAGTTACCACAATACAAAAATCTTGTCATTATTCATTACCAACCCTGAACTAGGAAGAGATTCTTTTCTGGTTTCCCCAAACAAAAGAGTACAATAAACAAAAAGATCAAGAGAAATACACATACACTATATTAAATTTGTTGATCCACCTCAAGACAAAGTAACATGGAGATCTAATAATGCAAAAGTCAACAGCTCAGGTCCCATGCAGAAAACTACCTCTTGTTTTGTGCTAGTACTTCCAACTAAAATTGTTAATCAAATGTTATCTCCAAATATTATTAAGGTTGATCCCTCTAAGAATCCAACAGATCTAAAATTGGCATAATACAAAATATTCTTGTTATGCACCAACAGACCCTGAACTATAGTAGGCAATTCTTTTCTGGTTTCCCCAAACAAAAGAGTACATATAAACAAAAAGATCAAGAAAAATACACATATACCATATTAAATCTGTCGAACTATAAGAAAAAGATCCAACCTCAAGAGCAGGTCCCGTTTGAGCCAAATATAAGCTTTGATCTAACAATGCAGAGGCCAACAGTTCAGGCCCTTTGTCAGACTTAAGATAGCTGCAGGATGCATCACCAGTGATCTTGCTGTTAACTTCTTGCTTGGAGTTCATCTCGGGGTCAGCATACAAAGTAGAGTCAGTAACAAAAGTAGGCAACAGCATCTCATTATCTTCCAGTCCAGCGTGCTTAACTTTAGATGATCCCAGGACATTTTCATTGACATCACGATGACTCTTGTTGATTTCTTGATTTATTATGGACAACCTTTTCCCTTTTCCACTTCCATCATACCCAAGTACACTGTTCACTTCAAGATAACTACTTTCTCCCATGAGTTGCTGATGGGATTCTGCCATAGATTTGGTAGAATGTTCTTGCATTAGTAGTAGACCATCAGAGCCTTGAATTCTTTCCAAGTGTTCATCAAGCTTCAAGCGTTTGGTTGGTCGAATGTTAAGGGCTAGTCCTTTTGCATTAGCAGCTGCAGTTCCATCAATATCAGCAACCTGGTTGTCTAACTTCTGGTTCAGCTGTTCAAGGTGATCATTATAAGAACCAGTAACTCTGTCTTTGGTTTGAGCAAGTGACTTCATTTGAACATTAAGTTCATTTTCTCTTAAAGCAATTTGATGGCGCAAACTTTCTACAGCACTATCAGCTAAGACGGTATCTCGAATTTGACCATGTACCTGGCTTATTGAAGATTTCAAAGCAGTAATTTGCTTCTGAATGTGCTCAACCTTCTCAGATGAAGAGGTCCTTGGAGGCCCAAAGTTGGATCCATTGTTTTTTCCAGTCGATGAAAAGGGGACACGGCCTGCAACTCCTTTGTTTGACTTCAGTCTTGTTCCAAATTGTGTTGACTGATGCAGTATTTCATGCTGTCTCCGTGATAATGTAAGTGGCATCTTACACTTAACTGATCTAACTGCATTATCTTTCTTTTCTGTTGTTGCTTCAGGTTTCGAATTTTCAGAGTCAGTTCCACTGTCATCATCCGAAAAGCTTATCACAAGGTTATCATCAGATATTTTCTTGTGCCAAGAGAGTGCACGGTTCTTGTTCAATTTGAATGGCACCTGCTTTGTCCTAAATGTCTTATCATAATATCTTTTGGTTGAAGTATGGAACTTTGTATTGGCTATACTTGAACTATTACCTGGAAAGTAGCCAAAGAACAGTAACAACAAAGATGTAAGATCCTCAACAATCAAATTCCGAATTCCTACACATGCAAAGGCAGTCTATTATACAAGTAATGCTATGTAAGTTTTTCCATATGTGAAAACGAAATCGAATTTCACTGCATGAAATGACCCCTAAGAAAACTCAAAGATATGCTGTTTTTAAAGAATATGCAAGTTGGTCGTAACTTTATATGAGTACATATGCTATAATCAATACAATGCAGAAAATAACAAGATCTTAAGTTTTGTTAGAATAAAGGCATGCAGGTCATGTGTGGGCAATATACGTGCCAGCTGGCATGGATCGAGAAGTTGACAAAAAGTTCCAAAATTCAGAGTCATAAACCAACCTATTGAATTAGTTAGGATAAAGCTTGTGTACCATCCACTAGGAAAAATAACTACATGATTATGAAAAACACATATAATTTCATTTCATTGGATATCCATTACCCAGAGTTGCCATATTATGTATTTTTATGAAATCATCTAGCCAGAGCAACCAAGATTGCAATCATGGATAAATGTCCTAAAGCATAAATACGAGACACTGACTAAAAGTGTGCCATTCGAAAATGGAAACTGGAACTTCCAAGAGTGATTTTCATTATCATATAAGAGTTTATGCTTATAACATGTCACAAAAGACAGTGAGAATAAAACATAGTTAGGTACTTACCTGTCTGAAGATTTCTAACAAGCCCGTTTCTCGTAGAGACAAGAATTGGCTCAGATAGTGCTTTATTTGCAAACACAGCAGTTGAAGTAGTCAATTCCTAGTATAAAGCAATAGAAGGAGAAGTATCAACAATACAACAAAATTGCAAATCCCATCCCATAATTTAGGGAAGATAGTCAAATGAACCAAAAAAAGCATAGAAAGGCAAATTTTATGCTTATCTATGGATAATTATCATCAACTAATATTATTTTTAATGATATGAGGTATTGTAAAGGACACATCAAAAAGATTCCAAGAAATAATTAAGCAATGTTTAGTTAAAGATCACGAAGTGAATAAAAGAAAGCACCAAAAGGCTTTTACACTTCTTGACCATTTATGGGGATCTTCCCATCATTTAACAATTTGTGCACCATTATGTCAGTTCCCGCTGTTTATGACCAATCACCTACAATGTGATCACACTTAAATATGTCGACACAGCCACCTTGACTGTTCTCTCTCATGATGTTGCAACACTATAAATTTATATGTGATGGTTGTTTTCTGAGTTTTTTCTCAATATGTGATTTTACAAACTGGTACATTTAACCAACATATAACATCCAAAAAGCAAATCTCTCTATCCATGAAGTTAATAAGTTACTTATTTTACAGGGTTTTAAAACACATTACATTAGCATGTAGTGGTACGTTATGGATTGGCCTGCAGTTGGACCACCAACCATCAGTGTCTCACCTCAGAAACGCTATTCAAGAGTCATCTAGTTGGATTTTCATTTAATGTTATTTTCAAATGTACCTTTCATCGTTATTTTTTATCAAGTTTAGAATCATATTTTGAAAAGTTGTCTTGCATATTTTTTAATCTGCATCAATTTTGATACCAATGACAATTATTGTATCTAAAGTTCAGAATTTCATGTATGGTATTATACCGACGAGGACTCGGACTAGTATCATACCAGTTCATATTGGTGTACCTGATACTCAATACAACCGAATGTACTTAAAAAAAACTTAAGAAGGCTGCCAATAAAAAAAAACCTGTCTGGTAAAAAGCCTATACCATCGTATTGCCCAGTCCATGTCTAGTATGGGCTCGCCGCCTAGTTTACATAGGCTCATGTACCTAGCCAGTCGAACCATAATTACTGCCTGTAACGTGCCTAGCACAGGTCTGGTACAGACCTACCGATTTTTTTCCATTTTCCACCAAACACTCTCATTTTCGTTTTCCAAACTTATTCTTTCTGAAATCTGGGATAATCCCAAGCAATTGAATGCACATTCTTCAGAAATCATCTCGTTTTTCTCTCCAAAAAGAAGGTAGATCCATAAGTTATGGCAGAGCTCATTAAAGTTAGTCATTGAACATTGCCACAAGGGAAAAGGTGTCTTATCATAGTCGATTGACCCGCTGAACATAATCGATGAACAAGTACAGTCAGATGACGAGAGATATCGTCCCTCATATATGTAAGGTCCATAGAAATAATGGTGATGTGAATAACAATGTGTCTACCAATAATAATGACCTGGGTAGACGGTCTTACACTCCCACCATGCAGACATAAAGAGGTGGAAAGAATGAAAGTCATAGTGTGCATAGATCCACGAGACTTGTTCATGATCGCAGGGATAAGGACAAATGGAAGATAATTGATGTCTACAAAGAGATAAGACAAAGCTTAAATGGTATCAAGTCAGATAGGAGTTCTTTGTCTTCGCAACCTTCTCACCAGGATAATTTCATGGCCAATAGTTTTATGGTGATAGTCATTCTTCTCAAACTCGGATATATCATACAATTTACTCCACCAAGACCTACATGGACCTACTTCTTATGGTCATATTTGCCTAAAAACCAATTACACTGGTTGTATCAACTGGTATGTTAGGTTCTAGTATAGGATCAAGAGATATCGCATCATTGAACTCAAAACATGCTTTCTGCTCGATATCCTTATCACCAGTGTGCAGCTTGGTTTCAAGGGTTAAAACCAGGGGTCTGGGGTGGTAAGCTTACCGCTTGGTATCACCATCTTTTTTTTTTTGACAATTTTGTTCGGTGTCTTTTCTTAATTTGCTATTTTTTTTCTCCTTTTTTCTTTTACTTCTCCGACATTCCTCTCTCTCCCTTTTCTTTTTTAGACACTCCACCTCTTTCATTGTCGTCACTCACTACCTCACCATTGTCTCTCATTTCCTTGTCACTGTCTGCTGCTCACCACCACCACTCGACTGTGTCATGCTGCTTCTTTCTTTGCCTCATCATTCCCATTAACCATCTCCTCTGCTTTCACTTTTCCTCTTTCGTCTCCTCTTCCGTCTCTTCTCCTTGGCTCCTCTTCTGCATTTTCCTCCCCTATGTCAGTCCTCTTCTCCTTCACACCTATGCTTCTGTATTTTTCTCCTCCTTCAACCGTCATCTTCCTCCTTCCTTTCGTTTTCTGCTTCTCCTCGTTGTCCCCTGTTCTCTCCATCTTTCTATTTAGTCAGTGTAGACTGGCACGCTAGTGTATTGTGTGTTGGTACATCTAAACATACAAGACCAGTACTAGTCTGACCATGACAAACACAAGTCTAAGATTGAATCACTTTCTATCACATCCTGGACAAATTTCAATCAAACAGCATAACCACACTCAGCAAGCCCCATCCTACCTCACAGGTTGCCCAATATAGCAATCATTACATACAGATGTAAGCTCCACTTTTCTTTTCTTCAATTTATTCAAGGTCAACACAAAAATCTTCTGGGACTCTTCAAGATGTATGAAACAATATTTAAGGTTTTACCCAATACAACAGAAAACATCCAAGTCCTTATGGGCCCTCATAGTGGAACAGAGCCCTGAAATTTCTCCATAATCAAAATTTTAAGCCAACTGTACAACAATAATGTGTACTCCTATCTTTAAAAGAAATAGGTGATTCTCAAATACACAATGACAGTAACAAAGGCAAGTAGCAAACCAAATTATAAGACATGAATTCAAATCAGTTAAACACAAAAAACAAAAACAGGATCAGAAACCCGGCCATCAGCTGTTAGTTCTTTAACCAAACACTAGCATCCATAACAGTTGAAGAAGAAATCATGGATACTTAACTTGAATGAAGAAATGATTGTTATTGCAGCCTCACTGCTTGTTTTTCCCTAATCAGATCAATAATAATTGCAACTAAGCCATATCTCTGTTCACTACAAGCAAGTCTTAAAACATATAGAACTTTTAAGCACTATTCCAGATCAAATTTCCCCATAAAAGACACCAATCTTGCCCACACCAGAGAAACAAACCCATTTATACTAACAAGGTCAAGCACACCGCCACAGGCACAAATAATAACAGAAAACAGCAATAGGACTACAAAAACACACTCCGTAACGACAACAAATCTGCCAAATATCCAGCGCCAACTATAGAAATCAGCACAAGCAACCTCAGGGAGGAATCCGAAAGCTAGTGAAGCAGAGAGTCATATAAATCACACCGACTATCTGCTAACTCAACCCACTACAAACGTAGGGGCACACGGAGAAATCAAGGAAGAATCGACAAGAAAAGATGAAACCCTACCGCGTCTTCGCCGGAGGAGAGTTCGCCATCCTCTCGGCTGGGTGATTTGGAACTAGGGTTCGCGGGTGAGGGCGCGGGCGCGGGGGCGGCGGGTTTAGGGGGCGGGAAGTTGCCGGTCTCCACCATGGCGGTCTCTTGCTCGCTCCTCCTTCCTAATTATTCTGGGAGGCGATCGAAGGAGAGAGAGGGTGCGGTGGTTACGCGATCACCAGCGACCAAGCGAAAGGAAGGAGACGAAGAGCTCTCCGCCGCATTATCAAGACACGCACTCCTTACGTACCTACGAATTTACCTGAGAGCCCTCTCAGTTGCCAGCGATTTGCGAGGTCCCCTACTCGTCCCGCACTAATACCCAATTGATGTGACAACGTGGACAACTCGTCCGCCGCCCCCCTTGCGTGGCCAGTGGTACTTAGATAAATATGAAAGAAAACAAAACCTATTTTATGGGCTTCAACGTGAGAGCGCCTAAGCTGTTTGAAATTACACGGGAGCGCTCTAAATATAATAAAATTGCGAAAGAGCCCCTTCGTCTCATCCCGTGCAACAATTTAGTTGACCCTCGTTTTCGGCTTTAAGAGAATAAATTTAAAATTATATCAAATATAAATATATTTATATTTATATTCACATAAAAGATTTCACTATTTTTTATGCTATTTTTTACTTTGTAGTGAAAGTCTGAGATTAAATAGTTAGCATCTATATTGTTACACTTGATATAATCGTTTTTATATATACCTAAAATCAAATAAAAATAAAATTTCATATTAACTACTATGATATTGTTTATCCCTTTATTGTGAAAGTCTAAGACAAAATGGGTAATATTTATATTATTAGACTCATAAGTGAATGTTGTTACGCTTATTTTCAGAATCTCATTGAAAATATATCAAATTTAAAATAATTATCTTTATACTCACATAAAATAGAAAAAAAAATTTATAGACCCACTATTTAAATATTATTGTACCTTTATTTCAAAGTATAAGGAAAAATGAATAATATTCATGTTGTTACGTTCATTTTCAACAAATACTAAAAATGTACCAAATTTAAATGTAAATACCTCTAAATTCACACAAAATTGACCGGTAGATGGAGTGGGCAAAAACCATCGTGCTTGGGAAGGTGCCTATCGAACCGCCCATTGTTGAGCTACACCACCAACTCTGGCGTACGTTGGAGAGGAAAAAGCCTCTCTTATCATGTCAACAAGAAAGTCACCAAACACTGCTCAATGTTGAGCACAGCTCTTCGACGGGAGGTGCTTTTCTTAGGAATCCATTCAAGAAATTTCTCCTCCTCAAAACAAGACAAGCCTCAGTCCAGCAGAACCTCGAAGGTTTAGCCAAACACTTCAACACCGGACCAGAGGAAGAAGGATCATCCACAGCCGGGGTTGGAGCCGTCTTCTAGCAAGCAACAATTGATGAATGCAGATGTTCACTGTTGATGCAGATTGTTACTGGAAGTTAAGTTAGCTGGTGTTAGAAAACGAAATATTCACCTTAACATGAAAATAACAAAGAAATAAATGTTTGTCAGTTCAGCACTTACCAGAAGATAATTCACATAATAAGTCAGCTTTAAACCACCAAAATACCTAATCTATCATCTCAAATTGCATAGCCTTTTCCACGTAAAACCAGACATTACTAGTACACAGTACAGTTGTGCTGAATTAGTTGATTGTCTAAGTCTTAAACAATGTCAATGTTGCACAGACACAATAAGACAAGCATTAATTTACCCGGCTCCATCATGTACTCTGTTTAGGAATAAGACGAGCCAAGTAACAGAAATTTTCTGATCAACACATAGTGACATCTCTTCTAGAAATCTTATTACCTTTGTGCGTATCACAATTCCCCTACTGTTCTTCAACCAATCATGGCACAGTGCGATAAATTTAAGGAGACTTGTAAACCACAAATGCATCACTCTTTAACACTTGAGAATGAGCTCCAAGACTGAAAACATCTGGAGCTGATGATTTGGCATCACTACAGCATTTGCAAGCCAGAGAGAGGTATACTTTATATTGATGACAACTAGGAATATAAGCTACCGAGCCACAGTGACAGCAGAATGTGAACATGACACGTAGATGAAAGGAAATGAAGAAAGATCAGACTCGTTGATCCACTTGAAGGCTCTGAAGAACATGGCCTGTAGTAAGTCAAATGTACCTGTTAAAGTCATGTAAATGAAAAACCTAAATTAAGGTGCACATACTGTTATAAGTTGCTACTGTCTATACACCAGGCTAGTAGGGGCTTCACATACACCCACACATGCACATGTTCACATGCACATGCACACACAAGCAAAAGCAGGCAGGCAGGCAGGCAGGCAGGCATGCACGTGCACACACAAGCCAAACCAGGCAGGCAGGCATGCACGTGCACACACACATAGGAGCCAACAATCAATTTAGATTGCCAAATGGTGGTGAATTGGTGCAAGGAACCAACCATGTGTCTGTAAATGCCAATAGTTACAAGGATCACGTAAAATATAGAGGATAATATGATAATAGTTCCTAGCACCTGTGATCTCCACCTATGTTAGATAAAAGGAGCCAACCATCTCATCTCTGATCCATTTCCATTCGACAAGTAGTAAATCTTTTTCCATTTCTCGTCTGAAAAACTATCACGTCGTATGAGGCTTTGCCTGCAGGCAAATGCAACAAATATTCACATTAGGAAATGGTAAGCAATAAACAAGATTTAAGCACTGCACTACAACCGTGAAGTTTGTTAAATTTGGTTGTAGACCATGTTCAAGTTATTAGTCCAACAAAACAGATCAGATCATCACGAAATTCTGACAAGTAAACCAATAATCCTATAAACTTCATCAAGCTTTTGCAAGGATCAGCATGTTATAAAGCCATAAGTAAATATCAACATGATATGGCAATCAGAAAACTGAAACCAATCTCTGTCAGATTCAAATATTCTAGTACAAATTTAGATCAGGGAATATCTTAGCCAGTCCAGAATGGGACAAGGAGGACTAATTAATGCTATAAAAATTCCATAAATACAAAAATGAGACTTAAGAAAATACTGAAGACTAGGAGATAATTCAGCATTTGTTTCCATTAGTGTTAATCGAGCACATGAAAGATCAGGGAGAAAAATGAGACATGTTGAGTCAATCATAATATATACTTATTGGAATCACACGTGTTTGAGACTAGAAATGTATGCGGCAGTGGTAGAAGTTGCATATGACAACCTACACAAAATAAAAAAGGCTCAATATAAGAAAAAGGAAGATAACAATGTCAAAGTGCACTTTTGTTAAGACCAAGGAGGTCAGGAACAATCATGGGTTTGATACTATGAGTAGGAACCACACAGAATGAGGAAACAAGTCAATAGATCAAATAAAGACATGACATGATAAAATAAATGGAAAATGAAAGGAAGAAATTAGGGAAGCCAAATACAGTACAGTACCATAACATGTTGATGGCTATAAATCGGACAGAAAGAAAGGTAATGAACTCTGCAAAAGCAGAATGGAAGACATGATAAGGTCATCAAGGTGGTCTCAAATATTCAGGATCAGGCTTGCTGATCGTTTTTCTATAATTAGCATGAGTTACACGAACTACTTTTCTGCCATATTTATTTCGAAGCTCTTACTTGTTAAACAGCATGCCTTTTTTAATTTAAAGCTAGATTCTAGGATTTTTAGTTTTAGTAGCAGAATCAAGGAAACCAAAACAAAGATTATCTTCTCATGGCCATAATCCCAAAGCTATTAAATTCACATGATAATTGGGCAAAAAAGTAAAAGAAAAGCAAGATTGCAATAAATCGTCACATATAAGCCACCAATATGTGTAAAGCACTAAAGTGCCCACACCTAAATTGCTGGAAATGTAAAGAGATATTTTTCATTATGATAGCTTTCCGTATCTACTACTATACCTTAGATAATAGTGGCATACAGTAGCAGCCTCATCCAATGTGTAACGTGGCAGCATGAGACGAGCACCTCGAGGTACATCTGGAAGTTCTTCACGTAACTTGCCCACAGCAGTTGAATGAGAGAAGGCTCCTACCATCATGTCGTCATGCATCATTGATCTGTAAGCATTCACCTGTAAAAATGACAAACATAAAAATACAACATTTTAGGCAGTGTTTCACTAACAACTATGGTAAGTAGGGTTTATTAATCCTAATTGGATGGTTTAACATCCCATGTAAAGGTTACAGAAACAATACTTACTGTTGTAACTTCCCTTGCATGAATCTGCCGAGTAGATTGCCATGTCAGAAGTTCATGATACTCGCTGAACGTAAACCAGTTATTATACTGGAAAGCAAAGAAGACGACACATGATTAAGCATCTTTAGAACCGAGATAAATCAAGAATTACTGGTATGGTTCCGATCTTATGGTACCTGGTCAATAGCAAAGAGGACAGGCACATCTTTCACCAGCGATAACTCTTTTCTTAAACGAACAACGACACTCACTGCAGCATGTGTGTAAGTAATCCCAGTTTGAATAAGATCATATAATGTAGAACCTTCAGGCATTGCCATGGAATCAACATTTTTCATCAATCCAACACCAGCACCTTCCCCCAAAAGAATGGGATCAAAAATTTGACAAGGTAATTGCTGTAAGCGATCCTCATTGAACTTCAAAAAATTCTGAAGGAACAACATCCATGGAAGATACAAAGGGATTAGACATTCACATGTATCTAAGAAAAGTACTAAAGATCATATTTTATGTTTTTGTGAGCAATATCAAACAAGGCAAATGCCTGAAATATACCTTTACTTTTACTAGCAGTAAAGAAAAACAAAACAAAACTTATACAAATACAAATAACCACTGGGAAATAATAATTGCTGTAAAGAAGAGTTCCAATGAAATACTCTAACTCGCATCATGTTCTCTGTTAGTGACATCGATACTGATATGAACAATGAATTGAATACCCTTCCTTCACATTCTTTTGTGGAGACCAGATTCTGACTAGATTGATTTCCTAACAAGTGTTCAAGAAACTTATGGAATGTTCACATTTTTCTTCTACTGTGTCAGTGATACCAGGTACGGTTAAACATTCAGTGACAAAACCTTCAAAGTAAAGGTAAAACGAAAAAAGAACTAAAAGTTGAAAAATGAACCAGAATAAGAATAATCCTAAATGTAAATATGGAATAATTGTCCATTACTTTGAAAATTTAAGAATAATGGTTGCACTCAGTTACTATTATAATACATTAATTATAATTTGCAAAAGAAATTGAGCCACTAAATACTGGATCAATCATTCTTCACAAATTGTCATTCAAAATATTTTCAAATTATGGAACTACAAATCCACATTCAAAATGGGGATACAAGATCACTTAATAACTAATGACATCAACAAACATCATGAAGTTGAAATTCCAAAATTCTGTGGAGATCTAGTTGCTAAAGACACTTTGTACCAGCATAGTTAGAACCTACAGTTCAACATTAGACTTCAATGGAGCATTATTAATCCATCATTGAAGTCCAAACAGTACATGTAGCATTGCTAACATTAAATCCACCAGGCAGTCATTTTAGACAAGGTTCACTTGCAGAAGTTTGATTGTTTAAACTCCCCGAAGAAAGAAGAGACTGTTACAAGGAAATATGAGGATTGGTCTAAACCAGTTGATGATCCTGTAATTGATTTTGATTGAACTAAAATTTCAAAGTTAAGGCCAAATGAAAATGAACTATACTAGATTTAAAAAATACAAATTGTTCATAGCATGAGGGAAATGCCGATACCTTCTCGCATAGCATACAATAGTCTCATGTGCTGACAGGCACAAGCCAAAAATTGGCTTCACCATGTATGGATACAGCTAGCATAATTTGCCATGGCATTGCACAATCCAGCATGTGTCAACTGGCACAGAAATCTTTCATTGACTGGACTAAAATTATGTAGGCCAAAGGGTTGATAGAAATGTATCGACTTTGAACAACTCTTCAAACATCAATGTCAAGCTAGCATCTAAGGTAAAGAATATGCTCGATCCCCTAAACATCTACCATAACAGAAATTATTTTATATATTGTTTCTTTATCACGAAATGTTTCTTTTACAATTTCTACAATGTTGAAAAACTAAGAAATAGAAAAACTCACATCCAAGGTTGACTTCTGCATGATTATATATGTATGCTCTTTAATACATGGTATGCAATTTCGAATGGTACCGCCCGGTATGGGTGGTACGTACCAGTCCGACGGTGTACCGGTACGTGGACCGTTAATGTGCTATAGTGCTACAGTAAAGAAAAAGAAATATTTAAAATTAAGTGTACCGCTCGGTACACGGTACCATATCATACCGAGCCAACCTCGAAGCACCAATATGATACGGTATTGCATACCTTGATTTAATATCTGATGTGACATTGACAAATGCTAGTAAGAATCTATCTGAAAATTTCATGAGCCTTCTCAATATGGACACTGTGTCCAGATGGTTGAAAATTGTTGACACAAAGTATACACAGTATAACATCTAGTTAGAATAACACAAACTTTCTTTTCCATGGAATATCACAACAAAGGTCAAAGCCAGATAATGGAATAATAATATTTTATTAAAGGATAAAAGAAATAATACAAAGAAGATAGACAATAACTTGGGCAACCTCAAGTGCTACATCATATCATGGGAGCAGCAGAATAATTCTCAGGAAGGGCACCAACATATAAATACAGATGAGATAATGACTAATGATAAACATCTTAATAACTATTAGAACAGCTAGAGGTAACCTCATGCACTAAAAAAATCCTGCAAACATCATTTCTTTATTTGAGCTCCCAAAATTAACTCTATCAGCTATCTTTCAAATTAGAAGAGGATATGCACCTGAAGGATCGTTTCAGCCTGGACAGGCGTATCCCAGAATTCATTGTGAAGGTTTTTGTAAAAGAAGCCTCCATGAGTCCATTCTTTACCTTTTGGAACATAAAATACCAGCCATCCTTCACTACGAGCCCAGTGAACAAGCATGGCAAGTATTATGCTTTTTCCACAGCTAACAGGACCATCCAGGACAATTTGTTTCTTGGAATCTAATGAACAAAAATTTGATGCTATTAAAAGACATGCAATGTTTCATAATTAGATCATTCTTTTTCAATGGGTACAAACTTCCATTTGGAAAGAGCTTTAGCATACAAAGCCAAGAGAATGTATATTTTACTTTATACCAACACATGGATTATAATCTCGACCTGTGCTGATACCAATCGGCTTTGAACCAGAATGTTACTAGCATGAATTAGTCTACCAACACTCAATACGGAAGTCGCACTGGTCAGTATCACCCAGACCAAAGAGAGAAGAGGGGAGGAGATGGTGGCAATGCATACTGGTAGGAGGATGCTATTCAGAGTCTCAGACAAGGAGGAAGACGTGCCAAGACAGAAAAGGAGGAGAAGAAGAGGAAGCCACAAAGGAAAAGGAGCAAGAGAAGAAAAAAAGGCAGCTGCAAAGGAAAAGGAGGCAACGGTCGTGAAGGAAAAGGAGAGAGGAAGACAACCAATAATATTGATAATTCTTAATGGGTACAACAGATGACATTGAACAGCTTATTAAAAACAGAAAAGAAAACTAGTATTGTTAGTGGACAGTAGGCTTACCGCTTGCTACAATGCTATACGGTCAACTTACTGCCCGATAAATCTGGTACAGTGAGCTTACAAGGCGTTAAGCTCAGCTGTGGATTGGACCTATCAATATTGTCTAGTCTGCTATTGGTTGGCTAACAAATAGGTAAATATCCTTTTGTACTAACACGTATGACTAAAATTAAATCCTCTTACAACACAACATGGCAATTAGGTCATCAATACAATCACTGCTCCATTGTCATTTCTAGTTCTACACTAGTTCATCTCACCATACTCTCATTTCTTTTCACAAATCTTGTATGGATTCTCTTTACTGCCTAATATTCCGAACCATGCAATTGATTTCAAAATTATACAGCAAGTACAATACATCGAATGAGAAAGTGAGAAACTACAAATGGAATATTGATGAGAAACTTCTGATATACAATCATAGCTGCAAATATACATATGGTTATATCCTGCAACAATTTTTCTTTGTCTCATTTATAGCTCGTAAGATTAGTATGAAGATCAGGGTCTAGGGGTGATAAGATTGATATCTGTAGGATGAGACAAATTGGATTGGCCACATCAGGATTGACCACGAAAAATAATTAGAAATTATCATAAAATATTCTCTAGATTTATAAAAACAGCAAAATCATTGAAGATTATAAAACAATTAGAAAAATAAACATATATGCTAAAATGTTCTTGATTTATATTGTATGCTCCTTCGTGAAATGATTAACAAGTGTTAAGTTGCAAAAACAACCTCTCTGTGCACAGGGGTTAAAATTATGTATATTAACCTTACCTACCACATATTAGTGGAAGACTCAGGCTGTTTATTATTCCCTTGATTTCATAATTTATCCAATCTTTCAAAAAATAAAATAAACCAAATATACATGATAAAAAATTTATAAGGAAAATTATTTCCTTAGGTCACAACAATAACATATATTAGAAAATTAAAAGTTATCATATCATACAAAGATATGAATATAAATACAACAACAAAACCATAATATCCCACCTATTTAAGGTTGGCTGCATGAATCTTTTGCCGAATTACATCCTTAATCAAAATAAAAATATTTAAATCTTTGTTTATACTTTCTAGTAAAAGTACTGCCGTTATGACTTCCTTGCCCTCCTCTTCTTTATGCTCCTCCTCCCTCTAGTAACGACCAGATGAAATAAGCAGACAGAAAGGAACCAGCCTGAATCACCTAACTTCAACAAGTTAATCTAATGATTTAGCCTAGAAATCAACCAATACATGGGTTGGCCCAAGTTGGTCCCAATCCTAAAATAGGAGATCAGATCTGTATGAACCATTCTGGTAAACCTCGCTTACAATGCACACCTCAAAAGAATTGAGTATGCTCAGCTACTTACTTTGAATATATATGAGAGTTAACTATAAATGTTAGGTCAAGGTATTTTGCAAATATTCTATTGTCCTAGGTACACTCTAGAATCTTTTGTGAATCTCATCTTTGTAAAAAAGAAACAAAAAATCCCCAAATAGTTGTATCTCATATGCTAAAAAATATTGTGCCAACTATAGAGAAGAAACAAAAAAAGTTTATTGCAAAACTATCCAGTCTCCTTCATATCATTTTCTTAAATCGTACTTTTAAGGAGGACCAAGTTTTTTTTTTTTTTGTCAAAGTGAGATGTAAATCTATAGAACTATGATTTCACACTGCACACTTTGTTGCCGCTAGCTTATAAGCGGAGGTCTGCAAACAATGGCATATTGCGGGCGTGGCGAAAGCTTACTTTTAGTGCCCGTGTGGATAGGAGGGTCAACAATGCGCCTAAAGTTATCACGCAGATCCAGGAAACTCTGCCTCACCATCACAGCGCACCGCCTTGTCTCCTCAAACTCCTTTTTCATCCCTGCTGGCAAGCCCTCAGGCAACATTGCATTCCATTCCTCCAAGCTATCAAATCATCCACAACAATCGCAACATCACAAAAGGGACGCAATAAATAAAGTCGTCATTCTCAGCTCAAAAAGAAGCCGCATTCAATCAAACAATCAGCACCTGAAATCAACATAGGAACATGCTTCCTTTCGGGAGAGCGGGGCTAAGGACTTGGTCAAAGCGAAGAGCGGGCGGCCGCCGGGGCCGACGTCGAGGGCCGGATCATAGGTGGGAGGGAGGGGGTCCGTTGGGCGCTCGAACTCGATGTCGATGCCATCGAAGGCGTGGGAGGCGTCGTCGACACTGGCAGCGGACTCATCGGCAGACACAGAGCGGGAGTTCTTGCCCTTCGTGGTGGTCTTGGTCTTGGTCTTTGTCTTGGTCTTGGCCTTGGTCTTGGCCTTGGTCTTGGCCTTAGCGTAGGCGCGGGAGGATGCGGGGGGGAAGAGTAGATCAGAGAAGAGGGAGGAGCCTCTTGCCCCGGCGGCGGCGGCGGCGGCGGAGGAAGAGCGGAGGACGGATCGCAACATTTTGGGCCACTCGGGAAGATGAAGGGTTTTTGTGTCGAGGCCTCACTTGAACCGATTATATATAACGTAACGGTATCTTCCGCAAACCGTTATATATACCGTTATAATTGCTGCAGTTATTTCTGGTGTGCTGTGCTTATAGCATGGCTATCACAACGAAACCAGCGAGTAATGCAGTCAAGAGATTACCTTCATAAGAGGTGAGATAGATCTAATAGCTTTACCACATGATGTTTGCTATAGATGATTGCAAAATAATGTTATGTGCATCAAATTCCAGCAAAGTATATTTTAATTATGTTATGTGCATCAACCATTTTTCTCATACATATTTAGAGTTATGTATTGCTACCCATGTGAACTATTGTCGCCACCACAGTCTAGATCAATTAATAAAGTTTGATAAAATGACAGAGAAAAAAATTACAGGAAGCCTAACAAAACTATCCTCTAGTTTAGGAACACTTTGTTTAATTAGGATTAATTACAAATTATCCTCCTGCAGTTAGACCTCTTTAGCATCCGGTCTCTAGACTTAAAAAATTTATATTAAAATATTTATAATTATGAAAGCAAAACATCTAACTTCATTTATCTTAACATCGGTTTTACCGATAAAAGCACAAAGATGATGAGTAAAAAAATAATTTTAACATCTCAATTACATTTTCGATGATGACGAGTGATGATATCGCTAGGGGCCACGAGTGTGATTGTTATGAATAAGAAGTACCTATGATGTATGCGTATGCACTTCTTCTGAGTCAAAAGAGTGCCAACTTTTATAGTTAGTGTTAGGGGTATCAATAGTTCTTTTGCTAACAATAATGCTGAATTTTTTGTTTCAATTTGGTATTGCATCGACTTAAATCATACTCATGCATGTACCCTAACATTTCACTGTAGGTCCCTGAGAAATTAATTCAAGATAATTGTTGGAAGTTTCTAGTATCATTTTGATGATAGTGTATTGGATGGACTTGTATCATCCTCATGCATGTACTCTTGTCAGTTCACTTTAGGTCCCTGAGAAATTAACTCAAGATAGTTGTTACAAGTGTCTAGTGTCATGTTGATGATGATGTAATGCATGGACTTATATCATACTCATGCATGTATCCCGTGAGAAATTAATTAAAGATATTTGTTGGAACTTTGGGTGTCATTCTAATGATGATGATGTATTGCCTGAAACATACAAATTGTGACCATATAAACTGGGTGATTGATATATGAGATTTTGCAGTAAAGTGAATTTAAATATAAGATAAAATACTATGCCATACGATCAAATTTTTTCGACGCTCAGAGAAGTCCGTGAGTTATGGCAATGTAAGGGTGCACGCTGAAGGAAAGACCTGAAAAGAAAATTAGTTGAACATTACATAACACAATTATCACATAACAACGAAAACAAAGTAATGAGATTAACTTAATTATAAGTTAAGTTAATTACTTGCGAACACGTTTGTAATGCACAATACATTCCGCAAATAATTACAAGAAGAATTTTGTATTACAGAAAAATTTGCTACTTCCTTTACGATATATATTTGTTTTGTTGCATAAGTTTTCTGCTTATTGACATTTTTTTTGTTATTTATAATTGTAGAAAATTTATTGATTGTCGATGTCATGCTTGTCAATTTAATATAAACTATATTTAAATATTGAGATTCTTCCCATAAACTTTTCATTAATATATATAAAGTACTCAAATTAGGCGAAACACAAAAAAGTTACTCGACCGGAGAGGGATATATATGCAATTTTGTAAAACAAAGAAGCTTGATTTGAAAACGGAAGCGAAAGAAGGTGCCGACAACCGCCGTGCAATGGTCCCCGTCGAGCTCGTCGTGTAAGTCTCACATCTTGCGAAGTAAAACCCTCCAAATTCTTCCCCGATGAGATCCGAAGAGGAATCCCCGCACCCCATCAGCGAGATCTCGATCGAAGGGAGAGGGATTCCGGGGGATAAGGTAGATAAATCGGAGGCCGAGAAGGTTGAGGCCCTGTCATCTGCCTTCGATCCCGAGTTCTTGAGCTGCCTTCTCCAGCCTTTGGTCGACCATCACGACCCTAACTACGTTGGGATCCGTCGCCTCCTCCTCCATCGCAAAGCCGTTTCCTCGCCCGTCCTCGATCGCCGCCAGGTACCGCTTTCCTTCATCCGAAGGTCTTTAGCTGATTCTTAGGAGTGGATTGTGATGGAATGTGTAATTCGAAATTTAAGGAGTGGAGATGCAATGGGAGAGGGTATGTGGCGTATCGCAACTTCATTCGGAGACCGAGGAATTGGGAGAGCATGGCCGTTGCCAGCCAATCGAGTAGCCCTGGCAACAGGTTATCATACATTCACGTACCATTTTACGAACAAAATTGAAAATTTGTGTTTCGGTTCTATATGTGTAGAAAGAGGTAGGCCAATTTAAAGCATCAAGCTCTTTTTGCCGATAGCATAACTGCTGATGTTTTATATGCGCATATGAGGTCAGGTATTTATTTACTAACCGTAGGTGAAAGAAGAAAATACTCAATTATGTGGAAGAAATTTAAAGTAGGAGTTATTTGTAGCTATTGTTTGATTTTGGAGTAGCATAAGCTTGGAGTCAAATGTATGCAGAATGTAATTTCTTGACGACACAAGTTTAAGAGGAGTTAATTCTTTTTTATCATCAGAAAAAAGAAAAAACAGGTCGAAGTAACATTTCATGACCTGCAGTATGTCTTTTGTCTTCTTTTTTCTATCTGATTAAGTTCTTTAATGTTGAACTGTCAGGTCACAATGACTCTATAATAATAAATCTAGTAAATGCCATTACCTGTTTGATAAGCAAATGCCATATTTTTTTAGATCAGGAAAATGGATTTCATATACTTTCTTAGTATCCATTGTATTGAGTTGATTAACGAACAGACAGATCTGAAGGGTTGCTTTCCATGTGAGAGGAAACCGGTCCTTTTATAGCTTCGTTTTTCTATGTTTGCAACCACGAATCTTTTGTTTTTCTGTGTCAGTTTCTCTTAGTGAATATGACTGTACCTAGCTGCTGCTGCTAACAACTTAACAAAATATGACATGATCTCAGAAAAAATAAAGAATTTAGATTAGCAGGACCATTTCACAAGAATTTGCTTTCCAAATATACTGAAAAACCTCTGCAAACAATTAATGGTGTCACAAACTTATCGGTACAATCACATCATATGCTTATTTGCTATTGGAAAGTGTTGAGATTTAAAGAGCAAATCATTATGTGATGAATATAATTTATGGTTTAACTTTATAGATTTTCTTCTGCTAAGGTCCCTTTTATAGAAGAATAGTCACATGCTAAGTCAACAGTTGCCTGCATGCTAAGGAACCTCATTTTCTTGATTAAGTTAGGCATGTGAACCCCAGATTCTTCTTTTCTTTTTTTCCATTAATGGTCTTCCTGTTTCCCTTCAATTTAATTTCTTTCCTCGTGACAATTAGCCTTTGTAACTTAGTTTTCTTTTTCTTCTTCCATACTGATCTGATGTTGAAACTGATATTGATCTGCCAGTGGGCGCTGGGCTCCATCTCCAGGTCCGCAGTCTATACTGTATGAGGCTGACAGCTGGAGTTCTAGCAGGGTATGCACGGAGCATTCTGTTTTATTTATAAGTTTAGTTTCATCTTTGATTACGTTGGTTTCCTTCATGGGGTTACTTAAGATTATATGTACTCATCCATTTTGTAATATTTTCTGTGGCTTATATGTTCTTTTTTTAATCATTTACCTAAACCTGTGGATGTGGAACTTATATGCTGAAGGACCTTAGATGTTCCAACCAATCTTTTGGTCACCGTGCTAGTTTTAGCTCAAATACAAGTGATCTTGATCGACAAATCCGATATGTTGAGCCTGCTTATTCATTTGTTGGAATGCATTGCATCTTTGACAACTGTAAAGCTTCAGGTAATTTTAAGCCTAAAAGAGGGTATCTTTTCGTCTTTGCTGCCACATCTGAAGCCAACCATCTGATACTGATTAAAATTTTCAATGACTAGTTACAATTGTAAAATTTGGGCACATGAGTTCCGATCTACTTGCATATGGTGCATCAGATGGAAGCTTAACAATTTGTCATGTTTCTGAGCCACCTTCTGTGTTTCAGCAATTAAGGGGTCATTCAAAAGCAATTACAGGTTAGTTGACTGAACATCATCTAATTTCAAATACTTTATTCTGTTTTACTTTAGTTTGCTTTGTTTACCCAACATGTTTAGGTGCTTAAAATTGTTGTTGCTACTTTTGTTCTTTTATGTCATATAAAAGGTTCCAATGGTCCATAACAATGCATCAGAACGCCATCTCAGTATATCTACTTGGAATGTGAACCGAGGATAAATAGAGAAATATGAAGTCATTCCTAAGTTGTTAAGTAAATGTATCATCCAAACCAAAAAATTTATATAAGTTAGGTTTATACTAATTTAAGAACTTATTGAGGTGATGAGTTATAATAAACGAGCAAAAACATCTAAGTGCTGAATATTATGTTATCATGGACCACCAGTTATAGTACAAGACTATCATAATTGTTGAAAACATGATGATGGAAAATATGCCACATGTGATAAAAAAATTAATGTTTATGTGGACCACACATACCCAATAGATTTTGCATAAAATAATATAACTGCTGTGTTTACTGAGGCTGCATACCTTATATGGGAGGGTCATATGATGGTAGATCTTGAAGATCTGAATTTTTCCTATTTCTAGAAAGCACGTTCTTTTCCTTGACTCATTTTGTCTTTGATATGCTATTTTATGTATTAGATCTTGAAGAGACCTTATCATATTTACTTCTTTCATGCGCCTTTTTGGATCAAACTTGAATTTCCTTTTCATAATACATATGTTGGTAGCTCAAGCACCTTATGTGCTATGTTTATTTAGGTCATGCCAATGTATGTGCCTTGCATTTAATGTATGGAACAATTATTATCATGTAGAGTAGAAGAGACAACTATAATAAAAATAGGAAGCAAATACTTTTTTAATAGATTGTCATTGTTATGATTTTCTGCTGGCCAAAGCCCTAACTCAAATGTTTATGTATGATATAATCCGTAACATTGTTTTAAATTATCAAGGTTGCCTGCCTAGTCCTTGTGTTTTCTGAATGTGAATATAATTTTTGTTAAAATTTTTAAACTTGATTAATGTTTTAAAGTAGTATTACATACTTTTCAAAAATATTTTCTGTTTAAATTGAAGTTCTTGTCATGAGATGAAGCCCTAGAGTTTCCTGATGGTATTCTGTAGCATGATCTAAATTAACCATCTTGAAGATAAAAGTGGAATGGATGGATGGGGAATTGTTACAATTCTGTTCCCTTCCAACTCGAGCCAAATCTGTTTTAGAGTTCTGTGTTTATTTTAGGGTAGAACTATCTTGGTTGGCCCTTCTTGGGGATAAAACAACCTTTGTAAGGACCTGTATGATTCCTGAGAAACCCAAGACAACTGGATATGACTGCAACTTGGATTTGGACAATGTTGTGATGATCTTTGAAAAGCTAATGTGGTGTTTTTCCATGACCAAAGGGATCTTATAGCTGATAGGAAGAGAGGAAACTATTAGGTTATATATAATCATATATCATTCTTTAAGTTTTGGTGATCTTCAAATTATCTTTTGTAATTACTTCTGTTTTCTGTTAGAAAGTTCGCAAGCTCCGTTATAAGTTATTTAGTCTAGGAGTCATAATATTACTAAGACAAATTGTTTAGCAAATAGGACACATATTTGAAAACTTCTTGAAATCTCTCCATGAAACGTTAAAGGACAAGATTTACATAAGACTCTTTAGCTGTATATATGAGAAGATGTAATCCTATGCTTGGATTATTATTTGGATTTTATTAAGTAATGATAGTTTAGTTAAAGTAATAATCTTCTCTTCTTCCCTCTTGTTGGCTCTTGGTACACTTCTACTTCTCAAATTGACATAGCACTTGTTACATTTGTAACTTCTAATATCATCTTTAGCTTTCTTTGTGCTTCTCTCTGTTCAACAAGTATAGTGCTGTCTTGCCTGGAAATGTTCACTTAAGTTGCAACTTTGTGTAAATGAAGTTAGATGCTCATCCCATATTCTTTCACATCCATTTTAGCTTTACTTTTTTTAAAATTCTAACTACATTACAGATTTTGATTTTTCATCTAACAATCAGTACATTGCTTCATCCTCAATGGATAAAACTGTCCGAGTCTGGGAAATATCTAAAGGGCATTGCATTCGAGTAATATATGGAGTTTCTTCTCAATTATGCATTCGATTCCATCCGGTGCGTTCACTTTTGTCTTTTCATCTTTTATTTTGTTACTTCAGAAAGCATGTGATTTTTGCTAAGTCTTTGCCTTGCTTTTGTTATTAAAAGGATCTAAAAATCAATAAATAAATCAAGAGTCTGTGCTATTTTCAATTCTCATAACTGGCTGTGATCATTTTAAATCAAGGAACATAACATTGTACACCTAATGATTCAGGAGATTTGTTGTGCTTGGATTGATTTGTTTATTTGTTACAAAGGGTAAGGCATATGAAAAATTAGTCTCAGATTGCAAAGACATCCAGCAATGCTAGTTAGACAATTCAAGAAACTTTAAATTTTTGCATGAACTATTTAGAGCAAGCAGATGAGAATTCCTCGACATGCCAGCAAAGTTTGCTGTTGTAGAATCTCAGTTTGAAGCCTTTTGTAGCAATGCCAAGTCAGTTACAGTCAGCTTTCAATATGGTACATGTTAGTAAACTCTCTGTGTTGGTCTCATGCTGAGATGGTTGTGCCTATGACATTAAATCGGAACCAAGAACAAAGAGAGATACATGAATTGGCTTGTGATATTGCCTATATAGTTATTCATCCCATTTGTTGTATGGCTGTGCCTTGTGCAGACCAAGGTCTGCCATACCGAAGTGTACCGCCCGTACCAGGCGGTACATACCGGTCCGACAGGTTACCGGTATGCGGACTGCCCGGTACTGCTACAGTGCTATAGTACTATACTGTAGCACTGCTACAGTATAAAAAAAAGCATAAAATTGTTCGGTACACCCTGATGTACCGCCTGATATACCGGTACCATACCGTACCGAGCCCAGGTCGAAACGCCGGTACGGTACGACGAACCTTGGTGCAGACTACTTTTCAAATATTGAAAATGATCATTTAAATATTTTTTTGTCAATTTTTAAACATCTAAGTAGCAGAATTTTTAAAATCACTAGATAGATGGGAGATCGGATGAGTTTTTCTATCAGGAAGAGAGAGAGCGAGAGAGAGAGAGAGAGAGAGAGAGAGAGAGAGTGCATGTTGATGGGGCATGTACATTGGTTGGGATACTTACGAGGGATAAAGAACGAGAAAGGGTGAGAACAAAGGAGAGTGATATTTGGTGGTTATAGAGATAGAAAAGAAATTTTTAAAATCTCAAATCTTCCAACTATCTAGATTCTATTGGTATTTTCTTAAGATTTTCATAACCCTATGTGGCTACTACTTCTTCAAACCTTCTCTCAGCTCTGGCTTTACTTGTATCAAAATTGTCTAAATGCATTTTGTTCCAAGACATTAGTTTAGTACCATCTTCTTTGTAATAAATATTAATTTGTCTTCGATGTATAAGAATAATTGCAATGTCATTTGTTCCCTAATTGTCAGGAAGAACATGTCTTGTAAACCAAAAATTTAATGTTTTGGTCATAAGTATCAATGCTGTCCTCATCTATCATAATCCTTGTAATTGTTCTTTGCTTGGTAATTGCAGGTAAATAACAACTTGCTTTCAGTTGGAAATGCAAACAAAGAAATCAGTGTAAAGATTCCATCCCTACATATATTTCTTGCTTCATAAATTTTGATATGTTGTGGAATTTGGTTTCTGAGGATCAGTTTGTCTAGAAATTTAGGGATTTTCTAAAAGCAAGAAATGTTCTAGGGTCTTTCTCTTTTGAGATTCTGTAGAAAAGGCTGCTTTGACTCATTGTTTTACCAATTCTTGAATGAATCAGGAAATCAATTTTAGCACTGGGCGTGTTATTAATAAACTTCTATTCGAAAATGAGATAACAGCTATGGACAATGATCATACTGGTCAGCATATTTTTGCTGGCGATGCACAGGTTTTTTTTTATGCATATGATGTACATCCTTAATTTGCTTGAAATATAATCTGATATCCAAAATATCTTATTTGAATGAAATCCAGGGATGCATATACACTGTTAAGGTGAATTCTCATACAGGGTCAATATCCAGATCACATAGGAATCGAAGTATCAGGACTAAATCTCCAATCACAACAATACAGTATCGTACATTCTCTTTGGTCGCACGGGGTCCTGTTCTTCTTGCATGTGCTCTAGATGGAAATATTTGTTTCTTCAGGTTACTTACTCTTACTTTCACTGCCTTCTCATGTGTTAATCACTTGAACTAATCTTTAGTTCAATTAATCTGATATGCTGTAGCATGCAGTGTTGCTCTGGAAGTCCAGGGGTACTTGACTCTCGTCTGCTCCCTCAAGTTAGCTCCAAGGGTGCATAATATTCAAGCTTCTTTCTGCCCTCTTCTTTCCCTTGAAAAAGGGGAGTTTGTAGGTATATTCATTCGTGATCGGCAATGTCTTCCGAAATCTGAAATTTCAATATCATTAGTGGACTTGACATACATTTAAGGTCCTAAGGTTTCACTTAATAAAAATGCTTCTATTTACAGTTCCATTGGTTGTCTGCATGGTTTTTGTTTATTACCAACTGGAATCTGATCTAAAACTTTTGACGAAAGAGACTCCATTATTCTTTTCCTCTATGATTTAAATAACTGATTACTTGTAGCCCATAAGTTGGTTATTAAGATAATTAATTAAGTAGTTGGTTATTAAGATAATTTGTGTATAAATCATCTATAAAGGAAGAGAGGATGGAAACATTTGACGCATGACTGAGTTAGTCCATGAGTCTGTAGGTTGTTATTGAGCTTTTAGTTCTAATTTATTCCAAGAAAAGATAAGAGAAATTCTCTTTTTCATGTCCCAATTCTCTCTCACCCTCTTCTCTGTTCTTGTTCGTCATCACTAAGCCAACTGGGCTGGCAGCTCATTTGAATGTATATGTCAATTATAGATTTAGCATCTGGGTGGCAATATGTTAACTAGATCTGAAATAATTTAGGATTAGGATTCCCATCAATAAATTGATTAGAATATTCTTCCTATTCTATAAGACACTTGATTGGAAATTGATTTCCTTTTCTAGTTACACATCATCTATTATATCCATTAGGATTATGATCAGACATCATCATGAAAAGAAAATCTAGACATCATCAGGCTTTTGAGAGTAATTAGTAAACTGTTTTATCAGATAGCAGCTAGACTATCGGTCAGGTTGGGTTCAAGAACAATTTACTTATATTGAAACCAGAAAATTTTAAATTCTCAAGAGGGTTATATGTTTCATACCATCTTCTTGTACTGCAATTTTTTTTATTTTTAATGACCTGGAAAATCTTGATAAGCCACTACATTTGCTCAAGATGATGCTTTGTGCTCAGAATTGGTGATTAAGTAGGCTAATGAGTCTCATTTTATAATTGATACGATACTCCCTAAGCTATTCTCTTGACAGTATCTTAGATTATCATCTTTCTGCAAGTTGGAGACAGGGGAATGCAATTGCACAGGTCCATGCGTTCCCCAGCTCTACATAGCTGAAGTATGTACTCTATTTAGCATGCTAGCTAGACCTGATAGTGACTTACCCTTCTTTTGCAATAAAATTAAACTAATGGAGCATGCACTAGTTTGTGGACGTGTTCCTATTTCCCTTCTCATCATTTGTTTGATCACAACGGGCTAATGATTAAATGATTTGCTCATATGAAGTTTCTGGAAGTGAGGACTCGAATGTTTACTTCTATGATCTGACTCGGCCGAAACACACATGCGTAAACAAGCTTCAGGTGTGGTTTTATGGACCTCTGTTATCCATTATGTACCTTTCACATGCCTCAAGATTTATGCTTTCCCGTTGCTTCAGGGCCATGGCTGTGCTGTTATAGGAGTCACTTGGAATCATGGAGAAAACTTGTTGGCCTCATCTGATTCGGATGGAACAGTGATTGTTTGGAAGCGGGCACAAACCAGTTAGCATCTGATTGTCACAGAATCCTATTGATCTATACACCGAAAGATGACATTCCAATCATAACAAGAGTATAGTTATTATATGCAATCATTCATTTTAATCTGCATAAATATGATAAAGAATTTGGGTCTATTTCTTCCAGAAGTCTGCCTAAGCTCAAATGCACAAAGTAATACATCCGAGCGTAGAGGGTACATTGTTGTGTAATTTTACATTCTTCATTCTTGCAACTAATATCACAGCCAGGTTCTTTTTACACATTTGGTATCTTGACAGTCTCTCTTAAGACATCAGATAGGATCATTTGGGCTGTTCTCTTTTTCTTGCCTTTGTTTTTATACTCAAAGTTTTGGAAGATACAAGTTTGCAGCACTTTGTAAGGCAAGAGATCTTTTACATAAGTCCGGCCACATTTTACAAAGCATCACTGGGACAGTCTTTTAAATATCTCAATGGTCTAACTGGATCTGGGACCTAGTATGTTTCGATCATGACTTATGCCGATATCTAGTGAACTCAAACAACTGAAGGGTGTCTTCAATTTTTTTTGTCTTTCATGGTTATGTTTTCCTCTAAGATGTTGATCCTCTGTGTGGCCTGCTCTCCCTCCGGATTTGAAGGTGCCCGTTTTTCCTATTTGTTGTACTCTAAATTGTTTCTCATTATTTTTTTGCTTTCCCTTTAAACACAAGATTATTCATGATGTATTCACAATAAGAACATGACTTGACCAGCAGTGTCATTCCTTGAAATCATTTCTTGAACAAGATTTCCAGGTTGTTACTGGTTTTTGATGGACTATTCCTAATTCAATCCAAATATAATAGATTTACTGCTTTCACATCTGCTGTTTGATTAACATGGTTGAGTTGGTTTGATCATTTCTACCGTGAATCTAAGAAAAGTAGTAGAGATGATTTGTTTGATTTCTGAAGACCATGAAGTATTTTCTATCAAGATATAAAATGTGTTCTACTTGGTCTAACAACACAAACTTGGGAGATGAGATTTATGAGTCATGCATCCTTGTCCTCAACTTGGTTTGCGAACAATTTTCTTTTGTTGATTTTAAATAACCCATTTTTTTTCCCTAATTTTTCCCAAAGAAAAGCAACAACTCGTCTCATGTGCTTCCCTTTTGACATGTATGGATATAAACCATTCGTAGTGAAACTTAGGTAACCAGTCGAAGATAAACTTGTTTTGTGCATCGGTTCACACAGTGTGGTTAATGAACGATTTCCAACTGCAGGTGAAGGATGTAAATAAACCATGGGATGAAGGAGGAGCTTATACATGAATCAATAAAAATAATATCGCAAGAGGTGATCTCATAAAGCCTATAGAAATAAGAGTATCAAATTGTCCTTGATGTCATACTCGATGTATGAGAATGTCCACAATACCAAAGGCTAAAAGGCACTTTGGCACGTAGAAAGATGCCATTCTAAAGGAAGAGAAAATGTGCATTGTATGGGCAAAAAAGGTTGAAGATGAAGCTTCTCTTTTCTTTAGGGCAATGTATCCGACAATATTCATTCAAGCAGATAAGAAGTCAATCGTGCAGCTGGAAAGAGGTCTAAAAGTTGCCGTCTCACACTGTAATGGGACACATTCCTTTTTTTTTATATACTCAAACTGCAAAGAATTTTTTTTTCCTGTCACACTCAGAACAATATTTTCTCAATCACAACAGATGACTTGATACCGGACTCATGAGAATGAGATTCTTGAAAAGTTTCAAATTCATTTCCTTGATAACCAGAGGTAGTACTAACCTACAAGACATGTAAAAACTGAGAACTAAGGGTAACATGGACAGGCACATATTATCTTCAATTTATGACCAACATTCACCACAAAGCATTTGAACATTATACCTGGATACATTATCATGTGGATGGAGATAATTGGATTACAGCAGTCTGACGATGTACATTATGCGATTACAACTGGATAAGCTTCTTGAAGCAATATGTACCAACGAGGAACCAACCAATTAGAGCAACTGCGAAAGCTACAACACCCAAAAGAAATTTTGAGCCACCCAGGAAAAGCCCAATGCAGTAAACAATTAAGAACGGTAAATAAGTTTTCACAACCGATCTTCTGTTCACCCAAGTACCCTTCAGGAAAATCATAGCTGCTATGTTCACCACATTCCATCTTTCATGAGCCTGGTAAAACAATCTGTTCAGATTATTTGCGACGAAAGAGTGACAGTTGCAGGTAAATAGACTGTAAGATCTGTGCTGAAACTCTTGCGTGCCTTTCCGGAGTGCATCATCCCAAGTCATCACCTCGGTCAGCTTACGACACTGCTAGGTGGGACGGATATGAAGTTCAGAATACTTAACTGTTGACTAGTGATTTTTAGTAATTAGAAAACTCATGCGTGGGAAAGAGAGAGAGAGAGAGAGCATACCTCTTCTCTGTTTAGTTTTACATAACGTGCCACCGCCCCAAAAGCAAAGTGGTCAACGCAGACAAAGTTTGGCCCAGCAAAGTCCAGGATCACTCCATCCTCTCTGCAGATGCCTATGTGGCCAATGAAAGGTATCAGCCAAGAGATGACAGGAAGAGGTGTCCAAACTATGCAACATGGAAAACGAGCTCTTTCTGGATCTATTGGCCCAAGCTCAGAGTTCCTGTTCAGCATCTGTTTGTCTTCGGAGGCTAAGTCTGATTCCATCATCTTACCTCCTTAACTATCTGAAAGATTTGGGTACTGCAACAGAATATGGCATGATTACTACTATTGGAGAACTTATTGTTTTACTAAATAAGGACAGAACATAACAAGATAAACTTTGACATGTCACAGAAGAAAAACAGTATGCAAAAATTCTAGCAGATGTACTAAAAGCAGTTAGAATCATGATTCACCATCCTTGAGAAATCAATAGTAAACATGGTTAGGACATACCAAAATAAGAACATGCATACAGCAACATATCATGAAATTTTTTACAGCCAGAAGTGCAAACTTATCAGAATATGCAAAAAATGTAGAGAAACTCCATTTGCTAGGATCCAAAACCAATATAGTGAATCTAATGAATTTATTGGAAAAAATATTGACTTCGAAAAATTTAATGGCAGACTAGAAAAATTCATTTATTAGTTTGCATGCTTGAAAGTAGGTGGATCATTAGAATTGCGAATGCAGTACTTATTTTCATTGAACAGTTTTCCTTCTATGTTTGCATCAGTTAATATATTTTCTCTGTTTTTCCTTTGACAAAATCCTTTAAAAATCTATCATTTCTATTTTATGGGAACTTTTCCTGCTGCCTACCTTGACTTGAACTTGGTTTACAATCGCTGGCCAACTTTCACTTAGCTTTCAGCCCCCAGCAATTTTACAGCCGAAACACCCATTTCATACACCCATATCAATAATTGTGTTTCCATCAACCGATATCTTCATGGCATACAGACATATTAGGTACATAAGATTTATTTATCTTAAGTAGCCCAATAAAACCAAGGATGAAAATTAAATGATTTAAAGCTTACAGTCGGAATGAAAATTCTGGGTGTATTTTTGTTACAAACCAGACAAGCGCTGAGCTATTCATAAACTACCATCCATTTTATTAGGTAACTTAGAGAACTGAAAAAGGAGATTTAGTGAGAAATGCTCATCTTTAATAATTCCTCATCGGTCACTGTTGTAGAACTATCAATTTTTGTCAGACCAAAGGAAGTGACAGAGCAAGACTCATTTCATTTTTTGTCAGTCATCTTTAGTTTCCACCTTCCCAAGTTTGTTACCTCTTTTTAAAGCAAGATATAATTGTCAATTACTAGAAAAAGAGAAAAAAAAGGCATATAGGACCAGGTATGACTACTTAGACACTCCACATATGATCTACAATGGAAATTATATATAACAAAGTTAAAGAATCATATTCAATTACATTGACTTGAGAGGGGGAGAATCAAAGAGAGTGGAAGAAATATGAATAGAATTGAAACAATAAAATAGACATGTTCACAACACAGAGATGATGTGGGGGTGCATGCAATTGAGTTGGTTAACTAACATATAATCCAGCCAATTGCAATAAAATCCATCCACATCTAACCACTAACCAAGTTTTGGACCTTAGAGAATATGCCATGAACAGGAGCTGCAATTGACGGATGTGGACCTTCATATTGTAATTTACATTCATGGAAGATTCATAACACAGCCTTCATGGCCTATTCGTTGCGGATGCGGATGTGGACCTTTCTTAGAGAAAGGACCTTCATGGCATATTCATAACAGCCAACCACTAAGTCTGTTATGAATCGATTTAAATTAGAAATTAAACCCCATAGGTCAAATAAAAAAAATTCCTTCATATTCAAGTTCACAAAGCTTTCATGGAAGTCTTTCAGAGATGCATTGCGGATGTGGAGTCTTGTTGAGACATTCAATTGCAATGGAAATCTAATTCCTCCAACACACCCATGTGTTTTAAGCCAAAGCAATGTCCTTCTCTTAATGACTAGAAGTCATGGATTAAAATTTCATAGGTCAAATCAAGATTCCCTTCAGATTAACTTTCAATAGTTACACAGTTTTCCTTGAAGTCTTTGCGAGATGCAATACAGATGATAAGTCTTTTTGAGACAACCCTAATTCCTTTGACAAAGGCAGAATCTTTTAAGTTGAAGAGGACATTTTAAGTGACATCTGATGAAACATGACAAAAAGATGCATGAACTTCTATTCAACATCACCAAGAATGGATTGATATCAAATGTGACATGACAGCATGCATGTTGCCTTAGTTGACACTCACAATATTCTTGAAACTTCATCACGGATCTTGGTATATTGGTTCTTAACTATTTTTGCGTATATCACACTCAGGCAGCAACAGTGCCACAAAGAATTACAGGGTGCCCTATCTATGACCCTACTCTTAGGCTCTTATGCTGCTTGGCTTTGTCATAAAGTTGCTTTATTTCCTATAACTGATATCCACTGCTTCAGAAGCAGAAGCTTGGATCGGTATCCCCCGACAGCTTCCTGTGTAGTAGAGCAAGAACTTTTATTTCAAAGTAAAATGGATGCCTAATTGCCTACAGTCAACAACATAACTGGTCAAGAAAGTTGCAGGATATCAGGTGTTAAACCAGTGGAACGACAACAATTGAATGTTCATGTAAGGTCAGTGATTTTTGTTTTAATTCCACTATAAAAAATCTAATTTGCAGGAAAACTCTGACATAGTGAAACCTCACGTACAAGATCTACCTTCTGTAACCTCAACTTTTTAACAGATCTATCAATTGTGAAGGTAAAAAACAAAAAATATATAGTCATCAAAAAAGGAACTTACTTTTCAGGAACTTGAAACCGATCATATCACCATAACAAAATATCCTAGTTCTTTATCAACAGGAAGCAAGCGATCTAAGAAAAGAATCGAAATCTCGGAGGGACAGATGGGTTCCGATACGTACCCAAAGACCCGGAGAGCGGCGAGAGATTTAGGTTTTGACTGGAGAGGCAGCTACTCTGGATCTGCTTCCCCTCCTTCGGCCGACGAATCGTCGGCAGTTGGGGAAACGGCGAAACGAGATGTCCGACCTGTGGCAGCGATTGCAATTAGTAATCGGTTCGGTCCGGTTCGGCGCGGTTCGATCCGACCCATGCGGTTCGCATTGGACCGATTTGACAATAATATAATTTGAATAATAATGAAATATCGTAAGGAAATCAATCATCAATTTGATAAAGAAAATAATACATTATAAATGCAAACTTATATAAGAAATTAGGAATGAAAAACTACAGCTGATCATTTACCATAAACCATAGGTGCACAAAAAAGTTAAAACGAATAATTTCTCCTTTTTTTATCATTTAAAAATATTTAAAATATTAGATCTGAATCTTTTAATATATATTATACATTCTTCACGACTCATGCGATAACTAACTTATCGATTTTATTTTAGTCTTAATTATTAATTAAATATTTAAATTAAAATTAATAATAATATGTTAGGATTAATCGGGATGTTTCTATCCATAAATAATTATTTCAAATCCTATGATCAAATATTAGGTTGGTTTCGATACCAAATGTCATGATCCGAAATATATAAATACCGATATATCAACTTCTAAATTAATAGCGATCAAAATAGACTCATCAAATTATAATTTCTAATATCATATACGTAAATATGAGAATCGATACTCGGAATCCATCAGTTGTCTCTGTCTCTCTCTGGCGTCGACAAAAGCATCATCTTCCGTCACTCACGAGAGAGAACTTTCATTCTGTAGGTGACGATGGCAAACAGGCCCGCATCAATCAAATCGAACACGAATCTCAACCCCACCAACTTTCGTGCATCATCGTCAACCGATCACTTCGAACACGAATCTCAACCCCACACGCCTTTGTGTCCCGCTGGCATACACCGCCCATCAACAAAAGCGTGTGCGAGGAGAACAATTCTTAGCCGCCAATCAAAAGGGTGCGCTAACCCAAGTGGGATTTGGCCTCCCAAAAGCATTGTATTCCCCCTCCCACAACTTGAGAGAGAGGAACGGTGAGACACGAAACGAAACGAAATGAAATGAATGATATAGGAGGCTTCGACTGCAAAGGACGTGCCTCGCGCGCACACGTCGACCGAGTTATATATAGCATGTCATCTTTCGGATGCACGCACTTTGCATCTACTTTGGAATGACATGTGAAGTCACTTAATCTTAAGGTGATAGAGTAGATTACCATCATCCATCTCTTTTTTATCTGTTCAGTTCATTTCACTTTTTTATTGTTTAAAATAACAATGCTCTTTGCTGTGATATCTAGATTGATTAGTGTAATGTTATCTGAATGATAGGTCTTAGGTCCGAATCTAGCGTCGTATATGTTAATTGATATAATTATTTTTTTTCTAAAAAGAATCTCCTTTTACTTTATTCTAGCATAGTGCTTGTTATTTTTTAGAAGATAGATTATCTTTAATCTTTGCCGCATCAATCATCGTCTTTTCCTCTCATAGTCACTTTTGCCCTTGCCCTAGTCCATCATAGTCGAGGAGCTATTAAGGCTTGATCGCAAGACCCTCGCTCTTTATCTTCGCAACAACTCACGTCATTGTTATCGGTTCCCCTTTTGCCTTCATCTCAAATGTCTCATATTGTATAATCTTCAAGAAGGGTATTCACGACCTCCTACGATGAAGGAGTGCACCCTCGTCTGCTTTCGTTTCTTATCATTGCTTCGTTAGGGAAACATAATAACTCGGGAAGGAGACACAAACAATGTTTATAGTGATGAGTCATGTAAGGAAGGAGAGAAGAAAGTTGTGTCGTGATTGCCTCCTTCCCCTTAACCTTTGTTGGATGAAAAAGATCATTAGGACTCGAAATTTTAAAAGGTGGAGAAGGAGACCCAAGATACCCTCCTCATAGCAAGATAAGAGATATCCGAGATGAATGTGAGGAAGAAAACGATAGCAAACGATGTAAGTTATCATGAAAATAAAGAGAAAATATGAGAACCTCATGATGAGGCTTTAGTGTCACCTCGATAAATAAAGACGAGGATAACAACGTGACAACAATAACGAACAAGGGACATAAACGATAAAGGCGTTGATTGACGAGACCAAAGTCGAACATAATAATATTTTTTTAAGATAAAAAAAAAAGTAAAAGGATGTATTTTAGAAGAAAAGAAATAAAAGATTATAATTTTTTTGAGAATTTGTCCGAATACGAATATATATTATTTTGAATATTAATTAAATAAAGATACCAACGCGTCGCTTTGGTTCATCGTCTTTCTTTAACGCGGCGGACGGGAACGTGAGGCCGACAAAGGTTTCATGATTCCTAGTGGCGTCTTTATTATTTCCACTCTGATGCTGATGGAAACGTGAGCGGCGAAAGAAGCGCCACAATCGATCGAAGCGCTCCTCTATAAATGGCGAGTACCGGGAGGGAGTCTCAAGCAGTGCCTTGTCTCGGTTGATCCGAGTCCCGTCCTCCGATTTCGTGCAAGAAGAGAAGGGAATCGAGCGAGATGGCGGAGAAAGGATCGGTGATCGGGTGCCACACCATCGCCCAGTGGAACCGGCAGCTCCAACTCGCCAGCGAGTCCGGGAAGCTGGTAAGGTTCCGACTTGCTCGACCCCTTTGTGTTTTGCTTCTAGGGTTTTGTGTGTTAAATGTCACATTGCGACCTCGTCATGGAAACAACAAACTCTTTTCTTGCACTAAAAACCCCGCATTGGCAGGAGGAGCTTTATATGCCGAGCTTAGAATTTTAGACTCAGGGTTTTGAGTCATTCTTTATAGGATTTTATGAGTTGATATTATTTTCTATGTTCTATCTGTTGATTTATATTGGTCTAAGATCATTGTTATTGTGCAAGAATTTTACAGAGGGAAAGGTAATGACAGAAAAAGAAAGGAGAGTGCCATCAAATGCTATTTGGGTGCCAAGGGACAAATTTGTTCTGATGCCATGTTCCATTCTTTGACCCTAATGTCTAATATCAATGGTATCTGAATTAAACGATGTCATTGTGACGGTGGATGTCTAATGTCTAAGTTACAGAAAACAAAGGAGGGTGTCATCAAATGCTATTATCTGGTAATTGGATGCCAAGGGGCAAATTATCATGGTGTCTAATCAATGATATCTAATTTAAAGGCTACTGCCTAAAGCCCAACCTTTTCTTCCTTTATTTATTTTAATTGTTAACTCTTTATTTGAACTTTTATATTCTGTGTGTACTCCACTTAATTGAGCATATCAAGTTCTGTCAAACTAAGTCTATCAAACTTTTGGTGGTGAAGCTGATGATTCCAAGAGATCAGGAAGATCTTTCTATTCAACATCCATGTTTTTTCTTATACCATTGTTTACAACTTAGTTACATCTTTTCTTCCGTTCCTGTTTCATAAATGCATATTTATTTTCTGAAAAATGTAAAGCTAAACAGAGTCGAAATCTATCAAACTGCTGCATCTCTTGTTGGCTCTAAAGATTTGTCTGGTTTACAGGTGGTCGTAGATTTCACTTCTTCATGGTGTGGTCCTTGCCGTATGATTGCCCCGTTCTTCGCTGAGCTAGCTAATAAGTTCACCGATGCCATCTTCCTAAGGGTGGACGTCAATGAGCTGAAGGTAAAAACTATCAACATGCAGATTAAACTCGTGCCGCTGTTGTTTGCGAGGTGAAATTATGTTTCTAATTCTCTAACCTGTGTCACCAAATGGCAGAGGGTTGCCCTGGACTGTGCGATCGAGACACTGCCAACCTTCATCTTCCTGAGGCAGGGAAACATTGTGGATCGCGTTGTTGGTGCTCGCAAAGATCTGTTGCCTAAGAAGATTGAGCTCCACATGAGGAACTGAATGCTCGCTTGCAGTATTGGTGTCGGTGTTGGGTCGTGAACTCGGAGATTTTGTGGGGTTAGAATAAACATATGTACTGAATTCCATCGGTTCATGATTATATTAACTATTGAATAAACTAGTCTTTCATCTACATTTAAGGCCTGCAAATGTCTGTGTTGGTGACATGATGCTTCTCTTGGGTGTTTCAGCAGCAATGTTGTTTAGAAAATAAAAGAAAAATAATCATGAGAGCTACTTCGATCACTGAATAACAGTATAATAGTTGATATGAGTTGTTTTATTGCACAATTATTACTTGGGGGTTAGAAGTTCTATTACATTTGAAAATTATACCCATAAGTATCGGAAATGAAACGTGTAACTATGTCTTATCAAATTTTGTTTAAGAATCAGAGAAGTCATAAAATTGAGACAAATTAGCTAATCGGCCAATATTTATTTGATATTTCATGTCGTCCTTTTTTAGCAATAGTCCTATTTTTTTACCCTTATAACCATGTTTTATTAAAAAAAAAAAATTTTATATCAAAGGCGAATATGCAACAATATATTAACCAACTCAAATGTCTCACAGGGCAAAAAGCAGAATAAAATGAAAGAGAAATGTAGAAAGACAAAGAGGATGAGGAAAGGAATAAGGAAAAAGGAGGAAAGAGAAAAAGGTAAAGAGATACGTCCAAAAATGAAATAAAACGAGAGAGGAATATAGAAAGAAAAAAAGAGGAAGAGGAAAAGAACAAGGGAAAAGTGGGAAAGAAAGGAAAATTATGAGAGTGAAAGGAAGGGGAAGAAGACAGAAGACAAAAACAAAAAGAAATAAAGGAAATAAAAATATTGAGCTATCACTCTGCCAGTCGATTGGGTAAACGATTGGTCGGAAAACTTTTATTCATCTATCTTTACAGAGTTTCAAATTAACATGTTTGTCTTGAGACGATCACCGCATCAACAAGATTTGCTCGGTGGCCGATCAGGCAAAGAACACCATTGCCGCTGGAGCCATTACTGCAACCTGAAACTTCAGACGGCGAGTCGGATGCCTTGGTTAATTGCTGGTCCATGATTCCATCATCGTTCACTGCAAGCCTCCTTCTTCCTCCTCCCGCATCCGGTGCCTTCGACGCAGGCGCTGTTCCAAGAACAACCTCTTAAGTAAACCATGGCAATCACCTGGAAGCAACTCATTTCATTTCAACTGCAAACGTTTGAGACGATGTATAGAAGGATGAATGCAGATATGTAGAGTAGGTTCAGTGTGTTCTCCAAGAATTTGACAAGGAAGGTGGGAGGAAAATAGATACAAGTGCAAGCTCTCCAAGTTTGAACTTCAAGAAGCTCGTCCATAGGAAGAGCTTCTCCATCTTTCTCTCATCGTCCTGTTGGACCCAACGATTACTGTGACTTTGTTGCTACCTACTTCTGCTTGTGGCAAATGAAAAGCGAATTCATGGTTGTCACGCGTTCACCATCTTATCATCCTATCCTATCCTATCCAATCCTATCCAATCCCATAATGAAAGCTATTGACATAGTAATTCTTAAAAATTAAATATATCATATATATACCATTATTTTTAGTAGGATGACAAGAGAATAATAGATGAAACATATTATATATATATATATAATATTCTCAAGATCTTTAAAGGATATTAGTTTTGTGAGTGATGAATTTATTCTTAAGGACATGAATAATCAGATTATTTTAAAAGATAAATTTTTTTACGATATCTCGTTAGATTCCTGTTTTGCTAAAAGATTTAAACATACAACAATTATATTGACTTTTTTCAACTCATCGACTATTTATATATGATACGTCGAAACGATTTATTGAGACTTCAAACTTTAGTTTTGAATATATGATTATTTTTTAGTTTTATATTATTTATTTTAGATATTTTGATAGTGATCATAATAATTTTTATAGGATAAATTACTGTGCCTTTTTTTTTTGTTTCCTCGGAGATATCCAACTCCTTGAAAATTTGTAATTATGATTAAGTATGTTTTTTCCTTTTTTATCTGCCAGGAGAAATATTGGAGTAATAATAATAATAATAATAATAATAATAATAATAATAATAATAAAAGCGGGAAGAAGAAGATGCCCCCAGCGAAGGAGAACGAGTGGCCCTTCTCCGTCCGCGTGGCAGAACCCGGTCCTCCAGAAGTAGGAGGTACTATAAACCAATAATATTGTATTAGCCACACCTATATCTGCCACCATGAACGGAGACTCACAGTGGAGAATCCACCACACCCACAAAAATCTGACTTCTCTCCTCTCCTCTCCTCGTCTCTTTCCATTCTTTTTGTTAGATTGCGTTTTCTATGTTTCCCACTATAATATCGATCCTTCCTGTCCTTTCTGTTATTAGAAACCCCAACCAAGATCTGCTCTTTCGTCACGGCCAAATCAGGATATGAAGCAGCAGCACCAGTAGTATGGAAATTTCTCTTTTCCTTCGTCTTTCTTCATTACTGCACTTTATATGTAACTTTATATGTATGATGCTGCTACGATATTAATCATCGCAAGGTTCGAAGAAGATTGCGTTGATTTGTGTTGGGTTTCATATTTGATGGGTGTGATTTAGGTTGGCCCAACTTTAGGGTGTGATTTATTTATTTATTTTTAGTAATACTAGGCAGTATATTGTTCAAGGTCAGTATATGATCCGTCCTGTATAGTTTGACTGTAGTGGTCCAGTTATTTGCCAAGATCAATATCGGACCAAGATTTAAAGCCTTGATTGGAGCCTCTGTTGAGACATCCGAGTTGGTTAGTGCATTGTTTATGTGAGCGTCATGTATGTCATTTGATGTAATGGAAAATATAAAAGAAACTGGATGGGGACAGTAAATTCATGCCCCGTGTCTCTATTTTTGTTTTCAGAGAAATCTGATTTGAAGTGTCTGTGCTTCAGCTGATCCAGAATGTACTGAGGAAACCATGGCGGACATAAAAGGCGGTTTGGATTCGGCTGAACCATGTATCGAAAGCATTATAAACAAAGACTCGGGTGCAGGTGCAAATGCAGCTTCAATGGCAGAGATAGTACTTATCACCAATTCTCCACTCTCTGAGTTAATTTGGACTCCGCAAGAAGGTTTAAGTCTTAAGTACACTGACTCCAGGAAAGCTGAAAAGAAAGCCTCCTTTTTGTGGAAAGCAGAATCATTCAACATGAGAATTTCTACTTCACTGTGTACAAATCGTGGGGAGAGTAGCTCTAGCAGAGATCAGATTGCAGGAGAATTGAGCACAGTACAGTCAAATCATAATGCTGATGGAATTGCTTTCTTGGGCTCGCACAAGGGATCGGTTGATCCGCAACCTATCTCTCTGTCAAGTTTACATGAGCAAGATTCTCGTAAGGATCATATGTACTTTTGTTTTCATGAGGTTTTAAACTTTGACTTCCTTAACATTTTTTCTCTATAGGAATTTGAAAACTTTGCTAGTTATGAAATATTTTTTTGTTGGCAGGATCTTGTGGAGACAAGAAGCCAGAGAAAGGTATGAATGATGCAGATATAAATATTAGTCAGTCGGTTAAAAATGGTGTGGATCCATGCTCCCTTCGGAGCAATGAGTGTTTGCATGTCATTTGTCCTGCCACAGAAGCAGATAATCTGCAGAATGAAATTTTCTCTCCAGGTAGTTCTAACACAATGTTTATCAAATTTTCTCTCTGAAATATAAACGTCATCATTGTGAATGTCCAGATACTAGTGTGAGTCTGATTCTATACCATCTTGTCCAAAAGGTCCCAGGCCTGATCTAGCAGAAACTGAAGCTGGCTTTGCAATTACTGCTGGAACCTCGAATGTGCTTCTTGATATACCAAAATTTCAAAAATCTGGCTTGGTAGGAGTATCAGATTCTCATGACTCAGTGTCAACAAGAAGTGGAAAGTCAATATCAAGGAAGAGATCATCAGAATCGTCAGAATGCAAACATCCTGATTTAGTTTTCCGTGACACACAAGAAGATGATATCAGGAAAACTGACAATCTAGTTTGCTTCCAGCTTCATGGTAGTCAACATTCCTATGGTAGACAATCTAAAAGTGTAGGGTGTCAGAGCAAGGATGGTTTGGTTGTAGCATCACTTTTTCAAGAGGCAAGTAAAGATGAAAAACAAAATATTAAAATTAAAAATGAGACCGATAAATTTAGGTCTAAGTCAGATGTTAATCCTGGAAAATTGGAGAAAGGTAAGGAAAAAATCCTCTTTGATGATGAAGATTATGATAGCAGTATGAAAGAGAAAGAGGATAGCAATGAGAGTGTTGAAAGCAGTAACGGTCAGAGATTAATTTCAAAAGGGAAACGAGCATTCAGTTTTGATTCTAAGACCACCGAAGGATGTAAAAGAATAAAGAGAGACAGCAATGAACACTCTTGCCCAGGATCTCTCATCAGAAATGATAGCTCCTTTATTAATTGGATATCAACCATAACGAGCAGTTTCTCAAGATACGATCAGACCAGGACTTCCTTGGCACTTCTTCCACAATCCTATCATAGCATGAAAGAAAGCTTTGGTTCACTTAGAATATCACATGAGAAGATTGGGGGAGTTATGTGCAAAACTCCGGGTTTTAATACTTTCTTCCAGGCGCTGTACTGTCCAAATATGATAGCCCCAAATACCACAAGTGATGATCATCAAAGAGAAGGCGGTACTTCCAAAGATGTAAAAGCCATGGGGGAACATTATAAACATTATGCCAATCATGCTTTTGGTAACTTTTTGCAGTTCAACTTAATGGATCCTGCAAGAGGCAAGCAAACATATAATGACTTAAAAGAACATTTAACTAACAAACCATTGTCTGCCAGCGGTCTTTGTATTGTCTGTGGTGGAGGTAGTGGCAAACCACACAGTCAAGTTTCTTCTTTGAATGAGAGGCACAATCAGGCCAGTTATCATGTTGAAAATGCACCCTCAATAATGATCGATGTATCTTCCTCCAACTCTCAAATCCATGAAGAGTTTGAGAAAAACAGGGGGCAGACATGTGCTTTCAATAGCATGAACACTTCAGGTTCCTCAGCTAGGAAATGTTTAATATGTGCTCAGGAGAAAGGAAATGGAAGGCTTAGTTCTCATCCAAAGAGCCCAGTAAGTATGATGTGCAGGGAGAAAAGCAATTACCTTGAGAACTTATGGATTACTCGGTTTCTGCGGAAAGAGTCTTCACCACTATTAAGATCAGAAAAATGCAATTTGAGCATAAATGATCATGGTGCTTTCGACAAGGAGGAAAAGTTTCCTGAGAAGTGCGTCTCCTCTTACTTAAAAAATCAAAGGGAGTCTGCTAGAGAAGTAAGCAAGCATGCTGTCAATCCTACTTTTTCCTGTGGTTTGAAGAGGCTAGACACTCAAATGCTAAAACCTAGAGTAAGCTCGATTATACCATCTAAAAATTTTAAGAACACAGATATGGCGGCTTCTTGCTCTGCAAAAAGATTTGACATGAATCCATCAAAAGTTTCACATAACCGTAACTTGTCTTGTACTCCCATAACCTGTTTATTTTGTGGAAAAAATGGTCACAGCTTAAGAGAATGTTCAGAGCTAGCAGATTTTGACCTCCAGGATGTAAAGGACTTTTTGAATTTGTATGATGGCAAACATATGTCTTCCTGGTTGTGCATTCGGTGCTTTCAGGTTAATCACTGGGCAATTTCATGCCCCCATGCTTCCTTGGAAACAAAAAATACCAGCAATGGTTCTTTCAGTGTTGCACATGAAAGTTGTATTGTGAGAAAAGGAAAGCATGATAGCCGAGTAAATTTGTGGTCTGGAGACAAAAATAAGCAACATGCTAACAAAAGTAAATTACCAGAAAGAGAAGATTCAAGAATGGATGCTCAAACTGTTAATTATAGAAGCATTTGTGCAGACAGAGTTTTGTTCCCTACTGCAAAAGTTTTCAAGGGCTATCGGGCAGAGAATATCGTGAACATGGATCAACAGGCTTCATGTTCCTCAGAGAACAAGTCAAGGAAAAATCAAATTACACCATTCTATAAGAGCATTGCTACAGATGTCTCTAATGAACAAAATGGAATTTTCAAAGCAATAAGGAGGCTTCGATTATCTCGCACTGATGTAATAAGGTGACACCATTGATTTATGAACACTTTCTCTGGTGTTTTTTAAATTCTCAAGTTTTTTAAATTCCGTTGAGAAATAATCTTCTTGCATGAATATTCTTAAAACAGGGGAAAATTCATTAAAAACTTCTACTTGTTTTGCATTCAACTGCTGAATCTGTAATATCAATTCATATTAATTAATGCAATCCAACGGTAGATTGCAAAATCCAAACGAACTTTGGTTGGGTAACAATTGTGTGGACATACTGTCCATGTCAGTTGTATTAGCTTTTTGATGCATCAAATATCCATGTAGAAAATGAAACCATAAAGAGATTGATTAGAGTCTTAACAGGTCAGACATTTTCATTGAAAAGATCCAAACAAAACCACATCTGTTAACAAGTTCAAAAGGACAAATTTTGATGCTAAAGCTTATTAAATGGAACAAGTGGGTTTTATTGCATTTAATTATGAAGCACCAAGCCATGAGTTGTCACATCTGAGATCAAACTGTCACACCATTTAAGTTTTTAAGCACATATTTAATGACATTATGCTTAATCATGGCAGTTATGGCTTAAACGGTCCCCTCTTTGAGTAACAGAATCACAACTATTGATCTGATTAGCTGTCTAATTCAAATTAGATCATGAAAACAGTTCTTAAACAGACTCTAATAATAATTGATCTGATCAGCTGTCTGATTCAAGTTAGATCATGAAAACAGTTCTTAAACATACTCTAATAATAATTGATCTGGTTAGCTGTCTGATTCAAGTTAGATCATGAAAACAGTTCTTAAACATACTCTAATAATAAAAACTAAAAGAATTCCTTGCTCCTAATCTTCACACTTGATCGAAAAATTATTAGAAGCTGCACAATCAACAAAAATCTGCATCATGCTGTCATACTTGTTTGTCTGGTTCTCTTATGCATGTTCCGTGGGTGTAACTTGATGAGTTGAATCTGTTGACTAGGTTGGGTAACTTGATACTCGCGTAGAGAACAATAACGATTTCTCTTTTCCATCTTCACTTGCTTATCTCTGCTATACCCCAGAAATTATTCACTGTGGTGATATGAAATAGGTCACTTGAGATTTGAAGGTCATAAGATGTAGTTGAGATGAATGTATGGTTTGCTAGAAAATATATTAGAACGGACTACATATGCTAGCTTGGATATTATGCCTACTGTTACTAAACTATGAAACTAGTTTAATGTACATAGGACATATCAAAAGAGAGAATATGGTATTATAATTATTTGGAGCCAAATGAACCCATGTTTGAGGTGCACAAATGGAACAAGGAACATCAAGTGAGACTACTGTTGAGGTCAATTGACATTTTATAGCGAAATGGTCTTTATGATCAATATACCATAACCTTAAGTTTTATGACTTAGGTCATACCCTTAAGTTGTTGTGGAAATGAATCAGAGAGCAATTATATTATTTTTTAGAGGTTGAGATGATAGAATCATGGTGAAGTATGAGTAGGTTTCAGTAAATTTTTTAGGCACATGAAACGTAACTATCAAGCACAACTTGGTACATTGAATGATTGAGCTAACGAGCATAAATCTAGGTAAGATAATATGTATTATCAAACAAATACAATTATAAAATAAATACATAAAATAAAATTTAAAGAGAAAAAATACATGAAAATGTTTTTGTAGTGAATCAGTCATGATCTAGCCATTGTTCAACCTCTTGTCATGGACTTAACTAGTTTTGCCTAAATGGTGCGACACCTTTGCGTGTCCATCTGCAATGGTCAACCTCCCTGAAATCTCTTAAATTCCATTTAGGACTTGCAAAAGAGAAGATGAGTTAGAGAAAACATTTAACTCGGGATTCCACAAGCAATCATTTCAACAAACATTTAATAGACAATGCAAATTATAAACATAAACTTGTAAGCTCTGAATGGTTGCACGACAAAATGTATAAGGTGTTCTGCCGTGGCCAAAAGTCCCCACAAGTGCCCACATAATATTGCTGTAGAACAAGACAACGAACCAACCCTAGACACTACCCCAAATGCCCATCTAGCCATGTGCCACCTGGATAGCACATGACATGAACAAAACTGAAAAACACGGACATACACAAGCATCACATCGAACACTCTGTTTATAGTTTTATCTATGATACTCTGGATCCTTCAAAGACCCCCTATTTGATGATTTTCAATTGGTGAATGTCAAGCTTCTAATAATATGATCTTAGGCTCTCTTTTAAGTCTGTCAAGCTTTTTTCTCATGGAATTTATGATAACATATTGACATTAAAGCAAGATCATCCAATCAACCATCCATCACTTTAGTGAGCTCCACCGAGAAAAAAACTAACTATAACCCATTGGTGCCTCTAGTAACCAACTTTGCCCTTCTATTGCTAGGTAGTGGCCAACTTTAACTATAATCCATGGTTAATAGAAATCCATAGTTTCCTACACTTATTCCATATCTTCAAGCTTAGTACAAATATGTAGTAAAAATTGCATATCTAGACCATTTTTTCTTTTCATGATGGAGACTTCATTTTAATCCTCGATTGTTTCACGAGTTCATAATGTTTTCAAGTCGATTCAACATTTGTGAAAAGACGGGCATGTTAATAAAATCAATTAATGTCGATTCAACATTTTCAAGTCGATTCAACTCATGCACATCTCAACACTTAACAACGATTATGTTAATAAAATCAATTAATGTCCTGTTATCATGAAAAGACGGACATGAAACCATGTGGCTAACATGAAGCATGTAATATATAATATTAGCCGCTGATGGTTTTACTTCAATTTTGGAAGTACCATAATTTTGTATCATCTGAGCAATAACCTGTTTGAGGGTTGGACAATGAGAGAGACCTCTGATGCTGACATATTTTTTTATTTTTCTCCCTTTATTCCCTAGCTCTTTTTGAGATGAAGGACATAAGATGAACCTTTCTTCGGGATCCAGGTCCCATCAGGATTGAGTTGGTCATCATATCTGAATTCTTGATCTCCAATCTGTTGTCTGATCCAGTCCAGTTGACTAGTGCCAAGGAGGTTGGCAACAGGGAGGAGTGAGGAAGCAACATCAGCAGAGAGAGAGAGAGACTTAAGGTTGAGGTAGATGGAGAGGGAAAAAGGGAGAGTGGGAGAGAGAGAGGCATTGCTGAAGAGAGGCAGTGCTTCCTTTGTTTATGTGGTCCCACTCCCCTAATATGTGAGTTGAAATCAGATTGGATCAGGTCAGCCTTTATGCAGATCAACAGGATATATTATAATTCCTAATTAGATCTTATATCAAATGGTGTTGTGTCTGAGCTTTTCTCAGGGCCATATGTGTTCTTAATCTGGAATAGTGTATGTGATATGGTCTTATGATACCATTACCAAGAATCTGTTCTGGTGCCTATTCCTGCAAGAATGAAGGTTTTGCATTAAAGAGCATTTGTTCAGGAACTTCGCACTACTTAATGGTAGTGAACTTGTGATATACAAAAAAGGAAGATTAATAATTGTCTGTGGAAATTAGAATGCAAATGTGATGCTGCCTTGCTGGAGTAGGTTTCTGCTTAATGCCTATATGACATGCAGTTTGAAGGATCTTAGTTGCAAATAAGCCAATGAATCTGGGTATGGTTTTCTGATAACTGTAATGAACAATAGAACCTGTGCATCTAGGAATTACTAGAATATGCCGTCGTGTAGCAAGTTCTTGTATCCTTTTAGAACCCTGTTGTCCTTGGAGGATTTTGATGCAAATGGATTGACTTACATATTAGTTCACTATCTAATTGTTTTTTGCATCTTATTAGATGGATGAAATCAGCAAATCTCAGTTATAGCCTGGAGGGTTTCTTCATACGCCTAAGACTTGGGAAGTGGGAGAAAGGACTAGGGGGAACTGGGTACCAGGTGGCTCGCATAATTAGTAAGATTCTTCCTGCCTATTCCATATCTCCAGGAAAAGAACTGTTCAAAGTGACTGGAATAAGATAAATTGCAAATAACATAATTAGATGAGAGAGTTTGATCAAGATTCTTGATAGCTGAAAATTTCAACTTGTATTTGTATTTATTTCACATTTTATTTTAATTTTACAGGTGCTGGTCGTAAAAACTGCCTTTCTGTGAGCATAGGACATCTAGAATGTTTGGTGGAATGTTGTTTTGTGTCGAACCATGATTATGTTGAGGTAACAAATGCAATCTCATGTTTTGGTAGTTGAATTATTGCTTATTTAATCCTCCTTGTCGTCCAACTTGATTCATGTACAGATGGCTCTTGTTTCTTGCATTATTCCTTCTACCATGAATTTATTGTTGATTTGGCACAATTTTGCATCGTGTTCTTTTTTGGCATGTTCAGGACCCTACCTTTAGAAACTTTAACATCCTTTTGCTGTTTGGATCAACTGAGGTCAACAATGTATACTGTTACTCAACTTAATTGAAGTAGCTCATATATCTTGCTTCCCTAATCATTTCATAGAAGAAATTTCTAGATGATTTTTTATTGTAAATGAACAGTTACGCTGGCCCTCTAATCCTGCCTTATGCAACCTATCATTGTTTGTATGTTGGTGATGAGAATTACTTATTAAAACCTTTTTTTGTGTGTGTTTATTAACGGTTCCTCTAAGCACAATGTTGATACCTTAAGATAGTCCCACACCAAATGTGGCCTTAGGCTTGTGATGTGTGCAAATTGCTACCAACTCACACATAGCACCTTCTGAGTACATTTTGAACTTGGCCTATGCAGACATTGTGAAAAATATGATATTAGAGTAACTACTTATCATGTGTGGACCGTGTTAGGACTTCATTTGTATTGATATCTGGTCCTAAATGATAAGGATCATGAACGACACGAGTCGCATAGTGCTGGAAAGCACCTCGAACCATACATCACTAGTGGGACTTTTTATGAGCTTGGCTTATCTGTTTCAAACTCCATTGGTATAACTGAAGATGCAGACCCATTGTGGTAGAAATTTGGATCATCCCTAATTGTTTCAGTAAGAGGTGTGAAACAATTTCATATAGTTACAGCGTTGCATCCATTAGATTTCTATATTCATGTATGGATTCTGTATAAACTACAAATGATACTAGATAATTACGGTTCATCTCTATTGTTTGAGTTTCCTTGATCACTAGTCACTATTATAGAGTCCATCTTTTCTTGATGAAAATTTGATTGCATTTATATACTACCAATATTTAGTTGAGAAGTATGGGAACCAAGGGCTCATAAGTCCGCCAGGTCTCCTTTACCCTCAGAGGTATCTTTTGGAGCTTACATGCTCTAAAAGCACAAAACCATGCGGGTATGCCCATCGCCCAAAGCGGATAATTCCTCGCGAGCCTACAGGCCGCACTAATGACCGACCGACTAAATGGTCCCTTATCATATTGGCGCTAGAAGGAGGGCCCGATGCTTGCACCTCGGCCAAGCAAACTCGCTCCCAAGCCATGCACCTTAGTTATGAGCCCTTGGCTCCCTTACGGGAGGGAGCAAGGCCATTTAGTCCCACATTGGCTGAAGAGTATGGGAACCAATGGCTCACAAGTCCGTCAGGTTTCCCTTATCCTCAGAGGCACCTTTTAGAGCTCACATGCTCCGAAAGGACAAAATCGTACGGGTATGCCCGCCTAAAGCGGACAATTCCTCGGTCCAATATCAATATTGGTCTATGGGAACATATCTGTCCAGGGAAGGAGGGGAAAATTGGAAAAATGGAGTAAAAGAGAGAAAAGGAGAGGATGAGGAGGTGATGGTGGAAGAGGATCATCACAATTTGGATGTTTCACACTGCATATGAAAGACAAACCTTAGCAAACCTATTAGTCTCATCATATGTCAAGATATTCAAAGTTTATAAGTATGTTAGGTACTAATTCTTTTACGCGATGATCCCTTAACCAAGAAATCAGCCCATAATTCAATTCACAAGCCAGCCACTTCTTGAGCAATTTTTCTAGTGGGTCTTAGCATTTGACCAACACCGTGGAAGATGTGGAGTCCAGTATGTTGTGTACTTTATCAATCAATCTAGTCGTCAACATGAAGGTCGCATGTCACTAAATGGAGCATGGTCTATATCAACAGGTTTTTTGCATATGCTACCATTTATTCAACAGCATCAGTTGACTGTGGTCAATAAACAAACACAAAACAAGGTTATATCCATATGCTATTTTTCTCTATGATTCATTGTATCGAATCTTGTGATATGGACAATGACTTAAGATCATCCTGAAAATAACTTTGTCACTACTCCCTCAGATTTCATCGATCTCATATTGAGCAATGACATGGCTTAATCTGGACACAAATAACCAAATATTGGTGTTGTTAGGTTGTGGATTTTTTAACATCAATTGTCAGTCTTGTTTTGTGATAAACCTTGGTATCTGCAGGAAGAATTGAAGGCCTGGTTATCTGCTACTTTAGAAGCTGATGGCAAAATGCCATCAATAGAGGAACTCAGTGAGAAACTTAAAGAAAGAGAGGAGCTTGGATTCTAAGAAGATGCTTCAAGGTTTCAATCACGGCGCTAATAGCAGCCTGATGGTGTTAATCAGACTCACAAATTGTTATTAATTTCAACAAACAGTGCAATTACTATATGATTCACTTGCTCCATTTTTTTTCTTTTCAGGTGCGAAGCTTAGCTACATCATAAAAACATTTCCTATGAGATGCTTCAAGGAAAGCTGAAAGGAAGACATCCAAGTAAAGCAATATGAAATGGAGACATCGTAAGATCAACTTAGAACTCTCTCTTTTTTAAGTTTCCAGAGTTCTTAAAGTACTATGAAATGTATGTTCTATTTAGCTAAGTGATGGGTGGTAGTCAACGTATCCATGTTTAGTCATTACCAATTGATATTTTATGAGATGTATAGTAATTTTTTTCGGTAACACATATTCTGAACTAAAAAAAAATCAAAGTCTTGAGGGTATATGGCTAGACCTGATCACAGTCCGATTTGAACCAAGACTGAACCGGAGACAAATCGAACAAGAATTGGAACCAAACTGGATCAATTGTATGACGGTTTCAAACCAAACTGAAACCAGATTTTGACGGTTCAGTTCTGGTTCCTGAAATTTGGAATCCAAATCAATGGTTCCAATTCAGTTTTGAACTAGTCAAAAAAAAAATCTAAATAAATGTCTCTCCAAATGATGAATCTGGTCCTTAATAAAGAATTGTCTCTCCGAATCTGGTCCGAATCTGGTCTTAATAAAGAATCTGGTCCTAAATAAATGTCTCTCCAAATGATGAATCTAAACTAACTGGAGGGGTATTTTGAAAAAAAATTAAAAATTAAAATAGGCAGTTTGAATTCGAAGTGGGAATCAAAAATCAAATCGGCGGTTCTTGAATCGAAATTGGAACCATCTGGAACTGGTTCTGTTTTGATTTTAAATCCGGTAGAATTGAAATCATCAGTTTTGGGACTGCAGACAGCTCACCAAGGTGAAGTTTGGGTCCCATGATTAGCATTTGGTGCTTTGTAAGGAACTATGAGTTTAAAGCAAATAAGCAATATCACATCTTTTATTCCATGAAGTTGAGGATCCTATCTCAGAGGTTGTGTTGCTAGTAAGAGGCCTCAGTTTCAACCCATTCAGAAGTTATCATGCAATACTGCAATGGCTAATTATGAATCCAGAGAACACCAGTGGATTGTAATGGCACAGCCATGAACAAGCAACACTCGAGAGTCAAGAATCCTGGATCAGCTAAAAACATGTTCTTGTTCAATGCACCCACACCCACCCCCACAAAATAAATAATATCATCAATTATTTCATAGAAGTTTAGCTTGTTACATCAACAAAGTGTCTGTTTCTTTTCTGTAGCATATTAGTAGCTGCACTGGACCCAGCACATTGCGTCCTTGAAGCGACTCCTTGCAGGCTCCATGGAAGTTCCATGACTGCCAAGGCATCTCATTCTTACAAACACTTGTGAGCATTAACAACCACAGTACTCTGCTTATATGACACCAAACATTGGTACAACATGTTGTCTTCACAAGTTAATCTGTCTTTACGGTGAGAAAAAGGGCTCCAGTCATCAAAAGGCTTGCAGATGATTTTGTGTAGCATGCCCACCTTCTCTTTCATCCTTCAAGGCCAAAAGGTGAATCGAAGATAATGATTGATCACCCATCAAAAACTGTTTGACTGTTGATATGTACAAGAAGCAGCAGTAGGCTGCACTGGCTGTGAGGAGGAGATTAGTATCTATGTTTGGGCAGATTGGGTGTGAAGCTTGGTGTGGTTGTGCTCGCCTTCGTAGGTGACAATAAGCATGGAGGGGTCTTCCAAGCACCTCTCCACATGCTTCTTTGCAGGGCAGCCTCTAATACTGCTGCACTTGTAATACCCCCTGCATTTGGGATTTATCACCTCTTTCTTAGTTGGTTTAATGATTGATGCAGTAAGAACATTCAACAAAAATACAAAAAATAAAGGAATTGAGTATTAATCATGAATTTAGAAGGTACAATATTCATGAGATGATGAATTCTGAACTCAGTTATTAGTTGTATTAGATCTTTAATGACAAGTTTGGATGAATGGTAGGAGTTGAATCACAATTAGATAGAAATGAGATATGCACCTAGGATGAGGAGAACCCTTGATGGGCTTTTGACCATACTTCCTCCATGAGTAATCATCAGGAGGGATATCTGCAAGCTTTTCACTGACAGCAGGCACCTTTATGGATCTCTTGATCCTCAGCTTCCTGTAAAAGAAGCAATGTATAGGAATTGACAGCAAAGTTTGCAGCAATACACAAACAAAACTTGCATAGCCTAACCTTTTTCTTGAGCAGTGGCACCTGCCATTGTTTGGACATTTCCCATTGTTGTCCTCCCCTTTAACCAGACTGGTCTTCTTGGGAGGAGGATGTGGGTTAACCGGGTTGGATGATGCATGCCCCTCGATCAGATGGAACACTTTTCCTTCCAAGCTGGTGATTTTTCCATTCATGCTTGTAGATGCAGATGGAGTGCAATCAGAGCTGTCAAACTTGATACTTATGCCATTACTGCTCCTCCTCAACATGTCAGCCTGAATGTTCATTTGCTGCTGAAGCCGATACGTTTGATTGTTCTGCTGCTGCTGCGGTAGGAATCGGCGGTGAGCTGATGATGGATCCTGTCCGGCTTTTTGGTTCTCAAGGAAGCTCCTTTGGGAGAGTTGGATTAGGTTGTTGGCATTGCGATCGTTATCATGTAAGGCATCTCTTGGGAGTAGCTGAGAATTTGTGAGAGAAGGGCCAATCTTATGATCGGAAGGAGACTTGACTTTGTTCACAGTCCTAAATCTTGCCTCCCTCGCACTATCACTGAGCAATGACACAACTCTCTTGAATGCAGCAACAGCTTCCCCTGTCTGCGCCGCCAGCTTTCTTGATTGATCTTGATCTTGGGACTGAGAGAGCAAGCTGAGGACCCTGTGGCAGCTCCCTACAGCAGCCTTGTTAGCTTCTTGCACTTGCTCCATTTCGAGAAACCACACCTTGAATCACCCTAAAAATCCCAAATTTCCATCATGAGAGATTATACCCACCGGAGATACCCAAGTATATCCTAGGAAATTCAACCAAAGATAGGATTTTGATCGGGTTTTCTCTGGCTTTCCCACGATGGATCACAAAAAACGGTCACACACAAGGTAAAATAAACCTAACTAGGAAGCAGATCGCCAGAAACTTATCCGAGAAAAAAATGGTTACCAGATTTTGACGATCGAATTGAGCTCGAAGGCACCGGAAATAGGTGCTCGCTTAAGCAGATTGCACGAGATCTTGATCAAAAAAGCAGATAAGATTTCCGAGGAAGTCGATTCCACCAGGGTAAGAAGGGAGGAGAAGGGGGGATGGATGGGGGGCGCGTGGATGGATGAACCGACCATGGCTGGATTCGTGGGAAACTGATGGCGGTGGCGGTGGTGGTGGGGGCCGGGGTGGTGGTGGTCTTCCCACGACGTCCGCGGCATGGGATGGTGTGACGGGGAAGACACAGCAGGTTGGAATTTTATCCTTTCAACCCCCCCGTCATTTCGTCAATTTAAGTCGTCCCAAACCTTCGAAAAAAGGGCAGCCTACAGTAATATAGTATTAAATAATGGAAGTTAGAGGGGGACGCATGAAACTTTACCATGCTTTTTTTCTATTTAACCCCCTTTAAAGACTAAAATGTCAAGAGAATCCCCAGTGCACGCTATATTTTTCGGTTAACCCCAAAGATGCCAATAATTTGCAAGAAAAAAAATAGTAAATTAATGTGAAAATAGCATATTTTGATGCACGCTATATTAATTTTATTATTTTTAAAAAATAAAAAAAATCTAAACTCAAGTTATAGTAATATACTCATCCGATCCTTATAAATCAATTTATATTTTTATTAATTTTTAATATAAGATTAAGTTGATATATCATAATTTTTATATAAAAAGGAATTTAATGTGAAAATAGTTTGATAAAAAATAAGAACCTTAATTTATCTGCATAGACCTTTTTTTTTTTTGAATTGTCGATTTCGATTTCATCGATTCTGATTTTTCGAAGTCAAAAATCAGAATCAAATAAATTGAAAAGTTTAAAAAGTTTGAAGGAAAAGAAAATAAAATTAGGGTGTTATTTTGGGAAATAAAGTCAAGCCGCTGTCTTTGTTGCGATATTATACTATATTATATGATATATATTATTATTTAATGTTGCATGGAGGTCAAGAATCTCCAAGTTTATTATTAATGCGTTATAATAGTAAATATTTAAATGTCTTGGCAACTATAAAAAGGCATCCGCAAGATCACAACTTTCCCATTCCATCAGTCATTACAGCAAACGGTTTCGCTGTTCAAACAGGTCCTCCATTTCAGATCTAGCGTTAGGGTTTCCTCCTCCCACTCCGCCATCGAGATCATCGACCACGCCCCCGCGATCGATGTCCTCCGCTTCTCGTTCTGTGGCGGGGTACGGTGCCATTCCCACCGCAGCGCCCGCGCGGGCCCCCGGAGCACCCGCCTCCCGAACCGTCGAGATGTTCTCCCGCGCCAAGGAGCGCGGTAGGGCCCTGGTGGCCACCCGGCGGCCGTGGCGCGAGCTGGCCGACCCCTCCGCCTTCTCCCGTCCCTACGGTTACCGCGACGCCATGGCCCGCGTCCGCCGCAACCTCGCCTACTTCCGCGTCAACTACGCCCTCGCCGCCCTCGTCGTCCTCTTCTGCAGCCTCCTCTGGCACCCCATATCGATGATCGTCTTCCTCGCCGTCTTCGTCGCCTGGTTCTTCCTCTACTTCTTCCGCGACGAGCCGGTCGTGCTCGTCGGCCGCACCCTCGACGACCGCCTCGTGCTGGCTGCTCTCTCCCTGATCACCGTGGTTGCTCTGGTGTTCACCCATGTCGGATTGAATGTACTGGTCTCGCTTATCATTGCTGCTGTGCTCATCGGGCTTCACGCGGCATTCCGCATCACGGATGACCAATTTCTCGATGAACAGGAGGCGGCTGATGAAGGCTTGATTTCGTTTGCCGGCTCCTCAATGGGGGAGGCTTATGGCCGGGCGTGATCCTACTCACTCCCCATCGGAGACGGATTTGTCCTCTATTATGCTGAGATGAAATTCCCAGGAAGCATTTATTGATGCAAGGTTGTGACGGATTCATCCGAGAATGCATGATCTTATTGCTAAATTGGATCATATTGACTATGCCCTGCATCTTCACCTTTCTGGTATCGAGATCTCTTAGCACTTTTTTTTTTCTTCAAGTCAAGTTCTTGATTCATATTGTCTGATCTGATAGTGTAGTAGAAATCCTTGTAAATGCTTAACTAGAGAAAATAAACTATTGAACTTGTGAACCGTGGGAATGAATCTTCATTGAAGAAAGGTCGAGTTTGAAGGTGAGCCAATCTTTGTATTATGTTTCTTGTTCATTTCCTTTTCAGTGGTTATGTATGGACCTTATTTGTGATTTTCTATGAATGCTGTGTTTGACATGGATAGTCTGAACGAGCCATTGTTCTTCTACATCTCATTTAGTTCTCATCATTTTTCGGTAATCGGTTGATCTTTGTTTCTGGCTACTAATTTGTTAGGATCCATCGAAGAGGTTCAGATATTTGGAGATTGCAATGCGCTTTTTGGAATTTATGCATATGTCAGAGCCGTGACTGCTTAACGATTACGTGGTGTCTAATCTTACAATAATCTATATGTATTAGTCCTATATCAGAAGCATGTAAGACTAAGATTGATTTATAAGAGTTTGATGAGTATACTTCCATTAATTTTAACTTAAACATTTTGATTAGTGACTTAGGTCAAACGAAGTTAGTGATCTAATTGGCTCATTAGGCCGGGACATAATATTTGGTACATGAGACTTAGTATTGGGGTATAGTAAAAGAGCTCGAATAGTTAAAGACTATCTTTGAACGAGTCGGAAGATATGTCATGGCATGTTACTCCTTCTACAGTCAAGACCTTGTGCACGCCACATAATCTTGCATATTAGTCCTTCTACGGTCATGACCTTGTGGACACCGCATAATCTTCAACAATGATGCATGAAGTGTCATTAAAAATGTAAGAGAATTGCCAATAAATGCTGCAGAAAGGCATCCTCTGTTACCACTACAGTGCTTGCTTCTCATCATCTGATTATTAAATCTGTTTCTTCTGGGTGGAAAATTATGTCTGCAAGAAACTCACTGTGGATTATAAATGATTGTTTTGAGTTTCATTTGGGAGGAAAATAGATAAGGTTTTATTCTGCAAGTGAGAGCATAAAATTATGATGAGCAGAAGACTGGGTGGAAAACATTTTTTAGATGAAAATGGTCTTTGTGAATCGACTTTGTGACGGTAAGATAAAATACATGAATTGGCCTTTGGCTTAATCACTCTAGCAACCCTGAGTGGTGACAACCTTCTGTCCTGTTTCCAAAGTACATTTCATGCTTTCCATGCTTTTGTTGATCTCTGTTTCCTTTTTTAAAGAATGATATAGCAAGAGCTCTACAGAATATTGCTTTGAGATAATTATAACCATATGGATGATACAAAATGTACAAAATGAAACAAAGCACAAAGCAGACAGATACAGATGATATGATTTAAGCCTAGCTCAAGATCACAAAGAGATTCCTTGGTTGTTATGTTTGACAATGTTTATTCAAATACTTTCTTATCCAGAGCAGCTCTACTTTTAACTCTTTTACATTACTCAAATAGTAATAGCTACAAAAGTATTAACCTAAATTTCTAGACTTTCATCAAGGTCTGGTTTCTGATGCCTGTTTGATATTATTTTTGTTTGTGCATATGGCATGAAATTACTTGCATCGCATGGATTAGTTTCTTATGGATGTACGTAGCACATCCATATTTTGAAAAGAATTTCTGTAATTTTATCATGATGATGTTTATCATCAATACACTCGATTCTCCGAAAGCAAATTGCCATCTTCATAGAGGTACCTGTGCTTGTTCTGCATGTTAACAGAAAAGCCTTGGGGATCAACAATACTAGATTTGATTGATATGTAAAACAGAACTAGTTCAATTATTGCCTTTAAATCTTATCACACAATAAATTTTATAGAGTTTTGATGATCCATGTTGCTCACTGCCACTAACAGCTTGATCTAAAAGGAGGCTATCTGCATGGAGCAGTAAAACAATATGTGCAAGTCTTTGAGAAGACATGGTTTTCACATTTTTGTGTTGAAGTTGCTCGCCCTTATTTTATATTTTCCTTTTTGAAATCTATATATCTCTACTTAAGTTTTACAACACTGTTTCTTTGTCCTACCTGTAGTGAATTTTATTTCAGCCCTTTTTGCAGATTCAAGAACAGTGGTGGCATCCTAAGAAGTTTATTTCTTTTGAGATTTCAATGCCTAGAATTGGAGCCATAGAACCTCTTGCATACCTTTTGACATAAATTTCAATGATAAACTCTGGGAAGATTGTATTTCCTTCAATTCTTTTGTCATACGTTTCTTGAAGTAATTTATTTTCCTTGATAATTCAAAAATAATTACAGGTCCTAATACGCATCTGCAAAATAAGAATACCCCTTCTCCGACTCCACCCCAAGAATGGAGAGGAGAAGAGTAGGCAGCATCGGATACCGCTCAGGGGATCCCCGGACGTGTCTCGATCGCAAGCAGAAGCCGGCAGGCACCACAAAATTCAGCGGCCTGCATCGGTTCAACGCTTCGCTTGCCGGTGAGCGTTACCTGAAATCCACGCATTCTTCTGTCCATGACTCATCACTGCGTCAATCAAATTCGGTGCCTTTGTTGAGGACCACAGGTTCATGCGAGCAGTCCACCCAAGCATGTGTCTGATACGTTTGTGTTGACTGTGAAGTCCTGAGAGCTTTACATGGAAGAGGAGTTTGTGGCTGGTCTAGTGCGTGCATGGTCGCTTTCGCCTACATGCTCAATAATGGCTGCGGTACATCCACCTTGAGCAGTTTCCAGTCCCCATCATCTCGGAAAGATTTGAATCCCTTTCCTGGAAATAGACCAAGAAGATGTTACATGAGTTGAGGGCTTCGTGGTAGATTTTAGATCTCCACAAGGTAGAACAAATTGCCATCCTTCGTCATCGGGAAGCCAATTCCGACAAGTCTCCCGTACACTCGCTCTGCAGTCTTACCTTGAAATGGGGAAGTGCTCAGAATCTAACAAGAACAGAGTTACAGCAGCATCTGTACGATCTCACAACATGAAGCACAAGAAATGTAGTGAGGGTGCCCAACCACTTCCCTTCGGTCTGCCTATTTGCGTTAAGGCTTCTCTGAATGCTAAGCTTGGACGAGTGCTTAACCTGATATACATCCTCCATCCCCTCAACATCAGACCAGAATCTGATGACCGAAGAGATACCCAAACCACACACAGAGCGAGCAACACACCAGCAGATGAGACCGTAAAGAAAGGAAACAGAGAACAGAGACCACTGTTTCAAGGGTCTCCTCCTCCATGGATCCTGGAACTTACGAAGAAGAAGATTATTATTACAGACAAGCTGAGGAGGCTCATGAATCCCCCCCACCGTCATACCATGCAAACACTATGTCTCCCAGCTCTGCCTTCAACTCCTCCCAGCAAAAGTCTTCACCTTCGCTGCTGCCACTATCGCCGCTGTCTTCGAGTTTTAGCTCCACTAGCAGAAGCGGCGAGGCCACCTCCAATACCTCGACCGACAAGATCGACCCCCACCTCGCCACTGCTGATCCCTTTCTTGTCTCCACCATGTAGCCCAGTTTCTCTCCGGTCGCGTCGATCCTCTCCATGATCTTCTCGACGGACTGCGTCGAAGTGAACCTCTTCTCCTTCTTCTTCTTCTTCTTATCGCCGTCGTCGAACAGCCCCGAGAGGTTCAAACCCGACGACAGGGATATGAGCTCGAACGCGTTCAGGATGGGAGTGAGATCGTTTCTTGTGGTCGGAGGAAGGTGCGCCATGCTACTGAGCTGCGAGTCCAGGCTCAAGGACCGCTTCAGCCACGGGTGCTCCATCAATGCGCCGATGGTGATCCTGGTCTCGGGGTTGGGGTCCAGCAGCCGGAGCAGCAGCCGACGCGCCGACGGGGAGACCCACGGCGGCAGCTCATACTCGCGCTTGTGGATCTTCCGGTACATGAGGGCAAGGTTGGCGTCGTCGAAGGGCAGGGAGCCAGCGAGGAGGACGAAGAGGATGACGCCGCAGGACCAGGCGTCGGCCTTGGCGCCGTCGTAGCCCTTCCGGCGGATAACCTCAGGGGCGGTGTACGCCGGCGTGCCACAGGCGGTGTGGAGGCGACCGTCGCGGAGCTGCTCGGGCAGCGCGGCCAGGCCGAAGTCGGACACCTTGAGGTTGCCGTCGCGGTCGAGGAGGAGGTTCTGGGGCTTGACGTCGCGGTGGGCGACGCCGCGGGCGTGGCAGTAGTGCAGGGCGGAGACGAGCTGCTGGAAGTAGCGGCGGGCGACGGACTCGGGGAGGCGGCCTCGGCGGGCGACGCGGGCGAGCAGGTCACCTCCGGGGGCGTGCTCCACGATGAGGTAGATCTTGGACCGGGTGGCCATGACCTCGTAGAGCTTGAGGATGTTGGGGTGGGAGAGGCGGCGCATGGCGGCCACCTCGGTGAGGAAGCTGCGGGACAACCCGGAGTCGACCAGCTCGGGCTTGTCGAGGACCTTGACGGCCACGGCGCCACCGTCTGAGAGGGAGCGCGCCAGGTAGACCTTAGCGAAGGTGCCGCGGCCGAGGAGGCGGCCCAGCTCGTACCTTCCGAGGAGGACCTCGGAGTGGCGCTTGGCGGAGTTGGGATTGGGTGCTGGGCGGTGGTGGTCCATGGAAGGAGAACGAGAACAAGAGACACCACAGCTCAGAGACCGGCAGTCTCGCGCTCTGTTTCCTCTCCTGTCTGCCCCCGTTGGGGGGTGGGAAGAATTAAGTACAGGTTGTATATATGTATCAACCAAGGCACTGTCGCAACCTTTTCCTCCGTTACCGTTTAGCTTTGTAGCATATTTTAGATTCATCTCAGCCGCCCCGACGATCTGATATGGCCTCAAATCACACACGTAGAAAAAGAAAGGTGGTTTACGTGATATCATATACATAATTCCAACATCTCTCTCTCTCTCTCTCTCTCTCTGCGCTAATTAATCATATTAGACGTTTCTTGACCAGCTTTGATGGGAAAATATAAAAGGATTGACATAAAAAGTATGGAATTTTACGTTGATATTACGTAATAATATGGAAGTCTTCACCCGATACGGAAGAGGGAGTAGAGGAAGTATGAGAAGAAAAGGAACGGAGACGAGGAGAAGAAGGAAAGCTACGGTAGAGTAGGAAGGAGGAAGACGAGAACAAAGATGGCATGAGAAAACTGTCTCATGCGAAGCTTCCGGGCAAGTGATTATTGAATCCGTGACGCTCTCCCTGTAGGTATTTGACACAAACCTGCAACAAAACCTGGGCATGAAATGAGAGGGAAGATTCTTGGAGATGATGCAATCTTGCAGGTTATGGAGTCTTCCACCTTCCCATGGGTTTTTTAGAGCTTATTAATGGTAAGCACAGCTTGACGGCACATCACTGACGAGGAAACCTAATTCATTAGCTAACTTAACTCATAAAATCTTGAATTCGATCACCTTCGTCACTTACCTTATACAAAAAAAAAAAAGAAAAAAAAAGAGAGAGAGATATTAAAATTAGATTTGGAAGATCAAAGTTTAAGTCTAAAAAATAAGTTCTTATATAAAGATAAGACTATGCATATTTATTTCTTTTAGATTTTGCATTGACAACAACCACATAAATAATTTTTTGAGCTTTCGAGTCCTGACAGATATCAGTAGCAAAAGGCATCAATTATTTCATGTACTTATGCTTTCTTGTAAAGATTATTATGGAGTCAGGTTTGATCGATTTTGATCTGAATGAGTTATAATATTTGAAAGATTCATCTGTATTTGCATTATAGATTCAATCATATATAATGTTTCTGCAGGAGATGCACTTTGCTTGATGGATGCTCTCCAGCTGACTCCCAAGATTATGGCACTTATGAGGAAGCTACATGGTTTTGATTTGTTAGCATGTCCTTTCCATTGGGGTGTGGTTGATTCTTGTTAAGTGGGTAATGATCACAAGAAGGAGAATTGGACCAATTCCATCATCTTACATCATAAAAGGATGGAATTGACTGTCCAACTCCTTGTAAGGTGTGGTGGGAGTGGCATCTCAGTGTATCAGCCATCCACACACATGCCTTGAAGAATCTCTCACTCTGTCTGATTGATATTAATAATGGTCTAACTTACATTGAATGATAGTGAGGAAAGGACAAGGTCCCAACTTAGTCTAGGGAACATGATGGCATGTTGGTCCTATGGGACATGTACTGGTGATAGTGAGTTGCTGTGTGATTTCTTTGTGTCTCTTAGTAGATACTGATAAAAGGAATAGAAGATAAAAATAATTATTAAATAAGCTTGATGAAAAGAATAGAAGATATGAACAATTATTAAATAAGCTTGATGAAAAGAATAGAAGATATGAACAATTATTGAATAAGCTTTATTGAAGAAGTGAAGAAGCTTTATTAAATAAATAAAAAATACTTCAATACATTATTAATCTTGGATCGATGCAAAGAATGATTTACAAACGAGAGACTTCGTGAGTAGGACAAAAGCAGATCACTGTTATTGTTGTGATTGCTATTGCTATGAGGGCACAGGCGTTCCCTTCGTTCTCCTTAAGTCTGTCCTTCGTTCTCCTTAAGTCCATCGACTGTTGGCAGATCAGCGAAGGCTACCGCGGTGAGAAAGATGAAGATTGACCGTGGAGCCTCTTAAGAATGTGGTTGCAGCGGCGTTGATCGCTAACCGAAGATAAGGGCAAAGCTTCACTTCTTTCAACGACGTTGGTCGTTGGCCAAAGATAAGAGCGAAACTTCACTTTTTTCACTGTTCTGATACCATGATGAAAAGAATAGAAGATAAGAACAATTATTGAAGAAATTTTATTGAAGAAGTAAAAAAGTTTTATTAAAAAAATAAAAAATACTTCGATACATTAACATGTTCCCTCTTCTATTTATAAAAAGATCCTCTCCTATTTATAAAAAGAATTGTGTAGTTCTGGTCACATGTTCTAAGTACTCATGCAAAGTTGTAATTTCATGATTCATGAACTAATTGTGTGAGAGAAAAACCTATTTAATCACTAAATAAATACATGATAGAGAAAACATGATTTGACTAGCATTAAAAGCATAAAGATCTCATTAGTCTGAACATTGACCATGTTCTTGCCTTTTTGTGATATGGAAATATCTCTTAGGCTCACATTGTCAAATATGTTTAAATGTAGACAAATCATGTTCTCAACATTATCCCATCTGTAATCTCCACAAATATATGACATTATTCATCTATTTTTTTGTTAAATATGGAAGCAGCTGACTGCCTATATGACAACAAAGTGGGTGTGGAAAGAAGCTGCTCTTTGTGGCTTTGGTTGCTATGGTCATACTTCCACTTAGCTACAAGATATCAGAATTTGCATGATAATACTAAGCATACGATTGTTTTCCATACCTAAAACACTTCAACTCTCACACTGAGTTAATTGTATTCTGTCTGTGACACAATCAACTTGATTTTTTCCTCCAGCAACTCTCTCTCTCTCTCCCCCCATATGTAGGAGTTGTATTTTTTGGGGTCAACATTGAGTATTTGAAGATGGTATCTAATACATTAAGACAGTTTATTCAGTTGAGTTAGTAGGATGTCTCATTTGTGTCTTCTCTGTTCTTTGTCCTTTTGAATGGCCAATGCTCAACAAAATGCCAAGAGATTCTTTGTATCATATGGTGGTGCATAGAAATGTTTTATGATGCAAAGATTTTTATAGCAGCACAAAACTACACTCACTCTCCAACAAATAGAACTTGTAATGATGGTGGTTCCACCAATCATCAACCATGCACTGGTGCCTTTTTCCAATTTTGACAAGCTATGGAGAATCATATGATGCATCTTATGTTATGAAACATGGTAGACCAGTTTCAGCAAATGAACCAGTGAACTCCAGCTGTTTTCTCACCAGAGATTGTTGTATATGTGCACTTCCAATTAAGATATTTGCATGTTGCATAGATTGATAGGTAGGAAGAACACCAGGTGGAGTTCCACCCAGTGAAAAGATACTCTTCCCACAACTGACAAATGCTTATAAGCTGAAGATAAATGGAAATTGTTTCTTAATTCATATGTCACAGAAGCAAGTGCATGAATCAGCTTCAAAGAGCCCCTGTGAACTCTGGCCAAAGCTGAAGAGAAGGTTCCATCTTATTTCTGCAAGAAGACAAAGTGGTGGATTCATAACATCTAAATGTATGTACAATAATGCTTACGGACCCATTCATATATGTAGTTTATGCAAACGGTGGAGGTTGAGGTCACACAGGTAGACCCCTCCTACAATTGCTGTGGTTGTCCACTTGCTAAGAAAGAGTAACTAGTGATGCATATTGGTGGACCACATGAAAGATATGAAACAGTGAATTTAGATCTGAATAGAGCCACTAGCAGGAGAGGATTAGATTTCCTTCCAATTCTATAATCTGGTCAACTTTCATAGATCTAAACAAATCATAATTAGTAGTATTATTTTCAATGATTCATTACTATATTCTCCACATCTGAGATTGAGGTTGCTTGTAATCATAGTTTACTGTACTGGACAGTGAAGCATTATGATTGAATACTGTGCAAATCTGGAAGACTCAACTAATTATGAAAGTCATCTTGCCAACCACCACTAGATTCTTGGCCTTTTGTGGTAGTCCAAATCTTGGTGGAGGTGATGGTGATGATGATGATCAACTACCAAGAATTTGACATAGCTGCTTTTTAGCTAATATAACTCTTTTAAACAAAAACTCAAATAAATTCTTCTGACAATCTAAATAATTGATGCTTAAGCTCAAGTTAATAATAGTAGACTCAACTAAATCAGAGAATTACATGAAGGATTTCACTTCCATTATAATCTTATCAAATTTAAATATGATTTCCCTGTAGAACTCTTAGGACAAGCTGATGGATGCTCTTTGGGGGCAAAAACTATCTTCAAGCTTAGCTTTGTAAGGCTTCATCAGAAATATCAGAATTTTGTGAACAGAAGTACTGAATGCTACCAAAAATAAGTGCAGGATATATTTTCAAAGTGTATATTTGTCCCTTTCAGATTGATAAACGATCATGATAAAGACAAATACGTAATGACAATATAAGATTGTCATTCTATATTTATCTTTATCATGATCCTCGATCACATATCCAAGAAAACAAAAAGACAGAGCATTATATTTGGCCTGCAACAGGGAATAAGAAGTCTACCTGAAACTGAAACTGAAACTGGTGGAAGTAAAATATCTATCCAAGACTGGCCCATCTTCTACAAATGATCAGATCACTTGGGTGGAAGACAATGAAAAGGACATGGTGATTTCATTCCTCTAAGAAAGACAATGACATGATAAGTTGTGATTACCATATAACGCATGCTTGTAATTGTAATGCATGACTCCATATGTAGTAGTTGCATTGTCCAAGCTGTTCTAAGCTGTGTACTACTACTTCAAGGACAGGATTCTCTATTAATGCTTATTTATATGATAGCATATATGCGTTTCATGATTTGGATATATAAAAGACAATCGAATATTGGATTCTCCTTTCATATTCATATATCTGCAAGCTGCTAAAAAGGAGATGATGTGTCTATACTTATTTGGAGGCATCAATAAACTCATCAAACTGAAATGACAAGTTCTGAAGCATAGCTTAACAATCATCATAATCATGAGTAAATCTCTCTCCCACTCCCAATCCTATAATCCATTTTTTCCTCTTCCTCTCAGACCCCAACCTTCCTTCCATCTCCTCCCCATGTCCCTTTTAATCCTCTCTTTTCTCCTCCTCCAAATCTCTGATCCAAGGCAACCCGAGCATATCTCTTCTTCTTCCCCTCCTCTGACTGTTCTCTCTCCTCCTCCCTCTCACCTAGCCACTGCCAACAGTGGAAGGACAGCTTTCAAATGAGACATATCCAAGAATGTCTCTTGAAATAATCCAAGTCCAATCAAACTAAAATCCATCATATTGCAAGAGCAATCCTCGACAGTGACCGAGCCATTTTCCTGTGTTTGTCCCTTCAGCTTGAATCTATCTCATTTCTCGCAGCACAATAATTGTTTTGTCTGCATGCAATACAATTTCTTGCAGCACAATAATAATTGTTTTTAACTATACTATCTTGTTTTATCTGCATGCAATCTCACACTACCAAAAAATTGGGGCCAACGCTGGCCGGTGCAGCTTCCTTTCATTCGGTATGTGGCCCTCGTCATGATCGAGACAGACATGATTGGACCAGTAGATATTTCTACTGTTGCGTATGACTCCATATTTAGAACTTTGGCCCTTACTCCACCCAAGGATCAAAACATCTATCACATCATACAAAAGATTTCAGCCAAGATTCTTCTAATAGCAACATGGACATGTCTATGTAACAAGTGAGGAATATGTTTCCTATAGTAACTCTCTGAAAATTGAAAACTAGAGAAATATGTTCACTATCAAAAATAAAATGTGAATTTTTGGAAAGTTGGCAAATTTCCAACCCTAACTTTTCATCATTGCTGCTATTACTGTTGTGAGAATTCAACTGCATCTCTATCAGTTCCATGGATTTTGTATAGCTGCCTCTTGGATCTCATGCTTCTTACGTCTCAACATCCCGTGTAAGCATGATGAATTAAAGAGAAAAAACTAGAAAACCATCTGTTTATAGGAGATTGAACTCGTAAACCTCTTAATTATTTGAAGTGAAGAATAACTGAAGTTGGCATGCACTGTCTCTCGCAGTAGTCCAATGCTTTCTTCCTTTCTTCTTTTTTAACTTAAGCTAATATATTACGAGATAATAAGCCCATTGTCATAGTTGGAGCATCAAATTCTTGATGAGAGGAGGAGGTTTCTCAATCATCTAAGATTAGAGACAATGCTGGTAAGCAAACAAGTGTTCCATGGGTTGATGGAGAATTTGGAATAAAGCGGCAGACAATTATTGTGTGATCAATAAAGATCTCTTTGAACGTATATATGAAAGCAATCCCAATTCTGCAATCAAGTCTCGATAAAGAGGGGCGATGTTCTTCTTGCTTCGTTGCGGAGACTCAGTGATCACACAGGGAAACCCCACCTGCATGCATCGTTTAACTTGCTGTCTCCCATGCAACGCGATCCACAGGCACCAGTCGTGCACACCTGTTCATGCAGTGTCATGATAGGGATAATTAAATTGATTTATAGGACTTTAAATTGATTAATGACTGAAGAATCTTCTTGGGAAGTTGATCTATGATCGACGATGAAGACAACAGTTCTGCATTTATTAGGCTGCACGTAACAGGCTGAATGTAAACCTCTGATACTGCATGAAACACAAACATCTCAACCAACGAAGACTCTTACCACTACTACTCACCAAAAGCTAACAATTATACTTCTCAACCCCACCGGCATGCAGTCATCAGCTATCAATTGCATGATATCCAACCTAAGAGTGTACTCAACAAAAAGCTAATGAACTCGAGTAATTATTAATAGCTCTTGCAACGGTTAGATTTTGTGACAATTTATAATCAAATAAGATATATAATTAAATTAATTATATTTTAATAATAGATATTGATCAATAAAAAAAATTTATTTAAAGTATGATTCCTTAGGGGATGCCCTTGATACGAGGAACTCTCGTGATAATTTATATTAGATCCTCTACTCTCGTCTATAAATAGATAGGATCCTTAGACTAAAAGATCAATGTTACGTATCTCTCTCGACCTAAGTGGTCTTGTGAAAAGATAAGAAAAGAAGAGAAAGATTTAGTTCTCTTTATAGATTGACAGCGATCTTGGATGTAAAAACGGTATTTTTGTACATCATACTAAAATTTCTTTTTTAGATCACATCAAAAGATATATATCGTAAAATCAGATCTAATGTTATTTGATTTAAATCATGATATAAAAGATTATTTTCATATTTAATATAACCTATTATAGATTTTATGCTTACAGCACCTTTATACTTTAGTGTCTTAAGCTTTGTTCATATTCCTCATATTTCTGCCAGTGAGGTGGAAGGGTTTCTTTTACTTTTTCTTGTTGCTTTTTTTCATTTCAATAAATGTTGATGATCTGAGAAATTATGAGAAACATTGAGATTCTATTTGTGTCCGACGGTTCGGGTAGATGGGTTCATGACAACGCCCTGCGCGGTCGAGCCCGACCGATTGCGGGCTCAGTGAACCAGGGCGGGTTCATTTCGGCCCAGCTCGGATGCCAGCCGCACATTGGCACGAGCCGGAATGAGCCGGGTTCAAGCCCAGCCTATATATATATATATTATACTCATTTGGTGAGACATACATCTCACCAAATGAGTATAATACTATTAATTATTACATATGATGTAACATATCTATTATAATTATCTATGACTTATATTTACATATGTTTCTATTAAATTGATTTATTGTCACAATAGTTTATCAACAACAATAATGATTGGGCAATTGGGAGACATGCTATTTGATCTACTTATAAGCCTAGCAATAATCAAATTAACCTACATAAGATTAGACAACTCAACCTCTTAAGTCGATTCACAGTGACCAAAACTTGATGGTGATGAGGCACACTAATCTTACAGTGCATGCCTCCTCCATGTGCAACTTTGACTGAGCTCAATATTAAACAAGGAGATGGATACATTTAACTATAAGTTTGAGTGATTGCTCAAAGTAAATTTGAATTTTAGGAGTACCAATGCATAAACTAAAGGAATAGGTCAACACTGCTGTTTGGGTACACGCGAGGAATCATTTTTTCTAGTGCATTGTGCCAAAGTCCACAGCAAAATCTACTCACATGTCCCAACAATAATAATAATAATAATATTATTATTATTATTATTATTATTATTAAATTATTTATTGTCTTTTACTATCACATGATTAATTAAAAAGCAAGTGACTCATGAACAACTTTGAGAATAAGTGCATATGATTGACAGCTTGAGATGGAGTTATAAAAGTTAGAATTATTTAAGTCGAGAAATAATTTAGTTTGCAAAGGATCAATCTAATTATGATCTCATATAGCTCAATAAATATCTATATATAAAAATAAATTAGTTGTGAACGATGAACAAAATACTTTTATCGCCTTGCAAAATATGCAAAAATTAAATAATAACAATCTTTAAATCAATATTTAGATTAGTCTTGATAATATAATATTTAATTGAATGAGCACATTTAAACAATAGCTAGAAGTGATTAAACTAATTATTTTGAATTAATATTATTTGAAGAGCAATATTAGTGTTTGGAGGGATGCATATATTATACCAAAGTTTTAATGACAAATGAATTATTTCCTTTTTATAATATATCTATCTTTAACAACTAACAAAGTTTAATGATCTCTTTGTACAATTATTTGTAGCATCACTCAGATCAATCATGAGGCCTGCCTGCCTCATATGATTCTGACACCCAGGTAAATTTCCAGAATATAAATCATGTGATACAACATGATGCTGTGTAATTTAAAAGGACAATGTTTGGTGTCTATGGACTCCACATGAAATATTTATATCATTCGATTGTAACGTTATGTAAGTTGTGTCTATTTAGATCGACATAATCAATGTTGTCATACTTGTGGTGAAAGATCGACATAATACTTTTCTTAGACAAATGACTGACTTGAAATCTTAGGATTCAAGTGCAAGTTCTACAGTCTTTCCACATCGTTTGACTTATTCTCATTGGATCTCGGGAATGCAAGTCAAATCTTCGGAAAGTGAGAGTTGAAAGTACATGTCTCTCACTCTATAACTTTTGGTTCGATTGGATCTCGAGAAGTAGAATACTAAATCATCATAATTTTCTTCCTATTAAAGATGCTTCTCACAAGATCCAATATGACCATCTAATTTCTTCTACATCGTAGCTTTTTGTCAAAACACTAATCAAGATCACACAAGTGTAAATTAGTAAGAACATTTCTGTGTCTACTAAACCATGATGCGACGGAGAATCCAAGGAGTCGATGAGTTTGTGACTCTCAACAGTGTGGCCATCAGAATCACAATAAGTTTCCATGAATTTTGTTTTTTCGTATTATTAAACCCTAATAATTCTTACCAACTCTTCTGTACAGCTCACCAAAGCGACAGTTCTTTCACGTGGTAAGTGTGTCTCTAATTGCAAGAAATTGTTAAATAATAAAATGCTTCTCTTACCATGTTATGCGATACCCGATTCCCTACCTGTTCTATCTGCGCTGCAAAGGGTGGGTTGCGAGAAGGGTAGATTAAGCGGGTCCCGGGGTTCATTTAAGGGAAACCCCCAGCCGTCGCACCTCGATCGTTCACGCGCAAATATTACTCGTCCAGATGGCACTCGCTTGTCCGTTCAAGTGGGCGGCGGGAGAAACAATACGCCGCCCTCGCGCGTAAGAACGTAGCGTGTCGGTCGTACGCAGCATTAAATCGTGCCCAATCAACTAAAAAATTTCCTCGAGTCCGCCAACTTTTTTTTTCATGGTGGGTCCCACGTGGTCCCCGTTCTTCTTTCCCAATCGAACTTAAGGTATGTCGAACGGGAAGATGTGTCGTGCTGTGTTGACTGAAGGAAATTTCTACCAGGCCGACGCCGATTACACACGCGCCATTATTACTCGCTCGGATGGCAGAGGCTGAGCCGTATATAAGTAGCTTAGGAGTAGAATACTCCGATTTAGCGTAGGAAAAGAGAGTATCATTGTTATAAGCATTAAATCCGTCCAATTATTGAACGAATTCGTAATAATATAATAAGGATATGACAGAAGGAAAATATTCAACCTCGTCGGCTGTGCCAGCCAGAATGCATGACGTCATCCACATATTTTACTTAATTTTCGATCCTTTTTTTTGACGTTATAAAGGATGATCCCAAAGGCTTCGTAGATCTCCTCCCAACCTTTCCACTGCTGCTGCTCCGTCAAGAACTTCCTCTTCCTCTTCGAGGTCCATCTTTTATCTTCGTGTTCATCTGATCTCTCTGTGTTACGTGAAAATTATACAGGATCATCTGATTTTGTTTCCCTTGTTAATCTGCTTTACATAATTTTCCTCTACTCCTGCAATTGTTCTTTTGCTGTAGAAATGAATCATGCGTTGATTTAGGAAGCTTCTCATGCAGCTGCGTTTTGGTTCTTGGTTTTCTTTCTCTCTTTACGGGGAAATCTTTTTGAAGCAATACACTCTGCTTTGATTGAGTTCGGGTTATAAATGTTCCAGTAAATGTTACATGAAGATTCCTGGGAAGAAACATCTCGAATTACTGCTAACGCTTCCAATTGTTGCAGAATGGGTAGCACCGGGCATGACGGAACCGGTTATGGAGCACATACGTACGAGGACTTGGAGAGGGAGCCCTACTGGCCTTCCGGGACGCTCCGGATCTGCATCACCGGCGCCGGAGGCTTCATCGCCTCCCACATCGCCCGGCGTCTCAAGAGCGAGGGCCACTACATCGTCGCCTCCGACTGGAAGAAGAACGAGCACATGAGCGAGGACATGTTCTGCCATGAGTTCCATCTCGTCGACCTCAGGGTCATGGACAACTGCCTCAAGGTCACCAGTGGCGCAGACCACGTCTTCAATCTTGCTGCCGATATGGGAGGCATGGGTTTCATCCAGTCCAACCACTCCGTGATCATGTACAACAACACCATGATCAGCTTCAACATGCTTGAAGCTGCAAGAATCAATGGCGTCAAAAGGTTTTGTGGTTAATCTTCTGCATCTCATCTTTCATCCCACGCGAGTTTGTCTTGTGTCATCCGTCTTCTCTAACATGGATCTGCGAATGATGCCTTGCAGGTTCTTTTATGCTTCCAGTGCCTGCATCTACCCCGAATTCAAACAACTGGAGACAAATGTTAGCTTGAAGGAGTCTGATGCATGGCCTGCTGAGGTTAGTTGTCAAAACATCAAACACCTTGGATCTTACAACCTTGGAATCTGAACTCTTTCATTTCCTGCAGCCTCAAGATGCTTATGGCTTGGAGAAGCTGGCAACCGAAGAGTTGTGCAAGCACTACAACAAAGATTTCGGCATCGAGTGCCGCATCGGAAGGTTCCATAACATCTATGGCCCCTTTGGGACATGGAAAGGTAGTAGTAAGACACTGGATGTGGTCTCTACTCATCGAAGAAGAGTGTTTGTGGTGACACCTTGTGCTTCTCTGAGTTGTAGGTGGAAGGGAGAAGGCACCTGCAGCTTTCTGCAGGAAGACTCTCACCTCTGCAGATAGATTTGAGATGTGGGGTGATGGACTGCAAACCCGATCCTTCACCTTCATCGATGAATGTGTGGAGGGTGTTCTGAGGTAGATCTACACAGCTATACTGTCAGTCACTCATAACAAACATGCTTGGCTGTTCTTCCTAAGCGATGTCTCTTACTCGGTGCTTTAGACTGACCAAGTCGGACTTCCGAGAGCCAGTGAACATCGGAAGTGATGAAATGGTGAGCATGAATGAGATGGCTGAGATAGTGCTGAGCTTCGAGGAGAAGAAGCTTCCCATCCACCACATTCCTGGCCCGGAAGGTGTGCGCGGGCGGAACTCCGACAACACTTTGATCAAGGAGAAGCTCGGATGGGCTCCGACAATGAAACTTAAGGTATCCACAAGAGTGATTTGATCTGTTCTTCCACACAATTATGACAAAAGGATTCATGCTCTTTTCCTTCTTCCACTCGCACAGGACGGGCTGAGGATCACATACTTTTGGATCAAGGAACAGATCGAGAAGGAGAAGTCTCAGGGCCAAGATATATCTGTTTATGGATCATCCAAAGTGGTGGGAACTCAAGCACCGGTTCAGCTGGGATCTCTTCGTGCAGCAGATGGAAAGGAGTGAAGCGGGCAGAGCTGGGCATTGATCTGTTGTTTTATTAGTCATTGCATGTTCCATGTCATACAAAATAGATTTCTTTCTAAGCATTCAATTTCTGTTGAGGAAAGAGAGATACAATTTGAATGTTATGCATGAGAATAAAGTCAACCTGTTTCATGTTAACGTTTGATAATTTGACATGATTTATATCGAATATTTTTCTTAGCTAAGACATAATAATTATAATCATCGGATGTATGAGATCTATCATATGCTAAGACCATGGTTTTCCATTAAGCTATTAAGCGTTGATAGCTATGCTTGTTTATGTCAACGGGATGTAGCCTTCATGCATCCGGCAAAAAACCCTTTTTTGTGAATAAATAAATAAAATAAAATTTTCTTCGCATAAGCGGGCGATATATCCCAAGTGAGAGCCTCGCGAGCTTTGTAATCTCCGTCCCCCCCCACAGCGCCTGTGCCTTTTCACGGACGATTCTTCTTTAGCGCTCCGCCCCCTCTCCCCCACCGTCAGGGCTTCTCCAATCGGCGTAGAAATGGTTCAAACCGTCTACCTCCTCTCTCCCCCGACGCCTCTCCGGCCGGTCTCCAAGCTCCCCGCATCCTCCCCTTCGCCTTCTATCGCTCGCATCCGGCCCCGCAGCCTCCTCCCCCATTCCTCACCCCGCCTTCGCCACCGTCTCCGCTTCCACGCTTGCGGCGCCTCCGCCGCCCCTCCTCCGTCGCCGGATCTCGGCCTCCTTGTCTCCGATAACGGCTCCGGCAACGTCGCTGCGGCGGCTGCGGCGGCCATCGATGTCGACGCTGTGACTGAGGCGGAGTTGAAGGAGAATGGTTTCCGGAGCACCAGGCGGACGAAGCTGGTCTGCACGATTGGGCCGGCCACGTGCGGGGCCGAGCAGCTGGAGGCGCTCGCCGTTGCTGGGATGAACGTCGCGAGGATGAACATGTGCCATGGTACGCACGAGTGGCATCGACAGGTTATCCGCCAGGTCAGGCGGCTTAACGAGGAGAAGGGGTTTGCGGTGGCGGTGATGATGGATACGGAGGGTAGTGAGATCCACATGGGTGACCTTGGTGGCGCTGCCTCAGCCAAGGCCGAGGTGAGGTTATCTGATCCCGTCAACAATAAAGCTGCTTCGTTCATTGTAATGCGACAGACCTAGTTTCTTTTTCTTTGATAAGAGGTGCAAATAAATTGATACCCTGATAGTACGATTTATGATATTTTTCTTGCTCTATATTTTGGTAAAGTCCCTTGCAATTATTTGGAGATTCGACTGAAAGATATGAGGTAGCAAAGGATGTATATTATATTCTAAAAGGAAATTATAGGTGCCCACAGGTGTGAGCAGTGTTACATGGCATGCTTAAAAAAAATTAAATTTGTTATATTGACAAACTCATTGTTGATCTTTGATAAAAGAGCACAATAATCATTCAAAGATGCAGCTTTTTTTCCCCTTTTTTTATGCTTTTCTCATCTTTCCTGCACTTTTTTCTTTTTTTCTGATAATAGTTATAAGCAATTAATTTGTCCAATTCGTGTGTTCAACAGCCTGTAATCATTTTTGGTATCATCTCCTTGTAAAATGATTTATAGAATAGCAATTGGTTTAGTAAGTTAGGGCAGGGTTTATTGGGTAGATCAGACTGGGACATTACCTTCTTCTTCTTTTTTTTTTAACAATCTTGGATCAGTTGGACAAAGCTTAAAATCATATGAGACTGCTTTTTTATCAGAAGAAAACTGATGTAGCCTATTAGGATTTGTTTGAGAATGATTGAAGTCAGCCAGAAACCTGCCATACCCCAGTTGGAAATTTGGTCAAACTTTTTTCTGGACTTGAGTCCAGTCGAGCTTGATTAAATCACAACTGAATTTGGGTTGTTTTAAATGCGTCTTTATTTCCAGATCCAGTCAATTCCAGTTTGAATTACCTGGCTGATCGATTCTTGATCTTCGTCTGTCTGGATAATAAAAAATTAAGAGGGTGAAATGAGAGAGAAGAGGAAGGTGAGGAGGCGGAGAAGGGAAAGAGAGAGAAAAAAGATAGGAAGAGAAACTGTTCTCTCTCATTGGTGACAGTGGTTGCCCACTGATGCTGGAGAAGAAGATGAGAGGAGTTGTGGAAGACAGCAGCTGCTTGTGAATTTGCCAAACCAAATAGTTATGCCATCACAGCTTGTTTTTATAGTTATAAAATTATTTGATTGACCATGTTGTCTTCTTCTATTACGATAAATGTCAATGAAAATTTATTGATGATCTCAAGTGAAGTAAAAGATGGATTTATGCTTGTCTAAAATTAAATATCATTTTTTGAAGCAAACCCTTGCGCTTTGATCATTCAGTTTTTTTTTTTGACTTTTCAGAAAATATTGGCTGGAAATTTGTTTTCCACAAATTTTTAACTTCTAATTTTGGAAGCTATATGCTATTATGAGATTACTTTTTTCTTGAAACTTTCCTAATGGATATTGGCATATTGCACCATCTTACATTTACTGCTGATAATTGTAAATGTGTTCTTAAATCCACTGATTTCTACATTATAGGCTTAAAAAGGTCGCTACTACTGTTAAATTAAGGCATGCTCAGCTCTATCAGATTCATTTATTAAACACCTAAAACTTTTGACTGTCTACTATGTACTATCTAATAAACTACTTTTTTGTAGGATGGTGAAATTTGGACATTTAGTGTAAGATCTTTTAACTCACCTCTTCCAGAACGTACCATCCATGTGAATTATGATGGCTTTGCTGAAGGTTAAAGGCTGGAAACCCCATTTTTATGTTGAAGAATGAATTAATAATTCTCTTCCCTAGTGAAGAAACTAGTCTAACTTTCAATATGATTTCATATTCGTTGGACATATTACAGATGTCAAAGTAGGTGATGAACTTCTTGTGGATGGAGGAATGGTCAGGTTTGAGGTGATTGAGAAGATTGGCCCAGATGTAAAGTGTCGCTGCACTGATCCTGGGCTGCTGTTGCCACGTGCTAATCTCACTTTTTGGCGTGATGGTAGCCTAGTGCGTGAGCGTAATGCTATGCTTCCTACAATTTCTTCAAAGGTTGGTGATCTTTATTATTATCATATAGTTCCTTCAAAAACTTTAACAAACCAATAAAAGTACTTGTAGTCATGTAGTTAAGTGTCTTCTGTCAGTTACTGAATTTGGAGATCTTTGTTACATTATAAGTTTCTTTTCACTATCATGTTTGAGTACTGATTGATTTGGTTTGTTGTTTATATTTGATGCAGATATCGTTTTCTGTTATTTTTATTCATTTGAGATCAGAAAACTTTTTAGACTATCTTTAAGATGGGTGGTTGATGGCCTAGCCTAGACTTAGTATGCAATATCTTATCAGCAGCATGATTGCCTGTTTGCCACCTGCAATTCACTTAATTATTGACTCTAGGAGAATGCTGTGATACTTTGCATGCCTAAAATTGGTGTAGGTTTTGTGGCCACTAGACTTTAAAATTCTTTCTGACTAAGATCGTGGACTCATTGACACATAAATTAGACCTTAACCCGAATAATAATGACTAAACTGTAGTTTTAGTTGAACCTTAGTTGCACTGTTATGTCACAATATACAAGGCTTTAATTAGGCTAAAATATATCATAGTAGGGCTCTGATGATAAAAAGGACTAAATTTTTTCTAATAAAAAACTCAACCTAGGCTAATTGGTCTTCTTTAACACGCCTCAGGATACATAAATGCACATTTGCTTGCTAGCAGTCGCATAATCTTGGTTCTATATTCAGTATTGGATGATCAAGCCTGGTTCTAAAGCTTCTCACGATGATTGAAATTCATGTTGGCACCATAATGAACTTCGATTCTGTTGTACATTGTTATGAAAACCATGTAAATAAATACACATTGCTTTCTAAATTTGATTTCAAATCCGTATTGGCACATGATATAATTATACTTATGAAAACAGGGTATTTTCAAAAGTGAAAGGGCTCTCATGGTAGGTTACTCCTTTGTGATCTAGGTGACCAGGATTTGAGTCTCAGAATTAGCTTCTTTTGCTTGCAAGGGTAAAACTATGTACAATAACCCTCCCTAGACCCTATATTAGTGGGAGACTTGCAAGTTCTACCACCTGTTTTATGACATTTTTTGAAAAGGGGTGTGTTTCATGAGGGGCAAAGATGTATTTAGAAAAACAAAACTACAAATTGAATTTCTAATTAAGAAATGTTGGAATTGTAATTTGGACAAAAAGAAGAGGGTATGAAATGAAAATTGCTCATGTCATGGATCTTTATCTCTAATAGTCTGATTACATGCATCAATCTTTATTTCTTTTCAATTTCTTGACTCTCAATTATCAAGGAGACCGGAGTCTATTTATCATGTGTTTTGTTCTCTGTATTATTTGTTTTTGCTTGTTGATATTGAATTAAATGCTATTCTTTTATGCCTCAGTTTTTGCTATGTGCTTGGTCAACATGGACAGAATATAGGATATGATCTTGTAAGGTAGCTATAAACAGTTCAATCTCTAATCCAATAATGTTAGCTTAGGCACAAAGGATATTTAGCTGAGATTTGCCTGTCAGGCTTGCACTGGAATGTTTAATGATGGAAGAGATTCATCTTCTGGTATAGGTTTATGCAAGCAGATATATGAGCTTCTCTCTGAACAATCTGGTTGCTTAAGCAAAAGATTAATTGAATGTTTGTATTCATCATCTTATGACCTTATGATTTTCGTTTTTACAGGATTGGCTTGACATAGACTTTGGTATTGCTGAGGGTGTAGATTTTATTGCTGTGTCATTTGTTAAATCTGCTGAAGTCATTAATCATCTCAAAAGCTACATAGCTGCACGATGTCGTGACAGGTAAATAGAAAAGACCTCCTGTTTTTCTTTCCTGTTCATTTTGTTTAATGGAATTACCGAGAGAATGACATAAACATAGTCACTGAATTGGAGAATAATAGAGCTTCTAATTTCATGATTAGCACTGCTAATTTAGCCAGCCCTCCATATCTAATTTTAGACTTGCACTTCCATTTATAAGTTACTTAGTAGTGTTCTCTGTTTTGCAACTGTACAATCATTAATTCTAATCTGATGTTGTCTGTCTGCTATCTCCAATTTGCTCATAATTCCAAATTTGCTTTGGAATAACTTGAAATATTTCTATCCCAGTTGTCAAAGCTTCCCTACTGTACATATGTGTGTCTCTTTGTCATGAAATTTTGTTATATTTTAAATTCTGCATTCCATAATTTCAGCTTACAAGCTATTAATGTTGTTAATTGACTTTGTCATGCTTTGCAAAAATTTCCATGTACTACATCATTCAGGAAGTACTTCGGATAAACTACTTCCATTTGGTTAGCTATTGTGTTCCCTGCATTGAGTTCGTGGATTGTTATCCAGCACAAAGTATAGAGAAACAGAAAAGAAAAAGAACTTTACATGGTATCATTGGTTTCCCAAGATGTTTTTGCACTAGAATTCTTGGAAAATAATTGAAACATTATCACCAGTAATGTTTACTACCTGCTCGAATGTGTTAATTCAGTTTCAGATTCATGGTTTCTCCATACAGTTCCCTTCATTTTTCTCTTATTTTTTCTTGTCTCTTTGGTTCCTTGCCTATCTTGATATACTCTTCTTTCTATTCTTCTCTCTCTCTCTCTCTCTCTCTCTCTCTCTCACTTCCATCTTCTTTCTCTTGCTGCCCATGGCAGCATGCACACGCTCTTTCTCTGCGTTACTCTTATGCTCTTCCCCTTCTATAGTTGCTTTAGCTTTCTGATTCTTTATTTTCCTTTAATTGCTGCTACCATTCCTTGTTACCGTTTCCTGTGCGACCATCGTTGCTTTTTCATTCCTGCTCCCTTCATTTTTTTTGATATGGAGTGGCATCTGAGTGTTTACTAGTCTCTCCACTTGCACCCAGTCTGCCCTCCAACAATGCCCGATTAGCAAATGTATGTACTATGCGATAAGTTATGACTATCCAGTAAGAAGACAATCCAACTTATGCAGTTATGACTAGTCCCTCCTTATGCAGTAAGAAGACAATCCAAGTTATATCTAACTGTGGGACTTCAACATTTTGGAAAGCTCCATCACATCTTATCTGATCATTTAAGTGCATCGTTCAGATCATGGATTGAGTGTGATGTACCATACTGAGTGCAATGTTCTAGGTCGATAATGTTGGTTGGCAAAGTGTGTTGAACAATGAAAAACATATAAACATGCATATAAATTTTTAGTTTTGGATTGTTCTGAATAATGGTTTATCACCTGAGATATCTTGTGACCATCCATATAATCTGGGAGTATAAGATATATTATGAGCATTAGATATCTCAATGAAAAAATAATAAGTGATAACTTAATGAGTCAAACAGACAATTGCAATATATCATAACCAATTAAAGCAAGACATGGCCGCCGAATGATTCAAGTACAATACATCATCTCAAAAGCCTACCTTTTAAGATCTTTGAGCATCAACAAGAAGTCACAAATTAATGTGTTCCTAAGAGGGGTCCTATGCCGTGATGTTGGTAGAATCTCATCGTATTACTGGTTATGACTAACACATTAGATATGTTGGTAGAATCTCATCATGTTAGTGGTTAGGATTAACACACTAGATCAAGTCCTAGGTATCTATCTGTATTAGATCGTTTGTTTAGATGAAGTCTGAAGTCCCTTGTGAGCTATGGGCTAGGTTTGGAATTGGTTGGCTGGAGTACAGTTTGGACTTTTGTTGAGATATAATGGACCAGTACCGACCTATATTGTTCAATTTACCCATGGTCTGCTTTGGTTTGGATTAAGACTGTTTGCTATGGTTTGAGTTTGGCTGGAGCAGTAGGGGTTGGTACCTCAATCCATGGTTTAGAAAAATATAAAATCTTCCCCTGCATTTCCTGATTCTTGGTGATTAAAACATAAATTGCTCTTTATTTGTCTTCATCATTTTCTATCTTTTGTAGCTTTTGATATTAAACCATGACCAAAAGAAGTAACTATGGAATACACCTATTTATTTAAATTTTCTTTCTGGATATTCATTGTCACCAAAGTTTCTATGGTTTCTGGAAGGATCTTTTTCCTGCAGATTTCGTGCACTCTATGTTTGTCTGTTCTCATATGATAAAGCAAACCTACAGAAAGTTGCATGACCCTGTTTGTTGTTTTTATTTTCGAATGAAAAACAAAATTGAACCTTGTATGAATGATCTACATTATGTTCTACAGAGAAATTGCAGTCGTTGCAAAGATTGAGAGTATCGATTCATTGAAAAATCTGGAAGAGATTATTCGTGCATCAGATGGAGCAATGGTTGCCAGGGGAGACTTGGGTGCACAAATTCCACTTGAGCAAGTGCCGTCAGCTCAACAAAAGATTGTTAAACTTTGCAGACAGCTAAACAAGCCAGTAATTGTGGCTTCTCAGCTTCTTGACTCTATGATTGAGTACCCTACACCGACTAGAGCTGAAGTTGCTGATGTTTCTGAAGCAGTTAGGCAACGGGCAGATGCTTTAATGCTCTCTGGTGAGTCAGCTATGGGCCAATACCCAGAAAAGGCTCTGATTGTGCTTAGAAGTGTAAGTCTACGGATTGAAAGGTGGTGGAGAGAGGAGAAACGCCATGAAGGAATGGAACTTCCAGATATCACATCGTCTTTTTCTGACAAAATCTCAGAGGAAATTTGTAATTCTGCTGCCAAAATGGGTAAGCCTCATCATGTTGAATTTTAGCTATTTGAATTTTATTAGAATTTTGTTGGTCATTCTGAAGGTGCTTCGTTCTGAGAATCGCCTAGAACGAATCACCTAAGACACTTATTGAAATGATAGGCATTGTCTCTGTGTAACTCAGGGATATGTTCATGGAATAAAAGCATAGTAAAAGGTGGGTGGGTTCTTAAAACTTTTTGGTTTTTAATTGTCTATGCATGCTTGTATGAATCTCTACTTGATCTTTTGCTGAAGCAGAAGAGATTGAACTATTGTTACTGATGAAAAGCTTGTCCTTGTGGAGTCATTCGTTCAAATTTAAACATAATTACTACTAATGAAATCTTTGTCTTTGCAGTTATTCCTTGGCAAAATTCTTGAAACATAACTTCTAATACAAATTATTTTGTCCTTGCGGAGTTATCCCTTAGCTCAAACTCTTCTAACCATGAAATGGTGTTGTTAACCATTCATCAGGTCTTGAACTTAAAAAAAAAAATATTGAATTATCTATTTATATATCAGAATTTTTAGGAGTTTTAGTATTTTGATATTATGTTAATTAAATGTTTCAAGAACATTTTGCTGAAGATTAAGCTTCTGGTTTGGGAAATTTAAGTCTTCAAATCCTTATTGATGCTGTGCCAATAAATTTAAGACTTGTTTGTTGTTCCTGATCCTGCAAACTGTGCTTTGAGCTTCCTTCTTGTTTCTCATGATACTATTCATGCTTTGCAGCTAACATCTTGGGAGTAGATGCAGTCTTTGTCTACACAAAGACAGGTCACATGGCTTCTCTCCTTTCACGGTGCCGCCCTGATTGTCCGATCTTTGCATTTACATCCTCGACATCTGTGAGGAGACGCTTGAACCTTCAATGGGGTCTTATACCCTTCCGTCTGAGTTTCTCTGATGACATGGAGAGCAACCTCAACCGGACTTTTTCTCTGCTCAAGGCAAGAGGAATGATCCAGTCTGGTGACCTGGTCATTGCCCTGTCTGACATGTTGCAGTCAATTCAGGTGATGCATGTCCCATGAGGCAGATTTTTTTACTGCAGGATTGATCTTATGAAATCTAATAAGCCATTGTATGATTGGAAGAGTTAGCAGTATGCTTTAGTGAACATTATTTGTTTGTTTTATCATTTATGCTGTCACAATTGAATTATCCACAACAAAGCATCTCCTCGCTAGGTGTTACTATTTGTTGCTTCTTTCTTATTAATATACCTGAAACCTATTTCAAGTGTTGTTTATCCCGAGATTTCTTCGGTTCAACAGTTTTATTTATTTATTTGTCAATCATTATGTTTCCTTTTTCTTTTTCAAATTGGTCTGCTTTCCATGCAATTGCTCTTTACCAAGCGTCAAGTGTTAAGAGTTTGCAGGAGTTTCTGGAGCCATTTGTCTTGTTTTATGCCTGTCATTCACTATAATCTTCGGTAAACTACGATAAGAATCCACGACGAATGTTGCGGTGGAAAGTGACAAATGTGTTGATCCGTTTTTCATTATTTTTATCATCGTCATCATCATGATAAATGACAACGGATAATATTAGTGTTGGGAAAGCAGGCTGAACTTTTGTACATGCACTTGTCCTTAGACTAACTCTTATGCAGACTCTTCACTTGATTATCACCGTGCTGTGAATCGAAGATGTGCATCTCTATTTGGAAGAAGAAAATTGATGGGTGAAAAGTATGTCTTTCTTGGTGTCTCTATTGTCATTTTACATGAAGGGGATGTGGGGTCATTTCTAGTTTTTAATCTTAAAAGCTTTTGTTCTATTAGGCTCTCTTTATAATCTCATTATTATCTCTTGTTAGAATCATTAGAACTTGACTGCACATCGATCGATCTCTAGTTTACCAAATATAAGATGTAACTTGGAATTTTTCGGGATTCCTACATAAGATCATTTTAATTGCTATTGTTCAACCTGCTATCAGTTTTAGGTTCATATAGTTTTGTTTAAATGATCTACACCGTCAGGTAATCTAATTAAAAATGCAAGTATTTTAATAATCATAAGCATAATAAACACTTAATTAAGCATCACAATTAATTATTATTAAACAACTAGCCAAATATTTTAACTTAATCTCACCCTTAAATGATTAATGATTATAATTTTATAATACTAACACTAATCAACATGTCCTTAGTCTATTCCCATCCTTAATATGGTAATAGGGTTAATTACATATTATAACTTCATTTATCTTAATATTGTCGATTTTACTAATTAAAGTATGAAAACGATGAAAAAAAAGGGTAATTTCAATATCCCAATTATATTTTCGATGGTGACGAATGACGACATCGTTGGGGGGTTGCAGGTGACTATTGTGGATAAAGAGGGAGAAAGACAACAAGATGTGAGATAAAAGGAGAGAACGATGTAAATGTTAACACTTTGCGTCTGCGTTGCTTAACAACTACATCGATACTAACACAGATGCAGAATGACGAAAGAGTCGCTCGACATCTGCATCGACACTGACACATATGCAAAACGTCGCTTGATATCTACATCGACGTTGATGCAAATATAGATGCAGAGCGGCATCCCTCTGCATCGGCATCGGTATCGCCAATGATATGGGAAAGGGTGGCACCACTCGACATCTACATCGATGCCGACGTAATTGTCGAGTGACACCAATGTAGATGCAAAGTGTCGGTATCTACGTCGTCCTCTTTTTCCCTTCTCTTTATCTCACTTATTGTCATCGCTTTCCCTCCTCACCCACAATAGTCATCTACGATTCCAACAACGGTGTCGTCCACCACTATTGGAAAATGACAACGTCAGGTTAAATAGAACTAGATATTTCACTTTTAAGTTTAAATATCGAAATACTAAAGAGATCTAACTACCATAATTAATCTATAATTAGTAGCATATGGTAAAACAGTGCCTAATGGACTCACAAAACACTCAATTGTGAATTGTAGGATCCGATTCTTCTATCATACTAAATTTACATTGGTTTATTCATGCTTTTTAATCGTTACAATTTAAGACCAAACTAAATTCCAGCGGAATAACACAATAATAATCTCGATCGAAAGAACTTTGAGCCAAGAATTCCGATCTCCTAAGATTACTACGAAACTAAGCTAATTCAACTCAGTAGTCATCAAGAATAAAGCTGGAAACCCTGCAACTACTAATGTCGAACGAGCACAAGGAGCAGTCATCGGTTGCACTGGTTCGGCGTGCCGCCACCGAGTCGGAGGAGGCGGCGGAGGGTAGACTCCTTGAAAAACGCTATAGTCCGCGAGCGTCTTGCCATCCTCGAGCTGTTTCACCCCGTAGACGAGTCTGAAATGGTCGGGGTGGCTAACATGATCCTTGTGGTGGATGATCTTGGCCTTCGCATCGGCAACCGTGTCGGAGCTCTCCACCTCAATCGTCACGGTTCTCCCCGTCAGCATCTTCACAAAGATCTGCATGCCGCCGCGGAGTCGGGAGGGCCAGAAAGAGCGTGGACTCACTCCTTCTGGATGCTGTAGTCGGCGAGAGTGCGGCCGTCCTCCAGCGGAGCAGAAGCCGATTCCTTTATTTGGATATCGATAAGCAAAATCTCTAATAATTAATAAGTAAATATTTTGTAATCAAGATTTGTTACCATGTAATGATCAAATTAAGGAGATTTCAAAAATTATCTCGTTTTCAATTCCATAATTTTTAAACAAAATATAGAAAAAAAAATTACTTTTTATTTTCTGTCTCATTTATGAGGCATGAACAAGTTTAAAAAAAAAAGATTAAAATTTATATAAAAACTATCTTAAAATTCAGATCTCTAGAACTGTGAAATGAATCTTAATCTAGCAAAATTAGTTAAAGAATATATCACATAATTAATGTCATAAACATGGACATCAATTAAAAGGGCAATAAAATGGAGTGAATTTTCATAATAAAATTATACATGATCTTATTTTATTATAAAACTATAGCTAACCTCTTTTTACTTTTCTTATTTGTAAAAGTAAATTAGTACCTAAATTAGTTTAACTATTTATAGTTATGAAAAGCGAAGAATATATAATAAAAATATATATATTAAAAACATGAAGAATTAGTACCTAAATTAGTTTAATTATTTATAGTTATCGAAATCAAATCAGACCGTTCGATCCATTTAAATTGGCTTTGTAAATAGAAATGCTAAAAACCTGAATGGAATTGATGCTTTTGCTATCCAGTAATTACCTTCGTTTCTAATCATTCTTCTAACTATTGTATAATATATCTTAATCTTTTCTTGTTGAAAGGATAAAACGATGAAGTATGCATCTCACTACTAAATGCCTCCTTGCAAATCCTCCTCAATGTTGAGAACCATTCAGCACCAACTTTTGCACACCCCAACCAGAACTTGCTCTGTTTTGAGTGCAGGCAATATAATTCCTCTGTGAAGATTGGAAATTGGCAGAAGAGTTAGCATAAAAAAAAAGGACAAAGAAGAGAGTGCAGATATGATTAAATGGCCATCTGTGTCATCTTCCTCATCAAGCAATTGCACATTAATGCATTGGTTGAGACAAAAAGTAGCACTGTAAATTGCCAAAAGATAATATATTGGTCTCACTCCTTTAGCTTCACACACTACCTAAATCATCCTGTGAGTAATTACCAGCTTTGTTGTCCTCAATGGATCAGAGCCATTCCTCAAAAGCAACTTAAGACACTCTTTATTTTTTGTTTGTCTGTACTGTCTTCCAACATTGATGTCATCCCTATGAAACAACCATGATCATAGGTAGCAGTGTTCTTCTACTCAATTTCTGAGTATATTGAGCATTTGTTGTTTTTCCAAAGATTTATAATTATAACTCCCCTGATCTGCTTTATCTAGCAGACAACATACCCTAATGATGATGATGTAAAAGAAAACATTACTAGGTATGTTGACATCTGCATCTTGTTTGAGTTTATCTTGTCCTGTTGCCAGAATCCTAGTGCCATTTTCTGGGTTGGTGCCACTCAGATATCCTCAAAATTAGGTACCATGTCACATTCTGAGTGTTGCCATACCAAATAGGACTGTAGGAGTGAGCTCATGCCATTCAATGTAGGAAATGAACTGCTCTCTCTCTTGTAGGAATGAATACAAACCATGGCATGCAAGAAGGCATTGAACTCTCAGCATCATGTTTCTTTTGTCCTCGTCTCTTTTGAGGGAAAGACAAGTGTAGGTTGTCTACAATAAGATACCAGAATGACATGCACCATTGCTGGTTGCAGAAACCCTTCTCCTTTATTCCTAAATAGTTCATGGTGTAAGGCTAGCTTTTAACAGCATTGAAGAGATGCATATGCTTTCCACTTCATACTGGAAGGAAGAATGGGAGGCTGCAACTTAAAGGCAGAGATTTCTTTTGTTGGGCAAGATTGAGGGCGCATTGATGTACTTATTTACTGTTCTACTGCACTGCAATGCTCTGGACTGGAAATTGATGCATTCCAAAGTGCCCGTATTGCTGAACAAATGCATTGCTTGGATTAAATTGTTTTAGCCTCAAAATGGTGTCGATTTGAGGTGGATAATTCATCCAGCAAACTCTTCTTCCCGTAGAGCTCCTCAAACTATATATTTAGTCGAACAGATCTACACACTGAATTCAATCATATAAAGGAAAATTGAAGCCGTGATAAATGGCTCTTTTTTATCTTAGTCACTGTGGGAAGGAAGATCTACGGCAGCAAGATTATCTTTGTTGAAAGATGCATTTAAATGACAAGTCTGATGCCTCGTTCATGCGTGAACAGAATAGAATTGAGTGATAGGCTGACACAATTGGAGGAGTTCCCCCTCCCCTCCAGAATACATTCCCATTGGAACATGGTGATGATGCAATTGGAGGAGTTGCAGTAAGTATCATATGGATTTCTGGCTGTCAACAATCTCTCACAGCAACAGCAAAATTCCAAGTTTATTCTTTTGGTAACAACTACTGATAGCAGTCCGAGCTAAGTTTATTCTTTTAGTTTCTTGTTTATGATTATTCGATCGTACTAGAATCAGAATCGAACTAGCCCGATGGTTCCAACTTTTGATTTTAAAAAATCGAAATCGATAGATTTGACTTCAAATCTAAAAAATCGATTGATTTTAAAAAATCGAAATTAAAAAAAAAATAAAAAAGAACAATTTTGCCTCTATTATTATCTTTTCTGAGTTCATTGCAAATTATTATGTTCAGTCTTATCCCTGCAAGCAAAAAGGACAATTTTTTGTTTTTTGAGTTGTAACACTTTATGGTAATACAAACAAAAGAGAGGAGGAATCTGATCCTATGCGTTATGGCATACACCGAGCCGCTGTCCAGCTCTTGTCCGCCACTCAGAACCGTTCAAATTTGACCATGAATTGACGAAGATCCAATGAGTTGGTGGACGATGAGAAGCTTAATGCAACTCATCAATCAGCAGTTGTAATTTTGGGCACTTTTTTTGTAGCACCGGAAAAAGAAGAGATAAAGAGACGGCAGCCGATGACATATTCTTCATTATTGGAATATAAGAGGCTTCATATTCTCCGTTCCAAGTGGTGCCCAGCTTTCGATTCCGCAATCTTCCCTTCTTTTTTTCCACTGGGAAGAAAGAAGCGACTTGGAGAGAGAGGGAAGAGGAGAGAGCATAAATAAGTGGAGGAAATCGAGGAAAGATTGCATCTTTTCGGGTAGAGAAGATCGATGTCGACGCCGGCGAGGAAGCGGTTGATGCGGGATTTCAAGAGGCTGCAGCAGGATCCGCCGGCGGGGATCAGCGGGGCGCCGCACGAGAACAACATCATGCTGTGGAACGCCGTGATCTTTGGGTGAGGCACCGTTCTTAACCGTTCGATTTCGTGTTGCTTTTGGTTAAAGATCGGATCTTTATGTTAAAAATTAGATCTTTCGATAATGGGTTTTCTTTTTTCTTGGTCTGGATTTGGTTGCAGCCCCGATGACACACCGTGGGATGGAGGTCAGTGTTTTTTTTGTCGCAGCATAATTTCCTCTGAACCTAGATCATATTTGGTTTCTCATAAAGATCGTTGATCTTGTTATCGGTAGCGCTTGATTCAGTATGTGGGTTTTGCTTTGCATGAGGTGTGGTTTTTGGATGTTTTAGAGAGTGGGTTTGTATGGACATCTCGTATTACTAATTTCTGTATTGTGTTACAATGCTACAAGAAATTGATGTGGTTCTTTCCTGTTTAACTTGGGTATGATACCGAGTTTCATAGACTAGAAATTGTTGATATTGCTGTCCACAACTCAGTCTCTTTCTCCTATCTTGCCCTTTTCACTTTTAGCTTTACATTCCAGTTGCTTCATTTTTCTCTCATTGTTCAATAGTTGTGAAGGATCTTTTAAATCCTGCGGTCCTTAGATCTCGAACCACAAAAAAGAAGGAGAATGGAAAGGAAAGTCAAGGAGGAGTTAGTTCTATGTGCACCATAAAGAATCTGCAGAAGAGAAAATTAGTTCTCCTTTTCCACTGTATAATTAGCAAAGAAGCTGATGGCAAAAAGAAAGAAATCTCACCTTTTCTTCTGCCCAGTGTAAAGAAGAGAACATTTGATTGCTTCATATTTTTTTCCCTCATATATCCAAACAACGAGGGGGAAAAATCGGTTTCTCTTCTCATCTTTTCGTTGTTGCTCATTTCTTGTGTCTTATCTCCTTCAAATATCTGAAGGAGAGCCTCAGAGAAACAACTTTTATGCTGATGGATGGTGCCTGAATTTGGTTTTAGTATCTAACCTTCAGTTCCGTGAAAATCCATTGACTGTAACTGGCTTCTGGATCTGGAATGAGATTTCCCATTTAAAATGTGGTTTTTAGTAGCTGTTATTTTTTGTGGTAGATACACATTCTATATGTTTATTCTTTGGGCATTTAATTTAGTCTTGTAATTTGGGAATGCTTGAAATTGTTTGTTTTATATCTTGACAAATTGGATGTTTTGTTTTTTATTTATCCTGTGTAACTGGCAGTAGGTAGTAGTACGTCTTGCAGTAGATGGAAGGTTTTGCATGATTATTCTAGTGGAAAATGCAAACGGATATTTTGGGCATTGATCATCGATATGATCATTTGAATAAAATGAGCTGACAAGGGATTGGTGGAATTTTTTTATCATCATTCAGCATGGTCTCTACAACAGTCTTAAACATGTCATTATATGTTTTTCTGATTGTGATTTAGAGTGCTGATTTGTGGGGAAGATCTTTATATCTTTCAAAATCTTGTTCTTCAAAATAATTTGTTCTATGAAAGATTATTTTTTTGTGAATGTTTATGGCAAGGTTTCAATGGATGACAAGATGCCTATGATAAACCCAGCAAACTTTATTCTTATAATCATTTTACTAAGGAACCGAGTCAAAAAAAAAATGCACACACGAAAAACTCAAAAGTTGGAATTCCTGTTGACTACAGTGTGCTTAATATTTTAAAGGTATTAAGCACAGGAAGAGGAAATATGAAATAGAGAAAAAGGTAAAAGAGAATAAGAGCTATCTCTTGACCCCTAAAAAAATACTACAACAACAATAAAGCCGCAAGTACCAGCTATTTGGGGTCAACTATATGAGTCTTTTGTTGCCATTGAGATCTATAAAAATCATATGTTTAGTTAAACTTTGAGTACTTCAATTTTTATTTATAGTTTCTATTAAAGTCTTTTTAGGTTTTTCTCTATCTCTCCTCGTACCAGTAACATTAATCATTTTGTCTCTTCTGATTATCATATCCAAAGGTCTCATAAGCACATGCTCATATCATTTTAAATGATTTTCTCTCATATTATCCTCTTCTGACTCCTGAAAAATGATTTATATGTATTCATTTATGCAAGGTATTATAATGTTACTTGCTAGTTTAATCATTTTGTGGGCTTTTTCTCTCGTCTTCTTGTTTCCTTTCATTCTCCCTTTAAAGACATTCAACATCTCTGTGTCTTTTTTGTGCATGTGCGTTTCAGTTGCTTTTCCATCACAATCCTTAATGATTATAATCCCCTGTTCATCTAGCTTATCGACTATCATATCATATAATCTAGTCTAATAGACCAGGATGTGGAATTTGCCTTGTAATTAAATATTTCATGCAATACATGGTTTAAAGAACTTTTTAACTTTGAACAAAACGGAAGGTAGGCATGTGACACCTATATATCCTTCCATAATCCATTTATGGTATGCTTAAGGATCAAGGTTATCTAGAGAAGGAAAAGGCTTTCATTTTCTGAATGAATTAAATGAGCAGATTTGTTAATGGTGGTTTACAAGTTTCTTTGACCTTATGAATGACCTCAAATGACAATTTTGTTTCTGTGAAAATAATTCTATTTCAAGGTTTGACCTTGTTATTAGCATGCTAAGAGTAAATACATTTGGTGTTTGCTTACTATGATTTGGTAGGATGGCATGCCACCCACTGGCCTTTATTTCCAGTGTAGAGTCATTCATGAATGTTGATAGGTTCCAAACGGCTGAAGATTGTCTGAGACATTTAAGGAAAAGTTAAGGAATTTAGGACCATGCATTATTGCCTACCTACTTTAGTTTCGCCATCAATGAAAATCCAATTTCTTGTCAATAGGGCCAGACATACATTCTGTGGCAAGAACAAGATTTATCACATTTCTTAGTTCACTTATTAAAAAAATATTTGTTAGTCAGCTACTGAACATAGAAAAAAGTAGTCTTTCATATAGTTGACAGAGACTAAATAGCATTTTCTTAAGTAAAGGCTACAAGATTGTGATGTTTTATATGAATGTAGAAATGTGTATAAGTTATTTTACTGTTTTGTTACCTACTCATTTGAACTGTGAACAGTAATCATTAAACGGAACTTTTACCTCTGTTTATCCTAGATATATTGAAAATCCTTTTTCCACGTTATTTTCCTGTGAAACTGCCTCCATTGGGCTTCACGTTGCAGATAACTTTAATCCAAGGATTACAATACTGAATGATACCGCCCGTACCGGTTCGCCAGCAGACTGGTACGTGAATCACCCGCTATAGGGAAATAGCATTGATCTAGCCCCGTATCGGACGATACGAGATTGTATTGGGCGGTAATGGTTGATTTCAACCGTTGCCGCCCGGTACCGGGTGGTATCAACCTGGTCGCGGCGAGGGAAGAAGCAGCATCGAGGGAGAAAAGGGAGAAGACGCTCGAAGAAGAGGGAGAATCGGGAGAACCTCGGCGCTTCCCGATCCAACGCCGCCCCCCTCAACGATCCCAATCTAGGAGGTAACGAAGAGGCGGCGGCTCGGCTTCTTCTTCGCCGAAGGCCGGAGACATCTGCGGCCTTCGATGTATTCGTCGAACACCGCAAATGAGAAGACCGTGTTCTTCTCCTCGTCTGACACGACGAGGAGAAGAAAAGGAAGTGATGTCGCCGAGGCTGCGGAAGCCTCCTTTTTTATTTTTTATTTTTTATATATTAATTTTTATTTTATATTATATATATATATATATATATATATATATATATATATATATATATATATACACACACGTATTGAGCGGTACACCCTAGCATACCGCTCGGTACGCTCGTACCATACCGTACAGAGCAAAGCTCGATACGTCGGTACGGTATGAAATTACGAACCTTGCTTTAATCAATTTCTTTTTTACCATGATCTGTTCCGCTACTTGCAATTTAAATAGTGGTGCCATTATGATAAAAGTCTATCCTGTGAAGTATAATTTCTTATGGTAATGAATCTGGAATAATAACACTTTATTCCAAACCATCAATAAGAACCTCTGGTCTTTTTTATTTGTGAAATCCAGTTCATAGGTCTGCATTTGTCTAAATTCTATTATAATAACTCTTTTTTTCCAGAAACTAGTTGAAAGATGATGTGCTGACTGTGTGATTATGACTATACTCTTTTGTTCTACTTCCTTGTAATATTATTTACTTACTGTTACACTATAGGGACATTCAAGCTAACTTTGCAGTTTACTGAGGACTACCCTAACAAGCCACCTACTGTTCGATTTGTCTCACGTATGTTCCATCCAAACAGTAAGTATCATTTCCATCATGAACTACTGATCATTTGTTATTACTATGTACATCTCTGGCTTGCTCCAACTACAGATCATATCAATTCTTAAATTTGTAAGTGGATTTTCCTTCACCTGTTAGCACTTTGACATAAAATATATGAGAAAATGTCTCACAAAACCTTGTCTCTGTGGCTTCCGTCAGTCTATGCAGATGGAAGCATTTGCTTGGATATTTTACAGAATCAGTGGAGTCCTATATATGATGTTGCTGCAATACTCACTTCTATACAGGCAAGTGTTTTATTCTCTTCGCCTGTTCAGAAAGAGTGGTATATTTGGTACATATCTTGATCACAAAGTAACTCTGTTTTTTTAACAAGAAACCTTACCATAGAAATCTGTAGACATCATGCCAAAATCTTTTATTCATTAAAGAATGTTTTGCCTTTTGTGGAGCCTTCTCGACATATAATATATATATCTTTTAGTACCATATGGGATTTAACTTCATTTAATATGCCATCTATTACTGCTCTAGGTTACCTGTCACCTCACAACTGTATTTTCTGAAATTCTTCTGGAGAGTTACAACAACGTTAATTGTTTTATTAGAAAGCTAAGCCTATAACTTTAGGTCATGATTTGATTCAGATTTTGGTTGACAGTGATTACACCCTACAAAATGAACCATACAGATTGACTATTAGTTCCCTCTGTTTTTCTTGTAGCCTTCTTTAGTTCTTTGAGAAGCTTGTGCTTCATTATATGATCTGCCGTAATACTCGTTGATGTTTGACATTTTATGATCGATCACAAGCATGCAAAAATGATCTTGATCTTTCCTTGTTAGTATCTGATAAAGCAGTGACTTTCATTACTCGAGTCTTTGTCTGACCTATTAGGCATGTTTAAGAATTTGTTTTTGTTACCTGCAAATGGTACCAACAAACTCTGTTTAGTTTATACTAAAAGATTTACAATAGTAAGAGAAACTTCTGTGCAGTTTTTGTCTCATAGTTAGCCAGTCTCATATCTCCGTAGAACCATATTCTCTTAGAAAAAAATTATGTCCTTGAAGGGTTAGAATGGAATATAAACTTATGATTCAATCAACTATAGAATATAAGGTAAATACATAGCCTCTTCATCTTTTGACCAATAAAATCCAAATCGGATACGATTGGAAAGTAGTACATCTCAATCAAATCGATCAGCATAAAAGCTTTATCAACGATCAAACTGTTGCTGGGAGCCCTTGGAAAGTTTTGTAGCATGTTTTTCTAGTTGATTGTGAACTTGGATAAGTGTGTACAATCATTTAGTATAATTAATTGGGTTATTATAAAATGTGCCTTCGGAATATATTACGTTGTGTTATAAACTAAAAGATCCTGCAGAAAGTCTTAGCATTTCGATTCTGGTCATAAATGGAAGACGGACCAAGAAGAGGGGAGAAATTTTATGCGGTTTATGATCACGTTTGCTTTTTTTTCATTTAGAATTAGATCTACCACCTTTTTCCCAGCATTTTCACAATCTTCCTGTGCAGTCACTGCTCTGTGATCCAAATCCAAACTCGCCTGCAAATTCTGAGGCAGCTCGGCTGTTCAGCGAAAACAAGCGTGAATATAACCGGAGAGTTCGTGAGATCGTGGAGCAGAGCTGGACGGCTGACTGACCGCGAGAACTCTTTGTTCTTGTGCGAGAATAAGGTTGTACCAGGGAATCTATTATGTAGCTAGCTAGCATGTGAAAAAGCGTTCGACTCTTCAGGACAGTGGTGCTTGTATTGCTGTGCTGAAATCCCTTTGAGCTGCTTGTTTATTGTTGTTCTTATGTAAACCATGGTATGGATTGGCAATCCAGGATTCTTATGTTTTATGCTTTTATTTATGCTATAGTTGGTAATTTTTGGGGTAATAGATTGCCAAAAACTGGATGAAAGGTGCAATCTACTTCTCTTTCTATGAAAGATGTGTTTCTCTTCTGCAACTGCTGTCTAGTAAAACTTGAAGAGTTTAGGTAGACTAATAATAAGTTTGCCACTTTGCGATATGGTCGAGTCTTGTGTATCGGATTGGTTCTTCTCTTTTTTGTGATGGAAACATGTTATACTGATCCACCTGCCATTTGCAGTAAGAGTAGGTTGCAGTAAGTAGTGGCTTCTCAGTAGAAGAAGAGTAACTTCATGGAGGCCAGAAGAGCAGTCGTTTGCATAAGCTGGACTCTGTGCATCCGACGAAGAAGAAGTCCATTATGCTTGTTGTGTTGTGTTGTTATATTGACAAGGAAAAAGCCTCCGATTAATCTTCAAAAACTAATCTTCTAACTTGAAATAGTATTGTATTAATCTTGATAGTTTATCGAAGGTTGTGTTCATCACTTACTAAATGAACTCAGATCTAATAAATGATATAACATTAGAATAATTTGCCAGATGATATGGACATAAAGGAATCACAATAAACACAACATATGACAATGAACACAACAGTAACCACATCGAACAGCTTCACTCCACACGAGCATCCTTATTGGCGAATCAGTCGCACTTCTCACCGTCAGTCGCCTACTGATTTCTGTGTTCAACGAGGTTGTGGTGAATGGTTCCGGAAGAACCTGCAGTGGCTTCGTCGTTTGAATGAGGTCGTTCCAGTGCAGGTTCCCTGATTGAGGTCTCGCCGATCAATTCACCCTTCTTGATCACCTCGTGGACTTTGATGTCTTCGTCGATCGACAGGGCCACCAGTTGTTCGCCATGGGGTCCTGGAACGACAGTCTCATGGATGTGCACGTGGTCCTCGACGTCCACGACCTCCGCCTTGGCGGCCATCTTCTTTTTCTTCTTCTTGAGGCAGCAACAGAGGGCCGCCGCGAGGAATGCGAGGAAGAAGAGGCCGCCAAGGGAAACGAACACGACGATGATTACGGTGTGGTGCGGGCTTGGTGGTGGAGGCGACGGTGGGGGGATGTGGGGTGGTGATGGTGGCAGTGGTGCCACTGGGGCTGGTGGAGGGTGGACAGGGGTTCGAGGTGGTGGTGGCGGCGACAGTTTTGGTGGAGGCGGGGCCATCTTCTTTGGTGGCGGTGGGGGAGCTTTCTTTGAAGGGGAGGGTGGCGGTGGGGGTGCTTGCTTTGAGGGTGAAGGTGGCGGGGGGCTGCGGCGTGGTGGCGGCGGCGGTGCTTGCGTTGAAGGTGACGGAGGTGGAGGGCTGCGACGAGGTGGTGGCGGTGGTGCTTGCTTCGAAGGTGATGGTGGCGGAGGCGTAAAAGGAGACACCTTTGGAGATGGCGGCGGTGCCCTGAATGGAGACACCTTGGGAGGTGGTGGAGAAAAGAAGAAAGGGAAGCCGTAGTTTCGGGGAGAAGGGAGGAAAGCCATTAGGTTTACAGAGTGTTGAAGACGAATACACGAAGGATGGAGAAAGAGGAGGCCATACGTGGGTATTTATACGGAGGGAAGTGGCAATGAGGTTGGTATTGGGCTGCAAATGACTTGGCTCTCATGCCAAGGCTTCGTCAAGCTTGCTTCCAAACAATGCATTGAGTAGGTTGAGGTTTAAGTTGGGAGTCTGAGCTTTGTGTATAATATATTAAAGAAACACAAAGGAAAATGATGGAGATATGCAATTTGTAGTACTGTTGTGGTAAGATTGGATTTCTGCTCACTATCATTTCTGTGCGTGAAATAAAAATAAAACTTGTCATTAGTCACTCCGACGTCAGATTCTTCTCGTGATCTTAGCAGGTTTATAATGAAAACTGGTAATCTTTTATTCGGATAATCTAAGAATGGTACAACGAATCACCACATCACAGCTACAAAGCAGAGCACACATGAGGAATGATGCAGACAGGTGCAAGAAATTAATGGCAGTAGACTCAGAGGCTGGTAGAGAAGACGGAGGCGGCGAGGAAGAGGATTGAGAGCATCAGAGAGCGAGTTGGTGTGTAAGAAGTGCCATATGAAGCCGTCGCTGGGGTTGCCTTCGATCCACCTTCTGCACCATTAGGACAACGTCACCATATTTCTCTGTCTTGTTCTGCAAGCGGTGATGTCTTCATATAACGCAGAATAAACGTACCTGCCCTCGGAGATGATGGCGTCGCTGGTGCGGGATTGGCCGGAGTATCCGGTGCTGCTGGTGAAGATGTCGGGGACTTTGCCGGTCCACCGGCTACGGCTGCCACAACCATTAATTGCTCATCAGTCCAGTCAACAAGATAGTATAGAGAACGGGAAAGGGAATGGGATCAGAGTGGCGCCTACAGTTGCACTCGCTGACCGGCGGCGTCTGGACCTTGCAGGCGGCGGGCATGGCCAAGGCTCGGGTCTGGTTTACGGTGATCCCGAACGAGGAGGCGCCGCCGTTGAGCACCGAGCAGAGGCACGCCGGCTGGGACTTGACGACGCTGGCCAGCTGGGAGCAGCACGAGGAGGAGGGCGTGGAGGAGTTGCCGGTGATGTAGCTCAGGCACGGCACGAGGCTGATGATAGCGGTGGTGCAGCCGGACTGCGCCCAAGCGAGGCCGGGGAGCATGATGGTCATGACGGCCAAAGCCAGGCAGACCTCGGACACTTTCTTGGCCATCTCGCTCGTCTTCACCGATCGCCGGAGATGCCTCGGAATGTGAGGAGGTTGCTGAGTGCAGGTTGAGCTTGTGGAATGAGAGGAAGGTGTGAAGGGCTTCAAATAGGTGATTTGGGTTCGTGTCGTTGGCCAAACCTTCCTACTAAGAAAAAGACCGGTGTCGATTGGAATCTAATCGGCAATCAAAGACGCCATGTTGAAGTATCATTATAGTTGGGTCGTTATGTGTTTGATCAAGTTAGTTAGGGCATTAGATGAAGGTAGGTAATCTAAGTAGCATAAATCCAACTTGCTCTTCTTAGATTCTGCATCGAGATGTCGTTAGGTTGCAGTCTCGGGTGTTAGGAGTTGATTATGATGGACATATCTATACTATTTGCTTGTAGACTTTATGTAGCTTATTAGCTCGCCATATCATTGAAAGAAAAGGGAGACAGCGATAACGAAATTGGTGTAGCAAATAATGATTACATCTACCCAACAACTATTAAGTTATTAGGCTATTATACGTGATTTTAATCGGGTCATATATCGGATCCTGATTTCGTTGGATCTAAGATCATGTGAGGTCATGTTAATTTAATTTATTATATTAAATATTTAATTTTTAATATTAAAATATTATAAAATAAATATATTATATTATTTTTTATTCATGAGATCTGATATATTTTACCATTTCAGTGTTCGAAATTACAAGATAATATGTAATTATAGCTCTACAATTTATGAAAGATAATATGTTTTGAATATTATTCATGCTTATATCCTTCAAGTTGGATTGGATGATCAAATAAAAAAAATCTTAGAAAAACTTGGATGATATCATTCAAAGAATACTTATCGTCGAAAGAAACATTAATGTGAGTCCTGCCATTCATTAATTGGAATTGACTTCTAATGATTCAAGGAGCAAATCAATCAATCTTTTGATCATCTCACAGGATAATTAAGTACATCAAATTCCAAATCATTCAATGCAGAGCAGCAACGAGGAAGCTGAAAAGAAAGAATCCGAGTTGACACAAACAGATGCATGCGAACGAATGATCGACGGTGGCAGGAAGTCATCATCGAGTTCTCCCAGTCGAGTCAGAGGTTGGCGAAGGAGACGCAGGCGGCGAGGCAGAGAATTGAAAGCATCAGAGAGGGAGGTGATTTGTAGGAAGTGCCATCTGAGGTCGTGGCCCGGGTTGCCATCGATCCATCTTCTGCATGCACCATTAAGAGACAAGATGAAGTCAATGATGCATATTTTGGTTGTTTGCTGCGACTAATCTTCTCAGGAGTTGTGTGTGATTGGACCTGCCCTAAGCGATGATGGTGTGGATGGGGTCCCTCTTGCGAGATTGGCCGGTGTTGCTAGAGTCGTCGGTGAAGCCGTCGGGGATTTTGCTGGCCCACCGGCCACAGCTGCAGCAATCATCAATCACTCATCGGTCCGTGAAACGTGAATCGAGACTTGCTACTTGAAGGAGAAGGGATCAGAGTGCTTACAGTTGCACTCGCTAATCGGTGGGGTCCGGACGTTGCAAGCCGCCGGCATGGCCAAGGGTCGGGTCTGGTTTATGGTGACCCCCAACGAGGAGGCCCAGACGTTGTGCACCGAGCAGAGGCACGCCGGTTCGGACCGAACGACCCTGTCCAGCTGTGAGCAGCACGAGGATGAGAGCGTGGAGGTGTTGCCGGTGATGTAGCTCAGGCACGGCGCGAGGCTGATGATGGCGGTGGTGCAGCCGGACTGCGCCGAAGCGAGGGCCGAGAGCATGACGGCCAACGCGACGCCCGCCTCGAACGCTTTCTGGGCCATCTCGCGCCTCGTGGCTGTTAGCCGGAGATGCCTTGGAACGGGAGGTGGTTCTGAAGTGCAGCTTGGGCTTGGGCTTGGGCTTTGGGAGAGAGGCGTGAGGGACTTCAATAGTCGGTGGTGGTGGTGGTGACGGTGGTGATAGGGAGACCCAGAGTGGGGCCTATGTTGGTAATCAAACCTTCCTACTAAGAAAAGACTGGTGATTGGCTTATTCTATGAAATGGAGAATGCTATGTATTAAGTATTATTTATATACTTGGGTCGTTATGATGTTTGATATAATTAGTAAACGCATTAGATGGAAGTAGGTAACTTTGGTGCCATAATCCAGCTTAGATTTAACTCAAAGATAAAATATTAATGTAACTGATCTTAATTATTCTTTTATTATTGTAGAATACTAAATTTTGATTATGAATGTATAGATACTAATAGAAAAAATATTCAATTTAATCATGACTCGACACGTAGTAGCGTAATTCATGTTTCGACAACTAAGTCGTGTCGATATCGATTCAAAATAAAAGAAAAAATCAAAATAATATTTTTCTTGTATTTTATTTATATCGTAGAATATTCTACCTCGATTAAATTTATTATCAAAAAAATTATTAGGTTACAGTACTCGATATCAATTAATATTATAAGTAAACCAATAATCTTTTAATCAGCTCAACTAAGAATAAGTACAACAAACTCCAAATCACTTCAATACAGTGCAAACATGAGAAGATAACGAATTCGAGTTGACACAGACAGATGCTCATAAATAAATGAACGGCAGTGAAGTGAAGTGATGATCCAGTTCTTGTTGCGGTGGACTCAGAGGCCGGTGAAGGAGACGCAACCGGCGAGGAAGAGGATTGAAAGCATCAGAGAACGAGATGATTTGTAAGAACTGCCATCTGAGGTAGTCGCCGGGGTTGCCTTCGATCCACCTTCTGCACCGTTAAGAACAAGCAACCATATATATTATAATTGTCTTCTGCAACTAATCTTCTCTATTTCAATTGCTCTGGATAGATTTGACTCTTAAGGAAGTCACATATTATTGTACCTGATTTCGGAGATGATGGTGTGGACGGGACCGGTGTTGCTGGGGTCGCCGGTGAAGTTGTCGGGGATTTTGCCGGTCCACCGGTCACAGCTGCCACAACCATCAATAACTCATCAGCTCATGCAACAAGGCTCGAGACTCACTACGTGAATGGAATGGAATGGAATGGGATGGGATCAGAGTGGCGCATACAGTTGCACTCGCTGACCGGCGGCGTCTGGACCTTGCAGGCGGCGGGCATGGCCAAGGCTCGGGTCTGGTTTATGGTGATCCCGAACGAGGAGGCGCCGCCGTTGAGCACCGAGCAGAGGCACGCCGGCTGGGACTGGACGACGCTGGCCAGCTGGGAGCAGCACGAGGAGGAGGGAGTGGACGAGTTGCCGGTAATGTAGTTCAGGCACGGCGCGAGGCTGATGATCGTGGTGGTGCAGCCGGACTGCGCCGAAGCGAGGCCCGAGAGCACGATGGTCACGACGGCCAACGCCAGGCCGACCTGGAACGCTTTCTTGGCCATCTCTCTCGTCTTCGCCGATCGCCGGAGATGCCTCGGAATGTGAGGAGGTTGCTGAGTGCAGGTTGAGCTTGTGGATTGGGAGGAAGGTGTGTGAAGAAGGGCTTTAAATAGGTGACTTGGGCTCGTGTTGGTGGCCAAACCTTCCTACTGACGGCTGCTGCAGACAGAAGACTGGACAATTGGCTTGTCCTGTGACAGAGAAGATGGCATGCTGAAATGTAGCTTAAGGTGTTTGGTAGTAGGTATAATTAGTTGTGGGATTAGATGGAAGTGGGTAGTGTAAGTAGCATAAGCCATCATTTGTTGGGTGACCTAATTCCTGTAAGATTCTGCCGCCACCTCTCAGATAATTTGAATTATTATTTTAACAAAAAATAAGGAGAAAAAAAAAGTCATTATTTGTAGCCATTCTAATTAAAAATGGGTGTTTGATGGATACATGTTTATATAATAATATATGCATCCATAATAATATATGGATGCACATTGCAACGTAGAGGCTTTAGCGATAGGCTGGCCAAGCAGAAGAGATGACAACTTGTAGCATGGCCGACACAGTCGTCGACATAAGTTGGGTAGCAGATGCCCTAAACAATACTCGAGTCTCTCTTGACCAGCCCATTCTTCCTCGGTTCGTTAGGAAGTAGGAGAAGCAGGTCACCCACAAGCCCATGCGTTCTCTCTACACCCTCCCCTACAAGATCGCCATGCCCTCTGCTCTTCTCCCTTCACCTCGACCAACAACAACAGCAAGAGCAACAAGAGAAATCATGGCTCGGAGAGCTTCCCACATGGGTCTTGTGCTGGTCCTCGTGGTCGTGCTGTGCGCCGGGGCTTCAGCTCAGTCCAGCGGTTGCACGTCCGCCCTGGTGAGCCTGTCCCCTTGCCTCGACTACATCACTGGCAACGAGACGACCCCCTCCAGCTCCTGCTGCTCGCAGCTGGCCAGCGTCGTCGGCTCGGAGCCGCAGTGCCTCTGCATGGTCCTCAACGGCGGAGATTCCTCGCTCGGCATCACCATCAACCAGACTCAGGCCCTGGCTCTCCCCACCGCCTGCAACGTCAAGACGCCACCAGTTAGCGAGTGCAGCTGTAAGCATATCACACAGAACTCAGTAACTACTGTTACTGTTTGTCGAAATGTCTCGCGAGTTTTAGCTGCAACTTTTGTCTCTTGGCAGCCGCCAGAGCGCCCAGCGAATCTCCGACCACGCCATCAGTGCCCAGCGCAGGTACAACTCTGTTCTTCTCTCATTCATGTGAATTCAGCGACTTTTCTGAGCATGTTCGTCGACTGCAACATGAACGCAGATGGTGGATCGAAGACTCTTCCCACGCAGGACACATCGGGTGGGTCGCATACCGAAGTGCCATCATCGATCGTCTACTCTCTGCTCTTCGCGGTGGCGTCTCTTTGGGTGTCGTCTATAACATTCTGAGCTTGTCGACAGGAAGACTTCTCTTCATGTTCGTTAAAACCACAGATATGTATGATTTGTGTGATCCAGATATGCCTCCCTCAGGCGATCTGAATTATTATTGGATACAAATAATAAGACATTTGGATTGTTGTACTGCCTCCTGTCCACCTCAGGAAGATCATGCACAGGATTTATGGCTCATATCCTTATAAACTAAATGTTTTAAAAAAGATTTATGATGGGAAATACTTAGTTTTCTTCAATCTGATCAAATCTGTCTCACTTCTTCATTTTAATGTTCCTCCCTTGTACAAAAAGAATTAGTAGACAATGAATGGCGTCAAGTGTTTGCTTCATAAAACATATACCATGCTCTCCGAACAATTTATGACTGATACATATTTCTATCACCAGCGCAATGGCAATGAGTATGAACCAGGAACTCATCCTTCTTCTCAATACAAAAAAGAAAAGAATTATGCACATGATTATTGACTGTACTTCACCCTTCTTGCTCTACAAAATTTGCTGCACTCATTTTGAGAAGAATGATGTCACAAATAAAAATTAAATTCAAAAAGAAAAAAAGTTATATGCTCACTTGGCTACTTCAGACTGGTTGGATGGTGCAATAGGAGTGTCTCATCTTCTTATTGGTTCAATGTATCTTTATTTTGAGAGTATTCTTGTTCAACTGGGAACTATCATCTGGCTGCTACTAGGATTGCTTAGGTTTTAGTGAGTGAAGCAAGCTTTCTGTAGATGTTGTAACTGACCTATTCTGGTTTAGTTCTCTCAAACATCTTTCTTGACTAGATTTTGGACAGCAGCAAAACGACCATCTGCTTTTCCTGCTAGAACCAAATATACAAGCACAAAATGCAAAGGGTAAATCATTTGATGGTGCACATAATGCAGAGAAAGACACAGGTAAGAGGAGTTACCTTCATCTCTAGTTTCCAATAAATGAATGCCCTCTTTTTGGCCTCTGAAAGTCACGAATGAAATTAGTCCAAGTTCATCATGGAAATTTCAACTTGATTGCATAGGAGAAAAAGAACTGATAAGAAGATCAAGAAAATGTTGTACAATGTACAGATCGAGTTTGATTAAGTCAATACCTATTTGCTTGATTTGAAGAACTACATGCTGATTTCCAAAGAGGTTGAGAATAGACTTTGTAGTTTGAAGGGAAGCAGAATGTCTACATTAACCAGAGGAAAGAGTGAGATAGTAAGACATCACAAAAATTCTAGTTAACCAACTGTGAAAGAGGAAAAAAATTAAAAAGAAGAATAAATAATATAGAATCTTAAGCCTCTTAATAGGTACGTAAATTTGTCTCTCGCACAAGTATATTCAACTATTTGGTTATATATGCTTTTCCCTATTGGATACCACTTAAGAAATTAATTATTCTGCTTATTGTATAATAAAAAAAAGATAATGTACCTTGATTTGGCAGGACACCTAGCAGTAGTTTAACTCTGTATAACCATGAGAGTGTGGTAACAGTTCTTCCGCCTCCACACGAGAGCCAAAATAACCCATGTTCTTCCTGAGGTAGCTATGATTCATCATTTCAACCTCTGCTGTGAAAATGCTATATACAGGTCGATGGTCAGAGAATCTCGACTCTCCTCGAACATAAGACAATTGATTAAGGCCTCTTCCATGCCATAATATACGGTCACACCTTCAATCAGCATATAGTCCTGTGAGGTTCAAATTCAGACTAATGCATGCCTAAACATAAAATTATTTTACCATGCAGGTGTTCGTCGCTTCTCCTTAGGGTTTGTGTCATCCCCCGCATATCGATCCGAATTATTCGAATATTTATAGGTGGGAGGAAAATATATCCTTCCTTCTTTCCATCCTTCAAATACACGGCCACATCGTTGTTCTATTTGGAGCTGTTTAACAAGTAAATGAATTTGTGGCCCAAACTTTTATAACAGATAGGAATGGACTTAAAAGAATCAAACTTTATGTAAGCCACAAGAATCCACATGCATCTTCCATAAAATAACCAACAGAACATGACACATTCTCAAAAAAACAATGAATTGGAAAGAACAATAAGGAGTTTATACATTATAACTAACATAGGACTTAAAGAGTTGTCGGTAAGCCACCTGATCTTTTTCCAACAAAGCTCTCCAGTTGCGCATTTCAACTAGAGTCTTCACTGACCGATATGAAAGAGCAATGCGGTAATTCAAATCCCCAAGCCATATTATGCGACTGAAATAAGAGAGAAAAATGAGCATAAGTTCGATGAAAGTGTTGCCATGTATTTCCTTAATAGGAAATGGACTTACTCATGATCAAGAATTGTTTCAGGAGACTTGTCACGATCACTTCTCTGCACATGTGGGAATCTAGTCTTTTTTAGAATCTCCATGACATCTGAATTTCTACGCAGTTCATCCCCATCTTTCTGCCCTGAGGTCAAATGACTACAGATGAAGCAGAAACTTGTTTTGTGAAAGGACATGCTGATCGATATGGAACCCTGTAAACAAGAACAAAACCTTCTCTTTTGTCATGGTGTTCTAACAAAAACAAGAAGAATCAAAACCCGGGATATTTAGCATGATTCTCAAGTTTTCGATAGAGAAAAACAAAGAGCCGTAGTAGAAACATCCTTGTCCATGTTTGAATCAATACAGAAAGAGGATATAGTACGCGTATTGGAGAATCATATGTGGGATTACCTTGTTTCCAAGATAACCCATTAATCCCCTGCCTACACAAGAAATCTTCAAGTTCTTAATATCTTCTCTAATGTCACTGCGCACCCAAATTGTAAGAAATATTCCAACCATTTGTTTGCTGGCAACCATACAATACCTAAGAATATCACAGGGTTAACTTATATGCTAATCAAGCAATGGCAGACATCAATTTAGAGATATCTAAGGAAGAGAATGGAAAGGTGTATAAGAATTTAACAAAGGAAAGATTACCTAGAGTTCACAGATAGCCTATCCCTTTCTTCAACATGTGGAGGAGCACCATAGCCATACGAATTTGGTGAACTAAACATGTCAGTAGGTGACTCCTCACCAATGTTCTCATCATCAGATGAACCTTCACACCTAAAATTGGAGTCAAAATCACTTGGTCTGCTCTCAAAGCTAACCCTATCACAGACACTGAATCGGTGCTCGATCATTTGTTGGGGTAATATAGTATCCCCTTCAAATTTTAAACTATGACTTGGATATTGAAAGGAACGTCGATGGAGAAATGACGAATTTTTCTGCCTCACTGAGAACCTCTCAAAATCAGCATTCAACTCCAAGATAGGATATGGAACGGGTGATGGCGTGTGATAGCTATCAGACCCGCAGGTGTCAGGACTGTTCAAAGTCTTCCTAATAAGCCACAGCCATTTCTTTGCTGGACCATTATCTTCTGTGACGAGAACATTCCCAGCATTTAGTGGAACAATCTCTTGGAAGCTGAAAATAACATGGACAGTTAGCAATTTATAGTCATCCAAAGATGGATAAAAGATCGAAACTAATTAGTAGCAAAACAGAGTTCCAAAACTAACCCCAAAACATATATATCTGAAGGAGAAGAAGAATGAAGCCAGTCCAAGAGAATCAAATTTCTTGGTGGGGACTTCCCACCTACATTCCAAGTCGCAACAAAGATCCTAGAGACCAAGAGAACAACATAATAAAGATCAACTACCATGTTGCAGAGACTCAGAGAGGGGTGAGTAGATCTGAATTACTTGTAGTCCTGAACATCTGCAACTTGAGCTGAATGAGGATCAAACGTTCTTTGCTGAATTTGATCTATGTGCTTCCTGGACAATCTATCTGAGGAGCCACCCGAAACTAAATGAGAAAGGAGGAACTTTGGAAAAGATAAAAATGAACGACAACTGTCATTAGATGTGGTCCAAATCTGAGAAGCAGATGGGGTTCCGGACTGTAACCTGTGCTGCTTCTCTTGACAGTACATGTCTCCCTCTCAGAAAAGTTGGCCGTCCACTGCCTATTATCTCCTGTGAAGATAACCCAGGTTCGGTAACCAAGAACAAGAAGAAAGAAAGCTGGGATTCGATTATTGTTATATGTATTATGTTCTTAGACTAGGAAGCAATTAGAAGACGATCAAGTAGCAACACATTCGGGAAGCAATCAAGGGGAAGTTGAGATCTTTATCACAGAAAAGCAGTGATCCAAGATCCACAGACTAGAATTTTCTTAGCCCACAATGACCTCTTTAAACAAATTGTGATGAGAGCAGAAGAAATCAGGCAAACCTCTATCAGCAACATCATCTGCATGACGCTCCCGACCTTTGCTCTTGATGTTGAACCATCTTTTAACAAGGGTCTTGGGCCATGACAGCTTCTCCCACAAAAACAAGAAAAGAAAGCATGAGTAAGTCAGCAATCTTAAAGACTGAAGGCATGGAAACCAAAAATTATCTTTTTCCGCCGGAAAACCTTGCTTTTCTTTGGATTCTCATCTCTCATTGTTTCAGCACTTCTTCATACAGCCACAAAGAGGAAGGTCCCAAAATTCTACCAAGGGTCTGCAGGAATCTGGGTCTTGCGAGAGAAAAATGAGGAAAACAAAAGCCCAAAAGAAATTAGTTTCTTATTCTCTCTTCTGATACTAGTGGAGAAGGCTAAGAAAAAGAGGCCCAGAAAAAAAGAATTCTGATCTATTTCAGAAAGAAAGATCAGAAACCAAAGGTCAAGCTTAGAACAGAAAGATGTGGCGTGATCTTCCGACCATTTAAAACGGATCAAGAACACAACCGGCTACTGGAATCTGAAAGGAGAGGAGGTGGGGGGAAAGAGATTCATTTTTTTGCCCTTCCTCAGAAGAGTTCTGAATCTAAAACCTTGGGAAAGCAAAGAAGCCCAGGAATCCAGATAGCATGACTGTGATACGAACACCCAAGGCAGAGGAGTGAAAAGTCTGATTTTGAAGAGAAAACAAAGCAATGTGGGCGTTTAACAATCAAAGAAAGAGACCAGCAGAGAATAAAAGAAGGATGCAGACACTGTCTCCGGTTTTCTAAACCACCAGCTCAGAGTGCAGCACACTAAGCATCCATTGGAGAGTAAAGTACACATTGAGCCTTCCTCCTCTCCTCTTTTCTTTGAGGCCTATGAACCCACAATCCAATGCCAATCCAGAAAACCAAAATATGCATAAAAATAAGATATTCAGAGCTGCCCAAACCCAGGCAGCCTACAGTATCTCCACCCCACGGCCCTGCCCGCGGTCAATTTGACGTATACTTCTCTATGCAGCATCACCATGGGTGCAGTGGAAGGCAAAAAAGAAAAAAAAAAGTTAATAAAGGAACAAAAAGATAAAGATGTCGATGTGTGTGCGGGTACGTGCGAGAGAGACATCTCTTTCCTTGCTTTGGTTTCTGAAGTCTCGATGTGTATAGGTAAACTGTATTTGCATCAGTTGGGTTAGGGGCTACATGGGAACCATGTCTGTCTCCTTTCCTTGTGTTGCTGGTTTGTGCTTTATTTCCTCCACTAGGGTGAGATTACTGTCCTAAGAAGGTGTGCCTGGGTTTGTTTGAGTGAATCAGGTGAGGGAATCCTCACACAGGGCTTTAGGATTCATTTGGCTTTTGGCTGGCCCTTCAAGAACACCAGGTGGATCACTGATTCCTGTAACTCTTGGGCTGTGTTGCGGTTGCTGTAGATCTTTACCAGTCTGATGTGTAATGTAGAACGGTGAGAAATTTTATGGGTGCTTTTAAGTCTGCATAATTCTAAATGCATGATTTCCAATGGTTTGAGATCCTTAATGGGCTCATCTTGAAAGGCATAAAGAAAACATCTTTCAGTAACTATTATCATTAATCTCTGTAGAGTTGTTCATAAGCGTAAGCAATGAAAAAGATGGGAATCAATGTAAACATCTCACCATCAACGATCAACAGCGTGACCAGCTAAGCTCTCACGTGGAAGCCTTTCTTTGACCATTCATCGAGCAGCTGGTGCGCGCACCACGTTCGCCCGTCGGCGCGCACGGCTTCGACGACATGGCGCCGACGGCGAAGCATTCGCATTGGAGCAAGAAGAGCACATGTCCTTCCATCACTGACTGCTCGAGAGCAGTCCCCACCGGCATCCTCATCCTCACCAACCTAATAATCGTGTACCTGTTCACGAATGGCGACCGTTTCGTCAGTGAGCACTGGTCCCGTCGCACCATAAAAACCAGCAGTCGTGGTGGGGTCGTCTCCCCATCGCCATTAGAAGGACGAGGTGTCATTAGCCCTAATAATGCAGCTGCGTGGGTCATCAGAATCCTCTGAGGAAATTGGCGACGAAGGTGACGGGGCAGCATAGGTTGAGGAGGTGGTAGGGAAGATGAGTAGGAGAGAGAGCGAGGGGCGTGGGGTTCATTTCGTACCTGCACTTGTGAGACGGGTGTGAGAGTGAGGCAGCCATGTATGGGGTCGCTTTCCTCGCTCCCCTGAGCTCCGGTGGATGATTCACCACCACCCATGGGGGGCTTCAACGGAGGCATTATGTGTTCTCAAGACTTCATCACCAAAGAACCTAACTCGGGACTTTTCTCCCGCATGATCTGCAGTGGGTCACCGTATTTTCTTGCATTCTCGATCGTCCCATCGATCCAAAACTATCACCTAATTGATGTCTTCAAAAGTTTCATGATTCATCGTACAGTTTTGGTTGATTAAAAATAAAAATAAAAATCATAATCACTTCGTCATATAACTTACTTGTGTTTTAGTTCTTTATTTTTTTTCTCCATCGATTCAATTCAAGAACTGAAATTGAATCGTCAAACCCACATTCCAATTTAATTTGAAATTTATCGAATCATCGACTTAGTTCCATCTTGATTTGATTTCAATTATCTTGACTAAGACATACTGTTAAGTATCTTAGTAAGTGTGTCCGATGATAAGATCATTTAGTCGAACATTGGTCGAAGAGTATGAGATCTAAGGGCTCATAAGTTTTAGGACTTAGTCTCGCCTTTTAGATCTCACAGGCTTTGAAACGATAAAACCGTGCGAGTATACCCACCGACTAAAGTGGATAATTCCTTACGAGCCTATGGCCCGCACCAATGATCGACTCACCAAATAGTCCCATATTAGATTGGCTTAAGGCCTGCACCTCGGTCGAGCAAACTTGCTCCCAAGCCGTGCACCTCAGTTATGAATAAAATCATTTAGTCATACATTGATTGAGGGGTATGAGAACAAAAATCTCATAAGTCCGCGTCTCCCTTACCCCTGAAGGCGTCTTTTAAATTTCACAAGCTTTGAAATGACAAAATCGTGCGGGTACACCTATCGTTCAAAATGGATAATTCCTTACAAGCCTATAGGCTGCACCAATGATCGGTTAATCAAATGGTCATTTATTAGATTGTCGCTAAAAGGAGAGCCTAAGGCCTGTACCTCGACCGAGCAAACTCGCTCCCGAGACATGCACATCGGTTATGAGCCCTTGGCTCCCTTACGGGAGGGAGCACTGATAAGGCTATTTAGTCGTATATTGGTTGAGGAGTATGAAAACCAAGAGCTCATAAGTCCATGTCTCTTTTATCCTCAAATGTGCCTTTTAGAGTTCACGAGCTTTGAAATGATAAAACCGTACGAATATGCTCACCGCCCAAAGTGGATAAATTCTTGTGAAACTACGAGCCACACGAATGGTCGACCGACCAAATAGCCCCTTATCAACTGGTACACCATAATCATAGTAAAAATTATCAAATGAAGCTTCCAAACATTCGATCCTTAATAAATGAGTATAGCGCACAATAATCATATTAATATTTTAAAAATTAGAAAGAAAAATTATGGAATGAGATCTTCAAAAATTTCATGATCCATCCGATAGTTTTGAATTCTTACATGGATCTGATCACGAAATCGGAATCATTGGTTTTGGTTCCTAAACAAAAAAAAAATAAATCCTAATCACTTCCTTATATAACTTATTTAGTTTTCTCCATTGATTTTGAACTTTCTAATTTGATGAATCATTGAATTAGTTCAACGATTCCAATTAGGTTACACTTCAAACCAAATCATTTTCAGTGCACAATCATTATATCAATACCTTAGAAATAAAAAATTATCGAATAATATTCCAAAATTTATATCTTTAATTATCATATCAATATTAATAAATTTATCGAATGAGATCTTACTAGATATTGATGGACAAGAGATAGAATAACTTTGAAGTCTATATTGGAAGTATTGATTGGTGGATCACAGTGGACGAGAATTTCAAAATGGTTTCTTGTTGTTTAGTTGGCTATTATATGACTATGACACCATATAATATATGCTGTAAAAGGCCCAAAGCCACATCACAATCACAAGTGTGGATATTTCAGTGTGATTTTTGGAGACACACACATCCAACATACATTGAGATGATGAGTGCGTGAGAGGAAGAGGTAGCAGTGGTAACAGTCAAACAACAATTTTAGTCTGTCCTTTGAGTCAAAGAATCCCATTTATACTCATTTGGTGTCTACCAAATGAGTATATTTTTATACCAATCGATATGTGTTTGATTTTATCCTCTTAGGATGAATCTAAAAAATATTTTTAAAGATGAGAGATTAATATTATATGTCTTCGATAAGGGATTCAAAGTTTTTTAGACGTCGCATGATAAACGTTATTTATCATGCGACGTCTTATTTTACTATTAGTATAATGTTATATTCATAAGAAGAATTAATCATCATAAAATGTATTTTAGTCATGAAGAGTAAAATGACATACTAATGCTTGCAGTTCATCAGATTTGATCAAATATGACTGTATTAATCATGGAGGGGTATATTAGTCACTTCAAGAGCAAAGAATAATTTGGTCCCATGAGACCTTTATTTCAGGAGATAATGATCCAAATATCCTTAATCTATCCTTAATTATTATGTAATCCAAGTTAGGAGTTGGTGGAGATCACATCATTGGATGTCATGATAGAAATTAACAGGGACTACTCTATCATCAAATCTCTTTCCATTAGATAAACATGAATATTTGGATGAGATTGGTGACAACAAGATAAGCTTTAATTAATTGGATTAAGCAACCAATGAGAATTAAATATGATCACTGTCAGCATATAGTGATTTAACTTTAGACTTAATGCATCAAAAGATGAATATTTTTCTCCTTCTAGGTATCCAAATATGTTTATCTTCTTCCTAAATATTAATTATGTGATATGACCTTTAAATTATATTGGATTATATTATTATCTTATTTTAGTAGGCTAGTCTTTGGATTGGGTTTGAAGCACAAGCCATATTCTTGATTAATATCATTAAATCTAAAAGCTTAAGACATAAACAAGGTATAATTATATTTGCATTTCTAAATATATTCTTATAATTTATTTAATGATGATTATAATTAAACCCCATCGGAAAGAAATTATAGATCCTTCTTAAACTTCTCAAAAAGTTTTATACAAATAAAAATTAAGAGAGGAGAAGAGGAAGACTACGAGAGCGATTAAGAGAGGAAAAGATGTATCATAAAAAATTTATTATCTATTTATGAGCTAATTATAGATTATTCTCTACAATTAAGCTATCTTTAGTATCTTAATATTGAGATCCCTATACTCATGAAAGTGAAATATTTAGTTTTGTTTTTCCTTATACCGTCGATTTTATCGATAAAAATATCATAAAATTTATCACTGAGCATGTGTTGACTCTACTGCACTTTGATTTATCACTAAGCACGTATAGTATTTTCGTAAAAAGAATCAATAGTGTGAAGAGATAATTTATAATTAATTCTTTATTTATCCTTTAAATATTTTATTTTTTTCACTCTAATTTCTTCTAAGTTTTGATTTCTATAAATTTTTTTACTTTTAATCATATGACATTCACATCAAACATATAGATAAAAAGGATATCTAAATGCTAGAGAAGGACGAAAAATCATGAAGGCCATTTTCCTTGTTGGAGACATAAAGGTTGTCCTCCATCATTACATGGTTGGAGTTGGGAGCAGCAGATGCAGGATGGATGAGGTCTGACATTGAAAGTCAACGGGATGTTCTCCTTTCCAAGGAAACAACGTTAATGCGACCAACTTACGTCCCAGAAAAGTCAAACGAAATTTGATAACGTTGCACCGTTGACCCCTTGCATCTCATGCCGATCGCTCCACCACCACCCATCAATCGAGTCCACCAAGATTTCATGTATGCACTTCGATTACACATCGATAATCCAAATAGAAATTAATCGGATATAAGGTTAGGCCGAAGAGCATGATTCAAGCGAGAGTAGTTTAGTCAACGCACTGCCTGCTGATAAGTCAATCGGATCGACTCGTAACCTCGGGAGTGCCAACCCACCAACCATACGAGTTAGCCACGTCAATTCAACCATCTCGACCGTTCACTTATTGACTTCTTCAACTGAACGGCCGAGATCGCCTCTCCTTCACCGTTAGCACCGGATCCGGTTCCACTCTGGAACAGCGAAACAGCTATCCCGGTAAAAGGACGAATTCGCCCTTAACGTAAATACCAGTTACACAAATAAATGTACGCGTTACTTCCAAACCGATATCACAATTGCTATGTATTATTATGATTTGCAATGGACGAACATTATTTGGTGCAAATAAAAGATAAAAAGGTTTTGAAATCCTAAAATCAAGGATTGCACATAAAATATAGACCACAAAAATAAGCTTGCACATTTGTCCAAAGATATACAAACATTGTAACGGTTTAGAATATTTCTAAATTTCCCGTTATACGTATCACAATAAAATGCTGTTACAGTTAGATTGCCGTTATTTCGAAAGCATCGTTCGTGTAGGAAAGGGTATTTTAGTCATTATATTAGTCTTCACCGACCCCCGACAAATAATTAGATCAAGAAAAGGGGAAAAATAATGGCATAAAATCGAAACGAGTGGAAAGGAAGAAAAAGGAGGGGAGAGATTAATAACTCGCCTCTTCTTCCCCTTTGCTTCAATCCGAAGTTCTTGCCTCATTTGGTCGGCTTCGACGCGATCTCGTCTCCCGGGGACGTAGAGGTGGGATTCCATCGTTGGATCTGCGCTTCTCCCTTTTGATCTGAGGGCGAGGTGGAGTTTTAGGGTTCTAGCGTTTCGGGTTCCCTTCGAAATGGGCGCCGCGCCGTCGACGCCGAGGGGCGGCGCGAGGCCGCAGGACGCGGCGGAGAACCTGATGGCCGCGTTCGTCGGGGAGAAGCCCTACCCGCTGTCTTCCGACTTCTGGAACCAGCTGCTGGAGCTCCCCCTCACGCTACAGTGGCCGCAAGATCGCGTCTTGCAGGCTTGCCAGTTGTTTGGTCAGTGGCTCGCCTTCCATTTTCATTCTCTGTTTATAGAAATAATTCCTTTTCTTGGTTTATGGAGAGGTTTGATGTTGAATGATCCACTGGAACTAATCTCTTATTATGTATAAGGTCGAAGATCTGGAAGGGTGGGAATTAAGACGTCTACCTACATTACTATTATTCGATAGAAGTCCTTCTGTGGTACAAATGTGTTTTCTAGATGAACTCGTGTTTCATAATCTTGTTGATAGGCTATCATAATAATCTTTGATGAATAATTTTCGATCACTGATACTATTATTTGATAGAAGTCCCAATGACGGTTAATGATGAATAATTTTGTTCACTAAATGTGGTTAGCATAATAATCTCGTTGATAGATGCTGACACCTGCCATGTAATGGTGCCCTCTGTTTCTGGTTGGTGCTCAAGGTTCAAGCATATGGGCAAAGTTAGTTATGCATAATTTCATTTTCTTTTGTTGGGGCCTAGATGTTTTCTCTAATTATGTATATGGTTGAAGAATTGGAAAGCCAGGAATGTGGATGCCCACCTTAAGTCCTAGTGTGGCAAAATTGTTTCTGAATGAACTCATGCATAATTATGATGATTAGTTTCTTTCACTAGATGTGGTTAGCATGATAATCTTGTTGGTAGATCACATTACCTGCCACGTAATGGTGCCCTCTGTTGCTGTTGGTGCTCGAGGTTAAAGAACAAGGGCACTGTTAGTTATGCATGACTTATTATGTCTCTTGTTGGGACTAAGAAATGCAAGACACAATGCAATTTTATTTTTGAAACTAAGGCTGTGCAAATTATAGTTAATTTGTTTTGAGACATGTCAAGAATGTGAATATGCCAATGCATTCAAAATCCTCTATAGTCTCTCTTTTTCTTGTTGTTTCTGAGATATCCAGTTGCTTTAAATTAATTAGTTTTGGAGTTCTATATCATAAATGTTACTTCTGAATGCATTATAATTATGATGCAAGTCTCAGGAGAATAAATATATCGTCTGCTATGGACCTTTTGGTTAGTAGTTTGAGAATTGTTTGCTCAGGAGGCCAAAAGTTCTGAGGTATCTGAAACTAAGATACAGTCTTTCAACTTTCATTCTAGTGTATTTAACTAGGATCTGTATGTGTTGGCATGAGTATTGCCAAATTTGATGTTTGACACTAACTCATATTATGAAGAATTAAAGAGGACTCATATACAAGACAGTATGTCAAGTGAGATTTAGATGCTCATGGCCAAGAGAGCAACTGATAAGTTTAGAAACGACACTTGAACCTTTATGTCACCTTTCTTTTGTAAAAACCATGGCGCTACAGTTCATCGCATGAATTTCTTGTTGATTTCGGAGTTTACCAATGCAATAGAAGTTGATTAGCTTTTGAATAGACATGGTTTGAACATGCATTTTCAAAAGATAAGATCACAAGTCTCATGCTTGTCATGTGGGATTTGATTAGTTAAATTGGAAACTATGGTATATACTATGAAATTTTGAGAAAGAGTTATCGAAAGTAGGATAAGACTTGAAACAAATATATTTAAAAATCAATTTGGTTTTATGCCTGAAAGATCAACTAGAAGCTATTTATTTATTAAGAAAATTAATAGAAAAGTATAGGGAGAAAAGGAAAGATTTGTATATGGCTTTTATTAACTTAGAGAAGGCTTATGATAGAGTTCCTAGAGATTTATTATGGTAGGTTTTAGAAAGAAAGATATATCCACTAATTATATTAATGTTATTAGAGATATGTATGATAATGTAGCTACTAGTGTTAGAACCATAGGGAGTCTGTCTAGTGAGTTTTTTTTATTAGTATAGGATTATATCTAGGTTCCGCATTAAGTTCATACTCTTTCACATTGATAATGGATGAATTTACTAGTCACTTACATGATAGACCTCTCTGATGTATGTTATTTGTAGATAATATTGTTTTAGTTAATGAGACCCTGAGTAAAATTAATTATAAATTTAAGTTATGAAGGCAAGCCTTAGAAACTAAAGGTTTAGATTAAGTAGGATTAAAACTGAATATATAAAATATAATTTTAGTGATTTTAGGAATAAATATAAGAATATAGTTAAGTTGGATGGACAAGAAGTCTTTTTTAAGTAAAAGCCTTAGGTATCTTAGATCAATTATTCAATAAGATGGAGAGATCGATGAATATACTATTCATAGAATAAAAACAGGATAGTTAAAATGATGAGAGGTGTTAGGAGTTTTGTGTGGTCATCGGATACTTTGGAGATTAAAAAAATATATAAAATAGTTTTGAGACTAATAATGTTTTATGAATCTGAGTGTTGAATAATTAAGAAGCAACATATACAAAAAGTTTGTTTTACCGAGATAAGAATGATGAGATGGATGTATGAAATTATTTGGAAAGATAGAAAAATAAATACTTTTATTCGTGAACAACTAGGTATTATTTCAATAGAGGATAAAATGAGAGAAAATCGTTTAAGATGATATGGGCATGTATCTAAGAGACCTTCGGATGCGGTAGTTGAAAGAGGTAAAATGATTAATGTTAGTGGTACGATGAGAGGTCGAGGAAGACCTAAAAAAACTTTAATAGAAACTATAAATAAAGATTTAATTACTTTGAACTTAAATAAGTATATGAGTTTTTACGGATCTCAATGGTGGTACAAGATCCATACAACCAATCCAAAATAGTTGGGACTTAAGGCTTTGTTGTTATTGTTGGTATATAGTGGATTAAGGGCGTCGAAGGAGAGATGTGTGATGTCAGATCATGGGTTGAGTAGGTGTTGTTAGAAAATAAAAAGGCATGGTTTTTGTTAGTTGATGATAATTGCAACCAATAGAACTGAAAGCAATAAGTTGTTGTACGATATTTCTCTATTTCCTAAGATAAGGCTAGAATGTTGATTAGGGGTTCCAATCCAAAGAACTGAAGGAATGGTCATCAACTGTGTTTCTTATTTAAAAAGTGTCTCAAAAAATTGAAAAGGGTCTCTTAAAACAATAAATAATACATTGGGTTATTTGGGTAGTTCAGATCAGGGTTTTTAATTTCGATATGATACCGGTCCGCCAGTAGATCGATACGTGGATCGCCTGCTACCGGGCAGTACCATCGACCGGGGCTGTTTCCGCCCCGTTACCATCCGAAATCGGTCAGTGACGGTCGATTTTGACCGTCGTCGCCCGCTACCGGGCGGTATTAGCCGAGGGAGAAGGAAGAAGAGGGAGAAGAAGAGGAGGAAGAAAAGGGAGAACCTGGAGATCCGATGCTACTCTCCCTCGATGATCCTGATACGTTGCCGCCCTCCCTCATCGAACGTTGCAGACGAGATGTCGCCTCCTCCTCGTTTGAGGCAATGAGGCCTCGGCATCGTCGACGACTTCTCCTAATCCGCGCGGGGACAAGAAGCCTCGATGTGGCGAGAAGAAACCTCGGTGACATCACCGAGGCTTCGTCGGGAGACCTTGGTGTCGTCGGCGACTTCTCTTAACCCGCGTGGGGAGAACAAACGACGCGACGTCGCCTCTTTTTTATTTTTTAACTATATATATATATAGCGTACCGCTCGATATACTCGTATCGTACCGAGCTGAACTCGATACCCCAGTACGGTACAAAATTACGAACGTTGGTTCAAATAAATGCTTGAAAGAATTCAAAATCTTCAAGTTGATGATGCTTTTGCTTTTCCTGCCTCTGTTTCTTGCATGACACCTTCCATTTGTTTTGCACCATCATTTGTGGTGTTTGACTGAGTATACATCAACAAGCAAACAAGAGGAGGAAAAGTTAGGGGGAAATTATGCTCAATGTAGCATTTAAAGTAAAAAAATGATATAGATGATCATCTATAAGATGATTCATGGATTCAAGTTCCACGTAGCAATACAACCTGTTTTCTTCGCTGGCAACAAATCTTGTCTTGGTTCCATGGAGCATGGCTGAAAGAGTTTTTTCATGAAAAAGGATGATTTTGCAAGTACTGTCACTGGAAAAGAAATTTAATTGCAGGGGTTCAATTTTGCATATAATCTTATCACTGCAAATTGATTTGCAAATAGTTGGCTTGCAGGTAAATAATAAGAGACACTTCTGTTTTCTTATTCATATACGCTCTTCTCCATCGACAAGAAAATTGTGGGTGGTTCTTATTTGAGCATTTCTGTTGTTATTTATTTTTGTTACCTATGAATGTCAGTTTCCTATTTATTTATTGGTTTTTTAAGTTCAGTAACACCTATCTCTCAACTACAGCTGTCTTGGCTTGTCAAACAGGCACCATTGGGAAGGATAGAGTTTTAAGCTGGTTAGAAAAGCATTTCAAATTATACTGATGAAACATTTGGATATATTTTCTTTCATATATATATATATATATATATATATATATATATATATATATATATATATATATATATATATATATATATATATATATATATATATATACATATTCACCTATTGATTCCAGGGACTCTCAGGTTGCATTCATCAAAGATTAATTAGGCTATAAAAGATGAAACACTTGGTTGTGGAATATGGGTTGCATTGAATATTTGCATGTTGTGCTTGGTCACAATTGATTAGAGTATGCCTTCTCATATGAATTTCTTTTCAGATGCTTATTTTATTTGCTCTCGATGAATTTGCAGCACAACACAACTACCACACAAACCATCTTGCAAAAATTTTGATTCACTTGGCGTGGTGTTTGCAAGACTTGATCTCAACTTCTTCAGGATCGGCTACAGCTTATCGAAAGTCTGTCAATGCAGCATACATATCATCTGTATTTCTTAAGTTCATAATTGAGAATGTAAAAGGTGCAAATTTTGAAGAGCTACATCTCAACCTTGATAAAGATGAGAAGAGGCAGTGTAATTTGCCTACTGGTATTGGTTTACTTTTCAGGAACTATTTACAATTATACTGTCAGTATTTATACGAATTAACTGCTATCATTTAGTTATTTGTGGCCAAGTAATTATTAGTAACTATTAACAAATTTGGAGACTCCACTTTTATGCGAAAAGATTTCAATGACAATTAAATTGCTGTTTGTGTTATATATCTTAGATCATCATATTTTCCTATTGGTAATTCCATTTCTCTTGAAGCTAATATGAGGTTTTACTACTGTTATATTTTATATTAGCATGAGTGGGTCATTTGCTAGAAATGGCTGACCAATTTTTGTGGGCAATTGTGCCTTTGAAACTGAATTTTGTCTTGCATCTTGTAGATCAAAGCATTGAAGTTTTCATCATACGAGGCATGCTCAGTTTTGTTGGTTCCTCAGATGTAAGGTATATTTGTTACACTGCTCAAAATGAAAGTCCTGGTCAGAAATAATTTGCTCCACTTGTTCTAAATAAATATATATCTCCATTGCAAGTCCTCGATCATGCCTCCTCCATCATGAACTGCTGAATTTGATGTTGGTGGCAATGTCGACTCAACTCTGCTCTGGACCATCACCAGGGCCAAAAGATGTTCATCCATTTATTGATGCAGCAATGCTTCAGGTACGAACAGGAAATAGACACCTTTTTTTTTTATCCAAATCAAAGAAAAAACCTATCTATGAATATCTCCAATGATTTCTTTTCTGATCAGGAAAGTGCCGTGGTAGCTTCCACAGTTCAAAAGCTATTGTTGAATTTTATAACTCGTCCGCGCTTTTCTTTTGATGGCTCAACATATCCTTTCTCTCCTGAAGGGAACCAGTCAGGTGTTCTGCAAAGAGTTGGTTCTGTGGCTGGTAATATTGTTCTTTCCATTTTTTTGCATCATTCTAAAGGGCTTCTCTAATATTCATCAAATACATGAGCACCACCACTGATTTGCTCTCAATTTGTCTATTTATACTGTTTGCTAGATGTTGTGGCCAGTTTTGTTGCAGAACAGACACTACTAACAGTACCAATTAATACTTTTATTCTTTATTTTAAAAGGTGAATATAGACTTGGTTCATGGTTCTGTTCTATATACAAAATTAAGGTTTGGGGTTTATATGGAGATTCGACAATTGAGAATAATACTTCAAGTTATTGATGGATATCTTATAGTCATTCTTTTCCATAGTTATGTTTGTATCTTTAAGGAAGAAATTTTCTATTTTTCTTTCCCGTTGGAAGTTCAGATTATATTTAAGTTCAGCTTCAGAGCATTCAATTTAAGACTAAGGAATTATTATAGCTAGTTTTTGATATGAATTTGCTTGAATTACCCAAAGGAATGATTATAGCTAGTTTTAGATATGAAATGAACACTGTGCTGTTAGTTAATCACATTGCTTCTAGTTAATCAAATCTTGTAGACGTCAAGTGGCGTTGTTCGTGTAACAGAGTATACTAGTGTGCTTTGCTTCCATCTTTCCTGCATAATACATGGTGGTGACACCTGTTTGACATGTCCAACATTGAAATCCTTATTATCTTGGACTTCTTCAAAGATTTGAGGTGGTGAAATATTAGCTTGAAGATGAACTGCCTCGTAGATTTGGTTATGATGGCTTCGATGTCAAGTTTTTCGTTGTTGATAGGGTACCATGAAGTTGAACTAATCATTCAGTGGGTTAGTAGGCATTTCATACAGCATATGATAATCACAGACTATGTTGGGTTGCTTTTAGGTGGAAAGAATCACTTTGATCTTTCAAATGATCCTCCAAAGAGTGAAAGGATTGAGACATGCAAATTGATCAATTGTAATCCATAAGAGCTGGATTTTTAAAGCCAATATTCCCTCCACCACAAGAGTATTGTTTTGATATGCTCTCTTGGGGTACAATTAGCAACCTTGAAAGCTCAAAATGGGCCAAAGTAAGTGAGAATGATCTCAAAGCAGGAGGAAAAAATGTGTCTAGTCTTGTAATTTTAAATTGGTTTCAGTTGGCATGTTACAGAATGAAAGTGAAAGCCTAAAGATGTCCAATGGAAGACTATAATGTATTATTCTTCTTTATTTGTTATGGATTTATTTAGGGAAAGCAAAAAGTTTCATCACATTTAGAAGTTCTGCTACTTAAGTATGATGTTTATAACTTTATCGTTTGTTGGTCATATTGAAAGTCTACTTTCTTTCTTGTTTTATTGGTTTCTATATTACTGGCTGCAATCTTTATGGAATTTGCATTTTGCCTTCAGAGGACACATTACACCTGATATACGTACTTGTGTGCATAATTTCAGAACTCCGTTCAATTGACTGAGAGTTCTATTCTGAATTTTATTTGTTTGAGATTGTGGCTCCCGTTATAAAAAGTGTTTGACGCTTGATTTGCATCACATGTCCTCCTTATTAGAGCTTTAGCTGCTTTTTCAACAATCTTCTCACAGAGCAGTCTAATCATATGCATCTAAATGTCTGCAGCTAATTTCGTGCTACTGCCATATTACACATTCAACTACCTGCTCAGTTCAAGCAGTGCAGGTGCAAGAAGTCCATTGGCAGAAAAAAGCCTACTTGTTTTACTTGTACTTGTTCATTATCGAAAGTGTCTTGTGGTGAAGTCTTTGACCGACAACAATATGGGGGATGTTGATTCTACTACCTATTTGAGAGAGAGTTCATCTTTCTATGAGAATCCTTACTGCAAGGCACTAGAAAATGCTAGAGACATCCAATGTGAGACATATTTTCACTTGCATACTTCCTGACTGTCAACCGTTAATAAATTCTAAAAAATTGTTTGTGCTTTCAGTTGATCGTGTTGATATTGAGGGAAACGCACATAATGGACCACTTGTTAGATTACCTTTTGCATCCTTGTTTGATTCCCTTGGACTGTATGTATCACTTTAAATTTTCTATTTATTTATTTTTTAATGTTATTGGTCTTTGAATACTGCTTTCAGTTTGAGAATATCATCTCATTTACTCTATGGATTGTGGGCTTGTGAATGTTAGAGGACAACTGTTGTGTTTTCTTAGTCAATAACTCACATGCATGTGTTTTTTTGGTAATTCACCTGATTTTTGAATTATGTAAGATTGTTTAACTGCTCGTAGGCTTTGAATATTGGGAGTCAGAAAAAGACTCATTGATCAACTGTAATTATTCAAGTTTAATGTTTGTTTTTGTTATTTTAGCTGGAATGTAACTAAAATTGATGTATATTTGTTTAACTTACCTGTGATTTTTTTGACTTTGCAATCTTAAATTTTCGAAGATTGTTGTCGACTTTGTGGTAACTTGGCAGACTGTAAGGATCACAAGTTTTGTGAATTGCTTCTGAAACTTTGAACTTCTGATAACCCCTCTGTTCTTTTTGGACTTTTTTGTGCGGATATATGCATGTAGATCTGTAAAATTGTTTCACATCTTTACTAATATAAGTTCTTTCCTTGCAAAATTTCTTACTTAGTAAGATTCATTGCATTCTTTGTATTCTTTTGAAGTCTTTAAATCTTTGAGTGGTTATATATTGTGATTGTAGAAAGCAATTCTCTCATGCTTTGCAAGAATGCACACATTAAATTCCTGCAGATACCTTGCATTGGTGTGAGCCTTGTGCATCAGGCCACGTTTTTCTTTTCTTCACTGAGCTTTAAACCATTCTGCTTTTGTAACTTCCTTTTTTTCCCTACATAATGTTGCTTTAATATTCTCTTTCTTTTTCAATCAATCTCCTTCATTTCATGTCACAGGTGCTTGTCTGATGAGACATCTGTACTGTTACTTTATTCCTTGGTCCTTGGAAACTCTGATTTTCTTGAGTATGTTTTGGTGCGAACTGATCTGGATACTTTGGTATGATCTCAACTTACTGATAAAATCACTACTCTTAAGTTTGTTGTGCAAGTTGTGCTATGATCTCTTAGTAACAATATTAATCTAAAAAAAGAAGTTACTTTGCATCCTTTTTCAGTTGCTTCTGAAGGAAAATTTTATCTAGATTTCTTGATGGTTATTAGTTTGGTTTTGTGGACAAACATAAATGCACTAGAGTGAGGCAATGCATGGTAATTCATCTTACAGTCACATGAATGCTAAGCACGTTACTGAATATGCATGAGCACATGAACTTTATGTCAGTATGTGCTGATGGCAAGACGTTTAATCACGCTTTTTGCTGGACAGTTGATGCCAATTCTTGAGACACTTTATAATGCTTCAAGGAGGACATCAAATCAAATATATATGCTTCTTATCATCCTTCTCATTCTCAGTCAGGATTCATCTTTCAATGCCAGCATACATAAGTTGGTAAGAACTGTTTACTCTTTTCCCCATCACTTTTCCCTGCATAAATAGCTACTTACACAATTTTCATCTGCAGATGCTTCCAAGTGTTCCATGGTATGAAGAACGTCTTCTCCATCACACTTCTCTTGGTTCTTTGATGGTAATTGTGCTAATTAGGACTGTGAAGTACAACCTCTCCAAGCTTCGGGTAAGGAAAATGTTCTCGAATGGTATTCATGTGTAGAATTGTTTCTTGGTTATTCTTGCCAAACAAATCAAAGATCATTACTTGAAGTGCCCTTACAAGGTTCTTGGTTTTCTAGTTGTATCTTCATGAAAAGTAATAGCACGTGCCTTATTAATGTCATCTCTTGTTATTCCAAACATGAATCTTCTAAGTTCATCTGAGTGATGTGCTTGCTGCAATGGATTTTTATGAATCTTAATAAGGTTCTGTAACTGCTTGACATTCTCTCAGCTGCAACCACTATTATTTGAAATCTCTATGGAGTTCGGTCAGGAATCATGCTAAATCCTTCTACTGATAATGAGAGATAAATCTAAGTTATGCAGAACTATAACAATCATCAACTAACATTCTTGGTTAGGTTATGAACATATAATTCCCGCTGTTTCAGCAGCATATTTCTCTTAGGCTTATGCATGTGTTTTGAGGTAGTCTGGTACGAATTCTAGTAAATTATATGTATCTAATCTATGTTTTCTTTAAAAAAAATTCAGTAAGCTCTTTTGTACACATGTCCAATCACAATTGGCTTGGCAGCACAAGTTCACATAGATTATCATGGTAGTCTCTTTGGTTGTTTGTACTTTGGCATATCATAAAATACATGTTGAGAATGCTAGTAGACACCTGCCTTTATGATCTTATCTCTAAGCAATAAAAAATCATTCCGAATGTCTGTATTGATTTTATTTTAATTTTAACAGTTGCAAACTTGCAATTATAGCCACCATAAACTAACTAGTGTCTGTGTTGGAAATACCTGAAGTGAAGATTCTGACACAAGCTACCTTGAAATTTTGACAGGATATCTATCTTCATACTAATTGTCTGGCAATTCTAGCAAATATGGCTCCTCATGTTCACAGGCTAAGTGCCTATGCTTCACAGCGGCTGGTTAGCCTTTTTGATATGCTCTCTCGCAAGTATGCCACTTCATTATATCTTTTTTTAAAATGTTAAAGTACCCGAAGTTAATAATTATCTTGTATGGCTCTTTTTTTTAAGAACAATAGTTCCTATTACAAAGAAAGCATTTAGCATGAAATCTGACATGAGACATGGACACAACACAATGCAGACATATTGACAAGATAAATATTACAAATGTAGGATACAATAGATAGGCACGATAACTAATGCATGTATATTTCCTCTATGTTATTTAATCTATTTATGATCATCATGTGAAATCGATTAAATACATTACAACTATATATGTATTATGTACTAAGCAAGATTCAAAAGAACAACTTCAAAATGTATACAATTCATTAAGTCAATAATCAAATCAACATACATATGGTATAATATTTGACATAGTTTGAAGCCTTAGAAAGATGTAAGTATTCAATGCATATGAAGTTACAAGGATACTGAAGCACCCAGTATATAGGGAGTGTTGGTCCAACACGTACATGACCAAGTCGCAAGCATTTGAAAAGTCTGTTCCTTCATATATTATGTGCTTCTTCAATGTCATATGAGTACCCAACACATGTTGAGGAGAATACAACAAGTGTCAACGTTTAACATGTGCTGGCATGGACGCATCAAGCATTTTGAAGCGCCATTTCTTCATAGCTTATGTACTTCATCATTCTGTTTCCAGGTACACTAAATTAGCCGAGTTGAAAACTGACAAAGTTATAAAAGTATCTGCTGACCAAATGGAAGGAGTCAGCTTAACAGAGGATATGGTAGTTTTCGATCTTTTACACCTATCGGCACAACCTTCTTTACCTATCAGCTTAACATTGATATTTCTTGCAGTCACCAGAGATTCACATATATACTGATTTCCTCAGAATAGTACTGGAAATCCTTAATGCTATTCTTACATATGCCTTGCCTAGGAATCCTGAGGTACCAAGTGAACTAACTCTTTTTCTCTCTTTTCCTCTCTTTTTTAAACTTCTGGATAAATTAATTAGAATTCTATGTGATAAATTACTAACTCTTCTGCTTTTAAAATAGGTTGTATATGCAATTTTGCATCGGCAAGAGCTTTTTCAACCATTCAAGAATCATCCACGGTTTAATGAGCTCCTTGAAAATATATATACAGTATGAAATGTATTTTTGTCAGTCTTGTTTATGAATTTCTTTTCTTGCAGTTGTTATTGATAATGTGGAATGTGAAGAAAATTAGCAGTCATCCTTTTCATGCAGGTATTGGATTTTTTCAACAGCCGTATGGATATGCAGCATATGGATGGTGAATGGTCTGTGGACAAAGTTCTTCAAGTAATTATCATAAATTCTCGTTCATGGCATGGTGATGGGATGAAGGTGAAGTTCAAATATGATTTTGCAAAGAATATATATTTTTTCAGACTTTTAAATGAAAAACTTTGAATAAGTACTCTTAAATTAATTTGATTATTATGCTTACTGAGTAACATGGTTTGGCAGATGTTTACACAGTTGAAGTTCACTTATGAACAGGAGAGTCATCCTGAAGAATTCTTTATTCCATATGTGTGGCGGCTAGTTCTAGCTCAAGGGTATCTGCATTTTGTGTCTTTTGCCTTTTCTTTTTTTATTGCTTTTTGGTCTCAATGCTAGGTTGGACATTAGCCTTCATTATTGTTTCTCTCATTAATTTATGAAACTCAGAGGAACACTAAAGGTACCATCAGTCCGTCACAGTTCCTTTCTTAACTGAATATTTAGTGAATTAGTTTCCACAGCAGTGCTTCAATAGGCTTGACATTTTTCTGATGAGTATGGGTTTTAGACCTGTGAGTTATAATGTTATACATGATATCTGCAAATACTGGAATAAGTTTATGAAAGATGAAGCTGCCTAATTTTAGCAACACGGAATGGCAGTAAAAAAAGTGTTAGTAATGGCTCTAAAGAAAAATAGTGAAGTATTGTGATGCTACAACCTGGTTGTCATGTTTATTTTGCCTTTAGTATGTAATGCATCATGTCTTAAATTGTACCTTGCAGAATAAATAGACATCAATCCTATCCTTTATTTTCTGTTGGGAGTAAGAGATGGCAAGATAAAAGAAAATTAAATTTGCTTATAGTATCCTACAACATGTCTGTAATTATCTCTTCTGACAAGTTTCTTGGGGCTCATTAATCTTCCGTGTATGACTAGTCTTATAACTGAATATGGTATTGTAGATGGTGAAAACATAACAATACCAATCAATCATGTATTCCAAAAAGGTGTCTTCATTCTTTCATATCAAGATCTCGCCATCCTTGTTCTGGAGTGGTTACTTTTTTATTTTTCACCGTTTCAAAGAGGCTATTTTTCTTGTTAGATTTAACGCGGTTCACCAGGACCATTTAATAAACAACTAACCTTTTCAATATGTACAGTCAAAGATGGATTAGTAATGATACTTGGCATCAGGTAGACTATGAAGTAAATCAAGCTTTTGACTTTGCCGCTTTTCTGTCCTTGTTTGCCTTTTTGTTATTTGATGCTTTCTCGATACATAAAACAGTGTGATGTCATGCTGTTCTCGCACTTATGGACTTCAACGGATATGACATTTATTTTTTTTATTTGAATGGTTCTTTAAAACAAGTTTTAGTGACTTGGTGAAACTTTCCTACAACTGTGTTCTAATATGCCCATAATCTGACATTCTTTGCTGTTTACTTGGACATTTGCTAATTAACTGTATCATTATAAATCATTAATGTAACAATTATCAATTTGTTATATTTTTTTATAATTTAGTGGTCAAATTTGCAATGAGTTTGTAAGTTTCGATGGGATGCCCTTCTGTCCAAACCTTTATTTTCTTTTCTTTCTTCATATAATTACTTTACGTTAAAAAGATTCATTTCAACATCATTTATCTATTTTGGAAGTACGCATATGTTTGCCTTTTCTTGCTTCTTAGGGCTGGTTTTATGTTGATTTTCTATATGATCTCAAATGATTTGATGACTTATCAGTTCTCTTTTGTTCTCTGTGAAACAGTTTCAATTTCAGTCCTCATGCCATTAATTTGCTTCCTGTGGAATTATCTGGAGATGTAAGTATTCCTTGAAGTACTAAATTTTGAGGACTTATAGAACTTGTAATTAGACTCAAATTCAATGGGCATTCTTTAAAGCTGCATGTTGTAAATTGGGGCTACAATGTGGTCCATCGTTTCCAAACATATTTTTTCCACCCACATGGTTATTAAATAATCTGCATTTCAAGAATTCTGCCCAAGGCCAAGCTAGCACTAAACAGGGCCTAAATCAGGATGGGCTTTTTGACACCCTTTTCCTTTGGCAATTAGTATTTATTAGTAAATCTCAAGGTTGAGAACAAAAAAAAAAGTTAATTAAATGTACATGAGGTTCAAAAGAACATGTCAGCAACAAGGTCAGATTCTGTTCTGGTTCAGGTTGAATGCTGAAACTGATCGCTACAGGTTGCTGATAGAAAAATTCCTTCCATATTTTAATGGCAAAAGGGGGGTCTGGTGAGTCTTGGTGGGACGAATCAGGGAAGGGCAGAAGTTTCTGGTTTTTTTACCCATAGTCATTTCTAGGATGCCCTCCGTTTGGGAAATTAAAAACCAACACATACTTTGATAAACCAAGTAATTTGATGCATTTTTCGTGTGAAAATTCCATTTATTTTCCCAATATTCTTTGAATCAATGTCAATCAGCATCCCAGAATTTATAGAACATATTCTGTAAATGATATGCTTATTGGTGCTCGTTCTGACTGAATGTTCTTTTACAGGATGCTTTATCCGGCGAACAAGGCGAACAAAGCGTGTAAAATGAATTTTCATCGTACTTCAGCAGACGGAGAAACATGTTTGGCCCTACCTTGATGTTGACTCTTCATTCCCATGTCGCGACAGAATGCTCTCGAGTGTATTGTACATAAGAGACTGGATAGTATTCTTGTCATTCTTTGTGTCAATATTACATAAGATCATCAGCAGTATCAAATAACGAGAATTGATGTTCTTATCAGCGCAAATATAGGAAGCCAAAACCTCATGTCCTTGGTTGAGTTGTTTTCAGGTTGCTTCCTGTATTATTTTGTAAAAGATCATACAAATTTTTTTTCCATTCTTCTTGTAGAAGCGGTGTGTGGCTGATTCCTTCAATTCTGGATATGGTTCGAGGAAGAAGACGAGCAATTCATTTCTGTCTCATTCGCCTTTCATCAAATTCTCTAAAAGAAAGTTCAAATATAATGTTTGTCATTTTGCTGTTAATTTAGCCTTTCTCTCTCTCTCTCTCTCTCTCTCTCTCTCTCTCTCTATATATATATATATATATATATATATATATATATATATATTGCTTAAAAGGACTTTATGATAGTTATCTTTTATATTTTTGATATTTATATTTTAAAAAAAAATATTGTTATATATTTTAAAAAGGTATATTGGATTCTTATAGTTACAAAAGTGATATATTTAATTTTTATTTTTTTTTCATGTTATTGATTCTGTTGTCATATGTAGAAATGACGTTAAAAATAGATAATACTTCGTTATCCGGCCTATCCAATGACAACATGAGTGGTAATTCTTATCTCATGCATTGTTTCATTTCTCTTATTTTGTTATCCTCTTGGATAACCTACCCAACGACGGTATTGGTGGTAATCTTTATCTTCTACGTCGTCTCATTTCTTTTGCTTCGCTATCCTATTCAACACCTTTGGCTTCACGTAAAACCCAAGGACAAGAGCGACAAGTAAGATAGTAAAACAAGAGAAATACGATGGTGTAAGAGATAAGGATTACCAGACGTTGTTGTTGGATAGGTGGACAAAGTCAAGAGGGAAAAGTGAGGTAGTGAAGTTACATATTTTTAGCGTCATTTCTGCACATGACAACATGTGCCATATCTTTGTCAATAGAGTCGACGATATAAGGAGAAATGAGGTTAAATATTTTACTTTTGTAACTATAGGGATAATAATGTAACTTTTTAAAGTATAGGGATTCAAATGTTAAAGGTAACTAACTATATAAGGTAATTTATAATTAGCCTTTAACATGTAAATGATATATAAACACTTATCAAATGACTTGTCAACTTGGCATGTTAGCTGAATAATTCTACCACATCAATGTCGACACCATCTTCGACCTCCATGTGTATCAGGATCACCTATGTCAACATAAGTCATCATGTGATAACTATAACATTTGAACATTTGAAAATTTTATAGTGATGATGCACCAAGACTTATTACCAAATATTGATAGTTTAAAATTTTATTTGATATATTTTATATTAAAATATCAATATAAAGTTGTCTATACTACTAATAGACTAAGGGTTTGTAATCTAATAAAATATATTATAGAATGTGTTAACTAGTTTGGCTAGTAAAAACTCATTTATTCATCGTAAGATCGTGTGATCAAGATCAACTTTCACCCATCATCTTTTATAAAAAAAAAATTAGTAAAATTATTTTGTTTATTAATATGATATGGAAATATGCTTCACACCCTAAAATAGATAGTGCCTTGAAAAAAGACTCGATGCAACCCAAGTTTTCTTGGTACGAAGTTCAAGTGGAAGAACCAACACCCACCGACCAAGTGAGCCCGAGGCAAATCAGTCTATTCATGGTTCGGACTCGGACTTGTCTTGTGCACCGACGAGGCATCCATCCTATCTCGAGTCTCTCACTATAATCATCATCTCTTTGTTCTTTCCTCCTCGCTGTTTCCTTCCCAGGTTTACCGATGCTTTTGGCTTTGCACATATATATATATATATATATATATATATATATATATATATATATATATATATATATATATATATATATATATATATATATGATAATGGCTATCTTCCTAATTAATCTCTCTTTTGTGTAGAGATGAAGATGTGAAGATCTTTGCTGAAGACTCTCACCGGCAAGACCATCACGGTTGATGTGGAAAGCTCTGACACCATCGATAACCTCAAGGCCGAGATCCAAAAGGTGGAAGGCATCCCTACCGACCAACAGCGACTCATCTTCTCGGGCAAGCAGCTCGAGGACGGCCGCACTCTCGCCGACTACAGGATCCAGAAGGAGTCCACGCTCTTTCTGGTCCTTCGACTCCGCGGCGGCATGTAGATCTTTGTGAAGATGCTGACGGGGAGAACCATGACGATTGAGGTGGAGAATTCCGACACGGTTGCCGATTCGGAGGCCAAGATCCACCACAAGGATCATGTTAGCCACCCCGACCATTTCAGACTCGTCTACGGGGTGAAACAGCTCGAGGATGGCAAGACGATCACCCTACCCTCCACCTCCTCCTCCGTGGCGGCACGCCGAACCAGTGCAACCGATGACTACGGACTGCGCCTGCTCTAATATTGCATCACTTCTCCCAAATCATGTGTGGGCGCTTTACTTGTCCTCCTTCTATACCTGTAGTTTTAGGGTTTCCAGAAGTCTTGGACTATTATGATGATTGACTGCTACCGAATTATATTTAGCTTAATCTTCTTGATTCGAAGTGCTCCTTATCGAGATTAGCGTTGTCTTATTCCACCAGAACTACTTAATTCTTGCATCTTAGTTTGATGCGACTGATGAGTAGAAAAGATAAGAAATCAAGAACAAGATACTTCAACAAAGCATTTGCAGCCATGCATACTTACATTAGAATTCATTTCTTTTGGAGATTTGTTTGCTTACATTAGAAAGAGCTTGAAGGTTAGCAGAGTGGCGCACAGATTGCCATGCATGGCTTGAATGCTTCGGATGAATGCACAGATATCATCGTTAGCAGAGTGGAGAGGGAAAATGATTGGTCAAAAAGATTAGAGAACACCAATCATATCACTGTCAGTGCCATAAATTGAATCGCGAGGAAGCATTGCACGGATAAAATAATAGAAAGTAATGGAAAATTCAAATGGAGAAGGGCCCTCGTTCCAACGTGGGGAGGTGGACAAAGCAAAGTAGGCAAAAGTCGGAGAGATCTCTCTCGGAGGACGATGGGACAACCCCATGTAGAGAGAGAACGATGTTTGGGAACAATCATTCGCGGTTGATGCCTCAATAATCTAAAGCTACACACAATCGCAAGTGTTTGAGTTTGCGTTTAGATTTGATGCGCGTAAAGGGTCTTCAATCCTCTAAGGTAGGTCGTGGGAAGTAAGTACATAGGTCAGTAGTACATAACCCAAGAGATGCCACCAAGATCTAAGCAGCAACTTTAGCCAAAGGGAAAAGGCCTCTACCACAGTTTTTACTGAGCTTAAGACCACCGTGACAGATGCGCAGGATGTTGAGTTGTAGTAGGTTCGATGATTACGATCTGTATTAGGGGAAGCATGAGTGGACATCTTGAGGACACAGTGCTGGAACGAGCAGCTACATGATTAGACGTCGGAATCATGAAGGCCAAAAGACTAAGCTAAAAGGCATTCCATAGAAGAAGATGAGTACTGGAAATTCTCATAGGATGTGGCATATATGACATGCGGCATCAACTGCGAAGCTTAATCTATCATGCATCGTTACAGTGGTGGAAGAAGCCATGCAGCCTTTTTCACCAGCATCATCATGGTCCTCATCATCTCCACCAGCAGTAGCTGCTGCTACGCTTGTTTCCGGCTCTTATGTGAGTGGCAGTGGTTTTCTCAACAACGGTTTACATGCCCGGCTGGGCTGCAAAGCAGATTCTGATGTGAAAGATGTTCATCTTCGTACGTTGACGACCCAAAGTAAGACATCAGGAGACACACAAATAAATGAAGGGGGAGTCGTGGAACTGTGAGTCATGTAGTGCTTTGGGAACACACATGTAGTGTTTGATCATGCTAATTCTGGTCGGTGAATCTTTTCCTTTCCCACTTGCTTTTTTCCTTCCAAGACAGATGATGGACCGACCGCCACCAGACTCCTCGTCGGTGGCTTCTTCACCTAAAGACTTTTCCGTATTAAAATCCATAAAAGGTAGGCCTTCTCTTATCCCCCCCACCTTGCCATGCTCCCTCTTCCTCAATTCCCAGGAGAGTTTAGGTGTTCTTTCCTCAGAGATAGCCTGGAAAAGCTTCGCTCCCTCACTCCCATAAAGAGCAAACCAAACAGAAGAAGACAAGATTTTGCCATGATCTCTTCTCTTTTCCTATTATTTTAAGCCTCAAATGACTTGTCCATCATGTGCCTTTGCTTCTTCCACTCCTACTTAAACTAGCTCATCTTCACATGTTTTTGGTCTTGGGAAGAGAGTGGGAGCACATGTAGTAACCCTAGTGGCCCTTGGTGGTTTTGATTGAGAAATCATGAGAGATGTTACGAGAGGAAGAAGAAGGAAGTGGGTGTTTGGAATGAAGTTTGATCCAAGATCCTTCCACAAGCTTTCCCTCTTCATATGTTATGGGGTTTCTTGTTTGGTTTGGATGTGATCTCGGACCAGGCTTCATTCCACACACCTTAATTTCCAGCACCAAGGAAATCATATGAAGAAACCTACAGGTGAGTGGTAATGGTGATGCTCTCTCTCTCTCTCTCTCTCTCTCTCTCTCTCTCTCTCTCTATGTATGTATGCATATATATAGATATACACACACACACATGCTCATGAAGAAATGCTTCCTTTTTCTGGTTTGTTTTGCTCTCTTGAATCACACATTCCAGGATATATATACACCGACTGCGACGAATAAATTTAGATCTTTGCAGTGGCTTTCTCTACTTCATTGAGTTCTTTATACGACGACGCTGATAAAGGTGGAGCCGATCAGCTTATATATTAATGGCAGCATGTCTTTTACATATGAAGAAGAAGGAGAAGTGTGTAATGTAAAGATGTATATATTTCAAAAGTCAACAATGATTAAGTGCATTACTATATTATTTTGTGATCTCGATATGCCTTTTAGCATACTCTTCTCTGAACCTAACAGATGATCCCAATATTTACATGAAGAAATATGTTTCACCCAGCAATATCGATGAAGTTAGACAGTGTACTACTTCTGTTCATGATCAAACTGCCAGTTAAAGATGCAGAATTAGTGTCATTGTCATGCTAATTACTGTTCTTGAGTGTCTCCTTCGAACTTTTATAGCACAATTGGTAGTGTATCTCTCAGTGGTAGAGGTAGAGGCTGAAGAAAAATGTCATGTTAAGATCTTATGCTTGCCATGCTCAAGTTATATAAGCATGTTCAAATCATCACCGGCATCATCTTTGATCTGACTTGAGGAAACTTGTTTATTATATGTCTTGAGTATATCTGTCTTTGGTTAATGGATTTATATTCAAGACTATGGCATGATCATCGAACCAGTAAAGTACTCCTAGTCAACCACTAATGCTCCTCGGATTTCATATTGCTGAGACGAACATGAATGAAGTTGTATTTTTTCTGGGAAGCGTTTGAGGAGGAACTGTGAAGTGTTTTGATGCTCTAATACAAGCTATAGGCTTAGAGATTCGGTAGAAGACTCGCTGGAACTAATCTGAAATTGCATAAAACCTTCAGATGATCAAAGGTAGAACAAGGATTATTTGCAAGTATTAATTTTGATTGATTGTATTTATAGAACAGATGAAGTACAGAGAGTCCTGAGAACAGAAATGTTCTTTGAAGTTGAATTAGATTTCTTGGGATGAGAGTGTCCGGAGAATTCCATCAGTGAAAACACCAGGAAGAACACTCCATCTCGATCCAAGAGATGATGCCGTCTCTGCTCCATTTTAGACAGCATACGGGAACTTGTCACTGCCGTCAATTTTTCTTGGAGTAGCGGCCAAGAAATAATAATATCGTTGATCTTTTCAATAAAGTTTTTGTCTTTTCTTTCTTGATCTCGCTAATCTTTAATCATCTTACCTCATTTAATCGAGGCATTTCTATCTTGTGAATATGTTGGTATTCTTTTAGATGGTTTTCTTTCGACATTAAAGGATTTAAACATATTCTTAAGGGACCAATCCGTCTTTCGATATTCAATTTAGAACATATTCAAAAGAAATAAAAAAAAAACTTAGGGAAGACCCTTTAATGATGATATATTCATTATTTTTTATTAATCAAGATTAGATGCAAGCAATTTGATAAATAATCTATTCGACATGGTATTTGATGCGACTAACATATCCCATTTATACATGAAGTAAATGCCCAAATAAAAAAAGACTTTTACGATGAAGTATAAAGAGGTAAATAATATGATCATTATTTTCAACCAATCGACATATAAGTGCTATTCGAACATAGTCATGTCGATTATCAAAGATGATGTATAGCTTATTAAATATGTCACATTAACATATTATATAAAAGAAATATTCCTTATTAGATTAACAATTACAAGAATGATGTTGTGTAAAATGATCTTCTCAATTATGTTTTTATTTGAAACTTATTGATTAAATACTTGCAAGTATAAGATGTCTACATACATATACTAACTTGATCATCGAAAGTATTTTATCGGGTAAACATTCAATATAATATTTTACGAGAAGCAAGATACTTCATACATGGATATGGGTCCAAGTGAAACAAAGAACATAAGATAGGAATGCTTATCATTCTAATTATTTTTTTCCTCATCCAAGTTTAGAACACTTAATGACCTTCCTCTTCTAACATGATAGTACTAAAAAAAATAAGCCCTTTTTCTTAATTTAAGAAAAATAATATTTATTTTGATATTTAAATTTAATTTAGTATTTAGAGTCCACATGTTGATTTTTTGTTGGAGGTTTCACATTATATATATATATATGTATGTATATATATACATATATATAAATACATACATATATATACATATACATATATACATATATGTCTATATATGTATATATGTATGTATATATATATACATAGGGATCATAAAAGCAATCTCTTTGTTTATATATATATATATATATATATATATGTATCCCTATAAACAAAGAGATTGCTTTTATGATACAAGTTTTCATCATTGAAATCTATTTAAAGCATAAATGCCTACCATTCGGTGAGTTTATCAGATATTTTTATTATATGGGATGAACCAACAATAATATATAAGCGGTAGGATAATAATAACAATAATAATAATATGCAAGCTGGAGTTGGTGATGGCATTATCCCACAGAGCATCGTGAGCTGGGCTCCAGCTTGGAGGCCATGTTCACCGGGCCCCACCGGACCCAATTGGGCCACGCATGTTTGAACTCCGTTAATCCTGACGCTCCCAAGCCATTTGAACCGGCGTTGAGCGAGCCGTTGGCTCCGGCTCAATCCCGTTGGGCTCGGTTGCCTTACTACGGGGGAGGGGTCCCATCCAGCGCCGCGCCCCAAGTCGACTCCGAAAGGGAAAGGCTTTCACCTCGCTCGCCAAACCCGCGTCCGCCTCTTCGGCTCCTCTAGCAGATTCCACCGAGCAATCTCCTCTCCTCCTCCAGATCTTGGCCTCTCGCCGCCGATCGAGCTTGTCTCCGCACACCGGTTCCTCGGTTCTGCCAGCATGAATAACCTCCTCTCAGTAATTTTGTTCTCTTTTTGTCCGTCTTTTCAGCCTTTTCAGATCTTACAATGTGGTATTGATTGATCTCCGAGGAAAGTTGGGTTTTGTCCTGGTGCTGTTTTGATCATGGAGCAGGGTTTAACGTAGGTATGGGGTTAGGATCGAACTATGACGGCGACAAGGGAGTTGAAGAGCCGAGTCGTTGTAGGATGAGATCGAGATCTATAGATGTATGTAGGATCGAGGTGCTTCTTTAGAGAGAAAATAAGATTTTCTGCTAGGCGTAGCAAGAGCATGTCAAGAAGTTTAGTCTAAATTTGTGCCTATATTCTAGGTGTATGGAAGTTTATACCCATGTAAAAAGTTCTGTCCAAATTTAAAAGGAAAAGGGAAAAAGGAAGGTAAAAGGTCTCATGTTGAGCAAAATACATTATTAATGTAAATATATGTGCAGCTCTTGCATCTGATCTATCTTTTATTTTGCTTGATTCGTTTACCCGTAAGTCCTTTTCTACTTTGCTAAAACCGTAAATGTCATTAACATGTCTGAAGGACCTATTTCTCATTAAAATATTTTACGATAATGAAATGGACAGAATATGTCAGTAGTTCTGTGTTTTAGAGAATAGCTGATTCAAATCCTATGATATGATCTCCTGAGGATTTGGACTGGTTTTTCATGGGTAGCAATCAAATGTAGGGAATCTTCTGTCTTAGATACTTTGTTTGTCATGGATTAGGTCAGTGGATTGCAAAAGATTGCAACTCAAATAAAACTACTAGTACTTAAATGGCAGGAAAGTTCCTTTGTCGCCTTCCATTTAGGAGGACTTGATTCGGCCATTGTTACTCAGATACTAATTAATCATACCAGCTGCAGATTGATCAATGGCTTTTGTTTGTTTTCTTGATTATAATTACCTCACATGAAGCATTATAAAAATTCATATTACTCTTCTCTTTCACATATTTGCATAAGACTATAGCTAATAGTTAGCTGTCATCATAGGAATCACAGATAGTGTTTCTCTTCGAAACAACTGGTGTCATAAAATACTTTTTACCAAATATTTAGATTTGGTCTATAATGTGGAACATGAACAAATGTTTTTAAGTTTATTTCTGTTAATGGTCTAAATATTTGTTAATAAAAATGTCATGCATCTAGTCCTCTTCAAACATAGATATTCTGACTTCATAAATGTTTATGTGCAACAAGTTTGATGACAGCAGCCCACAATTTTGAATGCAACAAGTTTTGCTCAGAGATTACCATGTTAATAAACATCTACAGTTGTGCTTTGTCATATCATCTTTAATTATTGCATTGGAAAGTTAGCTTTTCCTGCAGATATGAAGTTATTTGTCTCCTGCAATCTTTCCCCCCTCTTTCTTTTCCTAAGTGATGCATATAGATATGAACCTATGTTCTCTGTTAAAATGATTTTGATAGGAATCCTTTGAGCTCTCCCGAGGTGAGCCTTCGAGAGACAGAGACATCGAATTAGGACTACAGCAAACAATGAATGTCGCTGAACAAGGATTGGAAAATTTTTTTAAGCAGGTACAAATTGTTATATCCATTAAGTCTTATGATGTTCATAATATCATGGTTGGTCTATTCCTCAAATTGACAGTTGTGTTTTGTGCTAGGTCGAAGAAATCGAGAAACTAATTGAGAAGCTCTCAAAGCTATCAGCAAATCTTCAGGTATGCATCTCAACACAGTTGATTTTTCTCGACTATATATCTCCATCTTGCTCAAGAATCCTCAGCCTGTAGTAACCTTAAAGCTCTATCTGGCTGATCCATAGTGATATTAGCCACTTAAATAGTTTATTCCTTTTTAAGGAACATGTAGAAAGAGGACTTACCTACCTATATGTTGTAATATAATCTTTTGTTTATTGTAACATAAGCTCTCGTTTGTTTTAACTGTTATGGTGATAACCCATACACCACAGGACAATCAAACTAACCCATACACACCATAACATAATGTTATAGTGATAACCCACACAAACCCAATATGTAAAAGTTAATAATAATACTTTGAAGATCCATACAAAATATAAAATCTGATCTAGAGATTCTACATGATCAAATTAGAAAAAAAAATACTTGACTCTGTTGAGTGCATGAATTTACACCTGAAAGCTCCTAGCTTCTTGTTGGTTGTGGCAGGCATGGTATGATAAATAGTCATGCTAACATAGGCTTTTCACAGAAAGGGAATAGAAGGCAAAATAAATGCAAATTAAGAAATAAGGGAATAGGAAGAGAAAAGAAAGTTTTTGGCAACCCTCCCCTTTGAAGTAGTGGCAGGCCTCTAGCAACCTTCTAAATCGATGAAGACCACCATCAAACTCTTCACAACATCGCAAATATCCTGTGGCACATTTATTATCGAAGAAACCGGAGCATTATATTTGGTTCTTTATTATTAAGTCCTAAGTAAAACTTTTGGTTTCTGGCATGCAAATATTGGAATATCTGTTGCCTGTGGTAAGTCCCTCTATGTTTGTGAATCTACTGCTGTCACCACTTGCTATCCTAGTTTCATAAGATAGGTATGTAGGAAACATTCTGTTTTCATCTAGTGTTGACTACATATAGAGCCTACGAATTGATACCAAGATTCACTTTAGTGCATATAGCCATCAAATTCATCATTGTAGCATTATATGGCTAGTACTGCAGTTGCTGGCTTAGTATGGTGTGTATATATTTATATATGTGGTCATCACTTCCATCTACTTCTAGATTTCTAGCATAATATAAAACCACAACAGCAATCACTCGGTTTTCCATGTCATGTTGATATATATGTTGGGAGGGCTAACATATAAACAAACAGAAAAGGAAAGAACTAAACTTATATACAACAAAAAATATTTGAGGGACTATGTAGGTATATGTATGCATGTTTAGCATTTCAAAAAGAAAACTAGGTGTTTAGATTGTTTCATAATACACTTTTCTTAGAGAAATCACTCAGAATTGCCGCATTCTGGAGCCACCTCAGCGACAAATATAAATTCATATACATATATATCCATATTCAGTCAACAAGTATGCTTAAATATTAATAAGAAACTGGCACAGAGCATTGGCTTCTTTTCTTCTTTTTTGACCATAAGCTGTATTTGATGGTTCCTGGTTGTTTTTTGGTGGTGATATTCCTACCGCCCATCCTTAGTTCTATTAGTATCATTTTATACTTGATTATCACTATCAACTTAATTATGTTTCATCAAGCTTCTGATTGTTGGTGTCATTTTAAATTTCAACCTATCAAAGATGTAATAACCAATTCAAGATTACTATTTTTGACTTAGTTTAAATTTATCCATAAAAACAAAACTTTCTGTGGTTTTCTTGTGGCTTGTCTCCTTTGATGAAGTTCATTGCTATATTTTTCTGAACTCGCTAATGGATGAAGGATGGAGTGTGCACTAGGAAACATAGTGATACTATTATAGCTAAGGGGAAGAATAAGTGTGTAATTGAGGATCAGCAGAGTGAGTGGAAGAGGGAAAGATGTTGATACTTTTTATTGACTTTAAGTATTGCGATCATAATAATCTTCATTTAAACCCCTTGAAGACTCAATATTCCTGGGAATTGAAGGACTCTCATGTATATAGAGTGAGTGGAAGAGGGAAAGATGTTGATACTTTTTATTGACTTTAAGTATTGCGATTATAATAATCTTCATTTAAACCCCTTGAAGACTCAATATTCCTGGGAATTGAAGGACTATCATGTATATGATGTTAAAAGGAACCACATTAGATTTTGTTCATCCAATTTCATCAATCCTTTTTTTAAAATTTTAGTAGGTTGCATAACTATCTAAATGATCAAGTACTTAATTGTCTTTAACAAAACTTGTTGCAAATGTTTTGTAAAATATGAATGTTCCATATTTCAGAGGCTCCAGTCTGCACTCTAGTAATTTTCATTATCAATTCTGTAAAATGTTTCCAGGAGGGAAAGGTGCAATCTTATTTACTTAATTGTTGCACCTTGATAACTTAATTGGTGGTTGTCTTCATAAAACCTGAGCTGCTATGGATTCCTTTTCCATTTTAAATTTTGCAGTACAAGTTATGGATTTAAGGCCTAGTGACATATCTGCTTAAATCAATCACTACTTGTATCTCCTTTCATTAGCTTGTCATCTGCCCTTGCAGGCTGCAAATGAGAAATCCAAATCTGTTACGAAGGCATCTGATATGAAAGGTAATTAATTTTTCATTCATTGACTGTTGGAGACCTATATCTGGAATATGAATGCCTCTGTTATTAAATCTTTTGATATATTTAACAATCATTGCATCTAAGCATATCATTGGTTGCAGCAATCAAGCAGCACATGCAAAAAGAGATTGATGAAGTGGGAAAAATTGCACGTTTAGCAAAGTCAAATCTTGAAGAACTGGACCGAGATGTACTGCTACTTTGTATTCCTGATGCTCAAATTGATTAATTAATAAATCAGTTACAGACAACTTTCTTATAGCATTGAAGGATACTGTTGATGTTGAGCATCTATTTTCCAGCTCAGTAATAGATGCTTCTATCGTTCAAAAATCCTGGAAAGCCTACCAAGCACATCTTTCTATTTTAAAGTTATTTTCTTTCTTTTATTCTTTTTTATTGGCTTTATATCACTTTTTTCCTTCATTTACTTTCATATATTCTGATCACAATTGTTAGGCAACAATTATGGTTCTTTTGCTAGTCCAATGTGTTATTCTTTGCAATTTCTTTTATGATTCAATTGTACTGGTGAAGATTTGGATATTTGGAAATGTATTTTTTCTAAGACAAAAATTCTTCTCTTCTGATAAGTCATTAAACTGTCTTTGGTTTATGCTCTTATGTACAATTTTCTGTTAGAAAAGTAAGTATTTTAAGTTAAATTATATATTTTGCAGCGAAGCAGTAGAATAAAAAATTTTGAATCCCCCCTTCTTTTCTGAAAGTATTAATTTTTTTAAATCTTCCCTTCCGTAACAAAAGGACTGACTGTATCTTGTTACATATTGCATAGAACCTTGCGAGTAGACAGAAGCCAGGATGTGGGAAGGGTTCAAGTGTAGATCGTTCCAGGACTGCAACCACAGTGTAACTCACATCCTGAATTTTTAATCTTTTATGAGGGATACTTTTAAGAGAGAGTGTCTCATGTGCTTCAAACAATGTGACTGCAGAGCACTGAAAAAGAAGTTGAAAGAACGCATGTCTGAATTTCAGGTTAGTTTTTAATTCCATCTTCGTCATATAATATTCTGCTTGTTTAATGCAAGTTTTGTACACTCTTATGATCAATATATAACTGAAGCAAAAAGATTGATGATTTATATAGGAAGAATGTTTATATATCAATATTCTTCCTACATCATTCTTATATGTTAAGACTTTTTCTGAGTGTTTTTATATTTCTTGTTTATTAAGACTTTTTCTGAGTTTTTTAAGTTCTAAATTGCAAAATAGTATAATGAGATCTACCTATTTTCCTCTCTCGGAACTTGAGATTTTCGTGGTACTATATAAAAATGGAAGTAGAAATCCAAAAATAAAGAGCACAAGCAATCAAATTTCATTATATAGTTGATTTGTCCAGTTTTTGTTGGAACTGGTTATGTAATCATTTCTGGAGTTTGGATTGCATATAAGCTGATATAGTGGAAGGATTTTATGATTGTCGAAAAGTAGGATTTTTTTGTGATCCCGTTAAGCATGATTTTTTGTCAGGGACGTTGGTAGTTCAGTACCATTACAAGCCAAATATTATGATATTACATTTGATCCTGAACCTGTATGGGTAGACACTGAATCAATTACTGTTTAGCCGTGTACTGAATACATGTAAATCTTGAGTATTATCTTTCCATGTGTCACAAACTAAGCCATGTTGGTGAGACATATTTTAGGCTTAGTGCCATTGATGTCGGTCCATATCTGAACTCACTGTGCCATATTCAAAATCCATGTCATCAAATTAAAAGAAGCATAGGAAATTTCATCCCACTAAAACCTCAGTGTGTGATCTTCTCATCATCAGGTCTGTCCCTTTTGGTTGCTTAGCTGAAGTGATTTATCTTTTAATTCGTCATGTTTATATATTATATAAAACTGAAGAAATATTTTTTAATTTGTCATTTTTATCATCATATACTCTTTTATCAAATTCTTGCATCTCACTTGCTTTTCCCATGCAGACTTTAAGGGAAACAATCCATCAAGAGTACCGGGAGGTTGTGGAAAGAAGGATTTTTACAGGTCAATTATAGTCATCTTAAAAAAAAACATGTCATGAAGTGTTTGGAATTGTCTTCTTTTTCCCTTCATGATGCAGTAATAATTTTGCTTACCTTGTTATTATTGGTTCTTCAGTTACTGGTAATCGAGCTGATGAAGAGGTAAGGATCATGTTTAGTAATTACCCATTTGTTTTTGCACCGCATAATTTTTGAATAAAGACTCTTTTCACTGTTTTGTTTGGCAGACAATTGATCGTTTAATAGAGACAGGAAATAGTGAGCAAATATTCCAGAAAGCAATTCAAGAGCAAGGACGAGGCCAGGTTTCTCCTTATTCCATTTTTTGGAGTTGATGTCTATGGTCCTTAACCAGCAGCGAGTTTTTTTTTTTTTGTAATTACGTATGTGCTTAATGAACCAATGACTTCACTGTTTTCATTGGTTATTATTCTATGTATCTAATTCTATGCTGAACAAATTCCTTCACTGCCTATTGCAGGTGATGGACACACTTGCTGAAATCCAGGAGCGGCATAATACTGTAAAGGATCTGGAGAGGAAGCTGCTTGAACTGCAACAGGTAGGTTTACCTTTTGAATTTTATCAAAGCAAGTATGTTTATTCATAACTATTTGTGGCTTGAACATATAGTTTTTATTTATTCTGAAATATTGAGCAAGCATAATATTTATGAGATGTTGAATCTTTGTGATGTCATTCTAATTCATTTTAACTAGGCTACTCTCTTGTTCAGATGACTTTTGTATAGCTGCTTTGATGATTTTGAAGTCTTTAATCGATTTTTGTCTGATCAGCAGATTATAAGACCACCTTGCAAATCCTAGACTGTCTGGAAGGTCTATTTTGTTATCTTGTTTATGTCTGATTTTATAGAGTGAATTATATGATGCACAGATGCAGATAGAGAGAGCATGCCAAAGGCATAACATAAATGAAGCACCAATTTGGGTCATATATTCTTTGCAGTTTGTTGTATGAAAGTTTAAAACTATATTTAATCCTTCCTGAACTTTCTTTATGTTTGTTAAAGTACCTGTTCAACTGTCCTTGACATTCTAACACAGTTAAGTCTTTCTATTTTGTACCTTTATGGCTATCTTTTTAACTCTAAGCATATTAAATGTGCTTATTCTAACCCATCTTCTCTAAACTTAATTGTTGAGAAATATGGCTTGTTCTTGTTCAGCTCTTATTGGTCCAGTGTGAATATCAGGTCTGCAATTTCTGTAAAGTAAATGTTAGGCGAGTATTGTCATTTGACTTTGCTTTGTACATTCAGGTGCATTATTGAGTCTCATAAGATTATACTAAGACTTGCCTCAAATAAAATAGATTATACCAAGATATATTTGATTTGCATACAGAAGCAGTATGATTGCATCATTGATCTGTGATTAGAGCAGAAGAAGATTATGAATAGAGAATTTGGCTTTGATATCTTTAGCTTTTTCCTGAAAAGCAAACTACATGAAGTTTTTAACACTGACATGGATATATTTTGCATTTGTATTGTTGTGCAGATTTTTCTTGATATGGCAGTGTTGGTTGATGCTCAAGGGGAAATGCTCGATAATATTGAATCCCAGGTATGCATTAACTGTGAAATTTTGCTTTATTTTTTACTAGGTTTTCTATTACTTTCATCCTTGAAAATTAAATTGTCATGACATGTTAGTCATGCATAAATTAACATGTTAGTCATGTTGGGACTCTGCGGTGCTCATGGATTATGTAATTTAATCATTGAAAAAAAATGTAATCTCGCACTATTCACACATAATGAGCAAACACATTTTCATTCAATCAACCATGTTTTTGGATTAACTTTTCTCTCTTTAAATGGACCCCCTGATACAAAAAAGGGAAAAACATATTTAAAGTAATTGTATTCCATCATTTAAGGCCAATTAATCATCCCTCTGTTGTTTTGAGAGAATATTTGCTTCATTTTTGTTTTGAGAACATCCATACGAACAAGATGTTAAGATTGGATTACTTTTCTACCAAGTATCTTTAATCAAGATATCTCTCCAATTTTCTTTTGTTTTGAGTTAGTTTTCATTTCCTCTTCTTGGATTTGGTTGGTGGAATATAGTTATGTGAGATGACATCTTATTTGCATTTATTAAAATATCCTAAAATACTAAAATTTTATAAAGACAAATTAAACAAAATAACTTCTGCCTCACTTGACAATCTGATTTATGAACAATTTAAGTTTGAATGTATACAATAATTTAGTAATTCATTCCTACACGATGATACCGAACAAAATATTGGTACTGTATATATGTGTGTGTGTGTGTGTTGTGGAAAAAGCCTTTGAATACAATAAGAAATCAGATGGACCAGCCCTATATCTATACTTTAAGGTGATGACCCCTGCTTCCTTGGTTGACACCTTTTCACTAAAAAAAAGAAAGAAAATGGAAGAATTTAGAGAAAGGCATGCGAGATTTATTTTAGGACTAATGTTTGTAACATTCTCCCATCCATGATTTCTTAATCTATCCAACAACTCTTCCTTCTACCACATCATAATCTCCCTAGATGGAGGACTTATCAAAAAGTTCATACCAACATTTATTAAATCAACAGAAATTTTAAGACATTCTATGTTACTATACTACCCCTTAAATGTAAATAAATTAAATAAAAAATTGGCTGCAACATTCTTAAGGTTTTGTTTGAGGTTGTAAGTGGGTCCTTAAAAGTTTCCTACTCCCTTAAGCTATCATATGGTATTTGGCATATGACATTTGACAAACTGTTGGACAATGTATTATTATTGGTACTTTAAAATGTTTGTCCAATAAGGTTTGGAGATAAACAACAGCTTAAAAGAGCAATAGGGAAATCTTAGGAAGTAAATTGTATCCACTTGAGACCTTGGGTATGTGAATGTATCTATGCTAAAACTGGTCACAAAAGGTTTTTATTTTTGAGATGGCATTATCAAGCTCGACGTAATTATGATATGTTTTGGTTTATATAGGAATTTAAATATACGATGACTCAGTATCAAACAATCACCATTGTCTTTAGTTGTTAATTGCAACATGAAATAATAATCATTTTAGATATGTTTCTTTATATAGGTTTCAAGTGCTGTGGACCATGTTCAATCTGGGACGGTTGCTCTCCAGAAAGCAAAGAAGCTGCAGAAGAACTCACGCAAGTGGATGTGCATAGCCATAATCATTCTCCTCCTAATTGTTGTTATCATCGTCGTCGCGGTAATTAAACCATGGAGCAAGGGCACATAAGACAAGCCAGATGTTAATTACAGTGATGTGCAAATTCCATCTCTCATGTTCAGTATATAGGTGTATTCTTTCTGAAAACACTAGATCTGTAACCGGTTCTTTACGTCTTTCTGATTTCTGTAAGGTTTCTGGTTATCTGATATTAGCAAGTGTGATGTTGTCATGGTGATTGAACGAGGCCTGCAGTTTCAATATTTGTGTTACAATTGAACCTGGAAATTTATATTCATCTTTTGTATCCTCTCTCTCTCTCTCTCGCTCTCTTTCTCAATTGAGAATCGATTGTCTTGTCTAGTTGAGCTAATGAGTTACAGGCAGTATTGGCATCTTGGTTCAAATTCTTGGCTTTCTGTCTTTTTACCTAAAGTGAAATAAGGAGGCAAAAATATTAAATTTTGAACCACAAACCAGATTGTATCGAAAGAGTATTGAATTTCTTATAGGCTTTTGATATATTGACATGATCATCAAATTAATTTTGTTGGATAAGATCGAATAATCGAATTCGATCTTAGGAAGAAATTATCTAAATTATTTCTCTTTTTTAGATGTGATAACTGAAAAAACAGTGCACATTTAACAACTAAATTCGATGACATATTCACCACTATATTTGAGGATATAAATCTTAATATATAAGGTTCTATTTATCACAAATTCAACCGTAAACCACAACTGTAGTGTTCTATTTTACGATATAAAGCTTACTATATAAGGTAAGATATATTCACCGCTACATTTGTTTTATCAATAAAAAAATAAGGTTTTGAGTTCGAATTCTTATTTTTTTGTTTAAAAAATCATTATAAAAATTTATTTATAGAAATATTATTTTCTCTAAAATATTTATTTATGAAAAAAAATTATGATTGCTCTTTTGTTGATCTTCGTATGAATTAAAATTGTGAAAAATATTGTTATTATTAATTATTTTCACCAAAAATAGAAATTTATTACTTTTAACCATATTTTTTGAAAAATCAAACGAACTAAAATTGTGACATATGAAAGTATATAAGAAATCAAATTGCTAAGTTAAATTTTTTATTTCTAAAACTTTGATGTTTCTTAGTGTTTCTAAAATCAAAACAATTAAGTTAATATTGTGATCCAAGATATTTAGGAATTGGCATCAGAGTCGACCGGTCCAACCGGCATTAGACCGGAACAGACTAGCCGGTTCGGTTGGCTTGATTCGAAAAGGACCGGTCCGTTTCTCTCTCCTCTGGCTTACGATGATCTGAAAGGGCTCTCCGTACATATATTGAGCCCTGCCCTAACCCTCTGCCTGCGCTTTCGCCCTCGCCCTCTCTGTCGCCGTTGCCCCTTCTCTCTCATCGTCTCTCTCTATCTATCTCGCCCCATCAATCCCTCCCCGCAATTCTTCCAACCCTTTGGATCAGAGTATATCATCTCTTTCTCACCCTCTCCAACGCAGAAACAATCACCAGCTCCTCTTCTTAAAAAAAAGGATAACTTTTCCTTCCTTGGTTGGTTTTGATTCTCGGTCCTGGTACCAATCTAGTCTCTCCAGGGGCCCCTTGCTGGGTTTTCTCTGCTTGGATGCCTTTTTAGCTGCATCTGTTCTTTGGTTTCGGTTAAATTGTGTTGGGTTGTTAATTTTGGGGTTGAAGCTTCACGTTCCTTAAGGTATACCATATGCTTCAAGAAATACTCTGTAAGGAGAGCAAATAGTAAGTAAGAGTTTTTAGGGTTTTCTCGACAATTCGCACGGAAAAGCTCAACGGGCAGTCCCCGCCTACATCGTAAACCGTCGACCTGGTACTCTCCTAGCATTTGACAACTTCTCTTATTTTGTGGAATTCTGACGTTTAAAGATCAAATCTTGGTTTTTTTTTAATCGATGTTTTAGATAATTCGCTACAAATGGCTTTTTTGCATCTCTATTTTACATTCATATTTAGCAGAAAACATGATTTTTTTTAATAATGCTATTTCTCATGGTTTCTAGGGATCCAATTTTGGTCGCAAATAGTAATTCGCAGAGGAAGCTGTTGTTGTTCATAAACCTTATTGTGTCGGAATAGTGTTAGTTTCTTGATTTGGGGATGAGCGATTCAGCGTGCATTAAGATCCGAAACATTTGTATTCTTGCCCATGTTGATCATGGCAAGACGACCCTCGCTGATCATCTGATTGCAGCATGCGGTGGTGGGGTCCTCCACCCGAAGCTTGCTGGCCGGTTGAGGTATATGGACTACCTTGACGAGGAGCAGAGGCGGGCTATCACGATGAAAAGTTCTTCAATTGCTCTCCAGTACAAGGACTACAATATAAATCTTATTGACTCCCCAGGTCACATGGATTTCTGCAGTGAAGTCTCCACAGCTGCACGTTTGAGCGATGGGGCCTTAGTTTTAGTTGATGCAGTCGAAGGGGTTCACATCCAGACCCACGCTGTCCTGCGACAGGCTTGGGTGGAGAAGTTGACTCCTTGCTTGGTCTTGAACAAGATTGATAGGCTGATAACTGAGCTAAAATTAAGTCCAATGGAAGCTTATAACAGATTGCAGAGAATAGTTCATGAAGTCAATGCAATTGTTAGCGCCTACAAGTCTGAAAAGTATCTTTCCGATGTTGACTCACTTCTTGCAGGGACATCTGGAGATGCAGATCAAGAATTGATAGAGGTGGAGGATGATGAGGAGGATATGTTCCAACCACAAAAGGGGAACGTAGCATTTGTTTGTGCATTGGATGGTTGGGGTTTCTGTCTAAGCCATTTTGCAGAGATTTATGCTTCTAAGCTTGGAGCCAGTATGACAGCTTTGGTAAAGGGGTTATGGGGGCCTCGTTACTATCACACAAAGAAAATGATGATTGTAGGAAAAAAGGGTATAGAAGGTGTTACTAAGGATCCTCAGCCTATGTTTGTGCAGTTTGTGCTTAAGCCTCTGTGGCAGGTCTATCAGGCAGCTCTAGAGGCTGATGGAGACAGAAGGATGCTTGACAAGGTCATCAGTACTTTCAATTTGTCTGTCCCACAGAGGGAGCTCCAAAATAAGGACCCGAAGATTGTGCTCCAAGCTGTCATGAGCCGGTGGCTTCCATTATCAGACACAATCCTCTCGATGGTGGTCAAGTGCATGCCTGATCCTATCTCTGCACAATCTGCTCGCATTTCTCGGTTGCTTCCGAAGAGAGAGTTAGTGGTTGATAGTCCCAGCTTTGGCTCTGATGTGGTTGCTGAAGCAGAGTATGTGAGGAAGTGTGTCGCGTCTTGTGACTCTAGTGTTGATGCTCCATGTGTAGCATTTGTTTCCAAAATGTTTGCTGTTCCATTTAAGATGCTACCACAAAGGGGCTTAAATGGTGAAATCCTGAACAATCAGCCCACTGGTGAAGCTGGGGAATCAGATGAGTGCTTTCTTGCATTTGCAAGAATCTTTAGTGGGGTCCTCCATTCTGGGCAAAAGGTCTTTGTGCTCTCGGCTGTGTATGATCCATTAAAAAGTGAATCCATGCAAAGACATGTGCAAGAAGCAGAGCTTCAATCTTTATATTTAATGATGGGTCAAGGTCTTGTACCAGTATCCTCAGCAAGTGCAGGTAATGTGGTGGCAATTCAAGGACTAGGTCAGTTTATTTTGAAGAGTGCAACTCTCTCATCTACCAGAAACTGTTGGCCCTTCTCTAGTATGATGTTTCAAGTGGCACCTACTCTTAGGGTAGCTATTGAGCCTTCAAATCCAGCTGATATTGGTGCACTTGTGAAGGGTCTAAGGCTTCTCAATCGCGCAGACCCTTTCGTGGAAATTACTGTTTCATCCAGAGGTGAACAAGTGCTTGCAGCTGCAGGAGAGGTTCATCTTGAAAGGTGCATAAAGGACTTAAAAGAAAGATTTGCCAAGGTTAGCTTGGAAGTTTCACCTCCCCTTGTCTCATTCAAAGAGACCATTGAAGGGGAAGGTATCAACTTATTAGAGATTTCAAAGGCATTCTCATGTTCTACTGAATATGTTGAAAAAACTACACCAAATGGTAGGTGCACCATAAGAGTGCAAGTCATGAAACTTCCTCGTACTTTAACAAAGGTTCTTGAGGAATGTTCTGATGTTTTGGAAGATATTTTTGAGGGGCAGTCTAGAAAGAAAGATGGAAGTTTGGGGTCTCACATTACTCAGGATGATTGTGAACTCGTTGAAGGAGTCAGAAAGCGCATAGTTGATGCTATTGAAAGTGAATTAGAATTTGTTGCCAAGAAGATCGATAAAGATAGAGTTGAAAGATGCCGAAGAATGTGGTTTGAATTTCTTCAAATGATCTGGTCGCTCGGTCCTTCGCAGGTTGGGCCAAATGTTCTTCTAGTTCCAGATTCTGGAACAGGCAACGTTGACAGTTGCGGTCAAGGGCAAAGGGGTATGCTCATACGGGGTTCATGTGATGTTTCTAAAAGGTTAGGTTTTCTGAATACTGATATACAGACCGGCAGTAGTCTTACCAGTCTTGATGAATTGGCAGATGAAACTGAATTATTGTGTATGGAAGCTGAAGCTCTTAAAAGCAGCATTGTGTCTGGATTTCAGTTAGCCACCGCTGCTGGGCCTTTATGTGATGAACCCATGTGGGGTTTGGCATTTCTTGTGGAACCTTACATTTTCCGAGACACTTCTGATGCTTCCAATCAGTCTGACCAGTACGGTATCCTCGGCGGGCAAGTTATGACCACCGTTAAGGAAGCTTGTAGGGCAGCTGTGCTTCAAAACAAGCCAAGGCTTGTGGAAGCTATGTACTTCTGTGAGTTGAATACACCAACAGAATATTTGGGAGCCATGTATGGAGTTCTTGGAAAGATGCGTGCAAGAGTATTGAAAGAAGAGATGCAGGAAGGCTCCTCCTTGTTTACTGTACATGCCTATGTACCTGTTGCGGAAAGCTTTGGGTTTGCAGATGAGCTTAGGAAACGAACTTCAGGGGCTGCAAGTGCACTGCTTGTTCTTAGTCATTGGGAGGAACTACCGGAAGACCCTTTTTTTGTTCCAAAGACAGAGGAGGAGATCGAAGAATTCGGAGATGGTTCCAGTGTCCTTCCAAATATGGCAAGGAAACTTATGAATTCTGTGAGACGAAGGAAAGGCCTTCATGTGGAGGAAAAAGTTGTTCAGCATGCAACAAAACAGAGGACACTGGCCAGGAAGGTGTGATCTGTCATCTAGTGTATCCAGTGAGTATTATACAGTGACTTGAGTTATCAATTGATGCATATGTTACAGTGATGTACCATGTTATTAAAGTTATGCAAAATATTTAATGTTTAGGAAATTAATTTTGGTTAAAAAATATATGATTTGATATGTTTACACTACTGTGTATCTCTTTTTTCGTTTAATTTATTAATGTGTCATTCAACTTTGCTAGGCTGATTGTAATTGCTAAGCTTATAAAGATTTCTACATTCTCTTGTTCAAGTTGTAAGATTCCAAATCTTGAGATTATGAAAATGTTGACTGTCCATAGGCTTTTACTGTTGTAGGTTACTGTTTTAATCATAAAGTTCCATATATACTGATATAAGCTTGCTACTATGGTAAATTTTATCAATTGGAACTGACCGCTATATCTTTAACAACAATGAAGGCATAGGTTCCAAATATTTTGGATTAGCTGCACAGATCTTTTCTAATTATTGAGCTCTGTTGAAGGCAACACCAATGGTCTAACTCAGAATCATCAACTATATTTTATTAAGTCTAATAAATTTTCACTATCAATTTGATATCTATAGTTCTTCTGGGATTTCAGCCTATGACAAGTTTGTTTCTTTTTTGACAGTTCTAGGTCTTCAAAAAGATTATATAACTTTGTGTCTTATAAAGTTGATCATGGCATAACATACTAAGAATTTGTTATATAAGTCTCATGCACTGGCACATCCAGCTTAAACTGGAACTGCTTATTTATACTTGATTTTTGTAGCATTGGTGATCCTCCTTAGCATGGTGATGGATGTTGATGTGCAAAATGAGATAAGTGAAGAGACCTTATCAACAAAATTATTTGTGGCCTAGTTAGTTGCTTCTTGATATGATTGTTGGTGCTTAATGCTCAAAATGATTACTTAAAACTGCTGAGTCGTTAAAACTATGCATTGCAGCTGCATAATTTTGCAATCAGATATTGCTTTTTGCTTGGATTTTTTTTTTCATTGCTTCTGCTATATTAAGATGTTGGAAGCACATGGGCTGGTTGTTGCTAAAGATGTAAGGTTAGTTCTCTGTTTTTCATATGCTCTTGTTGGCAGCAAATTTGTCCTGATTTTGGATACCCTCCATCCTCTTTATTCAAAATGTGATAGTGAGCATTTGTGTAGTTGGAGTCAGAGTTGCAAAAACAAAGTCTAAAAATACTACAGTTTGCAAAGAGGAATGATTCCATTAGAACTTAGAACATCAGAGTTCATGAATGAGTTTCAGCGACAGTTGATGTTAATATATCAGAGAACTACAGAGCTTGGTCATCTTTTATTCAAGAGAAAAAGGTTGACATCTAGTAACTGGAGCTGGAAAGAACATTAGAGATTTGAACAAAAATTGCAAGAGAGGAAGTCACTTGTAGTGAAAGGAAATCGATAAGTGGTCTTATTGGTGACACGTTCAGTAGAAGTGAAGAAATTACCATCAGAAGCACTGCTGAATTTGCTGTAAGGAGCTCCGCTTTTTTTATTGTAGAACAAACAACACTGTAAGTTCTCGTGTATCCTGAGTTTATTGCTTATCATATTTTTTTAGTGTTTCTATAATTATGAGAATCCTAAAACTGATCTTAAATCTTCACTGGGCAGCAGGGATACTCTTCCTTTCAGTTCCAAACAAGAAGGTGAACGTGGACAGGGATACTCTTCCTTTCACTAGACATACTGATAATTGCAGAGGAAAATCCACCCAGAGTAAGATTAAGAAGTATCCATCTCCATAACTTTTTGAAGCATTGTTACTCCATACTCTGATTTGGAACGTGGAGGAGGTAGCAGATCAAATTTGCAAGAACGTTTGACAATCATCATTGTTCCTCGATTCTTAATGGTTGTCACATTGATCAGCTGATGGATGATTTGACTGATTACTGGACTTAAGATTTATCTTGGCTATTGCTAGATTTATCCTGTATGATTGTTTCTGGTGCCTGTATTATACATGTTATTTTATATACTTGTACTCTTTAACTTTGATATGAGAAATAAAATAATTTCCAACTTTTATAGATAAACTTTTATATACTTGTACTCTTAACTTTGATAAGAGAAATAGAAGTTGCATATCATACTCATGCAGGCTAATTATATATATATATATATATATATATATATGTTATAGTTATTTTTATTTAGTATTCTAATTTTTAGATTTAAAAAAAATTATATTGGAATTCCTATAGTTATGAATATTTATTTATTCTAGAGTCATCGATTGTATCGACGAAAGCACGAAAACGATGGGTAAAAAGATAATTTTAATATTTTAGTTATGTTTTCGATGGTGAAAGATGACGACATTGTTGGGGGTCAATGATTATTATGGATGAAGAGAGAGAGCGACGATAAGAGATGAGACAAAAGAAGAGAAGGAAGAGAACAATGTAGATGCCACTAACATTATCGTTCGGTAATTATGTTGATGTTGATGTATATGTAGAGCAGTGAAATGGTCGCTCGACGTTAGCATAAATGCAGAGCAGTGTCTATTTGCATTTACGTTTGTATTGTTTTGCATCCGTGTCGATGTTGCTCGGCAATTGCATCGACGACAACATAGATGCAAAGCGGTGAAAGGATTGCACAACATTTGCATTGACGTTGAACATTTGCGTCGTTCTCTTCTTCCTCTCATTTTGCCTTATTATTGCTCTCTCTCTCCTTAGCCACAATAACCATCTACGGCTCTTAGTAACACTGCCCTTCGCTATCACGAAAAACTTAAATGAGATGTTGAAATTATTTTTTTATCTATTGTTTTTATGCTTCGATCGATAAAATCGATGATGTTAGAGTAAATGGAGTTAAATATTTTAATTTCATAATTATAAAGATTTCAATATAAATTTTTTAAGCATGCATATCAAAAATCTTTAAAAGGGTCTAATTACAAAAGGGGTAAAATGTAATCACGATGCATCTCATCCTCTAAATCAATGCAGACTATGCTCATCAACATGATGTGTGCATGTCAAGGAGTTGAGCCTCCTACTCCATCTCATCATTCAAAAACCTAATCTATACTCAACCTCATCTGTAGTATACATGTGATATTATTGCCCAAGAGAACGAATAAAGTCTCCAGGTCGTTCAAATAGGTTTAATGCAGGAGAAAGAGAACATCTCCACTTCAGCTTTCCATGGAAGGAAACTTAAGAGAAGATGATCTGATCTCCAAAGATCGTTAATGGACTGTATAGACACCATTATTTACAGAGAAGAACTGAAGTAGAAACCTCTTCTTTTTTCTCCACATCCTATCGTGACTGCCTTCCCAATGGAATGACCTCAGCAAGCGGCGTCGGCGAGGGACTCGGCAACGGCGTCGTGCGGCAGAGCGGGCACGTCGGCCGCAACCGCAGCCATGGATCGACGCATTTCAAATGGAACAGGTGCCCGCACTCCGGCAACGCCCGAAGCACGTCGGCGTCCTCGTACTCCGAGAGGCATATCGAGCAGCGCGAGGCTGCACCTCCCTCGTCAACGAGCTTGGCCTGCGCGAAGACGACCTTCGGGTACCTCATCAACGTGGCCTCGTCAAGTCCGGTTTCCACGTCCGCCATCGCACCGGCGAGCCTTCTCGCAGGCCGCCTGGAAGAGGTGGCGTTGGTTCGAGCACAGCTGTTGAATGCAAGAGCGATGGTGATAACGAGAAGCAGCACACCGACGGAAACGCCGACGCCAAAGCCGATTCCGCCGATCCCATCTGTGCTGAACATGCTGACAGAATCTCCACGGCCGAACCCCGAGGGGTTCATGATCTGGTCTGGTAGATGATAGAAATGGTGGTTCGAGTTCGGCAGGCTCTGCATTCCTCTTGCCATCTTATACTTGGGAAGGAAACAATATCCGAAGATTCATGGAAGCTTGGTTCTGAGATGTCAACACTGATAGGGTGGAAATGAGAGAAAGGGGGGAGGAGGAAGGAAAAGAAAGGATTCTAAATCAAGTAAAACAGGCCTGAGAAGCAAATGCAAAGCAAGTTGAGCTTTGGAAGCATTTGAAGGTCAATGCTTCTCTCATTTTTCTCCCAATGCATGTTTAAACTAAGCTGTCTCCATCTTGCTTTCGTGCATTTGATGCCCAACATAAGCGGCTTCATCTTGTAGACCAAAACCTTCTCTAACATCGATCTGCTGCTTGCATAATTAGTTCCTTAAATATAAGAACAGAAGAGCTTCTCATCCAGAAATGTTGAGATTCTTTTCTGACTTAACCTCACGGCTGAGAAACAATTGAACTAAACAGATTCGATAAACATTATTCAAAACTAAGAAAAAGGATCTTAACAGTTCCTTTTTTTTCAAATCAGTCTTATCCTCAAAGCTGAGCAGCATCAATCTCGGGAAGCTTTTCTTTTAGCTCTTCAGTCATAAGCTATCTGTAACGTATTATAACCCATTGATCAAGTAAATATGGTCTCAACTTTTTAACACCATAAATAATAGGTCGATCTTTCAGTGTAGTAATCATTACAAGAAACTCTTGATCTTTGCTATCACAAGTGATTTGCAAGACAGAATGCTACTACCCAACGACTTCAAAGAACAAAGATAAAAAGTGTTATTGAATAATAATAATAATAATAATAATAATAATAATAATAATAATAATAATAATAATAATAATAATAATAATAATAATAATAATAAAGAAGCAGAGAAAGATGCACTTCATGTGGTTTAATGATTGTTGATGAGATGGACCCTTAAGTACTTCAAAACTGCGTTGATGAGATGGTTCTTTCTTGCATTTGACCACAACCAGCGAGCTGAGATTTGTTGCTTGGCATCAAGAATTAGTGATTTGAGGGATTAACTATATATTATTTGTTGTCCTTTGGACGTATTGCATGTGATATTATTACATGCTGATTTCTAATCTTGTGAAGGCCAAAACGATCATTTGAGGCGTTAATATCTCATGTTGGACTTCGCCCAAGCAGTCCTGAACGTCCCCGGCGCCATGTTCTTCTCCGGACTCGGCGAGTCCGGCATCGGCGCCCACAAGCTCGCCCAGACCCTCGGCTTTGCCCGCTCTGCCTTCCTCCCTCCCGCCGTCTTTCCGGGGGACCTCCCTCGGCTTTGCAGGTAGACCTTTCAAATCTTTCCTCTGTTTTCGACATGTTTGGCTGTTGCGCGCTGGTCAAGTCGTCCATCGATGACATCTTATAAGAAGCTTTCTTACCAGCCAACCTTTGGTAGATGATGACAGTGCCGTGGAGCTGTCAAGAATACGTGACTGATCAATTCCATCCAACAAATCAACGACGGGAAGATTCAGATATCTGTAAGCATATATTTAATGCTTCTTTTTCTGAAAATATCAACATCTAACCTTACATCGTAGCAAAAGATGATCGGTTCTTCTCTTCATCCTCATACGAGGGGAGGTTCTGCCTGCATCCTCGTGGAGATGGTTCCCGAACACTCGATCAGGAAATCATAGTTTCTCTTCTTCTTTTTAGTTGCTCTTAAAAGAATGGAATCTTTAATTAAAAAGAACCCTAAAGAAAGATTGGAAAAAAATTAGAATTTTTTATACCTAAATTAATTAATTATTCTTTTAATTAATTTGGGTATCAAGATCAGAGAGGCCTCATCTTTTAATTGATTTTTTCTCAAATGAAAAAAAAAAAATTAAAATGATTATTTTACTTATCGAATTGATGCTAATCCAACATGTCATGTATGTGCAGTATTTTCCGTCAATACAATCAACAGAAAAAATATGATCATTTATTTTACTTTCATAATTATAAGAATCTTAATATAAATTTTTTAAATATAAAAAAATATATAATTAGTCCATCGTAGTTTGAGATATAACTTATGGATCACTTATATGCCTTTGTTTTGTAACATCAAAAGTGATATGCAATGGTTAGATCTATTTTAATTAAAAATAGAGATATTTAAAATTAATTTTATCATGCATAAAGAAAAAAAAAAAAAGAATCAATGGCTCTTTGCTTTATGATTCCACCACCATCAACCATTATGTTTATCATCTGATGCAGTTGAGTGTTCAAAGCAATTTGTTTGCAATCACAGGTAATTAAATATATCTTTGTGAAACGACCCCTTGGAATTGTTGCTGTTGCTGCACGCAACACTAACAACTCATGCCCACCTTTTGTTTTCTATCTATCTTTGTGAAACTTCGCTACCGCATCTTATTTTTATAAACATTTTTCCAATGTGTTTACATTATCTACAACACATAGATAGTGTCACAGTATGGCCAACCGTTTCTTCCCGTATACGTCAATCGTAGACTTGTTGGCATCTCGAGTCTTAGGATTGCGACACCACCGCAACGCAGGAGTGGAGGATAGCTTTGTTTATACTACAGAAAGCAAAAACACATTTTGTTTTCTGCTTCCGAATATTTCTTGGAACAGTTTTTGAGATACGACGATTGCAGCGAAAGCAGGCGATAAGCGTGGACCGTCCGTTGCGACGCCATGTCGACGATCAAAAAATAAGAGAATAAATAAATGATATATATTTTTTATATCGGCTTCGTACCGTAAGCGCCTACGCTGTCCCGGCATCTAATCCCAAGCGTCACCTACGTATCACGCCCGCCAAGCCATTCTCGTCGTTGGATCTTTCATCGACGGTGTGGATTTAATGTTTAATCGAAATGGTCAAACTAAATTTGTACGGTTCTTGGAAAAAACCATTTAACATAGTAATGTTAATAAAAGGGAAGAAAGGGGACAAAACCCTCTGTTGGTCGACTCGCCCTCGCTGCACTCGCCTCTCTTCTGCCTCTCGAGTCTCGTCCTTTGATCCGTTCCCGCGCGGCAAGATTCGATTTTGATGCCGGAAACCGGAGCTCGCTGCGGAATCGAATCGATCGGTGCCCCCAGTTCGCGCTTCTGTTGCCGGTTTGGTGGATAGGTTTGAGGGATAAAACCCCGTAGGACCGATCCTTGTCTGCTGGTCCCGATGAAGGTTTTGTGCAGAAATCTGGAGCAGGATCGCGAGCGGGCGATGATTTCTTCGTGGCCGTTTGTCATTTGTTTGGTTCTGTTGGTGTCGATGCCGGTGGTGTTCGTTCTGGCCCACCGGATTCTGATGCCGACGACGCTGCCGGGCATCCCCGATATGGACGAGGCCGACGACGTCGCACTGTTCCGCCGCGCCACCCTTGCCTCCGCCGGGGGTGGTGGGAGCGCCGGGTTCCGCCGCAGACCGCCGTCGGCGCCCAAGATCGCGTTTCTGTTCCTCGCCAACTCCGACCTCACGTTCGCGCCGCTGTGGGAGCGGTTCTTCCGTGGCCACGAGCGGCTGTTCAACGTCTACGTGCACGCCGACCCTGCCGCCCGCCTCCTCCTCTCGCCGACGCCGTCGTTCCTCGGCCGCTTCATCCCGGCAAAGGCCACGCAGCGCGCCTCGCCGACCCTCATCTCGGCCGCGCGGCGCCTGCTCGCGGCCGCTCTCGTCGACGACCCAGCGAACGCTTTCTTCGCTCTCCTATCCCAGCACTGCGTTCCCCTCCACTCCTTCCGCTTTACCTATCGCGCCCTCCTCGCTGATCCCGGCGCGCCTCCCACTCCCACCGGCGGTCGGCGCCATCGCCGAAGCTACATCGAGATCCTCTCCGGCGAGCCGGGGCTGCGGGACCGGTACGTGGCCCGCGGCGATGACGTGATGATTCACGAGGTACCGTTCGAGCAGTTCCGCGTCGGGTCGCAATTCTTCGTCCTCGCCAGGCGGCACGCCGTGCTGGTGGTGCGCGACCGCCGCCTCTGGAAGAAGTTCAAGATGCCTTGCTTGAAGTCGATGGCGGATTCCTGCTACCCCGAGGAGCACTACTTCCCAACGCTCCTCGAGATGCAGGACCCCCAAGGATGCACTCGTTACACTCTGACGAGAGTGAATTGGACGGACAGCGTCGGCGGGCACCCGTACACGTATCGGCCGCCTGAGATCTCTGCAAGTCTTATCAACCGACTACGGAGGTCCAATTCGACGTACTCATACCTCTTCGCTCGCAAGTTCTCGCCGGATTGCCTCGATCCATTGCTCAAGCTCGCCGACAGCGTGATCTTCCAAGACTAGCATCAAGCGCTCGTCTTGCTTGAACATTTGAGCTTTAGAATTTGGCTTCAGGGCGAAGGAATTGAGGTATTGAACCGAACTTTTTAACCATAAAGATCATTTTTTTATCATGCATGTTGGTAAAATTAGGTTTTTTTTTTCTTTTTGTGCTGGATCATGAATTCTGCTTGTGGATGATAGCCATGTTTGTGCTCTTGTGGCTTTACTAACACCAACAATAATCCTGGAGTAATTTTCTTCTGCTAATTTTGGATCATATTTGATCATGAACTGGATATCTATTTGGCATGCTCTTGGTTAAAAATGATGTTTGACATTATATTGCAGGATTTGACTCATTTTTTCTTGTTCAACATTGACCTCTTAGTACCTCCACTGCCTTGACCTGAAGAGATTGTCAGAACCTCATCCTAACTATCTCATCTGTTCCTGGATTAGATTTAAGTGATCATGAGCAATGAAGGATTTTTCATCCTTGTTTTTTTATTATTGCTTTTGCTGCCACAGAACAGTGAGATGTATTTTGCAGATGATGATTGTTTGTTTGCTTTATTACTGGTGCAGGCATTGATGAGAGTGACCGGCTAAAGATGGGAGCTGATCCATCTCTTCCTCTGCATTCCTAAGCACAATCTACTGTATGTATCAGGTCACTCTTTTCTTCAAAGAAGAAATAAAAGAGACTGTGGAGTGATATAGGATCATTAGACCTCAGCATCACTCATCTGTATGTATATATGTATGTATGTACACAATGGTCAATAAAAACTGTAAATTTATGAGCATCACCCTCTTCTGTAGACGTTTGTTTTCCCTGTCCACACTGTGTTTTCTCTTTCATTTGGTATTTCTTTTTACTCCAACAAATGCATTTCTTATCCTTATTTTTCCTTTTTGTTCCATCTCAAAATTGGGTTGAATAGAGAGAGAGAGAGAGAGTTGCCATACCTTCTCCATTCCTTTCATGTGACCCACAAATGCCCGTCTTTATGAATTTTAATATGGCCCATATTCATATATTTATATCCTTGCAAACATGTCTTCATAATTCATATATGTATATATCCAATTATCACTATTCTTCACATATATTAATAATATGGAATAATTCAAATAGTTGTCATTATTTCAATGTGGTTTGAAAAATTACTCCATCACAACTAACTGGAAAAAGACTTGATGTGGGTGTCGGTGTCTTCCATAAGGACTTCGCACTGAAGTCATGTCGGATGTAGAATTTTGTGTTATCTGATCAACCAAATCTCGTCTTTTATCTCATTTTCTAAGACTGCTTCCGGTGCGCGATCGCGACTCCAAACGCAAGTCGATAAATGCTTCGAAGAATTTGGTGACGGGAAAGTGTAAAAGATTAAGTTATTAAAAATGAGATTTTAATATATTTTCAAAGGATTAAGCTATTAGAAAAGGACCCAAAAGATTTGTATGTTTTAATATCCTCTTCCATATGCAAATTAGATTAGATTTAGCATGTGAAATTGAACCCGTCTGTACAGTGGAAGTCAATCGCCAACCACAAACAAACAATGACCAGACGTATTCCAATCTATAGAGTTGACTCACTCGTGTTTTAGCATTATAGATTGCTTGCCGTGGAAGCGGCATTCTATAATGCTTGCCACCAGCAAAAAAAATTGCCATCATTCTTTGTTGTGGATATAATATATTATACTTGTTTGACAACCTCAATCATGAGACCTGTGATGTTTCACATTAACAAGCCAGAAAATTTATGACAATGTATTCCATGATTTAGAACACCAGCATGCCAACATCACATTAAGGGGAGGAATCAGAGAAGCAACACCACTTTGACACATTGAGTTCAATGTGAACCTGAGGTCTGAACAATTCTTTACAGGAGTAATAAGACTAATAGTCGTACAATGTTGCACAACAAGGCTGGCTACATAATAATGTATCCACATGATACTGCAGGAAGAATATGAACTGTGGCTTCCCTTGGTGTTGTCTTGATTTGCTTCTGCATACAGTTTAATGAATCTGCACTGTCGACACCCTCGTCACTTCCGTTTATGTTCTCATGGTTATTGCCAAAATTATCATCACTCATATTGCAGAGGCTATCGGCTGTAGGAACTGAAGTATCAAGTTGTGCGACATCTAACAAATTGATTCCTTCTCCCTCGGTTAATCCGGGATCTTCGATCCACTCTTCTGCGTTATGATTGTCCACACTTACAGGATCATATCTGCTTCTTATATTTGCCTTGATTCCTGCTGCCACTGATTGCCTAATCATATGCATAAATCTTCAGATTGGAAAAAGAAGAGACATTTCTTTTAGCTCAAAACAGAAAATAAGAATGCCGAAGAAAATTGGAGTATCAAAATTGCCTTTGTTGATAATGCAAATTATAGTGGACAAATTTCAGATCCTTCAGCCTCTCTTGCTCCAATCTGTTCTTACTTGAATGGAGATATGCATTGGCATTGTAGGCCCTATCGGAGGTAGTCATAATATATGTTTGGCTCAATATCCTCACAGCAAATCGCTGGAGATTTGGGTGATCTGATCCATACATCGACCACCATGTAGCTGTACAATAAATATTCCATAAACGTAATAGTTACACGGTAAATTCAAAACCAAGGAAAATGAATCTTTGGGTAGTAAAAAGAGTCAACTACTCAAGATTAGAGTTAAAGAAAACTCACCTGGAGATAACGTTTCTCTTCCCCTTACTGCCATTGGTCTTCCAAAATCTCCTACAGCATCTTCATAAAAAGCTTTATGCCTTGTTATATTATCTTGGTCTGCTACATCAGGCTCTAAAGTCTCGATGCAATCAAGTAAACCTTTTTGAACAACATTACTCATAGAAAATTCTGGGTTATAATATATAGCAGGGTTAAGATAATAAGCTGCAGCATGCAGAGGGCTGTGGAGCTCATCTTGTACATGATTCACAATGTCTAAATATGGAGAGTAATCACATTCATGGTTATCAAATGCCAAAATTATTTCTTTCTTTGCCTTTTCTATAGCATCATATAGAAATCCCATAGAAGCTCTTTCTCCACCATCTGCAACGTTTAGAACTGTAATGAGGGGGTTCATGACATTGATGATTCTTGAACAGGACTGCCAGAATTGTGAATCTGACACAATGTTCTTTACGTCTATCCCCAGTGTTTGCTTAGATAGCTCTGACTGCTCCCATAAGTTACATGTAAATATCTCTTGAAGAGATTCTTTGAGCATGAACATATTCTGAAAAGTCAAATAGTCTGTTATAAATGTAGTCATGGAGGGTAATACTATATCTCTTCCTTCAGTTATATCATTCAATAAATCAAGGACCCAGGCATGGTTATATACTAGCTGACTTATTTTCTTTGCCCTTGCCATTACCTTATTCACTTCATCCATTTCACTCAATCCTTTGAACATTAGTTCGATGCAATGGTTTGTGCAAACACTCCAAAAGAAAGTCTTATGCTTGTTCACCAGTATCTTACCTGCAGCTTTATAGCAGGCTGAACCATCAGTTATGAATTGCACAATGTTGCTGGAGCCAACATCCTGAACAACACTATCGAATAAACCAACAAGACCTTCCAAGGTGGTTTCAATCTCAGATGCATCTACTGACTTCAGAAACATGGTTCCTTTTGGACAATATATGAAAAAGTTAATCATAGCCTGACCAGATTTATCCATCCACCTATCAACCATGACCGTACAACCAGTCACTTCCCATGACTTGTGAAGCTTTTTATTAATTTCTTGCACTTCATTGGCACATATATTTAATAATTTACCTCTAAGAGAATGATATGAGGGAATTTTGTATCCTAGACCTACTGCAGCAATTGCATCAGCCATCCTCTGAAAATAGAATGAATTTGCCACACTTAATGGTATACCTGCTTCATACATAAATTTTGCAACTGTGATATCAGCATGATCTACGTTTTCTTGTGAAGTAAACTGTAAAGCAGACTGAGGTATGGCTGAGGCCTGAGGAATATATGATGTCACAATTTTCTTTCTTCTGATAGAATTCGTTTCACAAGCATCCTCTCCTCTTCTGTAACGAGAGCCATCTCTTGGAGATATTATGTTAGGAACATCACCAACATATTCTTCTATTGCTTGCTGAGCAGAATACTCTACAACCTCAAAATCTTTCTGCTTTTTAAGTCTTTCCAAAACTTTAAAGCCCAGATGCTGTTGCATTTGTGCTTTTACATCATCAGGTACTTGTTCACATGGAGCTATATTGCCTCTTTCCCCAGCTAAATGTTGTTTAAGGCGAGAAATTCCACCTCCTAAGATTATTTTATGGCAGTATCTGCACTGTATTTTTTGTCGGTCCCCATTTACCATGACACCATGTGCCCATCCAAGGTCAGTTGCTCTAGAAGGATCAAAATCCTGCATGAATCACAAAAGAGTGAGAAAAATTAGCAAAAGCATGCATATGAAGACAAACACATTAATTCTGTTGCACTCCGACACTTGCAAACGCATTCTCAGCAACATACCTGCTCATCCTTGTACTGGACACATGCAAACACATCAACAAATTCCCTTGTTCCAACCTCAAATTGTTGGTCTGCTGACCTAGAAGCTACATCACATAAACAAGTAAAATCAGTCACGAAAGAGTAGCAAAATGTCTGCATATGTGCAACAAAATTTGAAGCATTAGCCACCAAAACCATCTGAAGATATATGATCAATTCATTTGCCTAAGTGAGTGCTTCATCACTTTCAACAAAATCAATTAAAACAGAAACAGCTAACATGATCTTAATGTCAGGAAAGATCAACAGCAAGAATAATCAATGACAATCAACAAAAGACTTTTGATTAGTTTGAGAGATGGAACTTACAATGTCAGCCTTATTAAAGTTAATTCTTCACTCAATGAAAATCATGAAATGTGCATATAGCTATGAGAAACCGAAATACATGCAAAGCTACATTGTAATATCTTTCTAGAATATTGGATATGCACATCAAGGATTAAGAACAAATGAGCAGGATCTTTAAGCATGAATGTATTTGGATAAATATTCAGTGTATTTCTATGCCTATGTATGGGCATGTACATCTATTATTGATGTATATCAAGAAGCAAAAGTATGTCCAAGATTTGTGTATGTTTGTCTATATCAGCATATGTTCATGTATGTGCTATAAAATTAAATGGCACAGGCTAGTCTGAGAGTATTCATTAATAATGGCACGTGTGCCTTGTGTATCAACCTTAGATATATTCAAAAACAACACATTTGAAATTGTCGTTTGATCATTATGAGAAGTACAGGACAAGTTCAACAAGTTGAGTGGGACTAATGTTCTAAAAAAGAAGTAATTATTCTTAAATAAACACCAAATCTAAAACAAACTCAATTTGGGTTGAAGTCAAGCAAACTTAAGACTCAAAACAGACCCTGACTGCAGCAAGAGTCAAATAGCATAGTGGCTGAGGTTAGCTTTAGGGCTTCTTCTACGTTGTACGTCTATCCATGTACGTTCCTCCAACACAAAGGATCCTCAGTTATGATATCTGGATGATTATATATTTAAATATGACATCAGAGAGCTATACATGCCTTTTCTCTAACCCGACCAAACCCTCCCCTTTCTTTTTTCTCATTTGCTCTCACCCTCTCTTTCACTTTCTCATTTTCCTAACTAGGTTGATGCATATTTTTCTAGATTCATGCATCATTTAGTTCAAAGTCTTGCATTTATTGCACAAATGAGTTCAGACGTACACATTTCTAGCATAGATCGACTTGAATGCTGGCTGGATCCATGTGAATCTCAACAAGATCCATAGATCCAGTAAACTCTGCATGGATCCGTGAAGATCTTGGCTGGAACTACCAAGATCCGCATTGATCTGGGTCAGATCTGCCAATATTCACATTGATCCAAGCCAGATTTGCAAAGATCCACATGGTTCTTGGCCAATCTGTCAAGATTTGTAAGGATCTAAGATGGAACCAACAAAATTCATACAAACTTGGCCAAGATCCATGTAGATTTATGCTAGATCATACAAATCAATCCAAATTTCCAACTATAGAAGCCTCACTTTTCCTTCTATATTGACATGGAATCTATTTCCAGAACCAGACTTAGTGACCAAGATGTTAAGACTATTACTAGTTTCTTTTAGCAGTGATACACAATCTATCAATAAATATTGGATTGCACCATGCTGTCACGAACAAATATATACACAGGGTGTTCGATGTAATGTTTGTGTATGTCCGTGTCTTTCAGTTTTATTTTTTCTTAGCACAACATATAGAGGATTTGCAGTAGGCTTGATAGCCCCATTTTGATTAACTTTTGTTACTATTTTAGTCCTGTAAATGCAAGTTGTGTGTTGTTGTCACGTAGAGGCAAAACTATTCAAAAACACACCATGCAAGTAGCCATCTTGGAGGTTTTCTATCTCCACATAGTAGTGTAGAGTGTCAACCAGTACAGCACCCTGAAGCTGCTCAGGTAGCACATGAATAGGACTTTGCGTATTGTCTAGGGTTGATTCAATATCTTATTCTATAGCAATGTTATGTGAGCACTTATGAGGACTTTTGGCCATAGCAAACCACCTTGGACCTTTTGTCGTACGATCGTTTAGAGGTTACGAAGTCCATGTTTGTAATTTGTATTGTCTATCAAGTGTTTGCTGAAATGTCTACCTGTAGGATCCCGAGTTGAACGCTTCCTCTAACTCGTCTTCTCTTTTGCAAGTCCTTAAGGGATCATAAAAGCTTTCGGAGAGGCTGACCCCTTTCAAACGGACACGTTATGGAGCTACACAACTTAGGCAAAACCAACTAAGTTTGTGATTATGCAGTATTATCGATATTAATTTTTTTTTAGTTTTAGCAATGGCATGAAGGTGCTTGAAATTGGTACCCTATACAAGAACACAAGTTGTACTGATTCTAACAACCTGTAGGCTTGTCCCATCTCTTTTGTGGCAAACATCTTACCTTACCTAAAAACATCAACAACCATATAGTAATACAATCACCCCTTACTCATTTACCTTCTCTTCTCCTCCTCCATTTCCTCCTCGTCTCCTCTTCTTTCCCACTTTTTATCTCGTACAAATGATATCAATTTGTGCCAAGTGTCGGTTATACCAAGTATCATACATCAGTCCATACTAATAGTCTGGTACTATACTAGTCTGATATCCAATCAATGTTGGCACTAGACCGAAATTTTAAACCTTAGATTCTACAACTTCTTGTAGGCAACCCCAGAAAAGGGAGAAAAAGACCAACAAGAACAAGAATCTAGTAACCATCCAAACATAGCATAGGTTTAATCTTAATTAAAAACAACAAACAAAAAAAAATCAAAGCAACAAAAATGACAAAACCAACTAGAAGAGACTTAGATATCACTGCCATAAAAGACACATTTATCAACAAAAGTAGGAGATAGGTAAAGAGTCACTTTATAATTGCAAATAAAGGCCAAAGAACTTGTTACGAGGATGAGAAATGTCTAAAATTATGTGCTACATCCATGACGATGGTAACAAATTTTATATACAAAGTAAAAAACTTAAAGAAGATTAATTTTACCTTTTATAATCAAATTTTCATTGATTTCCGAGAAAATTCCTTAAGCCTATACCATAAAGATAACATACCATTCAAATTTGAACTTCATGATGATCCTTTCTGCCTCTATTGTTTCCTTTTTGGGCTTTCACTCTGAAGGCCTGAAGTTAAAGATATGTGTCCATTTTCTTTGACACACATCTTATAGTAAGAAAATAATGATGTCAATCAGACTGCAGATTGGGCTGCCTAAGGGTAAAGACCAAGAACACTGATCTTATTATTTGATGCTGGAAAATTAGTTATCTGAGTATATCATTTGTCCTATCTAGCCTGATATTGCAGCTAAATTTTTTACTTAAGCATATAACATGGAACCATAATAGCAGATAATCTTTAGCATACATGGATCAAACATAATCATAGAAAGGAAATAGCTATATTCTAAATTGAACATTCTCATTAACTTCAATGAAATTGCTACATCTAAAATGACCAAATTTAAACAAAAGTAAAGGTCTATTCTGGTAATAAATTAAGTACAAAGACAAAGTTGTCAAGAGAGAAGTAATTTTTCTTTGTGATACATAAATTTCGTGTAGACACAATATCCAAAAGAAGAAAGGAAATAGTAATGTTCTGGAGATCATACAGTGAGTTTCTTCATCATTAAATGTCAACATTTTCTGTCTTGCATCTGGATCTGATGCATCCAGTTCCATGTTATAATTAACAGAAAGAGGATCTACAAAATTTCCATCTGCTGGCTTTCGTCTTTTCTTGTTCGGCCTCCTTGGCCTTAGTGAAGCCAGATGTTTCCTAATTACTTCCCGTACTTCTTTAGGAGCAGCCTCACAGCCCTTAATTTCTCCCTTTTTGCTTGCCAAGTGTTTCTTGAAACGTGTAATGCCTCCAATCATGATCCTGTGGCAATAGTTGCATTGCACATGATGCCTGTGATTCCCAATCATTGTACCATATTGCCACCCTATGTCTAAGTGACGAGGCATTCTGCTACTGTAAAATTCAGAATGCCAGATTCTTCGCTCCTGGAAGATAGTATTAATCTGTGCCCTGTATTGAAATATTGTATACGCATTGAGAAAAAAGGACAAAAGAAAAAAAAAATTAAAATAACACTTAAAAGCCAGTTAGCCACATTAGATATCCATGGCATTTGTCTTAGTGGGTGTGAGTCCTGCGCTAGTACACAAACACACAACTCATGTTTTTTCTCTTTTCAGGCAATATATGCACAACATCTTGAATAACCAAGTATCTGATTGTACCTTCTTGATTGCTCATTTGATGTACTTAGCATCATAAAGTTTCAGAAATGCAAAATAAGTCAAATCCCTAGTATTCTCAGTTACATGATCTTACACTCAACATGTCAGAGCAAAAAAAAACACTGAATTAGACGTCAATCAAATGATATTTTTAGTTCTTCACTTTGCACTCACTTCACCTTATATTGCCAATGCGACCTACCAAGCAAGTTTATCGATATATTTTCTACCTCATTCTTTTTCTTGCCACTGCAATTCTGGATAATCATACACATGGATTCAAATACTAGTCCATGATGAACCGACCATTCTAATTGGTATATACATTTGCGCCGCACACCAATTTCACTCGCATTGAGTTCATGACACGCAATCTAGGGTTTAACAACATCTGCACGTTCATGTTTCAATTGAGAAACGGCTACAATAATATGATGACTATATTAAAAAACGACGATTGTAGCTAAAGAGTTATTCTCATTCCGATCAAATCTGTAGGGTCAAAAGAAGAATCTTTTACTTCTCGATGATCTTTAGACATTAGTAAATTAGAACACTAGAACCAACGAACGGAATTGAGAACATTAGTTAGTATCAGCAAGTAACCAACAGAAAAAGAAGGTGAAAAATATTCAAGTATTTGCTGTCAGAAAATAATCCACAGAAAATAGATGTGAAAGGTGAAAGATCCGATCTTTTTTACATCAGCATCCAAAAAAGAGTACAAAAGAAACAGAGAGGTCCATGGGCATCATCTTTGTTCGATCAATCATCCTCCAAACCAAGGGAAACTTACCAAGACGCGAGATGGATCGGAACGAAGTCAGCAGACCGATCTCTCGCCGACGCCGTCCACCATCCGGTCTCCCTTTGATCGGGGCGATACCGGCCCGGCGAATCGGACGATACTCTGCTACGGAAAACTTATCTCGCCGCTTCGGTTCGGCATTCCAGGAACGGTGCCGGGTTGCGTGCGAGGGAGACGATATCGCAGCTCGTAACGGGGGGGAAATGTTGGGGAAGAGCGAGGCGCCGACCGTCTTATTCCTTCTGCCGTTTCTTATTGGTCGCTGGTTTGGTCTGCATCGTTACGATTAGGGCCCGATATATAATAACGCATATGATATTTCGTAACCGTTATATATGTTGTGTCGTCACGATATATGTCACCGCGCTTGTAGTTGACCCCCTCAATCATAGTCAAAATCCGAATCTGACTCGCTTGTATTGGGGTAGTGTGATTCAGATACGAATCCTGTGATCTATTGATCCTGAGGATATTAGTTAGATCTCATTTTTGCTAATTATGCTTGCACTAGATCTAGCCATGCAATCTCATATCTCGATAGAGCTAGATAGGGACATGTCCAAACAGTCCAAGAGTAAGATACCAAGAACTCCAAAGTCATTTGTTTGCTTCAAATTAATATCTTGCTTTATAAATATCATATGTATGTTACATTTTTCGTCCCTTAGTAGGTCTTAAGAAAGAAAGAAAGAAATCTTTACAAATGACTTTGAGCTTGAGCTTGGATTAACCTAAGAGAATGTTATCTTTCTTCTACTATTATTTTATTTTCTCATGGTAATCTAGTTATCTCTTTATGGATGTTGGCCAACTATTCATAGGATTGTATTTTTATTACTATTGATTCTGTTGATTGTTCTGTTGGACCAAAGTTCTACAAATAGTGACTTTTCCCTTCATCACTTTGCTCTGCGTCTCGAGTGCCCATACAATAGTCTATCACTCATATGATCATCTCTTTCTTCTGTTTATTCTTTATCGAATTATTACAAGACAAGAAGAAGACCAAAAATGGAGTATGTTTAGTAACCTAACGAACCTTCCATTACAATCTTTGGGTTCATTTTTGAGGGCTGGTTCGCCATATTATTGACATCTCATACAGATGTTGATGCCTGTCAGTCATGTGAGATTGATTGCGAACATTAGCGTTAAAGCTCATGCAGCCACAACTTTGCCCTTCGAAGTTACATTAGATCTGGGAAAGGTCTATCGACTGACAAGACTAAGTTTTCCATGGGGAGTATCACAAGTCCATAAATGATAAAGAGCATGTTCTACACAGTTTGAACAACCTTTCCAACCCAATCTAGCATGACTACCATACTCTTTCTGTGTGTTTTGTTTATAACTGTGTATTAAAAGTTTAATTCACTTCACTATGTTGTGAGAAGGTTCTTCTTCATGGTTGTTGGTACTGACTCTTATATATTTCCTTTTTCTGTCGATGATGCAGACTTTAGGTGCTTATGTCAACAATGAAGGTGGGAGATAGATGAAGTTGTATCATCAAGAGTTACTGACTCCAAAAGCTTTTAGAAGCTGTTGTCAAGCTAGGTTACTCAAAAGCGGGTGCCTTTGAGTAACTTGTACTTAACACATTGTTCGCATCTGGTGTTGCAAGTCAATGACATAGTGAAGGGCAGAACTGCAGATGCCAAGCTGAATCATGCCAAGTGCTACAGTTTGATGGATTGACAACATTTTTGGCTGAGCATGAACAGGTAGGTAGGAATGACTTCTAATTCATTTGATTCCCTCCGTGGCAATCTAACACACTATGGTAATAGTCCAAAAGTAAGATCTGGAGTTGTCCAGACATGTAATAGTGAGAACACAAAAGTTACAGCACAACCAGCCAGAATGCCATTTCCTACCTTGAGCTGTGTGCATGTCTTGTACGCAGCAGCACGTCTGACCAAATAGACCCTCACAAGAACCACAAATCCATAGCTGCAAATGTTTGTTTGATGACCAGAATGATACAGGAGCCTAGGTTTTCTGCAATACAATCATACGACTGAGGTTGAAGGGTAGTCTACTGCAGCCAGGGTTAGGGACACTTTTTTATTTTCTTTGTTCCAATGCAAGGAAGACAGCTCTTCTTTGTGCTTGGTGAGATCTTATTCCAACCTATGCTTGGGGGTCTGCATGGGCTTGCGTTTTCTTGTCGGTTTCCTCAGATCTATCAACAACTTTCGTATGAAAAGCAATAGTTTGATCCACTTAGAGGCTAATCATGACATGAGGTGCCGACCATCGCTCAGCCATGTGTGACATATAGGGAAACAGAAGCGGTGCCTTTCTGTCATTGCTCGAACGCGTGCTTTTTTGTACCATTATTGTCTTCTCTCGCAGGCAGATATTACAACACCGGTTGATGGCTGCTGGCGAAGCAAGTGCAAGTGCAAGAGCAAGAGCAAGAGCAGTGAGGATGAGATGGATTCTTCTCGTCAAGGTTCACCTCAGCTACCGCCTCCGACCCTCGACCTTTCCCTCGGCTTAGCTTCCTCCGATCCATTCTCCAGCACTCACGGCACGAGGGACGTGAGGCTCTTCCCTTGCCTCTTCTGCAACAAGAAGTTCCTCAAGTCGCAGGCGCTCGGAGGACATCAGAACGCGCACAAGAAAGAGAGAAGCGTCGGCTGCACCTCCCAAACCTATCTTCCGCCTAAGAACGACGTTGCTGATGATCACGACTCGGATCCATCTCGGTTCTCCGCCGCACCGCGTGGTGATCACTTGGAGAGCTTCAGGTCCTACGCTGTCCCATGGACTGTAAGCAGCAGGAGGGCAGTATACGCTACCGGATGCCCCTCCTCCTCCAGCAGTAGGCACAGAGGCCCCCACCAAGCTCATCAGGCACTGCTACTGGACTTTCTAGGTCATTCCGACGGCAGTACTGTAGGTTTTGCTTCAGCCGCTGGTGGCGGTGAAGACATGGCCAACGTTGATCTCTCCTTGAGGCTCTAGATCACTGCTATAGTCTATGTAAGTCTGGAACTGGAATTTCCCAGCACTAGAAAAGCTTTCGTTGTAGCTTATTTTCCTTTTCGGTGCCTTTTGCTCGTGTAAGCTTCTGTTGTCCGTACTGAATAGTTGTGCTTTGTCTTTCCATGAGTCCGGGCATTATAAGTGCTGCTTGCGGCAGGAGAAGGGTTTGCATGAGAAGACACTGCACGTGATTTGGTGGGACGTTGATATATGAGCTTGTACATTTTGCCGGCTGGAACATCATTCAACACACTACTCTGAAAAGTCTTGCCTCTCATCATACACACTGCATATGTATGCTGAGGAGTATGTGATGGTGTAGAATGTATATCTTCATCAATGATGGAACAATCATGCCAGAATTTTAGTATAATGAGAAACGACTACAATAAGACTGCCAAGTTAGCATTTGCCGAGACAGAATGCAGGAAAACAGTGTTGTTGATTACTACTGCATGTTTCAGTCACCCACTGTGATGAAAGAAGACACAAGGCAAACATGGAGGAGGTAGAAAACCAGAGAGAAGTAGCAATGACTGAACGTGACTCTTTCACCGAGCTGCGGTCATCAAAGTGCAGACCAAGTATCAGTGGCTCTGTGGATGAAGAGAACAATGAACAAGACACAGAAACTTACCTACTTGTGGAGCCTGCATGGTGTACTGCAGGAACTATGTTGTTGCTAAATACAAACTGGTTTCTGCGGCTCCTCAACAGTGTCTTTCCTGCAGTCGTTTGTCAAGTCTCTGTGGCCCCCGAGAGAGATGGCAATCACTATTGGTGTACTTGCGGATATGGGACTTGGGAGACCACGAATCTTTTGTAGATTTGCTCGAGTGGCTTGGGGTCACCTTTTTGCACCGGAAGAGCTACAAGCAGCCATGGATTTGGAGGTATCGGAGTCGCAAGAGTCTGTCATGGAATATTGCACGTCCAAAAGAGCTATCCCGGTAACTTTCTCCTCCTCCTCAATTACCTCACCCCCCCCCCCCCTCTCCTCCATTGTGGGTGTCCAAATAAGACCAATAAGCCAAGAAAAGATATAGATTTTACGATAATTTATGAATTCAAAATTTCAACCAATAAATATTTAATTTAGTGTATCAATTTTTTTTTAAAAAAATAAGATTTGAAATCTCATCCGATAAATTTTTATTCTTAATATATTAATTTAATGATGATTTATTGTATTTGTTTACCAAAGTTGAGAGTATGAAACCCAAATGGTCTCATATCAAATTAACTAAGAACAGAGGCTTCAAATCTCATCCGATAATTTTCTTTTTTTTTTTTAGATTTCGAGCGGCTCATTCATTCGTTAAGAAGGTTGGCAAGTCACTATAAGATTCTGATACTACTATTTTTGTTCATATATGACACAGATGGAAATACTATTTGGTGCAAAAAGATGAGAAAAAGAAGGGAGATGAGCATTTACAAGAATGATCATTGGGCCTCTTAACTAAACGATGGAGGAAAAACTTGGGAGATTAATTGAGGTGGATTAAGATGCGGACAACTGTTAGGACTCATTAAGATTGTCTCTAATGGGAGTCCCTTTAATACCCAAATCACCTCAAGGGAGGAACAGATTTTTCTTATAAATTTTGTTATAAAAGATAAATGATGAAAAAGATATTGGATGTAATAAATTGTCATCAACTATCCTTAAAACGATGTCGTCAAAGGTTAATAAAGGCAGTATGATTCTAACAGAAAGTTTCTCTAGGACTTCTTCTCCCTTAAGAGTAAATGAGTATACAGTATAGGCACAACGTACAACTATTATCAAGACAATCCAATATTATCATGAAACTCTATATTTTCGTACGTTAAAAGTCATGAGAAATTAGATCATTGGGTGGGTTATAACGTGTATCCCTGTTGACAAAAAGAAAATGATGAATTGTCGAAAAATTTTCTTAAGTTTTTTTTAAAAAAATTCATTTCAACATTCCAAAATTCTTACCGGACATCATTTATTTTATGAAAATATCATTTTTACCTGTCTTTGTCGAACCTATTATCGCCTCCTCTTTGCACTATCACCTTACCTTTCGTCCCCTCTACCAAGGACGACGACAAGAGCCCTTGGTTGCCTCCGCACATGGACATACCTATTCATCTTTCTCGCTCATGATTGACGATGAGGGAAGGGCCATAGGCAATAATGTGGAGGCTTACGAGTGACAACAAAGGCACATGGGCTCCCACCCTTTCTTGCCCATAACCAACAACGAGGGAGGCTGCGAGCCACGATGAGAACGCATAGGTCATACCCCCTCATTCCACATCCACAAATGATGATGAAAGGAGCTTACGAGTGATAACGATGATGAAATCAACCAACTAGGGATGTGACTAAGGTTGGCATCGCTAACTTGTCAGCCAAATGCACAAAGCTGATGTGGTCTACAAAGGCAACCAACAACAAAGGCGACCAATGGTAAAATCATCAATTATGAAAAAAAAAACTCTTTAAAAAAATATTTAAAAATTCAAATACTTTACAAAAATTTATAAATACTTCTCCGAGAATTCACCCAAGAAAATGATCACTGTGATAACACTATCCACTGTTTCATTTCACTTGTCACAAGGACAATGTCAGTCTTCGACGACCCACGTAAGAGTCGAGAAAAGAGCACAAATAACTATCCAAGCATCCTCTTACTGAGCTAGATCGAAGCTAGACTCTTGCATATACCTTACATTTGGTTCTGTTTGACGTATGTCTCTTCGCCATTTTCTTGATATCGTCAAAAGGATTGACAAAGGAAGCATCTTCTGTCAACTTCATGCGTCTCTTTAATGGGTTCCCTTGACATCATCACTCCAGACACAGTCCCATGACCCAGAAGGATCTTTTGGACCTTCAATGAATCTTTGTCCATGCCCATCATTGCCAAGGCCTTCACTAGATCGCAGTTGCTGCTGTTTTCTGCGTCTCATTCTTATCCCCAGTATCCTCAACACAAATCTTGCAAGTTCACCATATAATACTCCAGAACGATCAAATAGCTGAAAGGAAAATGATAGCATATAAGTCAATGCAAATCTCAGGGAAGGCATGAAAAAATGTTCAAGGATAAAAGATAATCATGAGAACACCTGTAGGAGAGCCGTCATGAGCATGTGAAATGCATGTGTGTTCTGGTCCAAGAGCATTGAAATACGACCAAAGAAGTTCACAACGCCGTGCATCTACAATCAACATTAGGAAATAAGTAATGGCAAATCAAGGTTTAAAATATCGATTTAATATTGATTTCAACATCTTATCAGACCAAAATAGTACTAGCATAGTACCCAAGGCATACCAACTTATAAAAACTAGTATCACTAAAAACATAATAGAAGGATAAATGCGGACCGATACTGAGCTAATATGGTTCAATAGAAGTCCTTTGTTGTACTATAAAAATAAGATTGATAATGAGTTATATGGTTTGGCATTAGTCGTTAGTCAAACTCGTCGATACAAGTTGCTACATGCCAATACGATCTGTATGTGAATATTTTGTGCCAAACATGGCATAAAGCCAAAACAATGAAGAAAGAAATGGAGTTCTTGTAAAGATTATACAGTATACATAATTCATGCAATAAACAAAAAAGGGACATCGATGAAAATGGTCGAGATGGCAAGAAGTTACAGAAATCTCAACAACATCATACTGTAATGGTACAATTTTAACTGAAACATGCAACTAGTGCATCATGTGTTAAAGAAAGAGGGATGATTGTCCATAGAAAACCATCATCATAGAAAGAAACAGGATATATCACGTGGTTGCCAATGAAAATGATGAAAACAAAATGACATCATCAAAACCACAGTTAAATTTTTGACTTTGCGAGTATGGAAAGTTAGAAACAGATACATGTGCAACAACAATTAACAGCACAAAAATATGCACAAAGAATTAGAAGGGCAAATGTGAGAAAGGAAATAATTTGCAAGCAATTAGACAACTTAAGCAACAAGTATGTCTTACCACCCGAATTAAGGATATCCAGAAGCCTGGTGGTGATGGAGGGCCATATGGATCATCTGGATCTTGGTTGCCAAAAGGCCCACCCATGCCCACCCCATAACCGCCTAAGGAACCACCATATCCTCCATTGTACATGCTACCTCCATACATCCCAGAACCTCCATAAATCCCACCATTCCCTGTATACATGCTATTACCATAAAATCCACCACTGTACAAACCACCAAGTCCACCATATGAACCATAGACACCAGACCCATACCCTGAATTGTAGTTCAAATTTGAGCCATAACCTGTATGACAGCATGAGGCTTCAAAACCTAGATCACATCAAAACAGTTGTGAGCTAGAACACAAATAAACAAACAATTACCTCCATGGCTAGTTCCATAGTTCTGCTGCCAAGGCCTTGGAGGTAAAGGCCTGCCAAGAGTATTTCTATTAACAGTGGCATTTCTTTCAGAACCTGTAACAACCTCCCCAGGCTTTGCAGTTCCAGATGCTTCCACAACCTCACTTGTCCTGCCAGAAGATTGGGGTCTGAATGGTACAGGACCAGATGATGTCCCAGCTCGCTCCCATGGTTTCGATGGTGGAGCATTACCTGAAGCAATACAACCATGTGCTATTGAAACCATGGATAATCCAAATAAGAGAGACGAAAGTAGGTCATTTTGAAGAATTTCTATGGCAATAAGCACATTCTAGGAATACAATGTCACCACAAATGACAACCAAGAGCTACAGTCCCATTGCGGGTGAAAATCTTCATCCCATGTAGTAAGGTCAGACTTGTAAAATGGTCAGTTTATATAGATATACAATATGTCAATAACAAACATGTCAATTTTGTTGTTCATGAACTACAGAAACTCCTGAGTGTACATGCGTAAAGCATAGAGGATTTTCATCAGCTTAAGGCAGAATAAAGTTTAGTGGATTAAAGGAACATGAAGATCACATTGCTCACTTAAGTTTGACTACAAATGACTAATTTTATAACCATGACTAAATCCTTGTCATTTCTCAATAAGAGGAACCTGATTCTTAATTTTATTGTGTAAAGTAGATCCAGTCTCTCAGTTTTTTTATTCTTCCCTACATTCCACAATTTTTGAGTCCCTATCTGCATAAAATATAAAACTAAACAGGACCACTTCATAAACAAAACTTATGCCGGTTAGAGATAAGGCAAGGATCAAATGCAAAAGACTCTATTCATACAAAATCAATCAGAAATGCCATGAAAGAGGTGCAGATCATAAACAATGCAAAATTTGAGAATTTTGAAAACAATTCGGGAATTATTTAAAGAATGTCAACAGTCACAAATGTCTCAGCATCCTAGAACCCCATGGATGACACTAATCCGGATAATACTTTGGTAATGTGTTTTTTGTTCGACAAAAATGCTAGGTAAATATTGAACCTACACCTGACTTCCGAACCCCTTTGTGTGTCACTATGTAGCTCGTTTGCAAGTCTTTTTTTGTCTAATAAAAGTTAGTCGATTTCTGTTGCTTGTGATACCGGTTTCCTTGTCCTTTCGTGCAGACGAAGGCATATTAAACGTGTTTGTCATTCTAATATTTTCTTTTATGTGCACTGGTCTTTTGTGGACAGGTAGAGGCTGACCCTTGCAGTGGGTGCTTACTCAAAAATTAGCTCATGCTGCACACAAGGATGAGAATGGAACTTTCCATCCAGAGATAGAAACAAGAGCACAACTGCTATCAATTAATCATCGGCAAAGTCATATGATTTTTCCAGAAAAACGACGATCATCTTTACGAAACAGTTCTTCCTTGCGATGTATGATTATCATGAGAGAATCAGGGGGTGAAAAATCCATCATGAAATCAGCTTTCAATAAATTCAAAGGGCCCAAATTCACCAAATTTAGCTCTTCTTGAATCATCAACCGACATACCCCCGATCAAAATCTATCAGATACATGAGGAAAAACAAAAACAAAATCTATCTTCTCGCGATTCACGGATTGGAATGGCCAGTCTGAAAGAAAACGATGAGAAGGAGACGAATCGCCACGAATCAACCGAGGGTACAAAACCCTAATCAAGACTCTGCCGTCATAAGCAACACTAAATACATAAAGAAGAGACGAATGCCGAATTATTATCTAGTTTTCAGATAGGAAGGAACCCAGAAAGAAAGCTCGAACCGAAGAAGAGAGGTGGAGGATGACAAAAACCTGGTGGTGGAGGATTGGATCCCATGGCGACCGCGATAAGGAAGAGCTACTCCAAGGACTTGATGGCGCCGGAAGACCCTTCTCCCCGGTCTCTCTCTCTCTCTCTCTCCCTCCCTCCTCCCCCTCCGTTGGCACGCCTCGCTCTTTTCAATGCCTTTCTCGCGTCCTCTACCTGGAAGGCAACGAGAGAATGCCGCCCTCCTTCGCCTTTAATTAGGCTATATTTAATAATAGCTTGACGTCGCTTAAAGAAGCCAGTCGGAAGATTCGGCAGGCAAAGGGACTGTCTCCGCAACCGGCTTAAGTCACGATCGACGTCGGGCCCCACGAATCTAGTACTACGTGGTGCCCACGGGTAATTGATGTTGACCTCACGCGGGTCGGCTTTGCTGGAGATAGGACTTGTCATCGTAGCCGTCGATCCTGTATTGATGGACAAGGCTGAAGGGTTCTCGCCCGTCTGATCTTTCCGTCAAACACCAAACATGGACTCACGCACTCCAAATCCGAAAAAAATTATATTAGAACAACGAAATTAAATATTTTCCTTTTATAAATATAAACATTTTCGTATAATCTTTAAAAATATAAATTTCGTTAAAAAAATTAATTACACGATATAATTTATAATTAATTTTAAAAACAGCTTATTTTTTATTCCTGATCATAAAATTTGGACCCGTGAAAAAAAGGTAATAAAATATAATATAGATTATCGAATGTCCCCCTAAGTAATATGTTTTATTAATTTCTTTTCATATTATTCGTTTGACAAATTTGTTTGAAATAACATGACAATAAATATCATGGTACACTTAGCTGGATTCAAATCAAAATCGGAGTAAGTGAGGAGCCATTGTCAATGTCTCAGTCCATCCGTATCAGTTGACTCTTGTCCATTTAGAGAGTTGACAAATAGATATGGTGCACGTTACGTAGAGGGTCATTGTTAGCCTCTGAATTAAAATTAATATTATAAATTAGAGATTCATTAGGAAAAATATAAGGGATACTTCGGACTCGTGCAATGTAATAGCCTTGGGGGGAGGAGGTATACTTGGGACTCGTGCAATGTAATTGTTGGTGTTACAATTTCCTAATAAACTATGAACTATAATATTTTTTAAGAAATTTTCTAATAAATAAACCAAGTGTTTTGGTTAACTTTTGTTTTTTTGTTTTTCATAAATCCATAAAACTTACCTAGCCGTGACCGAGGTGTCAGCATGGCTTGGTCAGATTGTCGATATTTAGGGTCGTCTCGACGATTAGACCTTCATAGGGTCAGGTTGAGCTCGGTGTTGGCTTCGGACGTAGCTCTCTAGCGGGCCCACTATATACTTCATCATCGCTAGGCTCTTACACACATGCCTAGGTCGAGAGGGGAGGGGTTTCCCGACTTGACCTCTCTAAAGATTAAATCGGTATCGAGTGGATTTCTGTCGAAGGATCATCCCCCCTCATATATTGGTCAAGGGGGCTTTTATGCTTGCGCCCGAGGGTCGATCATACATGATCTACCTGCAGTGATCGACTTCTTAGGTGGCTACATTCATACCTTTGGATGGTCGTTAACTGGTTTATGCGGGATAGCACCACACGGCGTCGTTCTTAGCTTTTCGGAGTGGCCTCCGATGGTATAGCGCCTTCTCGTGCGACTCCGATAGCACGAGAGGGTGTGGCTATCGTTTCGAGTTTGAGGTGGCATGTCTGACATAGCACTTCGTTTAGATCTCGAGGTTCCACATTTGCATTGACATATTTACTAACTACGTCTTAAGGGATAATATCAAAATATGCCCTATCAACTTGTATCTATTAGTTCCTCAAATTAAATCCTGATTGGAATATTTGAGCATATTAATTTTTTAAGATATTTTTATTTCAACAATCATTTTATATAGAACTAAAGTAATATACACATAATGTTATTATCTTCACATCATTCCTTAAGTTATAAGTCAACTTGACTGGACCTAAAGGTACAAGGACTTGATGCTAAGTTGATTATAGAGGTATAAGAAAAATAATTCGAAATAGTATTTCCGAGCTTTAACATGAATCATAGAAATTAAAATAAATATATTAAAATAAAACAATTTGAATGATTGATATTTTACTTAGAAAAAACCCCTACTACTAATTTTTACCCAATGATATCTCCCTAATTGGTTTTTATTTGGGGGTGCTCCTTTTACGTCAATCTAATGTGAATATTCTCCACTAATCACCTCAATCATTGTCGTCTTTATCATCTCCGTCCCTTATCCCCTTCTTTCCTCCTCATTTTTTTATCATTGAGCTTTCTTGTATTACATCACTTGGATCACGAGTTTACAATGATATCATTAATGACAATAATGTTAACATAGCCCGATAAAAATATAAGACGGGGATGAACCCAACTTAGTGAGTCGTTGTGTTAGCTATGCCACCCTCATCATGTGGGGTGTTAATAGACAATCCGCAGAGGATCTCATCGGAGATCACCTTCTAAAGGTTATAGTAGAGCTCAATGATAAAAAGGGCGAAGGGAGGAGGTGATGGACGATAGAGAATGACATACAACGAGAGAAAAGGAGGGAGGAGAAAGAAAAAGTGGAAGGGAAGAGGTGGTGGAGATAACGAGTGACGTTACTCATAGTAGTAAAGGCATTGGCAATCGAGGCAACTACCAGAGGGTATTTTTATTTAAGTAATAAAAAATAAGTGTATCTACATTATAAAATGCTCTTGAAAGCATTTTTTGCTTAGATTAAAAGTCCAATAGTATAAGCATTTTTAGCTAAAATGCCCTTGAAAGATTATTATAAAATAAAAAATTTATTATTCATAATCCCTTTTTTGCTATTGATAACCTTTATTATTAACTATCATTATAAATAATAAAAATATTATTTTACTACTATAACCCAAGTATTATTGATTTATTTTTTTCAAAACCCTATACTCCCTATCGTCATCGATAATTATACTCTCAATCGACATCAATATTTCTATTCATCGTCGCTCGCCCTTCGGCCCCCCTTTTTTCTACTCTTCGTTCCCTCGATATTATCCTTTGAAAAAAAATTTAAAAATAAAAATAAAAATTATAAATAATGAAGAAAGAAATTTATAAATAATTATAAAGAAATAGAAGTTAAAAAATTAAAAAAATAAATATTCTAAAAATTTGAATAAATAAATATGTAATCGAACGAATAGAGAAAGCAAAGAGAACTTCTCATCTCCTCTCCTTTCACGTCCCTTTCCCTTAAAACACTATTATATATTAATATAACATATTAAAATACAAAATAAATCTTATACAAAATGAAGTTTGGTTTTAGGGTTTGTTACTCTGCCTCGCATCCGTCTTCCCTCTCTCTCGTCTCGACCGGCATTGGGCGAAGGCCTCTCTTCTCTTCACCACTCGTCCTCTGTTTCTCCACCGTACCTTAAATTTCGTGTCGCTAATCCTCCCATTTCCTTCGGTTAGGGTTAGATTTAGGATCAGGGGGGCTTCGGAGGACGGGTTTCTCTCCTCTCCTCTCCATTTCCATCCGATTCCTAAAAATGGCGCCTTTTTAGGTGCGGGGGTTGGGGATCCCATTTCCAGCAATCGCATTTACGGCTTCGATCTCTCTCGATCATAAGGGTTCCGATCCGATGTCGCCGCCATTCGGCGGCGCAGCTGCCGATCCCGCCGGATCGCGGTCGTGGCTCCGTGATCCGGCGGTGGAGGAAGAGGAGGAGGAGGAGGTTGCAGCGGAGGGGATCGACTTCTTCGACCAACTGCCGGACTCCCTGGTGCTCGCCGTGTTCAACTTGATCGGCGACGTCAAGGATCTGGGGCGGTGCTGCGTCGTCTCCCGCCGCTTCCACGACCTCGTCCCCCTCGTCGACTCCGTCCTCGTCCGCGTGGACTGCGTCATTTCCGACGGCCCCTCGCCGTCCTCTCCCGGCGGGGACAAGGCCCGCGGCGTCTTCTCTCACCTCGCCCGCGTGGTTCTCGGTGGTCTCGTGAAGCCCTTGCAGGCCCTCGGTCAGATACTGGGCCCATCTTCGGCCGTCACCTCCAGCCGGAGGTATTCGCCCTCTTCCTCCTCGTCTGAGGTCTCCCACCACTCACCGGCCGAGGTCCTGAAGAACTTTAAGGAGATCCGCCGCCTCCGAATCGAGCTCCCCGCCGGTGAGCTCGGGGTCGACGATGGCATCCTCTTGAAGTGGAAGGCTGAGTTCGGGTCGTCACTCGACAGCTGCGTCATTCTCGGTGCAGCCTCCGTCATCCCGTCGTCTTCGGTCTCACCGACCAAACCTTCGAGCCTCGACCCCAAACCTTGCTTCCAGGACGCTTGTGGAGATGATGACAGCGGGGTCATCCCGGAATCGTTCTACACCAACGGCAACTTGAAGCTCAGGGTGTTCTGGACGATCAGCTCCCTGATTGCTGCATCAGCGAGGCATTACCTCCTCCAGCCGATCATCGCCGATCACGAGACTCTGGAGAGCTTAGAGCTCACCGACGTGGATGGGCAGGGAGTGCTGACAATGAATCACGAGCAGCTGCAGGAGTTCCGGGTGAAGCCAGTGTCCGCTTCAGGGAGCTCACAGAGAACCCTAGTGCCAGCTCTCAGCATCCGGCTATGGTATGCACCCCATCTGGAGCTTCCTGGTGGGGTGGTACTGAAGGGAGCGACACTGGTGGCTGTCCGGCCAAGCGAGGAAAAGGATAGGGACGCTGCCATTGTTGGGGGTTGTGGTGGTCCTGTTGGGTCCTCGGACAGGTGCTGGATCTCAAATGCCTTTGAAGAGCCATACAGGTCGGCAGCCAGGATGCTTGTGAAGAGGAGGACTTACAGCCTCGAGATGAATTCATTCTGAAATCTAAGAAGAGGTGCTGTGAAGTATACCTTGTGAAACTTCAGATATTGTTTGGTTATCATGCTCATTCTGAGGATTTAACCTTTTCGACTAGTTGCATTTTTGTTTATGTAAGTGTAAGAATTGGGTGCAAGCTAGGGTTCCAAATTAAAATTATGTTGTTGTTACCAAAAGTTCTCAACAAAACTTAAATACGGTATTGTTTTTGTGTTTGTTAGCAGCAAAGGCTTGCTGCCACATCTTTAGGTTTTCTTAATGCTTATAGTACAACGGTTAATCGACTATCTACCCTGTATAAGTAATTGTGTCTGGTTCTAAGTAATTATTTACCGTATATGTCATGTTCAGAAGAGCTATGCTATTTTGTAGTATTAGGGCTTTATGTTAGCAATCTTAATTCTGTGTATATTTTATCTCTTAGATTTCACATTATAGATTTATTTGCATAAGTGACTGATGTACTTGTAAAACTTTCAGGCTCTATGTCGAGTTTTGGTGAACTGGAAGAGTAAGACATTGTCTTGAGAACCAGATGAGAACTTGTCGACTCTTCCACTCCATCGTTATGGTAACTCATCTCGAGCAATGCACTCATGATACTGCTGCTAATGGTGAACTGCACTGTCATCTGCAAATGTGTATGTAACATGCTTGTTGTTATTGAGCTCTATCCATAAGAATATGTACTATCACTGCTGTTAACCTCGCTGTCTCCTAGCATGTTGATATTGTAGTCTTTCGATAGGCGAACACTGTCTTTGATGAATGAATATGTTTTAACTTGTAGCGCTCATCATGATCCACATTCCGTTTCTTCTACAAGTTACAAGTCATTCTTCCAAATCTGCACTTTATCTTGAGGATCCCATTTCCATTTTTTTGCATGGACGTTTTTTAGGTGTCAATCTCTCAGGTCATAGCAACCAGTATTTACTAAGCAAGTTTGATAGATCTCAATGCTGCACATGTTGATGATGTCTCCATGGCGACCATCCAAGTATACTCTGCTTGCATGTTTGTAACAAAGAATCTGTTTTAAGACATTTCTTGACATAAAACATAAGGATTCTTTTACTTCTCCTTTTTGTGTGGGACTGTTTAAGAAGCCCAGATGGCAGATTGGTGGTGTGACGGTACTGTATATTGTTATATTCGTTAATAATTAGATTTGTATATAGCGTGTGATGTTTTCTGTCCTAATGATTGGTTTGAAATTGTAGCTTCTGCCAGTGTTAACCTTCATGGATCAGCATGAGAATCTTGGTTTGAAATTGCAGCTTCGGCCAGAGAGATAAAAATCATTGATCGGTGTGGAATCTTGACTTGGATGTCTCTTGCTTCGCTTATCACAGATCATTATGCATGTATAGTGGTTGCAAGCATGAGCTTTGTCGAATGAATCATTAGGTCTTTTTTGTATGTTCTATGTAAGTGTAAAATGAATTGCATAGTATCTAGGACGGATTTGGATTCAGATTTCTAGATTTAGATATTGATTAAGTTTTAGATTTAAAAGAGAAATTATATATGTTTATCCATTCATGGATTCAGAATCTTAGATCATCGGAATCTATATTTAGAGGATGGATTTTAGTAGTGCAGTAGGGATGTTTGTTTTAGCAATTGGGATTGCGTAGATGAATATTCATTGTTGGGAACCTTTTATGTTGGTTCGCCTTTTTTAGATTTGGATTACAGTTATATTGGCAGATCCAATGATGCAATGAATTAATTCTAATCCTCATAAATAGTAATTATAAACTTTATTATCTGTATTAAGGTTTCATAAAATAGTTTATTTAAGAGTTCTTATGTGTTTTTTGAATTAAAATTTAAAATATTTTGATATATTTTAAGATAAAGGATGATAAGTCTTACTTTTTTTTACTAGGAATGTCAGGTTATATAAAGATCAAAAGGATGTTTTGATCTTTTTTATAAATGGAAGAAAAATATATAAATGATCGGAACGTTAAGAAAAAAATCCAAAACCTTGAGTTTTTTTTTTCGTTAGGAATGTTCAAAAACTTAAAGATAATTTGGAACATACGTGCCAGATTGATACATAACACTGAACTTTGTGCTTTAGATTCAATCAATTTCTTGAATTACAATTACAAGTCTATTGTTAGGATCCGGATCAGCATCCGCAATCGAACCCGCTCAACCGGCATCCCGTTATATCGCTGATAACGGAGAGAAGACCGCGTTACACAGCCGTTTCTCACGGACCCGTTTCACGAGCCCTCGTGAGCCGCAAGGTCCTGAAACCCTAATCTCCCTCTTTAAAACCCCGCCGCTTCCCACCCTGGACCGATAGCCTCAACCCGCCTCAGATTTCGTCTCCTCCTCCTCCTCTTCTTCTTCTCTGATTGTTCGTCTTATCTTCGGTTTCTTTTCTCTTTTTTCTTGAGCGGCAGAATTGAATTCTGTAGGAGCGTGATGATAGGTTTATGTCGCCCCAGTCTTACGATCCGTTTTGTTTTCCGAAACGGATGATGGTGATCGACATTTTCATCTGATTCCTTCCTCAGATCTCTCTATCCGTCCTTAAAAATTTTAATCTTTTTCGCTTTTGGTTTTTTGTTATTTTATATTAAACGGGAGAATTGATGATGCCAAATCCATAGTTTCTTTCTGCACTCCAGATGATGAATCATCACAATACATGCACTACCATCTGATCTCCCTACTTAATGATGATGTTTCATTCATTTTACTTCCTAGGTATTTGAATTTTTTTAGAAAGATTACGTTTTTCCGTGCGAAATTGGAGGAAGTGATGAACTTGATTTGCAGTCGGTGATGAAGTTGCAATGAAGTGCTGAGTTTTCTGTGATTAACTCACCAAATATCACCATCTTTCGGCTGAGACTGCGAGTTTTTTTCAAGTTGGAATGATCGTTCGATGTTTTATATGCCATTGGTATCTGATGCTCAGTCTTGATGTCGGTGGCTGGGCATCTCGTTAGAATGGCAGAGAGGGAAGAACAGGTCTTGCGACACTGGTTGCTCTACTTCTAGTGAGCTTCCTGTTACTTGTACCCTGCTTACATACCACGTTCGTCTTTTATGCTTTGCTGTAACTATTTGAGCGTTCTTATTTTGTTTTATGTATTGCTGGCTATTTCTGCATTTTAAGTTGTAGCATGTGTTGTGCTCAATATTTTTTCTTAATTTTTTTTTATGGTGATTATATATTTACCGAGATGCTGTCTTGTTGCTTCTGCGAATCAAGTGCCGTTGGCATTTATGAATTGTATATTTGGATGGTGGGCGTCCATATTACATCCTAACTTTATCAAAGAATTTCCAAAGGGAAAACCAGATGTTTTGTTATATAACATATAGCTCGGTAATTGTTAAGTGGCACAATGGTCGGTGTTGATCTTTAATGCCACTACCAGATGGGTGTATCAATTGTTGTTGATTTGCCATTATATTTTTAGTAGCATGTGCCTTTTGCTTTGTAATCATTTTATGTCTGTGATTCGTGGTCTGTCTTCCATTGTGAATCATGATTCTTCTATGGCGTCATACATTTTTGGAGCTATGTTTTGTAAAATGCTTAAAAACAATGAAATCTGAATACAGCATAATAATATAGTGTTTGACATTATTTTGTCTTCAATTTTTAGAGTATGAGTTGTGACTTTCTGAAGTTTGAAAAGCGAGTTGTTTGTTTAACTTGTAATTAATTTTAATCGAACAACGCATGAAATGAATTAGATCGTTTTAAGATATGAATCATGTGTGGATGAGTGTACTGAGTCCAATTTGGGCTATAGATTTATTGAAAAGGGGCAATCTTGTGTGACAGAAAAGTCCATTCTGAAGATGGCTTTACAAATAAAAATCTGGAATTTATAAACAAGATATGGAGGGATTTAACATTAAGTGTATGTGTGGGAAGTTTATATATCATTTGGAGAATTGTTTATACAATTGATCATAGGTAATAAGGCAAGCATGGAGTTTAATATTCCATGGGCACAACTCTTGCTTGTACTGACTGCTGTGTTGACTAGATTACAAAGTAAATTACTGGTGACAACCTCAAGAGGTATAGGCATAAATGTTTCCTCATGATGTACAACAGTGGTAAGATTGCAACTCTGTTTTCTCATATGTTGTACGCTATGGTAATGGGGCAAGTGGCAAGGGTCAACTCCTGTGTTGCTTCATGTCAATTGTTCAGAATCTATTGTAAATGAGCTTCGGCAAGTAGGGTTGTATTACATGTTATTGAATCACATGCTTACAGGAACTTCCATCATGCAATATAGACTTAATTTCTAATTAAGATGATGTTTTGTGGTAATGTAGATGATACGAACACTCACCTTACACTCACCTTTTAATTTCTTTTCACAACCGTTATTTAGAACTTGAGGCACATTCAATGGATTGTTAATAGCTTCTTGCTCGTATGATCGGGCATGTAATTCTTGTTCTTGATGATCAAGTTATGGAAGATCTGACTGCAGGAGTCTTGAATGCTTAATGAGGCGACTCAGCAAAAGCTACAGGGCATGGCATCCGAATCAGAGACAACAGCAATAATGCAGGCGTCTCCATGTACTGTGGTTTGCTTTGACATGGTGGTGGTGTTATTAGATGCCTGATGCTAAAAGTCATTTTGACGTGATTTAGTAAAAATGGGATTTGAAAAATCGATATTGGTACGGATAATCATGTATAGCGACATGTAATCAATGAGATAATTCTAATGAGGGTAATTATAGATTAAGTTTGTAGTTAGTGGTTATGAAAGTGAAATATATATGTTTATTTTTCTTAATAATGTTAGTTTTATCGATCAAAATATGAAATTAGAGGTAAAAATATAATTTTAATGTTTGATGATTGATGATGTTGGTGGTAGTGGATGTTGGTATCAATGATGATATAGTTGTTTATGATAAGATTTTTTCTTATCGGGATGCCACTAGCTTTCATGATAAGCGATTTGTAGAGTTACTTTGTATGTGTCTTGTAAATGGTGGTGGTCCTCGTGACAAGGAATGAATAAGATAATTCTAATGAGAGGGGTAATTATAGATTAATTTTATAGTTAGTTATTTAATATTTTTATATTTTTTAGAGTTAATTATATTTATCTTATCAAAGTGAAACATTCATATTTATTAATCCCTAACGATGTTAATTTTATTGATGAAAATATAAAAACAAATTATAAAAATATAATTTTAATGTTCGATGACAGACGATGGTGGTGCATGCTAATGCCAATGTTGATGTGACGATGATAATATTTGCTCTCATTGCAATGCTTTTTAAGAAGTGTTTCATCGATCACCCTACGTTTCTTTGCATGTATGTCGATGAAGGTGCAGTTGTCAAGTGATAATTTTGTCAATGTAGATGTAAATAGTGGTGGTGGTCATTGTAATGCCTACTATGAAGATGGTGGTCATCTTGTCGTTGATTTGTTGGGTGGATCTCAGTCTTGACTCGAAGTTGGGGTTGTTGGAGCTTTTGTTATGTCAGTTCTTGCACCACATTTCATTGAGTGATCCTTTTTGTTCAACATTTGTGTTGATGTAGATGCAAGACGGTAAAAGGGTTACTCAACGAGAGGTGGTGTTGGAACTTAGGCGGTAGGAGTTTGGTGACTTTAGCTTTGGGTTGAGGTTGAGATAACCTAATAGGTCTGCGACGAGGTATTCACCATCTTTGTTGTATATGTCGTTGCAACCATCACCATTAGCAGGCAAATACATAGCGATGTGGGGCGGGTAGTAAGCTCCTCGTAGAGGCGGGTGGCATCGTAATGAGAGTCGACCTTATTTTCATCAGAATCAGTCAACTTTATTTTCATCAGAATCAATTAAGTAATTATGTTGGTGTTGGTGTTAGCATTGCTATCACTCGCTACCAATAATGTTTTTTATGTTAAAATTATTATTATTTTTTTATTTTTTCGTTAATAAAATTAACATCGTTAAAATAAATAAATTTAAATAATATTCATAATTTTAAGTATGATGATGTAAATATTTAAAGTGTAGAGATTGAAATGAGGCTAATCTGTAATTAGCTGTCGATAAGACTTAGCAAAGATGATAAAAGTGTTCAGATGGAGATAAATTTACATTAAATTATTTATGAAAAATACTACTTTATAATTGTCTATGAAACTCTTAAATCAACATCAGAACCATTATTCTGTATTTAGCAAATCATTTCTGCCCACGGAGTTTGTAGTTTATGGAGAATTTGCAAGTTCTATAAGCTGTTTACCATTGGATTCAAACAAAGATATCCTCATTGCGATGATTTCTATCCCACTCTAATTCAATACACAACTCATGAATCATCCATCACCATAGCGCACTGGCACTTGAACATGCCTAGTGTGCATCAATAAAAATAAAATTATATGAGATATCTAACTTCATATCGATGTGATTTCTTTAATAAAAAAATTGAAGTTACGAAAAAAAAAAAAAGTATAACAGTAATAATAGTTACATATATTAATCAATAACATCATACAAAGCATGAGTGCACAACAGCTAAGGTGTAGGAAAGTGATAAAGGAACATTGTAAGAAGCACAAGGGAACAAACATGGGATATAGAAACATATGGAGCTATGTTCACATGTTCACCCATACCCTGCAGAGGTGTGTTCCTCATCCATCAACAGTGTAGAATGCAAAGGTGTTCATTTTCCTATTCACTTTATCCAGAACACATGATTTAAGTTCAATAAAGAATTGAACAGGACACACCTCAATTCTGTACACATACTGTAGAGTCAGTATCTCAATAGACACTTGACTTGCTTGAAAGTACTTATTGCAGGAACAAACTTCTTTCATTCACTAATAAGATGCTGAATCCCTGATAGAATACGGGCTATGTAGGACGGGAATAAATTAATGCACTTACATGCAATGCAAGGGATTGTATGAAGAATAGAAGCACTCGAGAATAAGGTGTGCGTATATGATTCAATTTAGCTTCCTTTAAAGCAATCTTATGGCTTTAGTTTAGTCGTTCAGCATGTATAGTTTAGCACTTGACTTCATGTTCATAGGTCAGGCTCTTATGATTTAGCTTTATGTTGTAGCTTCCTGTAAGCTGACATTGTTTTGACTTTTAGCTTTGATCATTTGACTTGGTTTTCATCCATCTCTCTCATCTTCTCATGGTGATCCTCTAAATGTATCTGAATTTTCTGTGTGAAGAATTCGTCAGTCCATAACGCATTTTCCGGGTTCTCGAAAAGACGAAATTAAGAACTCAAAAATGGTTCTGATTTCCAGAAAGATCAGTTTAAGAACTCAAGTGAGAAGTGTTCTTGGATTTCCGAATCGAAGAAAATATTTTCATGCACATGCACCGATATTATGAATTTTCTTTTCTTCTCACATTCAACCTGAATAAGACCATGAATAGATTACAAAACCTAAAAGCAATATACATTGGCCATTGACTATTGGATTCATGTGAAAGAGAAAAATATTTGAGAAATGATAAGGTGTTGAACATCTATGACAGAGAAAGAACAGTATCCCTATCTTTGAATAATCCACAAACATCATTCGCAAGTAACTATAGTTATGTTTACCTGAGAAAGTTAGATCATGGAAGCAAAAGAGCCAGTGGATATTGAATTACATAGAACTTAGTCATTTCAAACAGGCTATTAGCATGATACGAGAAATGTACAGACTACAACTCAACAAGAAATGTAATCATACTTTTATGTATCAGATACGATTACGGTGGACTTCTCAACAAAGATTCAACTTCTCCCTGGGAATGTTGAGAATCCAGAGAAAGAGTCTTCTCAATCTTCATTAAAAATGAAGTATATATGTGCTGCTAATTTGGTGGTGTTGATGAGACGCGCACTTGAAGCTCATACCCTCTCAAAAAAAAATCATGCAATATATGTCCGAACACAAGGAATGGAGAAAGGTTTCTTGAGATGGCATGTAGAAAAATGTGATATGAGCCACCTTTAGAAGATGGCTAAGATCAAAAGCATCACTATATAAACGATATAAAAGAGCAGCAGAAGATTAAACTTTCAGCTTTTGTGCATCAGCAAATAAGAACCCAAAGTGTAGCTGTTGCACATTTGTCTATGTAGTGTTCTTAAGGATGTGTATGTGTATAATGTAACGACACACAGGCATATGAGTGAGGCTGTGTAAGAGATAAGCATGTAACGCTAGATTGCAGTGTAAGCGCAAACCTCCAAGTGAATTCTGCATCATATTTGAGGCGAGAATTAGTCGAGTGAATCATAGAAATGCAAAAGCCATAAAAGATTCAGTCTTCGATGGAGTTTAGCTTTGCGAAACAGCATAGAGAACAAAGATCTCAGAGAGAGAGAGAGAGAGAGAGAGAGGTATGCTTGGCTCCTCACACGCCAGCCGCAGTTGCCAATCCGTGGGTATGATTGGCGTCGATACGAGTGGCATGCAGGGAGCCAGGCACAGTCCATTTCACCTCTTCTTCACGACCTCCTTCGTCTCCGACTTCATCCGACCCTCGTAGCTGTTCTCGAGGAGGGGGAGCAAGATGGCGAAACGAAGCTTACCGTCTGGAAGTACCGTTGCTGCTCCTCGCAGCAGCAAAACCTACCACCTTCCCATCGGATACAGGAGAGGAAACCTACAGCAGGAGCTCACATCCAAGTAAAAGAACCCGAGAACGCTCGTAACTTTAACCTTACCTGTCCACCACCACCACCCACCGCGGTTCAAAAGATAAAGATAAAAAAGAAACCCTAAAATTACCCCTCCTCCTCCTCCTCCTCCTCCTCTGTACCTGCCTAGAGAAACCCTATGTCACTCAGCTGGCCATAGGCGTGCTTCATGTGAGGAAGGTCAGAGATGGATTGTTGGGGTGTCATAGTAGTAGGGTGAGATAGGTATGAGGAAGAATCACTTTTGGGGCTCCTCACCCACATGTACATTCTGCAGAGACAAAGAGGAGTGTGACTGAGGGCAGTCCTTCACTCTCATCTTGCTATGGAGGAAAAAGAAAAATGGAGTTTTGGCTTACTGTGCTGCCATCAGTACTCCTTCGGCCTGAGATTTGTCTGAGAGTGCTTGGATCTAACTGGGATTCTCTGTGCCATCCCTACTCGAGGTTCAGACATCCATCATACTTGTTTTGGTCTCTCACTTTTTTGCTTTGGCCTTTCTAAACTACTCCATTTCTTTTTGGTTCTGTCATGTGGGTTGACTGTAGACATTGTGGCTTTGAATTTAATGCTCTACCCACTTTAGCCTTTGGTAAATTCTCCTAAAATTTACCATTAATTATTTTTTTACAATGAATTTTCAAAAAAAATATTTTGGAAGTGCCTCTGATGTCCAAAATTTTCATACATCATTTTTTCTTATCTAATACCTGAAATATTATTATTTTTCTATCGATCGATTCATAGGACGAATTGGTCCAGTTATAATATTTTTATACTATATTATAATATTTTTATTAATACCAAAAGAATACTATAACACAGTCTAAAAATATATTATATAAATTTTATAAAAATATTATAAAAACATTATATTTATAATATTTTTTATACTATATTACAATATTTAATAATATTAGAAAAATATTATAATATAAATATAAAAAAAAACTATGATATAATTTTTTTACTGCATTATAATATGTTTTTGATATTGCTGTAAACATCTTCTAATATTATAATTTGTTCTGTGGAAAATCTTTTTACTGCATTAAAACAATTTTTGTTCTAATAATATCTTCCATAGAAAACTCTCAAGAAAAAAAAGAGAGGAAAAAATCATCATAAATAAAAAAAAAGAATATGATTGTGGAATGATATTAAATAAATAGGAATCTGGACAGAGGATGAAGATGCATTCCTCAAGATTAAGAAACAGTGCAGCCCAGCCTTCAGTTGCAGACCTTTTTTATGTATTCAATGTTGATGACAATGATCATCTTTGTTTTTACTGCCATGTGAAGGCTTAGTGTAGCATAAATTGACTTCAGATATCAGCTCCTTGTGAACTGGTAAAGTTGTACAACAGAGCATTGAGAAGACTTGAAATTTTCTGATGTGATCTGTGCAGCATGTGAATATGATGTCTGATAGTAACAAAAGGCTCACCAAACAGTACAAATTACCTTCCGATTGGAAGAACCAGTCATCGTTGACAAGCAACCTAAAGATTCTACCGATATATTCGTCTGCATGCTTCCTCCACCACCACCTCCCGGACTCATCGCCCCGCCTCCTGCCATGCATCATGGCCACCCAGATCCTCCCGGACTCGTCGGTGCTGCGGCAATCGGCTCCAAGGTCTCGCCTGCTGATGCCGCCTACGGTGAAGCAGGTAGATCTCTACGTTCAGATTGCATCAGCATGTAAACCGGTGCCATGTTGGTGCAGCTAATGTCCTCGGGAAGCCGAAGACCAACGCGGACTTCCTGCCCTACAACGGCGACGGATTCAAGCTGTTGATCCCCCTCCAAATGGAACGCCAGCGAGAAGGTGCTGAGGTTCGAAGACAACCTCGACTCCAACAGCAACGTCAACTTCATGATCACACACACCCACTTCCAAGAAGTCCATCACCGACTCCGGCAGCCCTGAGGAGTTCTCGTCACAGGTAAACCGGATCCCCGCGCATTGATCCATCTGCTAAAGATTGACTACACAGGGTTGACTATTTGCTCCGAAAACACGCTTACTTAGTTTGACGCTGAAGCGGTGGCGACTGCTAACATCTCGGAGACCTCCACGCCGGCGATCGATGGGAAACAGCACTACTTCGTCTCGGTTTTCACCAGGACGGCATCGGCTCATAGCAGCGTCCGTGTCTGATGGGAAGAAGCTCTACATCTGCAAGGCACAAGCTGCCACAGCAAGTTCCTTCAGCGTTGCGTGAAGAAGACCATGGGATCGAATCCTTCTGGTCGTGAATGAGCCGAGTGATCTTGGAACTCCCGATCCATCTTTAGGATAACATCGTGCTGATTTGAATCGTCTGCTAAGAGAATTGTATGTGATGGATCTCCAAAAAAGACAAAAAAAAAAAAAAATTACATATTTAATCGAAAAAAAGAAAAAAGAAATTACCAACAAAAGAAAATAATTGAATCGACAGATTTTGCTTTAGATTGTTAGAACAAAATACAATAATATTCAAATTCGATTAACATAAATCAATAATTAAAATATATAAATACAAAATTTTATTTTTTTAAACAAGAAAACATCAGATACATGTGATATAATTTGACAAAAATACATTAATATTTTTCTCATCCCAGAAAAACAAAACCATAGGCTTTTGTATATGTCTTTTAATTTGTAATTGTTTTGAAAACATAAGATAAAACGATCATAAATATATTAATGACGTAAACCTCCGACAAACATCCAGCCCGGCCCATTCCAAACAGGAGACGCGATCACAGGAGCGGCAATACCCAACCCTCCACTCCATCCATCGTTGAGCCGCCATCAGACGGTCAAAAAACGACCGTATCTTATCATGCGCGCTTTCCGTGTGCCATCTGGTGGAGTCGCAATCTTTTATCCGAAAATAAGAAAGCGGAAAAATTCCCACAGCCATCATCGTTGGAAAAAGGCGATTCCTTTTTTCTCTCACTTTCGGTGTACGTTAGCTTCCTCTCCACTTCTTTTCCTCTTTGCTTCTCCTCCTCTCCTTCTCTTTTATAGTCGCAACCAAGGGGTTGAAGGATTCGTATGTGAGCCGGTTCTTCGCTCTGTCGAAATGGCTTTCCTCCGATCGTCCGTAAGTTCTTCTTCTCTCCACTTTCTTTTTCTTGATCAAGATCCTTTTCTCTCTCTCTCTTTGTTTCTATTTCTTTTGTCGATTAATAAGATCGGATTTGTTGATCTCCTTATCTTGTGATTAATGTGATGGTCTTGAGGTTCGTTGTTCAATTTAGGGCTATTTCAGGGCATGTGGTTTTTGATCGGAGCCGTTTATGAATCTTGATTGCTTTCTTTACGTGTTAATTCGTTTTTATTTAGTTTTTTTTAAGCGATCTTTGTTTGCGTTTTCGATCAAGTGAGTTCTTGGGGTCGATCGGGTTTTGCAAGCAGCCGGGTTCGTAGAAAACGAATCCATGTCGCCGTTTACGGTGTTATAGGCCTTCCATGATGTTATTTGCCTTGTTGATGGAATTTTCTTTATGGATTCAAGTAAATATACGCAGTCCTTTCTATGTTTTTCTCTTCCTGGATTCTTTGGTTTTTCTGTCTACTGGTTGATGCCGATTTAGTTGTACTGTTGCCCCAGTTTCTGGAGTCCTTGAAAAGTGGTGTGAGGAACATCACTTGACGGTATAGCTGCGTCATCATGCATTCCTTTGTCATTCTGCTACAGTTAATATTTCAGAATGCTTGCGTGGCTGCGTTAATGTGTTTCTCATTGCATGTTAACCTGATATCACTGCCCGAATTAGCTATTTTCTTTATGGTGCCTGCTTAGTTTGTCATCCTTTAAAAGGGGTCCATTTAAGTGATTTGTCTCTTGCCATGCATTGTCTTGGGGTGAATGATAATACACTAGATGCTTCTCTCCAATTTAATAAATATTTTCTTAAATTATAAGCATGCCTACTTCAGTCCTCTTTTGCTGAATAATACAGCTGACCATCTAAAGAATTTTACTGGGCAAATTTAGATTGCTAGCATTAGTTATACCCTTTATTTTCTAGCTCTTTTCTTCAAAAGTTAATATTTATATGTTGTACAATTCATCCTTGTGTTAGGATCATCGACTAAAAAATATGAACAAGAGGGGAGTTGGGCTTTAATTTAATTTTCTTATAGAACTTGAGCCAAATTTGATTTTTGAGGCATTGAAATGGAATTAAATCAATCAGATAGACAAATTGAAATTAGCCATTATTTTGAATGTTCTTCCAAATAATGCTTTTTCTGCTGCCTCTAATTACTTTTTCCTCCTTTTTTGTGATGCCTTTGATAGTTTCTTATGTATTTTTTTCACTTTATTTTCCAATTATCTTCTTAATCCGCATGAAATTTTACCTTTTTTTTCTTTTTTTAAATTGCATTATTTCTTCTTATTTACATATTCTTCTGAAAAAATAAAAAAGGAAAAATATTCTTTTGTATGATTTTAAACTATATAATGCATTTAATTGTTTCTAAGTTCAATGGAATCTTAGTCTGCTCAATTAATTTTAACAGCAACAGACTCTTCCAGTCTTTCATCAAGGATATTTCTTTCTTCAAAATTAATCCTTGTTGTTTAAGCCTAACAGATCCTCATGAGTTTTCTTTTCTCAGTAAGTGACTTATAGTTCTCTGGAATAGTTTTTCTCATTGTTCACCTTATTGGTCGGTACCGGTGGATTGACTGGCCATCAGTATGGTTCATATCAAACCATATCGATGTATTGACATGTGATACGGTGAGGTGTACTGTCAAACCGTTATGTACCGTCCGTACTAGTTCCTTGACGGATCGGTATATACCACCCAACTGGGTGGTATGTCATGACCATTGTCTTATGAATTAATTTTGTAGTTTGCTCATTAGACCAAGCCACTTTGGCTATCATGTATCTGTTAAAGTAGTCTCGAGATTTTTGCCTTTGATCATTGCATTTTGGATGCCCTTGATTGCCTCATAGAAGTTTACACTTTTAGGACTTGCATGTTTCTTAATTTTATTGAGATTGTTTACAGAGCAATGAAGTGCTCTTGATAAGACACCCTGATGTGGCAAATAAAGTGCTGTCAATAAGACACCGCTATACAGGGCATAGGATTGCATAAGACAATAAGAGCACAAGTTCCCCAACAAAATCCTCTATTCCCTCTTTATTGGTTTGTTATGCCTTCTATAATAAGATTTTTCTCATATACAACGAGTAATGGCACTTCTTTCCTTTACATGATTTATTTGAAGTCTTAAAGTCCTCTTTGTTATTCTTCAGCATAATATCCTCTTTTGGACACCTTAATCTAAGACAGTTATGTCAATGATTCAAGTACTCGAGTGCATGGTCCTGCCAAACGGATTCACTGGTTTTCAACATCCTATAAGCTGAGGATTGTGTGTAAATATCCTCGGTTGATGTAACATAAATAATCTGAAGGGAGATTATCATAGATCTGTTAAGAGTTTATATTTACAGATTCTGCTTCTGGAAACAGATTCTGTTGCATTGGGCATCCTCCTACTAAACACCTCAATTTGTTAATGTTCTGTTGATGACTAAGGCATGACAATCTGTTTTAGCATTATGTAAATGCCATTTCATTGAAGCCATGATTCCCTTAAATGGGACTCATTGATCTTTGTTACAATCCACAAACTCAACCTACTGAGCAGTAGGTTAATGTGGCATCATAAATCTTGGGCAATTCAATTTTATGTATGGAAACCTCGATGTATTTTGCATGCATTTGCCTTTGCTTATTTAGATGAATTTGACATTGAAGCCATTTTTTATTATTTTATTATTATTTATTTGATGCTACTGAATTGAATAGTTTGGAAATTGGAACACTGATGTATATTAAAAGTATAGGGCTCCTATCTAACTTACCCTCCTGCCCTGGCTGCCATGATTCAGGGCCCTGTAACACTCCTACAAAAAACACTGTCAGAGTTATTTTCTCATGGGTCAATGTAAAAAAGACCTTTATCTCTTGTTTGAGTGGACTATTTTTTTGATCGAACATGACTTTAGTTATTTAACATATTTTATATTGTTTATATTTTGTTGAAGTTTAGACATTATGCTTATTAGAACAATTTGAAGAACCACATTGTCATGTTTGACTTTTATCACCAATTGTTTTCAGTCAAATGCATCTTCTGGGATGGGTGTTGCTGAGGATTGCAGGGACATCTTCCTGGAGCTTCAAAGAAAGAAGACACATCGATATGTGATTTTCAAAATTGATGAGAAACAAAAGCAGGTTATTGTGGAGAAGACTGGAGGTGCAACTGAAAGCTATGATGATTTCTTGGCATCTCTGCCTGAGAATGATTGTCGTTATGCCGTCTATGATTTCGACTTTGTAACTGAAGAGAATTGTCAAAAGAGCAAGATCTTTTTCATAGCCTGGTGAGATTCTTGATGCTAGAAATTTCTCTCTTCTATTCTGCTGCTAATATGGTGAGACATTCTTTGAGATATATATACATTTTTAATCTGACTAAACCTAGTATTGCCAAAATAGACACGCACTACCAGGTGTTTCTTTTTTTTTTCCAAAAGAAAAAGATAGTCTATTTAAGGTGCTACTAGGTGTTTTTTGCTGGCAGCTGCAGAAGGCATGACCTGCTTTTATTTCTTAAATTTTTTCATTGTTTTAACTTTGTGAAATTATTTACAAAATAAGTGGGCTTTAGTAGTGATAATTTTTCTCCCCTCGACTTTGTGAAGTTATGATGCCCATCAATTGAATATGGGGATCTTTAGCAGGTGCTGAGATCGTGGTAGACTTGAAAATTGTGAAACCAAGCTACCATAACAATGAGTACAGAGTTTTATTGTTATTGTAGTTGTTACCTGCAGCCTCTGAAAATTCATTTAAACCTTGCGAACTGGATGGTTCCCTAATTTGTCTTTGATGTCGTGTGCATGTACAAGTTAGATAACTATAGGCTGTTTGAGGTCCCTGAAGCAGATGTGTGTTCGGAGATCCAGTTATCTTTCGTAATGTCCTTGAAGGGGGATCAGAATGCAAGTTCTTTTTTGGCAAACGATTATGCCTGAACCTATTTAATTTAGTCGCTTCAGATTGTCAGTCTTGATAATTTGATTGTTTTTTGTCGACGAAACTGAAAACTGCATGACACCTTCAAGACAGCTTTTTCAAGGTAAATAAAGATACACAAATTTTTAATAGCTCTAACCCTATATTATCGTACATAGTTTTTACAGAACTGATCAGTAAAAGCAGAAGTCTCAGTTATATATCTGATAAAGTAGTCTACTGGAAATAATTAATAACTTTTCATAAAAAAATTATATTATTTTTTGTTAGGTTACATTTAGTCTTGAGATTTTCTATTCATCAATCACCAAAACTTTAAAAGGTTTCATATGATAGATTCTCTTCGCTTGCTTTAACTCGAAGCTAGGCTTTCCTTTCATGTAATTTGATCTTTGTTTGCTCATCCCAGCTGCAGGCTTTCCTTGCAAATGTAATTAGCACAACAAACTATTATAGGTCTTGAACAAATGGAAATTATAATATTTTTTATGCCTTTTGCCACCACTGGGAAAAAATGTTCTGACAAATTGAAGTATTCTCCATTTTGTTTTAAGCATCTGTGTATGTGAAGTATCATTTCTGGTGCTTGGTAGGTTGCATTACTCTTTCATCTTTTTTACTGGTGATTTGTTGATTTCTCAATCTGTTGCTTCTTTTGTATGAAACTGGAGTACTTTTATGTTGGGTTGGATACCTGCATCTTTAGATGTTGTCTTCCACTTCTATACATATTACACATCAATTCAAGGTTATAATCATTGTTTTTTTCTCATGTTGCTTCTGCCATCAGGTCTCCTTCTATATCCCGAATCCGAGCTAAGATGCTGTATGCCACCTCCAAGGATAGATTCAGGAGAGAGATGGATGGAGTTCACTATGAGATTCAGGCAACTGATCCCTCAGAGGTGGACCTTGAGATCCTGAGAGACCGGGCACATTAATTTAGAGATATTTTGGGATCATGAATTTGCCATCAGACGTTGAATTAGCTTTTTATGCCCTCTGGATAATTGTGTTTGAGAGCTTGAGACTCTAATACTATAAGTGATTGGGTTATGCTGCTGAACATTTCTGAATATATAAATCAAGTGTTGTCGGAAAGTGGTATCTTTAAGTGGTTCATCCAAACTTGTATCGAAAGTAATATTTCCAATATCACAGAAATTGTCTGGTCACTGTTAATTTGTGTTGTTTATATTCTTGATTCTGTGCCAGAGGCTTGCCAATTTAAATACTTTTAATTATGAGAAAATACTATCAAAGAGTGCCTCAGGAAGTTCATGTCTTTTAGTTTTCTAGGAAAAAATATATATCTAAAAAAAATCAAACAAATGCTTTGTATGGTGGGCTTTTTTTTTAAAGCATAATTCGAGTCAAAACTTTTAATCTTGTTGATTAAGTCTTGTAGTTAGTATTTCAACTTTACAAATAACAATAGAGGTCGTTTCTTTTTTTATATTTTATGTGACAGTTTTTTTCTCCATCAAAATTTTTATCCGTAAGATGATGTTGAGTCGATGGATCATCGAACGCAAACCTCAAACGAAACATTTTAGATAATTCTTATTGGTTCATTAAGCCAGCAAGTTAGTGATTTTTTATATTTTTTTTATTTAAAGAAGGAAGAATTTCCTATTGGCAATTGGCATGGTGATCCTTTTGATTCATTTTCCACAGGCTTGGGATCTGCACAAGAACAAGTGCGAATCAGAGATGTTGGACCCAGCGTTGTCATGGCTTGATGAAGGCCAGCCCGCCCGTCCGATCGATGTGGCCTCAGCACTGCTCCGACCATCGATGTCGCGGGTGGTGGCCACGCTGACATGGGATGTTGAGGTGAGCAGATTAATGTCGATGATCTGAGCAGCATCCTACCCGAGAACGCCAAGTTTAACACGGCATCGAGCACTTGAATGGTGAGCATCGCTTGTATCTGCGAGACCAATTCCGGCGGCCGCGGAGGATGCGCACCGTTGCTCGGCAAGCATTTCAGAACGCCTCCTACTACCGACTAACAATTCAGACACACACAGTGATTGTGCACAGAAGGTAGGATTGTGATACAACAATCTTGCCAAATATTAGTTCGACGATATCTGCATCTTGAAATTTGTCAATGATCATCGACATCTTCTGCTACTGCAAAGCTCGCTCCTCTTTGTTCAAGAGAAACGTTCTAGTAGTTCATTGAATAGTATTCTTTTTTTTTTTTTTTGAATGACGATAACGATGAGATCCAAATAAAGTTTTTTCTGATAATTCATGAAAATCTATCTGGTAAGATAGTCAATACTTTTTGCAACAGATAATATAATGATAGTGTCAATATGGTCAATCGATGAGTTAGCCCAATTAATTCATTGTCAGAGGTTCATGGACCAACGTAGAAGGTCCATTTGAGAGATGGTTCGCTGGGGATGATTTAACCTTAAAACGACGAGGTTGGGTAGAGAAATGAAGATCTTCCTTATTACGGAATCATCTCGTCATTTTCTAGTTACGGGGTATCCTCCTAGTTGTCGATCGTTCTGCACAGCAGGTAAATGTTAAGATGTTCCAACTCAATCTCTTCAATGCTTAAGTCAGCGAAAAACAAAGAGGGAGAAAAACAATAATATGAGTTGTGTAAATGAGCGAGCGAAAATGTTCTTGCCTGCTTGGCCCCCTTAACGCTTAGTTTAGGACGTGATTTTTATACTTAGGCATCGAGTGATCTAGACATGCATTTAATAAAAACCCCTAAACGACAAAGACATTGATAAGAGACATTAATGAGATATCACCTAGGAGGTGGATAGAGAGATTAGGACATGTTATTCTTAATAATATTTGATTTTTATGTCTTCAAGTCCACCAATCATACCTTGTGAGGGACTAATCATATTTAATGTTAGACAGCTTGTTGCACCATATTCTCAAAAACGTGCTCCGTGTTCCCACTTGCGGAGACCAACAACGTTCTCATCGTAGTTTGTGGGTTGCAGAGGATCCGTGCTTTTGGTGCCAAAGTTGGGATGTGATGGCCTAACGCTAAGGTTTCATACAGCCACCGATGTGCTTGACAACATGTCAAACTGTATACGGGTACGGTTCAAGAACAATTAATTGTATTGTACGATGGGAGGAGTCAACAACGTAGTTGACCCAAGAAAGTTCACGAGTCAACGCACAACATTTTCCCCAGCATGCGCGATAGATAGTGCGACGTGTCTATATATATATACACATCATACTATTTATAGTCTCAGACATTGTCTTAAACATCGCGACAGTGATTTGTCCCCAGCCACACCAATCTAGTAAGTTCCCTAATTCTGGTCGATGGTTTCAACTCTCGTCACTCGTTCGTGGTTTCGTCCTCCTGTGTGTTGATCATTAGACAGCTGAAGTAGGCATTCTGTACGCAGAGATAGGAGAAGTAAAGATGCTGCGGCACAAAAGACATGCTGATTCTTACAGGGAAACTCTCGTTTTGTGCTTCCTCTGCCTTCTCTTCTTTCTCGACAGATTTGAAGGAGCTACGACTGTTCCAGCAGAAGGTATGCGTGCTTACAACCTCCCTGCAGTCCCTGAGGTTATTTTGTATAAGAATTAATCATTAAAATGTGTATCGTTGTTCTTCAATCGCAATCGCCTGCAAGGAAGACAATTGAAGAGGCTTATTTGGTCATGCTTAATCTCCTCCTATGTTTTTAATTAATAAAAACAACATTATTTTCAATATTTATGATGCAAGTCAGATCAAATGTCTCAAAGGAGGAGAGCGGGTTTTGGTAGCTGTGCCTGCGGTTTGTGCGTCTATTTTTGCCTCGATCTGTAACCTTTCTCTTTGGCCGTTCAGTTGCCGCGTTAAATGCGATCCTGGGGAGATGGGGATGGACGGCTTCGGCGACGTCGTCGCCGGCGTGGAACATCAGCGGAGAGCCCTGCAGCGGCGCCGCCATCGACTCCACCGCCCTCGACGACCCTAACTTCAGCCCCAGCATCAAATGCGAGTGCTCCTACGACAACGCCACCACTTGCCACATCGTTCAACTGTAAATTTCCGCTCGCTTATCTTCGTCTTGCTTTCTCAACTTCTCCGTTTATCGATCACTACTTGTCTCGAAAACTTCTTAGTTTATGATCTGTATGTATAACAATTGTATTATTCATGTTATTCCTAATTTTTCTTCAAAGTTCGTTCACTGTCTCCGAAATTTTGAAGGAGGAGAAGAACTGCGCCTGTGATTAATGAGAATGTGTACTACATCGCTCGCATATTTGCAATTTTTTGCATTTTGGTTATATCTATGACCAATTATTATTGGGCTTGGAGATCATATTATATATGTTGTTTTATTTCCTCTTTAACATGTGTTTCCTATTGCAGTAGGGTGCACGCCTTGGATGTGAAGGGGGCAATCCCAGATGAGCTGCAAAATTTGACGTACCTCTTCAACTTGTATGCACTGTTCTCACATCCAATGTCTTCATTCATTAGCTAAACTGAGTCGGTATCTGTTTTCACATTCACATCCACACACAAGCACATCATATTTCTATACAAGTCTGTGGACATTTCGTATACAAATTATTTCCTTTTTGCTTTTATTTTGTAAAGACGAACATGGCTTTTGTTCATCGCAGTTTTTTATTATTTATAATCATTTTTAACAACTTTATCTTCAGCACATAATTAGATTTTGAAGAAAAGTGTCTTTAGTTAATGAATGAAAAAACATTGAAAAGAAAGAAAAAAGAGGAATATTAAAAAACACACTCTTAGAATTTTGAGATACCGTTTAATGGTTGCTGATGCAATGAAAACTTTCAGGGATCTAAATCAAAATTATTTGACTGGTCCTTTGCCAGCATTTATTGGAAACTTGACAAAGTTGAAATATTTGTAAGTAAAATTGCTTTTTTGCTTATCAAAACAAGTGATGTTCTTTATTTTCGTTTCTCCCCCTCATTATACTTTGTTGACATAGTAATAAACTTCATATTCCCATTTTTAGGACTTTCGGTGCAAATGCATTATCAGGGTCCATACCAAAGGAACTTGGCAAGCTCACAAGTCTTATCTCGCTGTAAGAAATCAATGACTTCAATTATCATACTTCTTCAACTTTTATTGTGTATCAAGGTGTCGCTGATTTTTTGTTTTCATGAATTTATGTAGAAGAATATAAGTTTTTAGGTGCCATAGGATTGAACTCAATAGTTGCAGTAGAAGAGGAACAGTACATAAAGAAAAAAGATGAGAGGGTGCATTGTGGGAAGCTCTACAAAGACCAATAATGCCCAAAACTATCAAACGGGGTGGGGTGACTTTTTTATCCTTTCTTCTGTTTGACAGGGAAAAAGCCCAAAAGAAGTTATAAAATAAATTATGGGACATGATTTAGAGGTGATCAATTCAACAAAAAATGAGAAACTCTTAACATGCCTCCAATGTCTAGTCTAAGAGTTGCATAAGTAATGCTTCTCACACCCACTAGAGAAATGTCCATTTGCAATGTTATAACTTTTCTTAGCAGTTATTGTGGGAGAGTGAGAAGGTTATTTATCTCATCAAAAGAGTAGATTAGTGTTGGAAAGAATATATGACCAAATAGTGGATGGGCATTTATCTATGTTTTTGATGAAGTGGATGAATAAATAATTTAAAGAGCAAGTAATTTACCTTGTCGCAGGAATCTAGCCCATATTCCTTCGTTAATGTCCAACTATGACATTTATCTCTATATCAGTCTTCATTTGACCATAAACAAAGGCTAAGAAAAGGTTAATATAGCTCTCTATGCTATAACACTGAAGTATCTTCTTAATAAAGTCACCTCCATAAGTTCCTGTCCATCTCTATTCTATCTTTTTCTTCCCACTCCATTTATTATTTTCAAGATAGAAATCCACTTAGTGCATATAATCTGAAGCATCTCAAAATCAAGGAGCTTCATGACCAAAATCTAAAACAAACACTTTATGGATTATGCAATGATGACAAAATAATTAAACTTAAAGAATTAAACAGTTTCGATCATTAGTTGACTAATGTTTTCTATCAATATTTAAACTTTCACTAAAGAAAGTGATAAAATGATGAGTTGGTTGCCACTTTTCCTAAAAACTTATGTTCATAGGAAACTATTCGATTTATATTTAAACTCTAAATTCTTCTCAGTTCTCACATTCAAACTGATAAAGTTTTAATAAGCTTGACACATGAATCCAAATATAAGATAACAGTGCAAGCCAATGAAGGGTTACATGGACTTGGCATGCAGACCCAAGTGCAAGCAATGGTGGCGCGAGCCACATATTAATAGATTTTGCACAAAGACCCATATGTGGGAGGATCAACACCATGAGTGTGGGTGAATCACATCGAAACTCCATTACCTCCAATACCATGCTAGAATGATTAGCTGGGAAATGGATCTTCCTAGAAGTTTAGGATGATATGAAAGAGCCCAAGTTATATATAGACACTACCGGAAAGCAACTTTATCCCATTTATTTTAGATCTACTTCGATCCCAATAGGAGTTGCATCGGATTCAACTTCAAAGGCTGCAAACAAAAGGCAAAGCTAAAATGTGCGCATGTGTTAATTTTCGTTTTGATTAATTTAAACTTTTTACTTCTTAGCTACCAATATGAGTTGTTTTGTGTCTTCATTCCCCTGATTGAAGTTCACAAATAGCAGTCAAGTTCAACTTTGTTTTCTTCACCAAGTAGAGTTGGTTTTTCTACGGGGGAAATGCAAAGATCATTACCTTGATCACTATTGTGGTTTTAAGAAATTTTCTCTTTTTGTATCTTACACTACAGTAACTTGCACAGATTCATTCTATCGACAAATGATATTGTCTTGTCTCCTAAAAGCATCATAATAGATAGATAGCCATGTAACTGTTCCACTATTCTGGTCTCACACATTTGCTAAATATTCAAAACCATAGATCCAGTCTACAAATTGGAAATATTGCAACTACAGAATTGTGGCCATCAACTCAGTAGCATACCTATTTGAGAGTATTCCCCAGAAGCTAATTACCAATTTATCTGCATAGGCAATATCTTACTGTAGTTTCATTTCCATCCATGAAACCTATATAAACGGATTCCTCTACTTTCTTGAAGTTATTCCAAAGAAGTTATTGGTTCAAAGGACAGACTGAAATATCTTAGGATTCTTCAGTGGCAACACCAATGTTATTGAACTTAATAGGAATTCTAGGAAATCTGTGAACCAAATTTCCATCTTTAGTGATACGTTCAAGATGACAGGCATTTAGTAAGCAAATCTTGAATACTTTCCTACTCGTTTATTCCCATGTTATAAATGATCTCAAAGTGATCATAACTTTAAAAGTTGGTTTATAATTTTTGGCACTTGTGACAGCAAAAGTTCTAGGATAACTATATTTGATTACTCATGACTGGTCATTTTGAATTATATTTTTGTCGCTAATAATCCTTTTATATTGATTCTGCTGTGTTTCTGTCCATTCTGAAGAAACATTTGCTAGATGTGGTTCTAGATAGGTGCCTTCTACTACTTGCCAAGGATCTTGAGATATGAAGATTGTCATCATTTGACTGCTTCAGTAGTCATATTTATTAAATCCATCAAAGATGATAACTTGATATGGGAAATAGGCAAACCTAGTTGTAGAAGTTATAAAAGCCATTTGAACTAAAGCAAAGAACTTAGAAGTAGATGGGTTACAGTTACAGTAACTGTTTGATCGCATTTCAGCTGAAAAGAAACAGAATGGGGGAGGAGGACCCATACTCCATGGCTAGACCGGTATGGATCCACTCCATGGCTAGACTGGCATGACATACGATGACCATAGGTGAGGGAAGACTATGAGAAGAGGAGAGATGTGCACAGGGGTGGGTTGGGCCCTTTGGTTATTGAGGTCTTAAAAAAATTAAAATTATTCAACAAGAAAAGAATCGGGCTCATCACCCGATTCACCAGGCTTACCGGGTGGTAAGCCCTGTTTTGGAAGTCGACTACTCAATTTAGGATAGTCCGCATGCCGGTAACCATGCGGATCGGAATGTACTGGATGGTACATACAGGTCTGCCTGGTATGTAGAACTATGTAATTTATAACAACACAAATCACCTTTCCACAGTAAGGCAATGATACTATCAGTCCTAGTGGTGACACCACTCTGCAATTTTGTGTTTGGTTCATGTTCTCTTTCTTGTGGGCATCTGTTTTCAAAATTTTCTTTGTACCATGGCCCCATTTGTCTTAAAAGACAATAGCTGATAACCACAGACTTTTATGAATTAACTGAAGCAAAGAAGTTCTAAGAGTGAATAGGGATTTCGATTATAGCTAGGAACATTCACTCTGGTTCCAGATTACTTGTATATTAAAATTGTGAAATAATAAAGTAGAAAAACAGGCCAAGTGCCATTTAAGGTACTTGATGATGAATGCTACCTAGAGTTAATAGGTTCAACTTCCAGAATATGAGAAGATGAGGTCTCTGACTGACTTATTAGTGACAAGGTAGTCCAGCTGGGAAAAGGAAGATTGCTGGGTATTTGCTATTATGAGGTCCTCCATAAGCAGAAGGGATAGGGGAATGCATTTAGTACTCTGTTGGTGTTGGCTTATATGATATGAGAGGAACAATATTGTCTTTAGGAGCCCTCCTTGACAGCAGTTGATCTGATTAGTTCAGCATGTAAAGAGTAAGGTTTTCTGTAGCTTTTTCTTCCTCTGTTCTTTCTTTTAATTATCTTTTATCTTTTTAATGTTTTTCTTGTCTCATATTTTCTTAGGAACAATAGTCTGAGATAACCTCTCTATCTTTCTTCCAAACAAAAACTTTCTTAGGTGGTAGATATATTCAGTTTTGTTATTATCTCTTGTTTCTTTAATTTTAGAAATTATGCATGCTTATCATATCATGGAGTAATGAGTTTTATTTTCCAATCAATGTACACCTTTCATCATAAATATACTTTTACTGGAAAAAAGAAGAAGTAAAGAACATGATTTTTTTGTTGGCAGGAGTCTAGGAACGAATAACTTCACCGGTCCAATCCCTCTTGAGCTTGGGAATCTGACCAATCTTCAACAATTGTTAGCTGTTCTTATGTGCCTTGTGTTTTTTCAAAAGTCCTAACTGCTAAGTCTTAACACTATAAGTTGATAATTAGGCTCATTATTTGTTATTTCTTTGTAGATATATTGATAGCTGTGGAGCAAGTGGTGAGTTCCCATCAACGATATCAGGACTTAGCAGCTTGCAGATATTGTAAGACTGTTCCTAATATGCATCTTGAAGATTCCCTGCTTAAATGTTGCTCATGATATTTTAATCTTGTCAGGTGGGCCTCTGGCAATAATTTCACTGGCAAATTTCCAGACTTTAGCCGGACTAATCTAACTACATTGTAAGGGTGAAAGAAAGCTTTTATATAACATTTATAACTGGACCTTCATTCCATTTATCTATCAGATTTTTGTGCCATGTGCCATGTGCCATGCCTTGTTATTTACAGAAAAGTTGCTATAATATGTAATTTTTTTGAGAGATATTGCAAATATGAAGCCAAAGGATGGTACAAAATGAGCTTTTATTTAACTTTCACTATAGTCCAAAAGATTTTTCATTATGTAAAATAATCAGTGCAATTTATGGAATTTTTGGAGAGTTATTAATGAATAAGAAGATTCTCTAATTCTACTAGGATCTCAAGTTACGTAAATTCTTACTTCAGTCCATATCATCAATTAGAGTTTAAACCAATTTGTAGACAGCTTCTACATCATGATTTCCTTCCTTGTCGTGGTCATCTTTATGAAGCCTGTGGTGGAGGAGGCTGTCTTTTTTACTTTGTACCTTAATTGAATTTCTTCTGTTATCAACACATTTTAGTTCTGACAAATAGACCACCTTCTAGCACTCAATAACTAGTTCCTCTTCTATCTTATAGTTCCATATCTATTGCAATTAACTGGTCATCTCAAGGAAACCAAGCTGTTGAAGAAGCAAAATCAACTAGGTCGATATCAACATAGTCATTAAGGTCAATAGGGTAGAAGATCTGTGCTATCTTCTATCATTTCTCAATCTTCGTATTCTTCCATTGACATTGTCAATCCTGACATTGTTTATATTGGTTTTTTGACTACTACATCTGACCTCTGTATTGATCATTGAGTAGCACAATAGATGGAGTCCCAGCACATGCCATATCTGCAGACTCCAGCAGTTTATTGCTACTTTTGGTCATCCTCTGCCAACTATGTCTACTACCAGTACATCTTCAGCTTTATAAATTTAAAACTTTGATGCTACTTATCATATCATCTTTACTCTTCTATTCTTTGTGATTATTTATCATTATCCTCTTTCTCAAGTAGCTGCTAGATTATGACTAAAATCAGAATCACCTTATGTGATGGTTATGAGTTTTGACTTAGGTTTTCTAAAGGACTTCACGACTTTTGAAGAAAACATTTTGTTTGTAAAATTTTGCATATCCGTTGACATTTTCCTAAAGGGGCCTTTGGGAGAACTAATCTTCCTTTTTGAAGTAGGTGATGACCTCCTTCCAAGTTCTTCTAAAAGGACTTCTGATGGAAACTCCTGATGCTGACATCTGCTGCTTTGTTGCTGTCCATGCTACCACTACCATTGGCTGATATTATCGAAACACCTCCAACACGACCACCATCTCCACCAGTAAATGAATTTTTAATTGAACTGTAATATAATAAATAAAATTCATATCCTATATTCACACTTGGCCTACCCATGCAAAATATATTTATATATGTCCTTTGTATAAGTTTGACCAATGTATATAAACTTCATGACAGTGTTAAATTATGCTGCTCCAAAGTTGTTTGCCTGATTTACATTTCAATTTCACACAATGGCATCATTCTGCTTTTTTTAGCAAATAAGTATGCCTTCACGTGATACTAGTACTATTTTCTTAAACGTTCTAATTGTTTAAATTTTCTGGATAGGAGGATTCAAGGGAACTCTTTTGAAGGTCCAATCCCTTCAAGTCTTTCCAATATGACCAAAGTGACTGATCTGTATGATTCATTCCTATTTGTTTTTATAATTTTTATCAGGTGGTCTGGTATAGCACTTCTATTCAGTATTTATCACTTCTTTTACAATTCATGCTCATATGCAGGAGGATTGGTGACATACAAAATGGGAGCTCATCTTTGGCATTCATTCGTAATCTATCATCACTAAGCATATTGTACAAATATCCCCTGTCTGCAAAATATTTTCTATTTTGTTTTTCCTTGGACTGTGAAACCAGTTGACATGTTTAAGCATCATGTGCTTCATACAGAATATTGAGGAATTGCAGGATATCTGACATTATGCCATCAGACTTTTCACGGTTCACTAGTTTGCAGAGATTGTAAGTCCACATAATTTGACTCTTATGGATGATGTTAAATTGTGTTGAATGATGATTTTTTAGATCCACTAGTTCATAAGAAATAAAAATCTATAGTCTGATTTTACAGTGAGATACTGTTATCTTTGCTTGCACAGGGATTTGAGCTTCAACAATCTGACAGGCCAAATTCCTCAGTCTCTCTTCAATTTGACCTTGCTAAGTTCCTTGTAAGAAATTTTTATAGTTTTAAGGTTATCTGTAAGAATCTGAGAATTGAATCTGGTCGGACAATTTGTGCTTCTCTAACATCTTGTGCAGATTTCTTGGAAATAACAGTTTATCCGGTAGTTTGCCCACTAGCAAGAGCGAATCACTTCTTAATATGTATGTTCAACTGATTGGTTTGTTAGATACTTATTTAGGATGATTTTTATGTGATCCTGCAATCTCTTTCCTACTTGCTTAAGATTTGGGTAAAATGACAAACTATCATCCGTCTATCCATCATTATCAAAATCTTATTTGCAGATCATAAATTTATTAATCTTTGTTTTCTTAAACTAATTTTAATGCATAATTGATTCTTTCTGCTGTTATATGTATTTGACTGTGTTTTGTGTTTCCTACAGTGACTTATCATATAATCAACTGGGAGGAAGTTTCCCTTCATGGGTTAGTGAACAAAATCTGAAAATGTATGTTGGAATATAATTAGAACTCTTATGTTTGTGACTTTTGTTTTGCTACATATTGCTTACTACTTTTTGTAGAACTAGAGTATTTCTGTTGCGTTCTATGATATTAGAGCTTTTTGACTGTCATTGGAGCAGATAGCTAAAGAAGATGGGAATGATTGGACAAACAAGTTCACAATGAGTCTCTGTTTTTTTAAATGTTAAAGCTCGATGATTGGACGATTGCATTGTGGAAGTACCATGCATGCTTTTCTGATAAGGGAGGTCTCCTCCCACTAGAGAGCTACTTTTCCTCAGAGGGAAGTAGGTCCTCCAAGGAGAAAAGATAGAGAAGAGAAGAATAAAGATGCCAAAAATAGATTTAAACTAAGCTAGATCTGTAAAAGAGACTTCTAGAACTTTCAAAATATGGTTTCTAATAGAGAATGGTTAGCTTAAATAAACAAAATCATCTTCATATAATAATAAGGCTAATGTATACTTCATTTATACTTTGCAGAGATAAGTGAAGGATGATACAACTGAGTCAGCAAGATTATCTGATCAGATCGGCAACATTGCAATTTACCAAACAAAAGTTAAAAATAAAAAATTGCAAACTGAAAATATTGAAAATTTTAAAAAAAATTGAGAAAAATGAAAATGTTATTTTCTAAAAGAATTTACATTCATAGTTTTGTAGAATATCTAACTTAAAAAAAACATGAAATTGAAATGTAAAAGATAAACTATATTAAGGATGATGATGTAAAAATTCATTAAAAAAATGTTATGTATTCATAAGTTATATGTGTTATATAATAACCATCAATCAAACATACAAAAATATTAATGAACTAAATAAATGCTTTATGTGTCTACAAAAGAATTAAACCTTATCCACCTGTAGCTTTGAAAATAATGATGATCTCATTGTAGCTCAAATGCTTCTTTAATTGTTACACAAGTGAAGTATCAGATAATACAAAACAAGAAAAGATATAGTTTATTCAAAGTCAGTGCCTATTTATTTTTTTAAGAGCTTATGTGCTACTCCTTTCCTCTCCTAGTATGGTTTTCTCTCTATTTTACTGGTGGATGACAAATGTAACAACGATTGTATACAGCAAACACAATGATTATAATGAATAGAAAAGACAATCAAAGCAACATTTCTTATTCACATGTTTTATTAAACCTTTCCTTCCATCTTGACTTTGCTATTTTTCATCCCTTTCTTTCTACCGTTTTCCTTGAGGTAATTAAATTGTCTAGAATTGGTCAAAGTTGTTCAATCCAATTGAGTTCAATTAGTTCTAGGCAATTCTAACTAAAATCTGCCTTTATGGTTGAGAAATCTGTCAAAATTAGTTCTGTCATAGACATACCATTATGGATCAAGTGTTTCAAAATCAGTAAATTCCACAAACTGCCTTCTGGGCTTCTCCTATTTATTTTGGTTAGCATCGTATGATTAAACCCAATTAAACTGAATCCAATTCGAACTACGAATAGTGCCATCCTCAATGTGCTATTATCCTAGCCCTTTGCTTAGGAAACAACCCCAGATTGCTGCAGAAGGTGCTCATAGCATTTGTGTAACAGATCCCATACTGAATCATTAGTAGACATGGCACTTGAGGTCCATTTCTTGTCCTAAACTATATATGAATAAGGCCGGTTCAACCTTGTGCTGAAGTTGGAAGCCTAATAGATTCTAGCAAGGGGCAGCCATGCCCAAATTTGACTTTGTCCTATATCATTGCTGATGATGTTGTGGTCAACATCGAGTCTTTGATCAAATTTTCCATTGAATTAAATCCAAGGTCAAAGATAAAGAAGATCAAGTAGACACCATAAATGAAATGGTGTATGTACAGGGCCCATTAAGCCATCTGATCACTATGGTCTGAGGCCAGTTTATACCTATAAAGCCCCAAGCAAATCCAACCTAGACCGGGTAAGAAGTGTATTGTATAAGTATTTTTATTATTATAGCTAAATAAAATTTTATCAATGAATCATTTATTTTGAGGGAAATGTATTATTTCATTGGAATGTATAAAACATGTAGAAGGAAATGTATTATCAATCATGTAGAAGGGAAGTCTATCGACTTGAGGTGCACAGCCTAAATTCAACAACATGCCTGCAATAAATTTCTTCACCTATAACTTCTAACACCAACTCCAATCAAAACGACAAAGAATCGTAAACACTACCATTACAAAGAAAAAAGGTAAAATACAATGCCTTTAGAAAAAGAGATGATGGAATGACCATTCATAAACTAGTGATTCAGTTAAGAGAAAGCATGATCTTCTTTTGCTTCAGAAGCAAGAATTTATCTGTCAAGCATGATTATTAAATAGGAATCTTTGAGCTGATACATAAATGTTAGACAACATGTATTTAAATATACAACATGATCAAATCTCTCCTTCTGGACTTGTTTATCCAGCACTTAATTATATGAGTTGTATGCCCTTTTTCTTTCTGAATTCCGATACACAATTCTCTTTGTAGACCTTAGGAACTGCAGTTACTGACTTCTACATTTTCTTATTACAGAAATTTGGTAGCCAACAACTTCGTGATTAGTGGTTCCAATAACAGGTACTTACTACCATCAATGGTATTCATTGAATGTCCACATAATTCTATCTTTTAGAGTCATCACTAATTTGTTGTGTACAGTGTTCTGGCGTCAGGATTAAATTGTTTGCAACGAGATATTCCTTGCAATCATAGGGTACCCATTTGTAAGTTCCCTCTTTCCTTACCATGAGTTTGTTTCATTTAAGATATTGTTAGCAATAACTACAATCTGAAGTTCTGAACTGTATTAATTGCTGGTTAACAGATTCCTCATTTGCAATAAATTGTGGTGGTAATAAAACCGTCACATCTTCTGATGGGACTCTGTACGAAATTGATGGAAGAACTCTGAGTAGTGCTTCTTATTATGTGACCGAAACAAACAAGTGGGCAGTTAGCACTGTTGGAAGCTTTCAAGATGCCTCAAATGCTGAATATACTCTATACAGTTCATCCCAGTTCCAGAAAACTCAAGAACCAGAGTTATATCAGACTGCAAGAATTAGTCCCTCATCTCTTAGATATTACGGGCTCGGCCTTGAGAATGGAAATTACACAGTCATGTTGCATTTTGCGGAGACACAGATATTTGATCCACCTACTTGGAGAAGTACTGGAAGAAGAATTTTTGACATTTATATCCAAGTAAGCAACTGACATGTGTGTTTTTGGATATGTGCCGAGAGTGACTGCATAAACAAAAACTCATGGGCATGCTTTTAGGATATAAAGAAAGAAAATGAAGCATTTGATCCTGCTTATTGTTTGAACTGAAGCATGCAAAAATTCTTTGTGAATGATTTTTGCTGCATCTGAGTTTCTTGTGCTTCATTTTTCTTTTAATTTTCAGGGGAATCGTGTGTTGAAGGATTTTGACATAAGAGCTGAAGAAAATTCCTTTACGGCTGTTACTAGAAAGTTCATTGTTCCAGTGACAGATAACTTTCTCGAGATTCATTTCTTTTGGGCTGGAAAAGGTACTTGTTGTGTGCCTGATCAAGGTTATTATGGGCCATCTGTCTCGGCAATCAGTGTCAATCCTTATGGTATGCAAAGATTCAACATCTCACTTATTCGGTTGATCACCATACCAGCTTCTTATTTTATCTGTTACTTTTCAGATTTCATTCCTACTGTTAGCAACGAGCCACCATCTAGTGCATCAAAAAATAGTAACAAGAGTACTATTGTTGGCATTTTTTCTGGCATTGGAGCTTTAGTTCTACTTATTGTCTTTGGGATTTTGATCTATTGGCAGAGGCAAAGACTCAGCAAGGATGATGAAGATGGTACAACTTTTTCTTCTATATCGATATTTATATATATGCATAAAAGCTTCAGAAGTCAAAGGGTAGTTCATGAACTTTGACCCCTTGAAACTATATAATGCAGAATTACTAGAAATGAGTTCCAGGCCAGATACTTTTAGTTATGCTGAACTGAGAAGTGCTACTGAAGACTTTGACCCTTCCAATAAACTAGGAGAGGGAGGGTTTGGTCCAGTATTTAAGGTGAGCATCTTTTTCAATTTCTGCAGATGCACCAATGCATGTTGGAAATATGTTACTATTTTTATGGTAACAACTATAAAGTCAGAACTTAAATTCTGAAAATCATCCATTCATTTGCTGAATATTTGAGCTAGAAGGATCAAAGATCATGTTTAAAAATTGGTATCAAAAGGACTTGAATTTACAATAACAGAACTTAAATTTAGAAAAGCCAGAACTCAAAAGTCTGAACTTCAATTTTGAAAAGCCAGAACTCAAAAGTCAGAACTTATTTCTATGGTAACAACTTATAAAGTCAGAACTTAAATTTCGAAAAGCAGCCATCCATTTGCTGAATATTTGAGATAAAAGGATCAAAGATCATGGTTAAATGTGTTCATCTGGGTTTACACCAGCAATGGTGATACCTATCTGAAAATTGGCATCAAAAGGATGGATATTTTATTTCTTACGTTTGTTATAAATGCATGTGAAATTTAAAATTGTAGCTAACAACTAGTGAACATACAGAGTTTAGCATGAAAAATATTGTACATCTGGAATGTCTTTATGACCTGCTTCAGTGATGTTTAGGCAATTGTTTACTGCTAGCATCAGTTGTATTCTTTATTCGATACTTTTATCAATTTTATGTAATAAATTAAAATCCTTTATGGGACCAATTAATCAAAATCCTGTACTTCAAGTTTCACCAGTAGGTTCTCAGCATCAATTTGTTGCTTCTTTACTAGAAGGATGGAGAATCTTGTTTCTCCAATTATCACATCATCAGAAGAAAGAACTGATCCAAGATCAAAATACTAAATTTGTGTATCAGCATACAAGACTATTGTACACATCAAGAACATGGTGTTCAATTATTGGTGGTGTCAATGCAGAGTCTACTTTTTATTGCAGGGAAACCTTGTTGATGGAAGAGTTGTGGCTGTGAAGCAACTCTCCATAACTTCTAACCAAGGAAAACACCAGTTCATGACAGAAATTGCAACAATATCTGCAGTGCAGCACCGTAATCTCGTGAAGTTATATGGTTGCTGTGTCGAGGGAGGCAAAAGGCTTTTGGTCTATGAATATCTAGAGAACAAGAGCCTTGATCAGGCAATCTTTGGTACATTCTTGAAATCAACATTTTAAATGAAAGAAAAAGAAAAAAATCAGAAACTTATTTTGATATCTGACCTTTTCTACTTTAATATTATTATTTGCTAACCTTGTGAGCATGTCACCACAAAGTCAGCTATTCATGTCATTGCTGTTACAATTCAGGTAGGAGTAATCTGCACCTAGATTGGTCTACCCGCTCCGAAATATGTTTGGGCACGGCGAGAGGTCTAGCTTATCTCCATGAGGAGTCGAGGGTACGAATTGTACACAGAGATGTTAAGGCCAGTAACATTCTCCTTGATGCTGATTTATATCCCAAAATATCTGATTTTGGCCTTGCCAAGCTTTACGATGACAAGAAGACTCACATCAGCACAAGAGTTGCCGGTACAATGTAAGAAAGATCCATGCAACATTTGCATAATCTTCTTATTTTATCTATTTATGATGCATCGATTTGTTTTTTGTTTTAACTTCAATTATGTCATCTAAATATTTTGATTTGCAATTTGTATCATGTTACAATGGGATAATTGTATTTAATTTTTTTAAGAGGTTATCTTGCACCGGAATATGCTATGAGAGGGCATCTCACGGAAAAGACTGATGTCTTTGCATTCGGAGTTGTATGTCTGGAAGTACTTTCTGGGAGATCCAATGCAGATCAGAGCCTTGAACCTGCAAAAGTTTATCTTCTTGAATGGGTGGGTTGCTAAGTTTTATCAACTTTGCAAACTATCGGTTGCATAGAATTTATACTTGACTCTTTCAGTTGGATAATCTACTATGGAAAACGAATAAACCATGCTATTAAGCATTGTACTTACACCTTGATATATGATCTGAACCTTTTTTGTCCATGTTTTATAGGCTTGGAATCTACGTGAGAAGAAGTGTGAATTGGAACTATTGGACCCAACATTGTCGTCATACGATGAAGGACAGGCGATCCGTCTTATTAACATAGCTTTGTTGTGCACTCAAGCCTCTCCTTTGCTACGCCCTTCCATGTCGCGGGTGGTGGCCATGCTGACAGGGGATCTTGATGTAGCTGAAGTCAAGTCAAGACCTGGATACCTTATAGACTGGCAGTCCAATGACAGCAGTAGCATTCCAAGTGGATTCTTCAAGCCTTCAACATCCGGAAATCCGGAGACCAGCACATCAAACACAAGCATGCTGAACGACACCGAAAGAACGCCTTCACCTTCCCAACCAATTTTAGATGAATCCATCGATGAAGGAAGGTAGCCTATGCACTGCAACTACTACTACTACTTTGAGCATGCAATTTAGACATTGATAATTACATCGAAGCGTGGCTTGCTTTCCTCGGTGTTTTAACCGAAATAGGTTCTCTTTGAGGTTGACCGAGGCAATAAGTGATGAAAATAATAGAAGATAAGAACAATTATTGAAGAAGAGAAGAAGCTTTATTTAGAAATGAAATAGCTTTTGACTTCAATACATTAACATGTTCCCTCTCCTATTTATACAAATTAGGAGAAAGGATTTCTCAAAACAGAATAGAGGATTTTTCTCAACAGAATAGAGAGATTTCCTCATATAGTTAAGGAAATCTTATCTTCTATCATGCCCCCGCAAGATGGTGCTCCTGATAAGGATACCAATCTTGGATCAATGCAAATAATGGTTTACAAGCAAGTGACTTTGTGAGTAGAGCAAGAGCAGATCGCTGCTACTGTTGCGATTGTTGTTGCTATGAGGGCATAGGCGTTCCCTTCGTTCTCCTTAAGTCCGCCCTTCGTTCTCCTTAAGTCCACCGTCTTTTGGCAGATCAACGAAGGCAGCGAAGGCTACTGCGGTGAGGAAGATGAGGATTGGCCGTGGAGCCTCTTAGGAATGTGGCTACAGCGACGTTGGTCGCTGGCCGAAGACAAGGGCGAAGCTTCGCTTTTCTCAACGACGTTAGTCGCTAGCCAAAGGCAAGAGCGAAACTTCGCTTTTCTCACTGCTCTGATACCATGATGAAAATAATAGAAGATAAGAACAATTATTGAAGAAGAGAAGAAGCTTTATTTAGAAATGAAATAGCTTTTGGCTTCAATACATTAACATGTTCCCTCTCCTATTTATACAAATTAGAAGAAAGGATTTCCTTAAACATAATAGAGGATTTTTCTCAACAGAATAGAGAGATTTCCTCATATAGTTAAGGAAATCTTATCTTCTATCAATAAGCAAGGTTGTTAATGTCTTTGAAGTGTGAAGAACTATTGAAACTGCATTCCTCTTTAGTGAATCTTGGATGTGAATTTCTTCCTAGTATTTTATTTTGTCTAAATGTCATATAAATCGAGCAAAAATCTCATCTTTTGTATTCATAAAAAAAATGGACGATTGGTGGATTCAAGGCGTGTAAGGGATACAATGGATGTGAATGGTGTGCCGTGAAAGAGACTGGTTGTAGTTCCATCGAATGCACTGAAATGGCCCACTGAGTCCATTGAAGGAGACAAATCGTCCCTTGAGAAGAGATCTAATGTTCTCTCGACAAAGATCTAACGATAAATTATTAAAATCTTTATCAGTTGATTTAATCGATATCATATTATTAAAAATATGATTTTTTTTTCTATAGCTTTTAGAAGGAATATATTGAAGTCTTTATTTATCGTGGGAGAAGACATGGCTTGATACCATCTACGCTCGGATAGAGGGAAAGATGCTTCTGCTGCTGCAAACAATACCTGCTAAATGCTATATTAGAAACACCTGCTTTCTGCTTCCTCTGCCTCTTCTGCTTTAAATCTTCCATCAAACTCAAACGAGAAGGTATGCGTGCATGCTTATGAGCTCCCTGCAATCTTTTAGCACGAGACGAAGAAGAATACCTCTACGTGAGTATATTGACTGATGGAAACTGATCCGACTTTTAATCTGCCTTCAGCACGGATTCTCGCTTGGAGGCTGTCGACGTTGACTTGTCTCACTTTGACAGCTTAAAAACACACTATCTAATCAATTAATTTAACCGTTGACTATAGCGATGTAGACATGTCCATTAACAGACTGTAAATCTATTAGATTATTCTCCCTGCACGAGAAGAGGAAATCGTTGGAAGACAAATCGAACCGGCTAATGTCTGAACCGAACCTAAAATTGGAATCAGCGTCGCGAGACATCGTCAATAGGCTGTTGAGTTGACTTATTTATGAACGAATCAATTGTCTCGAAGGAGCACGGGTTTTGGTGGCTGTGCTTGCGGTTTGTGCGTCTTGCTTTTGCCCCGATCTGTTACCTTCTCTCTGGAGTTTCAGTTGCCCCTTCGAAGAATTGCCCATGAGTTCATTGCTGGAGACACAAGTCATCCTCTGTGCAGCGAGATCTAATGCTCTGTCGACAGAGATCGAAAATAAATTTGAGATGGTTTGATAAGTATTTTAGATCTCAGATGGTAGTCAGTATCGATCATAAGGAGGTTACTGATGTGTCCTCTCACTGAGAGAACCTGGGAATGTAACTCGATATAATAGATGTAGACCAAAGATGCCAATTTGGTTGGCAGAAAATCCTGCTCACCTAATGCAAATCTGCTATCTATGGTTGTCCAGAAAGTGAGGCAGTTTGACAAGTTCATCAAAGGGTCATGTTCTTACAACATCTGGTGGTAAAGGTGGTTGTGCATATCTCCTATTTAGTTCTGACGAATTAATGGCTTATAATTTACCTGACATAAATTTCTTAAGAGTTTATCTGACATTTTGGCTTTGTATATGTCATGATCATTAATTGCCAGTCTTTTTGTGACATCTGAGAACCTTGATGGATACAGTGAACAGCTACAAGAGGACAATGCTGAAGAATCATAAATTCTTGAATAAGTTGTGACCATGCACAGAGGGCCAAGTTCCAAAAAGGTTACTAGCACTTTGCAAGTAATTGCTCCTTTTCATTTTCTTTTTTTGGCCCTTTGCCCTGTTGCTATTACCTTAATATTTAAGATGAAGCATGTGAACTTGGGGAAGCCGTAGTGATTGCTTATCATGAAAGGCTTGGGACAAAGGTGGTATATATCAAGATGTTTCTTACAGGTGACTGGTCTGAATTGGGAGAAAACTTGTCTCAGATTTGACAGTATATCAAGTTCAGTAGGTTAAGGTATTCTGCGGCCCAGTAGTAGATATATAACTTGGTTGTTGATGGTCGCTGATTCTTCACATATTCTGCCTTTTAAGAGTATATACAAAGATTAAGCTAGATGCTTCTCAGAATGTGTGAAAGACAGTATGCTAAATGCAAAGATCAAGCAAGAATGATGATAGAAAGTAGCTTGGATCAAACTCTCAATGCTTGCATCATTCCATGGATTGTGACAACCCACATATACTTTGCAAGTGCACCAAATAAGATGAGTCAAACTAAGTTTTGGAATAATCCTGCCATGGCACTTAACTCAGATATTACATGGTCTAAATTTCCAAAAAGTACTCAGAAGTTGTTGCTTAGGGTTGGAGGGTGACGACTCATATTAATTAATGTCATCGAACATGCTAAATATGAGATGAATTAGATCAAATTGTAATGCTATTGTTATGATATGACTGCTCGATGGCTCTGGACTAACCTGTATAAGAACAGTCTTTTTTGTGAAGAGTTAATCGAGACTACAAAAGGATACACTTGTTACAACTTTAGGCTTCACATCATGTCGAGGCTATTGCTCGTCATACTTATTAGGATCAAATCAAATCAGAAAGAATATTTGTCGATGTTCCCTTATCAAAGATAAGCAAGGGCATCAAATATACCCCGAGGGAATTCTACCAACAGGTAATCTCCACTTATCTGAAGATGCAGCTTTCTCAAAGAGAGACTTAGTATGTGTATCATGAACAATTACTTTGATCCTATCAAAAGAATTTTTTTTCTCTCTCGATATTCACAACTCATTGGAATATTTTATTTTTATGAATATTAGAATCATTTATACTGTTAGTTAGTCTTTAATTTCTCCTTGTCATTTGGAAATAAATTACCTAAGAGAATGTCATGATACTTTCCTGCTTGTGCTTAGTCTCTTTTTTCAACATATATTCTGTCAATGTAGTTTCACAAGGTATGGGGACAGCTCATGAAGACTGGTTATCAAAGCTCATGCTTGGCTCATCAGGTATCTTTCCTTTTACCGTCAATCACAATACTTTTCCTTCTTTCTTGCTTGTTCCGTGATTTTTTTTTTTTTCGGATGTCTTTTCTGCTGGTTGAGAGGTTTGCTTATTTATACACAAGACAAGTAACAAACTTGAGCTTGCACTCTCTTGACAAATACTACAGTCCAAATGAAGATTACATGCCCCATGAATTTGATATTCTTGGACCAGTATAGGAAAATCTCTCACAACTGCAGTCAGTGTAGATGGAACTGCGACCCGACATGAAATTGATGCATTCACAGGAAATCTCCTGGAGGTTTACATAATAGTTAGTCACCTTTCAAATGCTTTCTAACATGATATAACAAAGTTGTAGCTAAAGGTTAATACGGAAGATGATTCCAAAGAACATTAGTTGCTCATGAAGTGTTTGATTCTCAGATTTGTGCCAAAAATGGTGATTTTTTTTTTCAAACGAAAACATTCTCAAGGTTTGGTAGTGAAACTGTTCTATTTGATACCCTCGACGACTGTTGTGTTGCTTGGCAAAGTGAGAACATCTTTTTAAATTGGGAGCAGCGAACATAATGAATCACTACCTTTGCTCATATGCAGATGGAGATTGAAGTCTCAGATGCAGCTTGCTGATATCTTTTAAGACCACAGCATCACTTGCCTTTGCTAATATAATCATAACAGTTGCATTCTCCAAAGAGACATTTTTATCCACTAATTACATCGAAGTGCATATTTGACACACAATGCGCAAAATGGTTGATCTTTGCTTCATTTGAGGCAATCAGTTGCCATGCTTTTGATCCAAGGCATGAAAAGCCTGTTTAAGATCGATCTTGAGCTGGTCCTGCTGGCTCTGGGTGGATCTCCCTTGACATCTTGCTCTGTGGAAATGAATGATCGTCTCCACCCCGATGAGACCTCGTCGTGGTTGCTTGCTTTGACGACATCCGATCTTCCTCCACTGGCCTCACAAGACTGATGCTTGAAAGGCTATGCCGCCAGCCTCCAAGCAAAGCACTGTGCCATGAACCTGAAGACGACGTAAAACTGTTGGAACAATTCACCTCCCTCACCACCTTCAAAGGGTTCTCCAATGCTTTCAGGATGTGCCTCGCGAGCGGTCGCTTGGAGGGCTTCGGGTCGAGACAGGATTTTGCGACGACCGCCATTGCCCAAACCTCCTCCATGTGGTCCTCGTCCACGATAAGGGACGGATCCATGATCTTCGAAACAAGCTCTTTGTCAAAGGGAGTAATGTATGCCTGAGCGTGTTCCATCCATTTGTTTGTGGCAGCATTGTTAGAGCCACTGAGCCCAGGCTTTCCAGTGATCAGCTCCAGTAACACCTTCCCCAAGCAATATATATCATAAGCACTAGTTGCTGTAGACAAGCCTGCACATTCAACCAGAACATTTTAATGGAAACAACAAACACAAAATTGAGTTTTTTTTTCTTTCTTCATTTTAAGCAAGAATACATACCGGAAACAACTTGACGAGATGTCCTGCACATTGACGGAAGAAAACAAATTAATTAGAGATGAGTAACAGTTTGGAAACCATGAAGCAGAACAAATGAAGACAACTGGAATGGAGATATAGTAGTATCAAAGCAAACATTTGCATCCATGAGAAAGTTGAGAACAAAAAGACCTGATCATTTAATGAATACGCAACAATACATCTACGGTATGATTCATATATCCATTTGTGTTAGACATAGAACAAATGTCATGGTACTGGGCATCTACTCGCACATATGTTGTGTGTGTGGTGTGTGTGTGTTAAAATTCACAGCTCTACTTCAAAATAACCATTATTACCTTTGGTTACTCTTGGGAGTAGGAACATTAATCTCTATTTGAGGAGCAATACAATCAAGGGATGATACCTTAAACAGGACACCTTTCTTACACTTAAAACCTGATTGGTCCTAGCAAATAAACCATGATACATTTGAATTACATCTGGGATGAATGAATGAATGAATGAAAGACGACAAATTTCTCGAAAATAAATTACTGAAGTCCTAATAAGAAAGGGAAATTTTCTTTTTTGAACAAGTCCATGTCGTACAAGTTCTATCAACCCATATAGAAGAAACCATGTGTAAGCAATAATCGAGACTGGTATTCAGAACTTACTGTGCCGATCTGAAGATCCTGGTCAAGACATTCTGGCGGACATCAATCTGTTGAACACAAACTTCATTGAGGCTTCCGAGCCGCACTTCGTATTTATCATCAAGAAGAATGCTGCTGGCTTCAATATCTCTGCAGCCAAAACATGGAGTGATTGAGCTTATGATATTGTCGAAAGATGTATTTGAGATATGAATTCTCAAGACAATAATGCCAGCAGAAGTCAACACAAGAAGAGTTGTGATGTTTCTTCATGCAGATCATCAGTCAGTAAATTAGGAATGAAACTGAAAGCAAGATGAGATCATCCATACCGGTGAACCAGAGGAGGGTTATTGTCATGATGCAGAAAGCACAGAGCTTCCACAGCACCTACTGCGATCTTTAGCCTCTTTATCCAATCCAGTGACTGCAAACCATCCTCTAGCCCGGATTTCTTGTGCAGAGCAGTAGAAAGATCGCAATTTGGCATGTACTTGTACACGAGAAGCTTCTCGGTATCATTCTCCAAGCAGTGCCCAAGTAATGGAACCAATCTGCCACCCGAACAATCCTCGAAAAGTTTCAGTTCGGTCAAGAATGCTTCTCTTCTCACAGCTAGCAGACCGATCCTCTTCACCACCACCTCAACCCCATCTTCCAGAACACCATGATAGAGATCTCCAGAGTGACCATTCTTGATAAGGTTCATGCTGCTGAAACCCGACGTCGCCCTCAGCAGCTGCTCGTAGGTGAAGGCATCACCCGGAGCTGGCAAATTCACCGTCACTGCAGCAGAGGGTGAAGGCGTCGTGTTGGTGACACCGTCATCCGAAGAAAGTGGGTTCACCGGAGCTGCAACAGAGAGCGGCAACGTCGTGCCAGTGAGAGCACCATTCGAAGCTGACAAATTCACTGTGTCTGGAGCAGAAGGCGGTGGCGACGGCGATACTGCCGCCTCCTCTTCAGGAGCAGGCTTGCTGCCGGTATCCTTTCGGCCGTCGGAACGCGCTGCACATCTCGTCAGGTAACGCACAAGCACTGCAACCGCGACGGCGAGCAACGCCACCCCACAAACTACGGCTACCACGGCGTACCACCAACGCCATTCTCTCCGCCTGCCGGATGAAAGGGCTAAACGGAGACCTCTTTCCGTGTAGAACGTCTCACAGTCAGCAGGCTTTCTCTGGTCCCGCGCACTGCTAAAGCAATTAAAAGCAACAGAAGCATCGCTAAAGCCGACGGGTTCGCTTCCATCGAAGTAATTGGTCGAGAGATCCACCACTTCATATCTTTGTAGAATTCTGCTGGATTCAGAAGAAATGGACCCGTAGAAGAGGTTATTCGAGACGTTAAAGACGCCTCCTTTAGCGCTGCTATTGCGCGCGACGGCGTCGACCATGAGCATACCGGCGAGGTTGTTGAATGAGACATCCAGATGTACCAACTGCGCCAGATCCCAGAGCGAAGTGGGAAGACTGGACGAGAAGTTATTGTGGCCCAGCTTGACCGAACGCAAACGAGGAAGCCTCGAGAGGACGACCTCCGGCAGCGAACCGGAGAGCCAGTTGAAGCTGAGGTCGAGGGTGACGAGCGAGGATAGGCCGCCGAGCTCCGCTGGCAACGATCCCGAGAGCATATTCTTGGACAAAATCAGGGCATTGAGCTGCCGGAGCTCCCCTAGGGACGGCGGCACTGCGCCGGAGAGATAGTTGGAGGAGAGGTCGAGGTGGGTGAGGTTATGAAGCCCGGAGAATTCCACCGGGATCGACCCGGTGAGGAAGTTGCCGGAGAGGTCGAGGGCGGTGAGGTGGCCGAGCCAGCCCAGCTTCGACGGGATGAGACCAGAGGCGCCGGTTCCTGCGAGGGAGAGAACGGAGAGCGAGGAGACGTTGCCGAGGTCATCGGGGATGGGACCGGGGAGCGGGAAGCCGGAGGCGTCGAGGGAGGTGAGGTGGGTGAGGTTGAGGACGGCATCGGGAGCGAGGCGGGGGACGACGTGGCCGGCGCGGGCTAACCGGTTCGGTCGGAGGCCAGTCAAGTTAAGCTCTTCGACCCGATTGGACCGGCAGACGACGCCGGTCCAGGAGGAGCAGGGATCGGCTTGAAGCCTCCAGTCTTTGGCGCGCACGGCGAGCGAGGCGCGAAGTTTGAGGAGCGCGTTGCGCTCGGTTTGCGGCAGAGCCGAGCAGGGTACATCGAGGAAGCAACGGAAGCAGAAGAAGAAGAAGGAGAAGAAGCAAACCAAGGGGAGGCGCACCGGAGACTTCATGTGGGAACTCGTGAGTCCTAACGAACGGTGCTCGGAGCCATCAACCTACCGAAGGATTCGTGCAAGGCAGAAAGTCCGTCAGCCTCTCCGTCACCGGGGAAAGGAGTGATGGTGGCAGCGGAGGGAAGAAGCCGAAGTTTCAATAGAATTGATCTGTTTCTCCGTCACCGGGGAAAGGAGTGATGGTGGCTGCAGAGGGAAGAAGCCGAAGTTTCAATAGAATTGATCTGTCTATGCTTCTGCTTGATATCTTGACTGAGCTTAGACTTGGGAGGGGAGAGGGAGGGAGGAACGATGAGCATGCAACGACACCATGAACGTGTGTTATATGATGGTAGCCGCGTGGGGACGTGGTAAAGGTAGGACATCGTTAGCTGGATTCAGAAGGAGACGTTTAACTTGGACGGCAGTGTCGACCGAGTCCAATTTGTTCTGTTCGCTGGTGGAGAAGCGAGCGAGCAACGCAGGCGGGGAAAGAAAAATCCCTTTTTCTTTTTCTTTTTTGCATTTGGGGTGTGTTTAATTTTTTTTATTTCGATTATATATATATATATATATACTTTAAAGCGCAGCTTCATATCGTAACCCAAGTCGTGGCTTTCAGGATCTAATATTAGGTCGTAGACTTTCATGACCTAATATTCACTAAGTCCTGCTTTAAGTCAATACCCGAGTCAATTTTAATAAATTACTCTTAATCATCATAGTTTTTCTTTGAGTAATTGTTTACTCATTGGAGGAATCGTAGGTGACGTGACTGCCAAGAAGTACTTATTTTTAAATCAAAGAGTTTCTACTACTTTTAATTTATATATGATCTTCATCAGATTTATTAATATATTATTGTACTACATAGATATTGTATTCAAATTCACACGTGAACGTTATCTACATTAGTTGATATAATAATTTTTCTATTAAAAATATTATTTTTTTTATTTTTTTAAAATTCAGTCAAACTATTAAATACATCAAAAAAATATTTTTTTCAAATAAAAAACAATGTAAACTTAATCTAAAATTAAATGAACAAGCAAATTATTAGAGTTTCTTCTTACTGTACGGTGGACACCAAAGTTTGATTGTAAAACTAAACGTAGCATTAAAAGAAAAAAAGAAACCGTCAACAAAACGTGAAAATGATAATAAAAAACAGTCGGCATGACTTATTTTGTGGATATATATATATATATATATATATATATATATATATATATAGGAAATTTCCTTGACCGCGTTACGGTAAGACGAAGACGGGCGCGTCGGCTGTTACTGAACCGTCGCTTGGTGGTGGTGGTGACCGGAACCTAAATTTCCGAGTAATTTCTCTTATGGAACAGCAAGAAGTAGACACCACATCCAATGGGAACAAACATCACACCGTGACCGACCACTGAATGGTGCGACGCATTTGCCCCATCGACTGTACCCGTTCAAACTTTGTTCCTCCCTCCTCTTGTAGACTTCGTGCCGATATGTATGTCCCGACTCGGGTACCCAACGTGGATAGTCCGACGGTTGGCAAACATAACATCCGAAACGTTCACCGAACCCCACCGCGACGCGCCAAATCATTACTAGAAGTCACATGTTTATTGGGACAAAAGCCCAATTAATTCTTCCTACGCAGTGATGATAGTGAGGAGAGTTGGTTGGACAAACTCGAATCATAGAGCTGCAGCGCGTCAAAACACGTTCGCTGACGGCTCCATCACTGAGCCAAAGTAACGTAGACGATTAGCGTTAAGTCGTTTTCCGTGTGATTGAATCGTATCTCCTCCACCCAACTAGTGGGCAATTCGGAACAAAAAAGGACGGCCAGGTTTCCTTCCGCTGGCCCGCACGTGAGCGTGACATGCTTGGATTATGTGTCAGCATGACTCTCTATGGAATTGGGACGACTGACCGAGTCAAACGATTCACTACGAGACAAATGAATTGATGTCGCAGAAAATCCAACTGGCATTTAAGATCGGAAACGGCCACAGCATTATTAATTTTCTCGAAGACTTGAATATTTCATTAGCTAATTGAGACTTCGATTCGGTACGTGTTGAGATTGAATGTTTACGTTCTTAAAATGAATAAATGAATGAAATCTCAAGATTACATAGAATCCCAAGTTAACAGAAGCATGGAAAACAAGGAATTCGGCCTCGCTGGGGGTTTATTGGGGCTGAGCCCTATTTGTTTAGGTATCCGACAGGAACGTGTAGCACGAGTTGGCATTAGTCTGAATTCCAATTTAAGACCTGCTAATGACTAGTTCATGTACCAACATATAGTTGACTCTATCTTTGAGTCTACTCTTCTCCTAATCTATATCCAAGACTAACTCGGTTACAACGTGAGTGAGTTACCTTAGACTTTTTGTGACTGCGATCTATGGAGGTCGAAATATACTGATGGAAAACTAGCAAGCTATCCATATAGAACCAAGCCGCCGTATTGCGTCTTGAGAACAACCATTGACATCTCTCATTTGGTTTTGTGTTAGCTCGAAAGGTCATGATGAAAGTTTGAGTTCATCCTCTCTTTCGGTGTCTTCGTTCGTAAGGGTCGTCGATATGATTTGTGCTTGGAGAACTATTGATGAGAGTCACCTTCTTTTTCATGTTTGGTAGCATGGCTAGTTTCACCCCATGGAGACGTGACATCCAAGCTATAACATTATTGATTTAAAAAAGAAAAAAGTTTTATCATTTAACATTTCATTTAAAAAAAACTTTATATAGATATGATATACATGCGACTTTTTCTCTTTCTTTCAAAGTAAATTTTTTTTTTAAATATCTCAACATAATAAAGTAAATTTCAAAGTAAAAAAATTGAAAAAACTTAGTTAAACTTAGATATAAATGATGGAATCATCCCAATAATTTTTCGTTTCGATTAAATCTGTTTCGTAAAGGTAATAACTTGGAAGCGTAGTGACTAAGTAAAGCAGTTTACAGTACGTAAATAACAATAATAGAAATGTAAACTAGATTTTAGAGTGGTTCGGTCGTCGTGACCTACATCCACTTCGCTGATTCATCTTCCGTCAAGGCCACCGGCATCCAATATCGATATTCCTTTAATAGACGAAGATCAACCTCCCCTCTTCTTTTATTTACAGGTTTAGGAGTCAACCTTTATAAGCACTCACTCATCTCTCAAGCTATTCTAACACGACTATAGGAGAATTCTCACAAAAGATTTATACAGCATTTTTTCACTTTAAATTTTCTGTGCTTGTGTATGTTAACCATGGATGAGAGGTGAATTTATAGGCTTCAAGTTGATTCAAACTTGGAGCCTAAAAATATCTCATCCCGAGTTTCCTAGGTACGGACGGTACCATCGCCTATGCTAGGTAGTACCACCGCTTATGTTGGGCGATACCATCGCTTGACACCTTGCCAAGGGTGGTACGATCTCTTAGACTAGCGGTACCATCGCTTGATATAGTCTCGGGGACTGTGCCACGATAATGCCACTTCTCGGGACACTATTTGGGCTTCTAATTAGGCCAAACACAGTCCTTACATGAGCCCAACTAGCCCATAATTGGGTTGGCTCAATTCCAATCTCAATTACATGCTAACTACGATTCCTAAAACATATTCTAAGCTAAACAAGTATGTAAGTCTAGTTTCTTCCGACGAGCTTCCAGCGAACTTCCGACGATCTCTCGGTAATGTTCTAACAGACTCTTAGCAAGCTCCTAGACTTCACGAATATCTTATTGGCGAGTTCCGACGAGCTTCTTTGGCAAGCTCTTAGACTTCTCGACTGGTTCCTGCAGAACTTTCGATAAACGTTTGGACTTCCGACGAACTCTCGAACTCCTAACGAAATCATGTCTTTAACTTCGGAACTTTATTTTGCTTTATGCCTTGCTATCGTAGTTAATCCTACACATATAAAAACACACTTCGATCTAGATAATCAATACTAAGCATTAATCATGTTATCCGACATGTCATTAGTCCCTCGACGCTTCGTCCGATTCTTCGGCGCATCATCCTCTCTTGTAGCCTATTGCCCAATCGGCCAGTTGACTCCGCAACTATGATATCCTTGGCGTAATATCCACTCTTCTTGGCCTGATGCCCGAAGCCTTCTGTCGATACATCGACCGATCATCCAGCCTAACATGATTCTTCCTGCATTAATTGTCTCATCATGATCGAAGCATCATGCATCACTCAAAATGTAGATTAAATCATAAACACTTATCAATTGGTTTTACCATCAAAATTTGAGATTCAATAAATAATACTATCAATATTTAGTTGATAATGTTCGCTTTAAGCTTATTGGTTACTAAAAGGGCTAATATTATTTAGGTTGAGCTCTTGTTTTTTTTTGGGATAGTTTTGACGACCAACATGAAAATACATTGATTTGTGTTTCATGTGCTTAAGCGTAATTGCGAAAAAAATTTGATAGGATTTTAATGATCATAACTATCATTGTGTGGGGTGTCTTCCATGGATTCGGATTCTTACATTCCTCGTTTACTCATGTCTAAAATGAGAAACTCAAGAATTGATGGTAAAAGGTCTTATGCATAATATTATGAGCATCAGAGATTGATATCTATGAATCGATAGTTTTATATCTATTAATTAGTCCATAAGCTGTGGGATGAGGATTTTTTACTGTTCTACTTGACTTCTCAGTTCTCCAAATGGTTTTTTGAATCGATGAAACATTGTTGTTTCTCATGTTATCGGGTTTGACATTGAACATGATCGAGCATGATTTGCAGTCATCATTTGTCCTTTTACTGCTTTATTATTTCATATAATATGTGAGCTTTGTATGTTAATACTAATCTTTTTTTTTTAGAGTTGCACCCCTTATCTATAATTGGCATTTGGCTAATGTTCCTAAGATATTTTTTTTAAACAAATATAAAATTTATTAAGTAGTTAAACAAGCACCTTTAAAAATCAAGACATCCGAAACTAGAATCTTCGATAGATGAGAGAAAAAGTTCTCATCCCATACATACGACATGCACTTTACGTGCTCTAACTTGTCTAAATATATGATCGGAGAAATTTTGAAAAACACTTCGTTAGCTCATATTAGGAAGACCAGCATGCAATACCGTCACACAAAAACTATTAAGACTATTAGTCTTGTTTGTTAGAAATCAAATAGTGTTGATTTATCAAATTCAGACTAATCAAAGTTAATGTATCAATTCAAAATATAACCGAAATCAAATTCAATATATAATATGACTCTTTCTGTCATCACTATTCTCTTATTTCATTTTCTTTAACATGTCTATTTTAGTCCATATAATTTTGGTGATAAATCACTTAGGCCCTTATTAATCGTATCTAAAATAACTCATATATTTTAAAAAAACATAACGTATAAGTTCCTCATATCAAATTTGAGTTAATAGACGTTAGACTATGCTTACGTGACATGTTGACTTACAATAAACCATTAATATAATGATACATATAATTTTAATTTAAAAAATATTAATATCTATTTTAGCTCTTATGATTTTAGTCATGAACTACTTAAGCCTTTGTGATTTACTTATGTCTAAAATAACTCTTATATTTTAAAAAACATAGCATAGAGCTATTCTCATCAAGTTTGAGTTAATGGACATTAGAGTTTGCTTACGTGACATGACATGTTGACTCATAATAAATTATTAATATAACGATATATATAATTTAAGTTTTAAAAAAATATTTAAGATCCATCTTATTGAAGAAGATGAAGTGACGGATGCCATAATGACGGACAACGGCGAAGAGAGACTGGAGGTAAAGGTGAGAGAGAGTTGGACCACCACATTATAGGCATGACGGGTGAGGGCACATGAAAGAACGAGTTGAGAGGTGATGGGGATGAAGACGCTCATGAGGAGGAAAAGGGACCAGGAGACCATCGTGTGCCTAGCATCGAACTCGTCAAGACACATTTACTTGAGGTAGGACTGAAAGCTCTTGAGTTCATCATAAGTGCGAGAGAGGTTGCGTGCATATAATGTCTTGCTAGGCAGCAACAACTCGGTGCTACTAGTGGTGTTCGATTCCACGATAATGCCTCATACTACCGTTAATGATAGTTTAAGTTTTTTAACTTAAATTATATATATTATTATATTAATAATTTATTATGAATCAGCATGTCACGTAAGTAAACTTTAACGTCTTTTAACTGAAACTTAACGGGAGAGTAATATATACTATATTTTTTAAAATATAGAGGTTATTTTAGATACGAACAAACCATAAGGACTTAATTAGTTCATAACCATAATCACAATGGCTAAAATGGATATTAATCTTTTCTAAAATTTAAATTATATATATTATTATATTAATAATTTATTGTGAGCTAGCATATCACATAATCAGACTATAACGTCTATTAACTCATATTTAATTAGATTATATGTTATATTTTAAAATATATATAAATTATTTTAGACACAAGTAAATCATAAATAGTATGACCAAAATTACATGATATAAAATAGACTTTAACTCGTTGATGTCTCTCTTTTTTTTAACACTAACATAAATAAATCAAAACGAAAACGCTTTATAAAAATAAAAAAAAAACTTTTGAGAATTTACCCTATATTTTTTCCTCTAAGGTATGCAGTATTTTCTAATCTTGTTAGTTGGAATTAGTCTCTTAAATTAAATTAAATTATTTCTGATTAAAGTAGATGGTAGCGGGTCTTGCGTTGAGGTGTCCCATCGGTTGTCATGACGTGCCCGTCTAACCAACGTAGACCAAGACCGAAGCGGAACCCCAGAAGGTCCGCCATAACCGTCGTATGTAGAAGGCTAGTTACGATGTATCACACCGCATCTTCTCGCCAACAATCTCCACGCGGCATTGTCCGTCAGATCCACATCCATCTAGTGGCAAGAGAATCGTAATTTTTGTACGGCGGCGAGTCCATTTGGAATTCGAAATCGAATTCAGGCGCCAAAAATAGACGTTAAACCTTCGACGTGGGCGGTTAACCAATGGCCAGATCAGCTTAACAAACCACGGTAAGCTAACCCCGGTTTAGGAGGGGAAGCCCTAGCATCGCGCTCCGCCACCCCCTCTGTCCTATAAAAGGCGCTCGAGGGACGCGAGGGCTTGCAGACAACCTTAGGCGTCTTAGCACACGCCTGCTCTCTACATTTACATTTGCTCTCTCTTCTCTTGATCTACCTCTTCTTGTTTTTTTTGCTTGGATCGGCGAAAATGAGAGAGTGCATCTCGATCCACATCGGGCAGGCCGGGATTCAGGTCGGCAACGCCTGCTGGGAGCTTTACTGCCTCGAGCATGGCATCCAGGTTCGATATCCTCCTTCTATCGGTGGTTGATCTATTTGTTCTCTTTCATCATTCGTTTTAGGCATTATAAGTGTCAGATTAGTAGATCTGTCACACATTGTTCAGATCTATGAAATTTCGGTGGTTAGTGGTTGTATCCTGAGTTCTTGCAGTTTAATTTGTGTTTCCTGACGTATTTTGGCCTTTTTTTCGCTTGATCTCACTTATTGAGCGGTAGATCTGTACTTGCGTACTTAATGTATGGATCTGGAGTGTTAATAGCTATTTCTCAGATCTTCACAGGCTTCTTGGTTTTGGCGCTTTGTTCATTGTTTATTATTTGATGTTCTTTAGTTCTGATATATTTTGAGGCTAATGGACGAACGTAAGTAATGATCAATGTATGTACGTTTTCAACAAATATTTACTCATTAAAATGTCAGATAAGGCGCATTTGATCGTTGAAGGACAATAATCTCTGGTCTTGGACATGCAATAGGTGTAGTGTAAATATGGGTTTCAGTAGGCATGCTAATTATTCGAACACTGTAGAATGTATTCTTTTCGCGGTTTTGTGAACAGATAGTACTCTTTTCAGAATGCACTTGCAACATTTGTTTCTTCGTATACCAGATCGTGTCTACATGGTCAGATCTGGATTGCTAATATGAAATAATCGTAGATCTGTGAAATTTATGGCTTTATTCATCAACTCTCTCTTTCCTGCCAATTTCAAGCAATATGATTATTATTTAGAGGTGTTTGTATAGTATTTTCCTTGCACAATCAATGCATAGATTTTGCTAGCGTTTTTGTTCCCAAAACATTGTAGATCTGGTCCCAAGCAATGCATGTTGTTTGCCTGTGTTGATACCGCCCACTTGTGCAGCCTGATGGCCAAATGCCTGGTGACAAAACCGTTGGTGGCGGTGATGATGCCTTCAACACCTTTTTCAGTGAGACCGGCGCTGGAAAGCATGTTCCTCGTGCAGTCTTTGTCGATCTGGAACCCACCGTCATCGATGAAGTAAGAACTGGAGCTTACCGCCAGCTCTTCCACCCTGAGCAGCTCATCAGTGGCAAGGAAGATGCTGCGAACAACTTTGCTAGAGGCCACTATACCAGTAATTATCTGATCCATCTTCCCATCATCTTTGTAGTGAGTTACGCAATTCCAGTGATGTTTACTGACATTTGTGCGCGTATTCCTGCAGTCGGCAAGGAAATTGTGGATCTCTGCCTCGATCGCATCAGGAAGCTCGCAGACAACTGCACTGGCCTTCAAGGATTCCTTGTTTTCAATGCTGTTGGAGGAGGAACTGGCTCTGGCCTTGGCTCTCTCCTCCTTGAGCGCCTCTCTGTCGACTACGGGAAGAAGTCGAAGCTGGGGTTCACGGTCTACCCTTCACCTCAGGTCTCCACCTCGGTGGTTGAGCCCTACAACAGTGTCCTGTCCACTCACTCCCTTCTGGAGCACACTGATGTGGCTGTTCTTCTTGACAATGAAGCAATCTATGACATCTGCAGGCGATCTCTCGACATCGAACGCCCCACCTACACCAATCTCAACCGTCTTGTTTCTCAGGTCTATTATCCCTACCTAATGAATACTTAAATATTTTTCGGCAGTAAACGTGATGAAGTTTGCTGTTACACAGGTCATTTCTTCTTTGACTGCGTCGCTGAGGTTTGATGGCGCGCTGAATGTTGATGTCACTGAGTTCCAAACCAATCTGGTCCCATATCCAAGGATCCATTTCATGCTTTCATCGTATGCTCCCGTCATCTCCGCTGAAAAGGCCTACCACGAGCAACTCTCTGTTGCCGAAATCACCAACAGTGCTTTCGAGCCCTCTTCCATGATGGCCAAGTGTGATCCCCGCCATGGGAAATACATGGCTTGCTGCCTTATGTACCGTGGAGATGTGGTGCCCAAGGATGTCAATGCCGCTGTTGCTACCATCAAGACCAAGCGGACCATCCAGTTTGTCGATTGGTGTCCGACTGGATTCAAGTGCGGCATCAACTATCAGCCACCCAGTGTTGTTCCCGGGGGCGATCTGGCCAAGGTACAGAGGGCTGTGTGCATGATATCCAACTCCACCAGCGTCGCTGAAGTCTTCTCACGTATCGATCACAAGTTCGACCTCATGTATGCCAAGAGGGCCTTCGTGCACTGGTATGTTGGCGAGGGCATGGAGGAAGGGGAATTTTCCGAGGCTCGTGAGGATCTTGCTGCACTGGAAAAGGACTATGAGGAGGTTGGCGCAGAGTCTGCTGAGGGTGATGAAGGCGATGAAGGGGATGAATACTAAGCGAGCAATGTTCGCAAGCCTTGTGTTTGTCGACTACTGCTGCCACTGCTGCTTTAAGTTTCTGTGTCGTTTTCTTGGCTGTGTTCCGTGTTGTCCTGGGGTCAGGAGTGTGTCACCGGTTCCGTTTTAATTCACTTTGGACTTTGTGCTATTGTCAGTTACGCTGCTTCGTTTGGTACGCTAAGTCCTATGTGCTGTGCTTAAATTTCGATATTTTCTATATGCTAATCATATTATCGGTTCGTTTGATTTTTGAGAAACTTATGGTACTCAGTGGATGCAAATCATAATTTGCACCACTCCTGTGAGAAATTGATTCTACCCATTAGTTCACGGTATATATGAGGCACACAAGTGACAAGCTCTCAACGGGCTGGCAAGAAAACTTCTGACCCAAGTCTGTCTAGGTGATACTTGGGAGCTCAGTGTGTTCATCTCAAACATATCTCGGGCAACTTAGCAACCTAGCGTATATGGATTCAGATTTTGTTAGGTTGACTATAATCTTAATAATTTTTTTCTTAATATTTTTTATACTAGAAGAAGGTCTAACATCGCAAACATAATCACTTACGTCCAATATCGCAAACATAATCACTCGTTGAATGATTTATTTCCGTCAAAGTGTAATTAAATCTCACTTAGGTCCAATATCGTAAATATAATTAAATCTCACTTAGGACATGTAGATGCTAACATGTATGATATAAGTCATCGCTTCGCTTTTTAATGACTTATTTCCGTCAAAGTGTAATTAAATTACACTTAGAAAATGTAGATACTAACATGCATGATATAAGTCATCGTTTCGCTTTTTGCCTAGATAACCTAGCAAGCGGTGCTACCAGCTTAGCCACCATCATCGACTCCACCTTGATCAGCATCGACACCCATCAAGGTTCCTCGATCGGACATGAAATCGACATCCTAAGAGCACCTGAGACATATTGAACCGTCGATTGAGAGGATCCCAACCATAGAATTCGATGGATCACACCACCATTCTATCTTGCTTGAATTGAGGCCCAATCGACAAAGTTGATAGAGGATTCCTTATAGATCTAACTACATTAGATAGACTGATGTTTGGAGGAGATAAGACAAGAGTTCCAATAATCAAAATGAGAAACACTAAACCCCACAATGTGTCGATTGTTATTCACTTAGAAAATCCATGTGGAATCGATTCCAACGAACTTTTGCCTCTCGTCCTTAGAGGCATTCGATGGTAATATCGAATCGACATAGCAAATTATAGTTTTTCGTATCCAAATGTTATTATACAATACTTTACACACTTTGATGTGTTGCCCCTTTCTGTTCATGTTAAGAGGCCTAGCACAAGAATGAAATGCCCGCTAAAAGTCGCTTCCCATCAATTCTTTTGCCTAGCTCACGAAGAAGTTTGAACTTCACTTTCTTAGAAATATATACTCGCGACTATCAATGGCAATGCTTCTCATATTTAAGCAGAGGAAGGAAGTGTTGAATCTCGGATTTTGATGATGAAATCAATTGATAAATTATTTGATCTAATTCATGTATTGAGATAAGTGTGCATGATTAACTACGATAGCAATAAGGCGTAAAGTAGATGATAAACCGGAGTCGAAGACTTAGACGATATACCGGGAGTTCACCGAGAGTTCATTGTGAGATCACCGGAAGTACGCTGGAAGACTCGCCGAAAGCACGCCGGAGACTAGTCGAGAGTTGGTCGGGAGTTCGCTGGAAACTCGCCGGAAGACTCATCGAGAAATTTGCTAGAGAATCGTCGAGTGAAAAATCGACATACCAGACCATGCTTGCCTTAATCATAGTTAGAACAATAATTAGAGTTGATTTAGGAGGTAATCTCATCAACTCTGTTAGAGGCCAACTAGGCTCGGAGATATGATGGTTTGGGCCAAATACAAGGCTCAACCAGGTTGCTGGACTCTAACCAACGATGGCACCGCCTGGAAGACCTAGTCTCCCAGGTGGTTTGGACGATGGTACTGTAAGTAATTATTACTGATAGCGATGGTATCGCCCATGTCAAGCGATGGTATCGTCAAAGCTCGATCTCTGAGCTCTATCAGGCAATAGTACCTTCCAATGTCAGACTACAGGTGATAGTACCGTCAGTATCCCGAAAAATCGAGATACGATACTTTTTAGCTCCATTTTTTAACCTAATATGTGATCATATTTATATTTTTACGGTTAAACCTACGCTTCGATCGTTTATACGCCGGTTCGACTCCTTAGGTAGAAGAAATGGTGAGTGGGTATTAAAACCTTGATAACGACATTGGCGGTGCATTAAAACACATTCGACCGTACATGGAGTACGGCCCATTGATAGAAAGTCAAAATCACTATTACAGGACAAAGGCTTTTCCAAGTAGAGGACATGAAGCTTTGTTGCTCAAAATGTGAATCCGCCCCGTGAAAGAGACTCTGCTGTTGCTCGTCTTAATTCCTTGTCGGCGGCTTAGGCGACGGACAAATCGTGGCGTTGAATCCACCGCTTGTTGTTCACAAGGTACATGGATATTCTTCACAAGGATCACCGAACCACTGACGCTAGCATTCCGTCTTTTATGGTTGAAATGCTATAAATTGGTCGTCCATCGGGGATGCAGAGCATATCTTAGATTTGAGGGAGGTGTTCTTGTGCAGAGATCGGAGACAGGGCAAGGATGTGCTACGAGGTGAAGTGTGGCAAGTGCGGGAAGACCACCTGGGGAGGCTGCGGCCGCCACGTCGCGTCCGTCCACCAGCGGATCGCCGAGGGGCAGCACTGCATGTGCCGGGACTGGCCGGGCGTGAAGCTCGCCCAGTCTTCCGGCGGTGGCGCCGTCGTCGATGACAAAGCGGCAGACAAGAATCACTCCTCTTCGTCCACCTGCACCATCCATTGATCCGCCCCTCGCTGTTGCCCCAAACGATCGTTTGGATTTGGTATGCCGTTGGATTCCAGATGCATAAAGCCTGCGTTGCTACTGTCGTCCTCATCATCCATGGATGATGAGACTTGTGTGCTAATTTACGTTATGTAACTTTGGTTATCTTAATGTTGCCTTTGGTGTTGTTTATTTGGCTTGCAAAATTAGATGTTCGAACTCTCTCGTTTGATCAGTTCGACTTCTCTGCGTGCGTTCGTCTCAGAGGCTTTGGAATGCCCACCATCTGTTTGGTTTGAGAACTCAAAGAATTGCATTTTGAATGTTCGACTTCTCTGTGTGCGTTCGTCTCAGAGGCTTTGGAATGCCCACCATCTGTTTGGTTTGAGAACTCAAAGAATTGCATTTTGAATGTTCGACTTCTCTGTGTGCGTTCGTCTCAGAGGCTTTGGAATGCCCACCATCTGTTTGGTTTGAGAACTCAAAGAATTGCATTTTGAATGTTCGACTTCTCTGTGTGCGTTCGTCTCAGAGGCTTTGGAATGCCCACCATCTGTTTGGTTTGAGAACTCAAAGAATTGCATTTTGAATGTTCGACTTCTCTGTGTGCGTTCGTCTCAGAGGCTTTGGAATGCCCACCATCTGTTTGGTTTGAGAACTCAGAGAATTGCATTTTGAATGTTCGAACTCTCTCGTTTGATCAGGAGACTTCTCTGTGTGCGTTCGTCTCAGAGGCTTTGGAATGCCCACCATCTGTTTGGTTAGAGAACTCAGAGAATTCCATTTTGAGGGAATTACGGGTCAGCGTTGATTTCGATGCGGCCAACAATTCCGCCTGTTCCTCTGCAAGGGTATATATATACATACATATATATACATATATATATATACATATATATATATATATACATACATATATATATATATATATATATATATATATATATATATATATATATATATATATATCTCCATAAAAGATACTGGAAATTGGTGTTTCAGTCATATATCCATAAAAGATTTCTATTTTTTTATCAAAAATTTACTCTTTTAATTCAAGTATCATAAAGTGTGCATACTAAACATTTGCCAAAGGATCCAATCTTTGTGACCTCAAGACTGCAAATGTCTTAATCACTAATACTCTATTATTGTGTAGTTAGCAAATAGGTTAAGCAATACATAAGAACAATCACAATAGATTAGAAGGCTAAAATAATGGATCAAATAAACTCTTTCTTAAAATAATGCTTATTTTATAGAAAACTGTAGAATAAAATTTATTAGGAAAATGAACTTAGAAGTGCTATAAAACTTCATTTATTGCTTCGCTTCCTACCCAACAAAAGCTTATTGTAACGTGTTTGATCATTCGAGATGTGCGTGTCATACTTACACGATCATAGTTATCAAAATCAAACTGGTCATCATCAACTTAACATTGCAAACTGATGACTCAATCAATGGAACCACAGATCTAATAAAACATTTCTAAAAATAATTATAGTTATACATATTTTTTGAATTGATTTATATTTTTTAGCTCTCCTCTCCTCTCCACTCCTCTTCTCTTCTTCTTCTTGTTTCCCTCTTCTCCTTCCTCTCGTTTTCTCTCCCTATTTCCTATCCATATGGTAATCTAACCTCTACCTATCCCATGAAGTCATCCTCCTTTTCTATTTCACAGCAATGCTTTTTTGCATGCACAAAAAATGTAAAGGAATCAGAGAGTAAACATAGTTGGCAACAGTCATAGTGTCCACTCGATCACAAAGCAGATGGAAGAGTCCCAAAACTTTTAGGATAAGCCCTAAGAAAATGCACGAATCACGTCAAATCTCCATCACAGGACCATCCTACACATCAGCTAGGTCAATCCATTCTAAAGCCACTTTTCTTGCGTGAGTCAGTGAGACGACTCGAACACATTCTTGGAGATCCGAACGTTTGAATCCTTTTGAAAAAACGCAGTCGTCGTAAAGTTGGGATATATATGCATGCGAAGAATGCTGAGACCGCAACAATAGTTGACCTCTAATTTGTGCATATATATTTGTATACACAGTTTAATGTGTATGCAAAGGTTTTTGGGGCTAAAGATATGGTAAAATTTTCGTTGTGGAGGGTGTTGTGGAAAGCAAATCGTAGACTGTATGTTGATCCGATTCAATTTGGACTCGAAGGCACAAGGGTGTTTGAGAAACCATATGGTAGTCCTATGAGATAGGTTGATTAGACCCGGAAGCGTGTGAGACGACTCTAAGGTGATCTTTCAGGTAGAGTCGAATTGTTTGATGTGGGCTCGAGATTGGGCTCATGTAGAATCTGACTCGTTGATGGATTCTCGTACAAAGGTTAATATTGGGGGGTGTTTCTTGACCTGATCTCTCTAATACTTAAGTTAGATTTGAGGAGATATGTAGTATAAAAGAGTTATTCTCTTGGAGATCTGATCTTTAGGTTAGCGTCGGGTTGACTTTTATACTCGTCTAGTCGAGGAAATCACCTATAATGATTGTAACGCCTTGCCTCACAATCGAAAATCACTTGTAACGATCGTAATACCTTCCCTCTAGCATTATGTCCATGAGGGCAATAAATATGTAATAATCATAACATGTCCCCTATAACGTTTTATTTACAAGAGTCGACCAAGGAGAGTGGGGGGGGGAGGACCCCAATAGTCGCTTGTAGACAGCTATCCACGAAGGCTGACAAGACTGGCAGAAGGGATCTTATGACTATCGTTCACGAGGGCCAATAAACTAAGTTATCTTTATGTCACTGTCCTGTCGGGTGTGACTAGGCTTTTATTTTCTATGTTAGCACCCTTGTGGTGACTAATTGGCAGGAAGGGATTAATTACCAGAATATTTCCTATCATTTGTCCCACCCTCCGAAGATATACTTCATAGCTCTTACAAAGAGGTTTGAAGCATGTCGTTTAACCCATTTGACACAGGAGCATTTAGGATCTCATCTTTTGAGTCGAATTTTCTAGGTCCAGAGAAAAATTTTATTAACTTAGTGTATTTTCGCTAACTTCAATATTTATTTATTATTCTGAACTCATTAGCTCAATTCTAAAGGAAAAATATTTTTCTTCCTCTTTTTGATTTACAAGGAAGAAATTTTGACAAAAAGCCTCATATCATCTATATAATCTATTATGAGATTTATTTTCTATTTTAATTAATAAATTAACTTTGATTAGTCTAAGGATCGGGGAGGTTTGAATTATCTTGATATGCAAAAAAATTTTTAAAAAGTAAAATATATATATTAAATAATATATGACACTTTTACTTAAACTTAGAACTTGAAATATATCACTTGTACAATAATATAATAGCCGATTGAATTTCTTAGCATAAAAGAGGAATCTAAGTTGAAATAATAGTCTACATTATATCATGATTTTTTTTTTTTCTTTTAGGAATCTTTAAGGAAGATTAGAAGAGAAAGCAAGAAAACTGAAAACACATGAAAAAAAAGAAAAATATTTAAGAATACAGAGAGCCGATCAACATGACAAGAAAAAAATATGTATGATAGAGATTGAGATATGGGATAAGAGATAGAAGAGAGTTGAATACACGAAGAATAAGATGAGTAAAGGAAGGAGTGGATTGAGAAAGCAATTGAGAACTTCTTTTCCCCAAAGTTGTAAGGTCGAGAAATCAGTAACCAAACGCCTTCAACAAATACTGTTCAACAATTCGAAGAAGCTGCTTTCGGTGTCGGCGGTGCTTTAGAATGTTTTTGGATGATAAGGAATATTTGAGCTTGCTTTTATCAGCATAATATCTCATCCTCTCCATCAAGAATATTGCGAACATCACGTTCAACTCCTCTCGTTTTATCCTGGAATCTTAATCCATGGTTGACGTGCCATCTTCTTTGTCTTGCTTGCTCATGCATGACTTGCATAACGCTGATGTATCACAGGCAGCTCCACCTCCTCCCGTCTTTCGACCTTCGCCCCTCACCCTTCTTTACTGAACACTGTCTGTCCTCCATTACCTCCACGCTAAAGCTGTGGACGTTGACCCTAACTTGCTGATATAAAGAAGAAGATATCCGAGAGAAAGAGAGAGAGAGAGAGAGAGAGCAGAAGTCACTAAGAGTGGAATAAAGATTCATTACCAAGATTAAAGAAAAAGGTTGCAGAAGCTTTAACTCACACTGCCGTCAAAAGCAGCTTTAGAAAGAAATGGATCAACGCACGTCACTCCGTCTCTCTCTCTCGGTCTCATTTCTACGCTTCGCAGCTTTAGGCGTTCACCGTCACCGCCAGCGTCATCCCCTCTTTGGACGCTCGACGCACCGAGCTCGATACGTGAGCGATCCAGTAAATATGTACCGACGTCAGATCGCCTTCGGCTTTGCTCATCTCACGACAAACCAATCAATTCCATTAGATCTAGCTGTCGAAGAAAGATCGATTCCACTACATCATGCGCACCATCCTTCCTTTTTTTTATGTGTTGCTTTGAAGTCCCATGGGAAAAAAGCGTTGCTTCGAGATTCGTGCGTTCCAGACCCGACCGTCGGGGAAATTTTTATGACGATTCGTGTGTTCTCTTGATTATGCAACGATCGTCGTCCATCATTACATTACGAATCTTGAGGCAGTTAGAGAACGCCGCGATGCGCGACGCGGATGCGTAAATATTAATTAAAGTGGATTCCACTTTGTTTATTTATTTATTAAACGTTAGACCCGAAAAGGTAAATTATGAATTAGTAATTTACACACGAGAACTTCCACCCAAAACAACACCCGCCAATGTCCACCGCATATAAAAAGGGGACCCGGTCCAGAAACTTCCCAGTTCCGCCAGTTCACGCGATCAGCGACGCTAACTCCTGCTCGTATCCCAAACAACCAAAGCCGCCGTGAGTCAACAGTTGCCGGAGGAGGACCAGCCGGCGGAGTTCGGTGAGTCTCAAGCGGAGGGCGGAGGACTCGGCGAGAAGCCGGCCGTTCGCCCGGCGGAGGAGCAGGGTTTGTTGAGCCAGGGTGCGAACCCGGCTCTCCAGCTCCCGGTTCTCGTCGCGGAGCCGGGAGGACTCAGCACGGAGCTCCCCGAGGTGGCGCTGTTTTCGCATCCGGCACCGGCGGGCGGACTCGCGGTTGGAGATCTTCCGGCGTAGCCTCCGCTGCTCGACCGGGGACAGGGAGGGGCAGGCGGTCGGCTCGGGGTCGAGCCAGGAGAGGTCGAGGGGGGGGAAGTGGTCGTCGACGGGCAGCAGCATGGCGACGTCGAGCGTAGCGGGTGATGGAGAGAGAAGGGAGGGAGAAAAGGGAAGAAAGGCGGAGGCGGGGAGCGGTATTTAAAGGCGGCGGAGAAGGCGACGTGGGAACCGGCGGGCCCCACTGATTCGGTTTGAGGGGTGACGTGGAGGAAGGTGGTTGGCGGTTTGTGGTGTGCGCGGCGGGTGAGCGTGGACTCGTGAGTCAGGGCGCACTCGGCACCGGTGGTGGATGAAAGCTTATGCTCGCATACTTGTCCGGATGCGACCAGTAGATATCTGCCGTTGATTGCTGAAAGTTGGATGAATGGATGGTGGATGAAGCGTGGTGCATAGAAAAAGTAGGTGCGACGAGTTCTTATCCTTTGGAGAACCGCGTGACGGCGTGGGGATGCGTTGATGGGACCCGATGAGAAGTTAGCTTAATGACCAAGAAAACAAGGGGGTTGGATTTAGGGTTTGACGTTTAGAGTTTAGGAACGTAGGTGCTATTTAATCGTGGAATGAGATCGGACTCCTGCAGCTAAATTAACTAAGAATATATATATATATATATATATATATATATATATATATATATATATATATATATATATATATATAATAATAATAATAATAATAATAATAATAATATTATTATTATTATTATTATTATTATTATTATTATTATTAATAAAATACCTTACCATGGCAACTAAAATGAAGGATGTGGTAAGTTTTGTATATTAATAATCGGATGTCTCTTGGATAAAAATATATATATATATACACGATGATTACCGGTTCAATCATGCTTTATGTCGATAGAGGACAGGAAAATAACCCTACTAGTGTTAAGAAAATTATGTGGTGAGATGAAACTAGTCAATTAATTTTATTAGTGTGAGGAGGGATATTGGTTGGATAAGGCAGATTCACAAGAGACGAGAAATAGATATTTAAATGTTTTTTATTTAACCAAAGATATTAGCTCGTACAAATCTTAAATGTTGGAAAGGATCGATATAATGCACTCCATATCGTTGAGACATTAGGGATTGCCATCATAGTTGATGTTATGGAATAGATAGTGCTGCAGTAAAGTTGATCAAATCTAGATGGGGGAGTTCTAGTTTACTTCAATATTGAAAGAACCACAAGCATCATTCTAGATACCTATCTCAAACTTAGATCATCAATCACTTACTGATAGATGTCCTAGACTAGATTGGAGATACTCTCTAACCTAATCTATGCATGGCTAGGTAAGTATAAGCAATATTTAGCCCTTGGTCACCAAAGCTTCCATTTGACTTTGTGTTATCAATCAAGCTATCATCATATTTTGGTGATTTTTGTTTAATTATATGGTAATATCTAATTAAGTAAGATATATTATATATATGATTGAATTTGATCGATAGTTATTAGTAACTAAAAAAAAAGTCAAATTATAATAGGAAAAACTATCATATTACTTATCATAGATATTTTGCTTTTGCTGATAAATAGACAGGATCTCGAGAACAGGAGACTGGCTATGTAATAGTTATTCTCTCATCCTCCATTGTTTCTAATCTATCGATCATTGTAATCCTATGAAGGAAAGTAAGAGAGGAGAAGATGAGTCTAGTTCTCTTTATTTATCGATATAACTATAGTTTTCGAATTCGATGACAATGTGCTTACAAATCAAATAAAGTTTTTTTTTCTAATTAACATCCAAAGCTATACATCGAAAATCTGATATATTGTTATTTGATCTTAATTCTAGCATTAAAGTTTTTCTACGTAATAGCAAGATTTTTTTATGCTCACAATTTCTACACTAATAACAAGTTTATATGTATTTATTTAGTGTGTAAAAGAATGTTACGATTCAAAGTTTTCCAATTCATACACCCAAGAGCATCTAAGAGGAAGGCTAACTATAAAACCCTGTAATGGCCAAATCACCAAACCCACATGAAGCTAAAGATGTACTTTTGTTTAGGTATTTTGATAGCTAGAATGGTCCATCCAGAAGATTTGCACTGCCCTAACCCTAGAAAAAAGGTTGCTGGTGTATCTCAGAATGTGAGAGACAAAAGCTTGCGTCTTCTAATTCTAGGGAGACCTACACAATACAAAATGGATTCATGGGCAGTGGGCATCACAAGATCAAGAGGAAAGATTCGGAGAGACCTGTCCATGATTTCCTCTTTCATGTTTTCCCTTTGTCTTCTTTTTAGTTCTTTGAACATGGCAAGCTTCTGGTGATGGTGGTGGTGGTGGTGGTGGTGGTGGTCACAAGGAAACCTTTGCTTTCGCCCACAACGCATTGCAGATCATGGTATGTCCTCTCTTTTCTCTGCAAATGTTGCCCGACCATGTCTCGTCCACACTGAGTCCATGTTACAGGAACAGTTGCAGGAAGAATGCATGAAGCCAACAACCATGCCTGTTTCAGGGAAAGAGACCATGAACATAAAGAAGGAGAAGCCTGCAAATCTGAAGCAGATCAGCCAGGTTCATCCCACCTGCCAATGGAAAACAATTGTCACTACATGCTCACACAGCTTTTCCGGATCGGAGATGTTTCGTCTTAGCTTTCCAAGTCTTTTCGAGTGACGTGTCCATGGGTTGAGTCCACGTTGTAAAGGCAACAGCACACAAGTGGGTTGCCGAAGACTTTTGGAAAGAAGCTATCTGTTGAAGCCTCGAAATGTCGAGGGAAGGGTATGGCATTGTTGCACGTAATCGTCTTTGACGACAACCATGCAAATGTGACAAGATAGTAGAAGAGAGCTTTCTTTCTGTCTTAGCTTCCATTGATGTAAATACCTTTTCTGGTCAATGAGGGATTCCAAGTAAAAGATGCATGGGAAGAAAGACGGTCAGTGGCTCACAATGGAGCAGTGAAGTGAGCTGGGAAAGGTTAAAGATCTGATGACTTCTACTCATGAAAGCATGCAGGGAAGTTGACCTTCAGGTTAGAGAATCTCTCTTGGATTTCTTGTAGTTTTCATGGAATCACCTGTGATCAATGATAAGCTTTACAAGTGGGCAAAGTATAAGATAATTCCATAAGGTGTGTGGCATGTAAGTGCTTATCATATATATATATATATATATATATGAAGATGTCGGTCATAGTAGTTTAATAAAGATTTTGATATTTTATCGTAAGATTATGGACTTAAATCTCATCTTTGTATAAAGAAAAAATCATCATATATGTAATCTTTAAAACTATACTTTTGCTTCTTATTATAATGAATTAAATAAACTACATGACAAGTGGCCTAAAAAACAAGTGGGTGTAAATGAATGCATTAGGTATCTCAATGACACATGCAATTAAGATGAGTCAGGTGGAAACAAGAAAAGCAAATGGAATTAGGTAGAGGTTGAGAAAGGTGTAAGATCACTTATATATACCATTTTTATGAGCCTATGAACTGATCTGCAATGATACAATGCAGTTGGCTTCTAATGTGCAAATCCATAATCTTGTACTTATATTAGCTAACATCAAAGAAATAAGAAGTTCTCTGAAATATCATTGCTGAACTTTCAATTAGAAGTTCTCTATTTGTAGAGATTCTATGGGGAGGATATCCGCCCATGAAAAGATCAATTATATTTCAATCTCTAATCCTTTTTATATACATTTAGATGTAAGCACATAGCATAAATATAATCAATTAAATTATCAAAATAATATAGATAGAAATCTAGATAAACTGACTTACAATTTCAGGTTCCCAACAATCATAATGGATTTGCTATTATGATTGCCCAAAATGTGATGATACCATAGTAGACATGTCAAATCATTTTGAGGTACATGTAGTTGCACAAGCATGTGATGCCACAATGGACAAGCATGACTTGGGCAAGATTAGCCATCTGCGTGCATGAACCTAATGTAGGGGCCCGTAGCTCACAACGCATGCACTTCATCACTCCAATGGCCTCTTGGATTTAGATCATGTCCAAACCAATATGCCCGACAAGCTTTTCCATTGTCAAAAAGACACGAAGCAAGGAGTTCAGTAGACCTCCTCTTTTTCTTCTTTTCCCCGTCCTTTTTTCTTGATTGATGCCAACATTCGATCTGCATAATCCAACTTCCATTAATTTATTGTCTTGTTGGAGTTGATAAAGTGCAGTGATGGTGGCGCAAGTGGAAAGGAGTACGAGTAGGTCAAGACTCTTGGACAAGTGACATGAAGAAAGCGATGATCTCATGAGAGTTTATATTCTCAAGTGTTATGTAGGAACTTCTTTTTATTTTGAGAATATGGATGGCCAAAAATATGCATCGAAATAATAATAATTATAATAATAACAACAACAACAATAAGATGGTGAGAGACTCTTCAATGTTAAGATTTTTTGAATCTTAATCATAGTCTCAAGTGTAATAGGAACTTCTCTTTGTTTTTAGAATATAGATGGCTAAAATATGCATCAAAATAATAATAACAACAATAAGATTAGACTATGTTATCAACATTTCATTCCATGTAGAGAGAGAGAGAGTTTTGAGGTATTTGATGAGTGGAAAGGATAAGATATGTGGCATGGATACCATTAATGCAAGCTGAAAACATTGGACTTGCTTTTATCCCGTAATAATTTTAATGAAATCTTCATCAAAACAGAAAGAAAAATATTTTGAAACTTCTAGTCAACTCTGATGTGACTGAAGTGGAATGTTGCCACTGAGGTTGATGGAATTGATGGTTGTAATCATATAGGTGCATGAGTGGCAAAGAACTCAAAACCATGACCCAGAATTATGGCAGAATTGATGGAGCAATAGCATTTGAGATGAGTTTTGCAAGATGAGTTAGTATATGAGGGAACTCATACCCAAACTACAAGTTCTTATTTGAAGGAGAGTTTGCATCGATAAGCAATTAAGAAGCCTCTAAACGTGGAAGTCAACGGCATTGCCTAGTAATTGCGTACATTAAGTTTACTTATAAGAGGTCAAAGACATTGTGATAGTTATTATATTTTCATTTGAGAGTAATGAAAACTATCTCATGATATGATATGGCATTAGTTACCTATTAAGAATAGTTTTAATTTTTTATATTTTAATATTTTCGATATATTAAACTATACACACGATTTTCTTATAAGACTAATCAATTGTATAATAAGATAAGAAATATGGTTTCATGTGAGATAACCATTAATTTATCTCAACATAAATAGAAATGTGGTCTCAGCTTTAGTTATTAACTCTTCAAAGTTTGGAAGGCCAAATCATCATTTTTGGACTTTTGTTGATGAATGTGTTTCTAAAATCAATTTATCAATTTTTTTCAATGATGATAAGTAGATCTTAATGGACAATCATCAACTAAAGCTATTGCCTCTCTCTCTCTCTCTCTCACTCTATATATATATATATATATATATATATATATATATATATATGTAAAATAAGCTTTTAGAACTTTATTAATAAAAATATATAAATGATAATTTTTATTTTTAAATTTAAATTAATTAATGTTAATAATACTTAGAAGTGGTTAATATGATTTTTTGGTATATGTGGAAGATCTTAATGATCCGACGGAAGTATATATGAAACATTAGAAATTTTGGTGTGAAAGAATGATTGAAGAATAGCAAGTGAAAGACATGACAAAGATTGAAGTGCCTATCCTTTTTGGACCCTTATAACTCACATGAACAGAGGATAGAAACACGACGTGAACAAAACCAAAGGAAGAAGACGCATACAACACAAAGCATCTGATATAGCCTCGACCAGCTCAGCTTCTTCTACTTGTCATCCATGTACCCCCTCTAAGCTCCCACGGCCACTGCTGCTCTTTCCCTTTCCTCCCCTCCTCCGCCCACGCACCCCGCTCCCTCCACCTTCTCGCACCACGTTGTTGCCGTCGTCGTGCATCAGCGGCACGTCGTTGTCCTCGTCGCGGTCGTCGTCGGTGGCGATGTTGATGCAGGAGCAGCGCTCCAGGGATGCGAAGAACGCGGTGGCGATGCTGCCGCCGACCCAGGCGGCCACCCGGTCGAGCTTGCCGCAGGCCGGCTGCCCGGGCGGCCTCCTCCCCCGGCGCCTCGGTGAGCAGCCGAAGAAGGCGACGCACCCTGGGCTGGGAAAAGTGGACGAAGGCATGAGAGAGAGAGAGAGAGAGAGAGGAGAAGCACAATCGGCAAGAGCAAGGTAGCAGAGTTGCCAAAGAAAGGGGAGTCCGTGAGTGGTGGTCTTAAAAGAAGGCATGGCATCCATTGTGCCTTGTTACTTTTGTTGCACTCATTAAAGTGGCGTTGGTGCAGAATGCTGCGTGCTGCCTTTGTTGGGGAACCTGTGGGCCCCATCACATAGCCGATGGTGGGCCCGTGAACTCCAGATTATATATATATATATATATATATATATATATATATATATATATACATATATATAATATTTATTAGACCCGAATTCCTGTCCCATTACTAAGAGGATAGGTTATGATGATAGATGAGTGGTAGTGTTGATGGCCTTCACTAAACAAACAGCATATAGTAGAGATTATTCCTAAAAACCATAATTATATCAGTACTATTATATTAGATTACATCATAAGAAATTGGACAAGCTTCATTCACATTTAAAAGATTTGCAGAGACCAATAGGCCAATTCAAACTCAGCCCAGTCTCAGCCCATGCAACTCATAAAAGAATCTGACAATATTAAAGTGAACCTTAGGGGACATATAAAATATACAAAAAAGTTGGTTTAAATAACTCTAAAAAGGCACCCTTATAGAAAGACAGCATATGGTGGTCCACTGTTCATGTTAAAGAAAGCCATTCTTCTCCTCCCTGTGTTCAACCCTCTTCCAGGTGTGCTCAGTGGCTAATGCTGGGAGCATAATGATGGGTGGGAATGAAAGAGGAGCTAAATGACATGATGGGAGCCCAAGGTGAAGGCTGCTCCTTGTCGTGGATATGATGGATGAGTGAAGCAATTATGCCCTCCTATTGGTTACATGTGTTGGGCCCCCATGACATTGGTTTATTTCATGGCCAGTAGGCATGGCATCAAAGAAAGGCTCATCTGAGATGACTCTGGCTATAGTTGTGCTCATGTGCAATTCCACAGCCTGGGAATCAAATGCTTGATTAATGGGGATCAAAGCATCATGTGATCTTTTCCCTAGACAGAAATATTTTTTTTATTAAATTATAATTATAATTATAATATTGGTTGTTAGTTGTTATAATAATTTCAATCATAATCTTTCTCGTAGATCATGTCCACCCTAATTTCAGTTTTGGTGAGGCCATGATTTTTATAAATTACAAGGAATCACAATCATGTATGGCATTTAAAGTGTTTTTTTATCAGGTTTGTACACCTCTGATATCATCTTAAATTTTCATCTACAAGGTTCAAGTTGTAGATGGGACAGACAATCTATGAATTTATATTCTTAACAGTAATAAGATTATAAAGATTATTCTCCCACTAGTATTTCTCTTTTCTTTCCACAGTTCTTGCATGATCAAAGCAATCCACAAGTTATCAGAGCTCGAAATAGAGAGTGATCTTATGTAAATCTTAGTTCAAAGACACTGGGCAATGCTGAGACTATGTACAGAACACTACTAGATCATGAACACTTGGAGATAAAGTCAGGATCTCGGTATAAAAGATAGAGAGCTGATTCTTCATAGCACCAACTCCACAAGGATCAGTTCCTTGTGTCATTCCACATCAAAATCTTCAATGTCCATCCAATTGTTATATTCCTCCGACTTTGGGCTGGTGGAGTTGCTACCTTTTACTGAACCCCCAGAAACTTTGTTTGGCTGAACCAAGCCTGTAGATACTGTTGTTTGAGAATCCACTGAAACTGTTTTTGAGCTTCGAGTTGGACCTTGATCATCATCGACATCCTCCAGATCACTGAAGGATACATCCTCTTCTTGCCCTAAAGGAATAGCCACAGCCCTTACGCTACTAGTTTCACCACTGTCATCCTCCAACCACTCGTCACCGTCCTCGTACTTCATCGGAGTGGCGTCTTTAAATGTCAAGCTGGATATATTCTTACTTGCTGGCCCTTCTTCTACAACCGCTTTGTCGACAACTTTTACCTCGGTAGTTTGGACAGGATGCTTTTCAGTCTCGGCATCTTCCATTGTATCAGAGGGTATCTCAATGTCTTTCATAGAATCAGAAGCTGGTTCTTCACATGGAAGTGTTGCGGGTGCGGAAGTGACATTAACAGCATCCAGAGGTCCCATGACATTCTCTTCAATAGGAATCATTGTTACATCATCTTTACTATGAGAAACTTCTATCCATAGCCTCTCAGATATCGGTTTTGTCCGGCTGTGCATATCTTGCAGAAGCCTGGCTCTAGCTTCAACAATCTGCAAGAAAATAAAAGGGATGTTGGAGCATATAAATAACATAATATGTAAAGCATTTGTAATTTACAGTTCAACAAAAGTTCCATATAGATTTAAAGATGTGAAAACTAGAACACAACATATCTCTATGCTAATCTGATGAATTCTACTGAGTGTGAACTTGCAATAATGCAGAGTGGAGCACATTAGGAAAGCCACATATGTAGCATTGCGATAATGCAGTTTAAATTTGCAGCAGCTACTATACAGTATCTATGGTTTCATAGTGATGTGGGACCATTTTGATTTATTTTCCCTTGAATAATTTTAACTAGTTTAGGACTTTCTCTTCGGAAATTTTACAAGTTGTCAATTGAAAACATCTACTATAATCCTATATCGGGTATCAAAATTGTTCCATAAAACTAAAAAAAAAACAGAAGGAAGGTGGCAATCATTGATTTGATTGAAGATTTTAAAGAAAAAAGAAGGAGATAAGCCTTGAACTTGACTGAAGATTTTATCCCACAAGAAAGTTTTCTCTTGATTGAAGATTACATTAAAGATGGAAGTAATCAAAAAAATATACATCAAAAAAGAAGATTATCCTCTAAATCAATGCTGAAATGTTGTCTTCTTTGAAAAAGGAAAGAATAAGTATTTCATTTGAATTGACGTGATTGTAAATTTTTCTTATATATTTCTTTTCTTCTTGTACTTGAGGAATATATAAAAAGAGGGAAAGGGGTTATAACTAAGATATGCAACGCATCAATGAGTGAAGAATAAGTTATTTTCTCATGCTATGTGTAAATAGTACCATGTCACTTTTTTTTTCTCTCACTAGTGAGACGTGTGAAGGCATGAGACTTTCATCCCCCAGAGTTTCTACATAGGTGAGTCTAATGATTATTTCTTTTTCCATCCTGGTTTTTGGCATATTATTGCAGAGTTCACAAGTTCAAAGTACGAGTATGTGAAAGAATAACTTGCAGGAAGTTTAAATGTAATGAAAGAAATTCAATGTTTTTCGAAGAACATGATGTCATCAAATAACAAAAATCTGCAGTATATGAATATAATAGGTTAATATTAAAATAATCCTGTATCCATATGTTATCCATCAAAAAAAGGTTAAATTTTAAAAACAAAAGGAATCAAGACAAACAAAATAATGACAGTAGCCTAACATTACCTGAGGCGTAGACAGGAGTTCAGCATCACGCCTATTGAGTCTAGAATGCAGAAGCACAAAATAGATCTTCCAGAAATACCCTTCGCTCATTTGACTAGGGCAAAGCTCAGTCTTCAGAACTGCAAATTCGGGTGCATGAAGTTCAACCATCGAGGCATGTTTTAGCTGGGCATCTGACATTTCAAAATCTAGCAGGAAAAAGGAAACAAGAGTTACTAAAAACAAAGCTGAACGAAAATCAGGGAAATAATTTACTCTCCCTGAGATGAAGTCTAGTATGCTAAAGTGGTTAAATAAGACAATCTGCAACCAGCAAAAGAATTGTCAATATAGATCACGTGAAAAATGTACATGCTTAGGAACATATATGAATGCCTAAAATAGACTAATGTCTGAAAGTGATTACACTCATAATAAGGCTCCAATGTTAGAACTCAAATGCTTTTTAATGCACCAACTGAAGCATATTGATGTTATGTAAGCAATAAAACTATGCTGGTATCTTGATAACACTTGCACAATGTCTTTTGAGGGTAAACACTCAAAGAGATGGAAGCGGAACACATCTTAATGATCAATGACCCATGCTTAATTCTCAATTTGACACAAAAAGATACATTTTCGTATCTGTGTAACCAACAATACCTTGTATCATTCCTTCCTTACAAGGACAGAAGTAGGTTCAAGCTTCATCCTCACATGAACCCTTTATATAAACAAATTTTGTTTTATTTATGCAAAACCCACCCTTGAGCTTTCCTAACTCAACGAAGAATGAGGCAAACCCTTATAAACCAAAAACATTACCCCCATTTGTGACTGTCACTGAGAAACTCAAGCGTGCAATACACATACCTATTCCAGTTTTACTCTCATAGAAATTAATATAACCTGGTGCACTGGCAAAGTATATTTAAAGAATCAAACCAAGTGAGACAGAACCAATGGACTATTAAAGCACTACCAATACATGATAAAATGGCAACAACATATTGAAGAAAATATTGATGTGAGAAATACATCATATTACATAAATTTCAGCATCATGCATGAAAGCTAAAACCATGATCATGAAGATTCTTTAGCAAACTGTGTCATATCTAATCAGCTCGTAGCTATAAGTAACAAAAACAGCCTACGTAAAGATGGGTTCAACTTAGAGAGGCTGAAAATCAAAATGATTAAACATTATTAATCGGATGAGATTGAGACAACCAACAATCATTTTACCAGCAATGTGAGCAATCAACATCATGGCATAACAATCAGAGACAATCAATGCTATCCTTTAACCTAAATTTTTTATACTCTATGGAAGTGCTGCATCCGCACCATCCTAATCTTCTCTTGGCTCTAAAGAAACATTTCTGAAGCAATAGAAATGCAGAAACTTCTCATAGATTACACTGTACTAGCACCTCAGTTTCCAAGATTTTTCATCTATATTCATCAAGACTCATCGTAACAGCCAAAGAGATCAATGGTGGCTCCTACTCACAACTCCTTAAGCAACTTCATGTACAATCATCATAACTTCATGTAGAATCATTACAAATTCATGTGATGGTCTAAAGAACTCAAATTCCCTTGCAAACCACTTCAAATATAATCATCACAACTTTTAGACTCCAACATCAGATAATCTTGTTAACTGATCACCATCGAAGCATGGGTTAAACTGATCCAATGGTAGCGAAAAGGAAAGGAACTAGAATCATGACAATTTTGACATTTAACAACATGTGCACCTTAACATATGCAAAAGAAGATTACGTTAGAAAGAAGTTTAAGAGGATCTCATATACCTACTTATGATCAAAATTGTGCATCTAAGTGACTTCATATAGAAATATTCGACAAATAAGTGTAAGTAACCCATAAATTTATCCTTGTATTTAACCAACAATCCAGAAGACACAAGACAAAGACAGTTTTGTTGATTTTTCTAGGACACCGCTACATGATTAATACTAAACCTGTAAATTCCTCATTCTTTCAGATAAATATATAAAAGAGAAAAAAAAATGTTTTTATTGAATCCACTGCATGATTAAGATGTAACCGTTGAATTAGGTAATAAAAGTCTGTGATGATACACAATTTCATGCTAACTCATGAATTAATCAATAAACTATCCAGATCTAATGCCTTGCAATCTGAAAAAAATTAAGAGTAGGGAAAAAGCATACCATCAGAGTCATCTTCATAATGGGGCAAAGGGAAATCCAGCCAAGTCTCCGGATGCATGGCAATATTCCTTGCAAAAGCCAAAACTTGCTCATTAACACCAACAGCATCAACTCCAACCCCATCATTCTCCTCATCCTCCTCCAACTCCTCTTCGTCCGATCCAAACGGCAAAAGGGAAGACGCGAACTTAGAAATCTCCGTCACGGCCTTGGATTGTGACAGCACCTGCGAGATCCCACTCTTAAACTTCCCGCCGATCTCCGCAAAATCGCTGCGGATTCCTGCGATCCTCGGCGAATCCGCAGCCGCCGGCGGGAGGTCAACCGCACCGGGCTGCCCGGCGAGCGCCCGATCGCCGTGGTCGGGCCCGGGAGGGGCGGGGGCGAGGAAGGAGGCGACGCCCCAGAACTGGCGGGTGAGGGTCTCAGTGAGCTCGGAGAGGTCATCTTTAACGCCCCGCGTCGGCGTTTCCCCCTCCTCTTCGTCTTCTTCTTCTTCTATTTGCCCTTGTTCTTGCGCTATTGATGGGGATCCGACGCGGGATTTCTCATTCCTCGCTGCTGCTTTTTCCTCGAATTCCTCCGATTCGTCGTCTTCGTCGTCGCCGCCCCGCAGGGAGTTCACCAGGGACCGCGCCCACCATGACATCCTTTTTCGTCTCTCCGGTTAAGGAACGACGCGCTTCATTATTAGACGGAGAAGACGATCAGCGAAGCATCGACGAGAAAGGAAAAGCTTGTATTATTGGTCGTAAAAGTTTCTATATACGGGATCAGATCTGTCGTTACTATATCAATCATGTTAAGATTGGTTAAATCGGACGGTCATTATGTATTTCCTATAGATGTTTTCTATGAGCTCATTTGAAAGATTTGTTTTCTGTTTGGAATGGTCTTCGGGCATTGGTGGGATTAGATGGATCTGCATTCGAGAAAAATAACAATAATATGGGACGATTTTATAATCCCGAAAACACCTTCCATCGCTTCCCCGCCGGCCTCGCCTGTGCTTCCCTGTCTGTCACCTCCGCCTCCGCTCGCTTCCCTGCCGCCATGAGGCCCGCCCTTCCCCATCGCCCGCCTCACCTCTTCCCAGGCGAGAGGCAACCGTTGCCCCTTGTGCCACCGCCGACAACGCAAACAGCCTGCTGCCTCGCTGCCACCGTTGTGGGTCCCAGCCACCTCGTACGTGGGTCCCCGTTCTTCCTTCGCTACATACGCCTCCGACCACCGCCCCTCATGCTCCTCTGTCGACAGCAAGGGAGGGGGCGACGGAGGCGTCGGCAGTGGGCTATCTTGCTGTCGGCTGCGGCACAAGGGACAATGGTACCCTCTCGCTTGGGGCGGAGGTGAGAAGCTCAACTGGGAAGGATGGGGGCCCACTTGCGGGGAAGAGCACACGCGGAGGTGAGGAACATGACGAGGAAGGGCGGACCACAAGCTTGGGAGCAGGGGCGGAGGTGACGCCGGTGGGACGAAGGCGACGTTCAGGGAAAGCACAGGCGGCGTCGGCGCCGAGGAAGGGTATTTTCGGAACATGAAAAAATCGAAAACAAGAGTGTTATATGGGAAAACACGAAAAAGAGGAGACTTTTCAAAGAAATCTTCCAATAATATCTATCACTTTGAAAAAATTTAAAATTTAAAGTATTTTTAAAAAATCATGATGCATCTTAATCTTTATCAATAAATTTGACGGTAATCTTTTCGTCCTGCCGTTGCAACTATTCAGAAGAAGAGAATAAAATATCGTTTATTTAGGAAACCAAACAGAATAATTATATTTTATTTTAAGAGAAAAACAAACAATAGAGACAGTTTGGCCGAGTGGTCTAAGGCGCCAGATTTAGGCTCTGGTCCGAAAGGGCGTGGGTTCAAATCCCACAGCTGTCAAATTAATTAATTGTTATCTTTTTTATTTTTTCAGTGTGTCTTGTCAGGCACTTATGTTCTTTGCAGTCTCCGGAATACTTTATCGAGAGAAAAGCACTTTTATCAATATCTCATCAGTTCACAAATCGGTTCATCAAAACGATTCATTGCTGCACCACAGCATCAATTTGGCACCAAATGTATATTTCAAGTATTCCAGAATCCATATGATAATTCCTTATAATATAAGGATTGATTTTGAGTAATATAGCCGTCTTAGCTCAGCTGGTAGAGCGCGTGGCTTTTAACCACGTGGTCGTGGGTTCGATTCCCACAGACGGCGAAAATATGTGTTTTTCCTTAATAATAAGAGAAAAAGTTTTACCTATTTTGAGCTGAAATTTGATTTTTCGTTCATGTTTTCTTTGATGGGTTTTCTGTATGTTTCTCTTGCAATGCTTGGGTTTCATGCAAACCTCAGTGAAGATTTCGATATAGGTGCTTCTTAAAGCTTTGCTACAAAACAAACAAGAACTCGATTGAGGTTGATTAATATCGATCAAGAACAGAAGAAGAATTCAATTGCCTTGTTACTGAAGTTGGATCAGCGTTTGAAGTGTACGCAGTTTGTTCTTCGACTCCCCCTCTTTTTTTACATTTGTTAATACTCGTTAGTCAGCAGCTTAAGAGAGATGTGTGATGGGATGCTTTCACCAGCTGAAGGTGAGGAAGAAATCTCCAGCTCATGATCTCTATTAAACAAGAACAGGAAGATTAAAACTTTTGTTATTTATGTCCTGCTAAAGTTAGCATTTTGCTCCACTACATGCAGAAATAACATGGCAGTCAAATACACTGATCAAAGGATCAACACAAACAATAATACAAAGAGTGTAGACTGCTATATATGCCCCATACTCTCGATTGGACCTGCAGGACTCAGAAGTGGGAACGAACACAAACTCGAGTAGAAGGAAGGAGACAGCAGCCCCAGAAATCCTGTAGGAGATTGGACGCCGGAAACTGCGTCCGTGCCAACGTTTTCACCGTCAGCAAATAGCGATTGTACCGTCAACGCTGGGGCCGCCAATTTGAGCGGAGGCGGCGGAGGGGCGGTTTCCCTCAGTGGTTGCGGCGTCGATCGGGCTACGCCCGTCAGCCGCTGCACCAACTGCCGGAAGCCCCGGGGATCCACCCGGTACACCCTGGGCTGCGGTGGTGGTGCTTGGTCGGGCTTCTTCCAGGGCTTCCCCGGCGGTTTCTGCACCGAGTGGAGCGCCGCGTGGTACAGCGGCGCCCTCCCTCGCCTCTCTGAGGCCGGCGGTTCTGCGCGCAGGGAGAGAGAAGGGTTGCGATCCATTGCAGAAGACTGACGAGGAGGTGAAGGTTGAACACCGATCTTATAGACATCAATGGCAGCGTGCAACGGCGAATGTTGAACGGGTCAGGTGAGCGTGGCGGCTGGGTTGACTACCACGTGGAAATTGGTGGTCAAACAAGGCGGCGACGGTGAACTCCGCACTGCAGTCATTGGATTCTGTTTAAATAAACTCATTAAATAAAGGAATTATAAGATAAATTTTAAAAAAGAAAAGAAAAACAATTAAGCCCTTTCTATTTATTTAGTTTAAATAGGCACTTTATGAAGTCTATTTAAGTGTCTTCGAGTCAACTATACAGAAAGGAAATAATATTTATCATTAAAATAATAACAAAAAAGAGTACTAAGTCAGTACGTCTTTCCATATTTAGCAACCTGGAAAGGATATGGCACACGACTTAGTTGCCAAACTTTCTGTTGTTCACATGCTATCTATACTGAGTGTGAACGTGTCCACGTTGATGAATGATGGAGGACAAAATGCCATGGTAAGTTAAGCCACGTGGAGTGGTATGATTATTACCGGTTGGCATTAACAATCACAGGCAATAAGAAGCCGCTATCACATGGAGGACCAATTTGGGCATTTTACCTTCACCTCTAACTAGTTTTCACCTCGGGCATCAATTCGACAAAAATGCGCAGCCTCTGACCGTAATAGCCCCCACTGCCCCCCTCTCCGACGGTGAGTGGCGCCACCCTCTCCTCCTCCCCTGTTACCAGCACTGCCTCCTCCGCTGGCGCCATCGTCGCATGTCGCTGCGCCCTCCCCACTCGGTGCTGGCGCCCTCGTCACCCGCCTCCCTCAGCAAGGCCGAAGCCACTGTGGTCACCTCTCCCCCTCCTTCCTCACGATCGAGGGAAGGAAAGGGGAAGGAGGACACGGCACCGCCGCCCGTGGTCATAGTAGGGGGCGGGGGCCCAACGACGGTCGGAGGCTGCTGGTACAGGGAAGCGGTGCCCCTAAGTAAAAATCAATTAGGGGCGTCACTTGGAAAAGCCTAATATTAAGATTTTTTTTGAAGGTAAAATGCCCTCAATCTTGATTCGACTTAATTTGAGGCACACTTCGAGCCCAATCTTTCCTAAGACGTGTCCACAGACATCAAATCCCACCTTATCCAATGGCCTTGTGATCTCGTCTCCACAAATAAAAATCCGACCTTTAGCCCAATCTAACGCACCTCCACTCTGCTGGTGCAGTAATCGCCGATGTCTTCCCTTCTTCTAAACCCCAACAGAGCCTTCTCTCCACTCTCCCGACAATTCCTCAAAGCATCTTTCTCTTCTCTCTGCTCCATCTCCAATGCTCGAATTCTGCTTGGCAGCCGTCCTACCGCCCATAGAGTCGTTGGGTTTAAGCCGCGAGCCTCGCGAGATAGCTTTGACGCAGAAGCACTGCCGGAGAGCAACACCAAGAAGAAGAGCAGGAACAATAACAAAAAGATCATTCTCTTCGGTTCTACGCCGCCGCCGTTGTCGGAGGAGAGAGGAGGCAGCGCCGGAAACTCGAGCGGGAAGCCGGCCGCCGAAGGTTCCTCGTGGGTTTTCTTGCAGAGGGCGTTCAAGAGAGTGTTGGCCGTTCTGTCGAACCTCCCGTTGGCGATCGGGGAGATGTTCACCATCGCGGCTTTGATGGCTTTGGGTATGTGAGCGACGGCAACCACTTTGATTCGGCCATTCTTTTTTGCTTTATATTGGTGAATTATCCCATCTTAAATTGTTTACAGTATAGATGATTTTTACAGTTCTTATTTTCCGTTGAGTAATTTCCTTTGAGGAATCATTTACCTGCATTTGCCATTAGCATTATCAAAAAGAAAACAAGGGCCATTAGCTGAATGGAATTACTTTGAAAATCTATAACAATTCATGATGAATAATAACAATGAGAAATCATCACCGAGGAGGCATCCTGGTGGTTAGCACACCTTTGTGCATTCATATATAATGAGCAGATTTTATTTTTTTTTCAATAAAGAAAAAAAGAAATTAGGAAAAATTGACCATAAATGTTTTTTAATATCTATCTGAAATGCCAAAAATTCATGAAAGAGAACTAATAGTAAAACATAAAGCGATTAGTTGTGGTGGTGGCTCATATGATGTATTTAGATAATGGATGATTGAGGTTATGGGTTGAGAAGTAATTTAAGATGGAATCATCCTAGGATTAGGTTAAGGTTTAATTAAGTCTAGGTTAGGGTTGAACTGAGTCTTATTAAATCTAGGTCTTAGAAGCGGTTTAATAAGATAATTTTTTGTTGGTGGTAAATTTCTTTTTAATTATGATTGAAGTAAGAAAATTTTGAATTTAATCCATCAACGTTTCTGGACTTCAACCGATTCTGTTTTGTTTATTCAAATCATCTATTCCATATGAGTTGGTGTATGTTTTTGAGATTAATTGACTTGCAATATGTTATAGGCCTTTGATTTTGTTAATCTCCCTTCTTTGTCTCTTTTATTTTCTCTTCCCTCCCTTTCTTTCTCCAATCTCTGAACTTATACCTCTCTGTTATTTACTACTGTTTAGTTTTATGCTGTAAATAATACTCAGTAGCAATTTTCTTCCAAGTTGCTGGCTGGCTTAGTTGATTGCAACTATCTTTGCCACTTCCCATTTGCCAAAAAAGATGAATTTTTTCAAGCTAAAGGCCAGCTACCACCAGTAGCTATGTTATGATGCCTCAGTCAATGATTTGTGAAGGTCCTTCCATGTTGTTTGGTATCAGAGCATCCTTTACCACTGAGAGCTGCACTATTTTGGTGTAGAAGCCAAAAACTGATAGAAGTAGCAAAACCTGGGGAGTAAAACCAAGAAGAACAAAGATATAAGACTACAAAATGAAAATAATTTAATGCAAACATAAGATTGAGGGTCTAGTTGAAATAGATGATCTATAAGTTTCAAAAGAATAAATTCTTCCAATACTCTTGCTTTTTTATTAATTAAGAAAGAGAGATTAATGAAGTTATCATTTAGATTCTGGAGGTTTATGTGACTCTTGAGCCCTAATTAAGCTAAAAGAGATTTTGTAAGAAGCTGAAAGCCTTTCATAATTTACGTTTCTTTAGTGTTGGGCGATCAGGAAGAAGTACATCCGAAACAGTTAATATCATAATAGATAAAAGTATGGGGATGGAAATTCTGGGGCCAGAAAATTTTGAAAGAACAACTAATGTCTGCATTTCTGAAAATTAGGAATAGTATGGATTGATGATAATTTTAAGGGAAATTCATTATTAGTGATTTGAAAAATGTTTGCAAGAGATGTAGTAACACATTGGTGATGTGGATGAAATAATGCAAATTACTGGGGTCAGGTAAGGTGGAGGAAGGCATAAGAAGTTTTATTGGAAACAATAACGTAGATTTTAATATCTTTTGTTGGAAACAACAAAAAAAGGTTTTGGTATCTCTTGTTTTAGCCTGTGACATTACTTTTAGCATGTACCAACAGGTTGAAATGAAATATGTTTTGAATGATACCATAGTAGGTAGGGGGTAGAAGATTAAAACGCGAGAACTTTGATGCATCCTTCAACTGTAACATCAAATTTTCATTGTCTGGCAATTTTCTTTGGAAATGAATATGAGATATAGTAAACAAATGGAAAGCCCTCAGTTCTTAAACCTTCCCCTTGATATGTTGCTTCAAGTATGTGCTTTTCTTCAGTTTAGAAGTTGTCTTTGCATATTAGAGCTGCTGCTTGCTCACTATTATAGTAATTGCTAAACATGTAATTAATATTTAGCAATGCGTTACATTTTTGTACTTCTTGAATTTCATAGGCACGGTTATAGATCAGGGAGAGGCTCCAGATTACTACTTCCAGAAATATCCAGAAGAAAATCCTGTGTTTGGGTTTGTAACTTGGCGATGGGTACTTGCTCTTGGTTTTGATCACATGTTCACCTCTCCAGTTTTTTTGGGCATGTTGATCCTGCTTGCAGCTTCACTAATGGCCTGTACATACACAACTCAGATCCCTTTGGTTAAAGTTGCTAGAAGGTTTGCTTCCTCTTGATTTGGTGTCAGAAACTGCAGCTAAGCAATATAACTAGAATTGTTTCTTATTTCCTTACATGCAGATGGTCTTTTATACACTCTGCAGAGACTATTCGCAAGCAGGATTTTGCAGACTCCCTTCCACAAGCATCCATTCAGGATTTGGGCATTATTTTGATGGGTGCAGGTTATGAGGTAATGGACAAAACACGTCACCTGTTTAACCAGAGTCTATCAGGGCTTTTTTTTTTTTTCTGTTGTCATTGAAATCTTTGGATTATGCATTCAATTGATAAAAACATCAGAAAAAAGACAACCCGCCATCATAGAGTTAGGAACAAAGGAACAAGATGAGATATTTACATAGGCAGCATCATAGATGGTGCTCATCGTTAATAGTTACAATGTGGTGTATGCTTAAAGAAAAGGCCAAGTTTTGTCTAACTTTTACATTCTTATATGTGGAAAATTATAAAATCAGAATAATTTTATATGGTTTTTTTATTACTAATCAATTTGAAATTTTAAGCCATAACAAGTAAATAGAAAAAATAAGAGGGGGCAAGTATTATAAAAAGGGGATTAAGAAATATCATAGGTAGTATGGACTTCTGTTGAATGTTGGTTGAGTTCAGTTCTGTAAAAATGTAAGCCACAAAAGTTGATGCATGTAAAGTTTAGCATAAACAAATATTAAAGAGAAATATGCAAGGATTTTTGTAACAAAGTTAGATATAGGTGGATCAGATCATAATGTATTTAATGATTGTCAGAAATACTATTATCTCAAATAGGTGCTCCTTAGTCCTGAGGTATACATGGAGACAAAAGAAGTAACAAAATGATAGGATGAGAGCAGTTGTGATTATTTGCATTTTATGCAGCAGTGCCATGTCTTAGTCCATACCTTTGAACATGTATCTCAATTACCATTACGTTTAGTTTCATGTGGCTGGACGAGTAGATCTGATGCAGTTACCCTGAGTTGCATTGTCTTTACAACATTTATTATCTTTGATAGTATATATGTTGCATGATACATGTTGTTATATTTGCTTAGAAGTTCTGGAATACAAGTTTGTGCTATGTAATATTGAGATTTCTTATCATTTCTGGTTTGAATGTGCAGATCTTCCTAAAAGGGCCATCTTTGTATGCTTTCAAGGGAATGGCTGGCCGATTTGCTCCCATTGGTGTGCATTTAGCTATGCTTCTGATCATGGCAGGAGGTACGCTTAGTGCTGCTGGAAGCTTTCGAGGATCCGTAACAGTACCCCAAGGCCTGAATTTTGTTGTGGGTGATGTGATGAATCCTAATGGTGTTCTTTCTTTTCCTAGTCAAGAATTTGATACTGAAGTTCATGTTAACAGATTCTACATGGATTACTATGACAGTGGAGAGGTAAATTACCACAATCAGAATGCTTTTCTTTAGCCTCCATCATTCTTGACATTAACATGACTCTTGAGATGGAAAGAAATAGTTCACCTGATGCTTCTTTTGAAAATGCCCAGGTATCACAATTTTATACTGATATTTCACTGTACAGTCTCGATGGGAAAGAACTAATGAGAAAAACAATCAGGGTGAATGATCCATTAAGATATGGAGGAATTACAATTTACCAGACTGACTGGGGTTTCTCAGCGCTTCAAATTACTAAGAATGGTGAAGGTCCTTTTAATCTAGCAATGGCTCCTTTACAGTTGAATGGTGACAAGAAGCTTTTTGGAACATTCTTACCAACTGGAGATGCTGATTCACCAAATGTTAAGGGAATGTATGTAAGCTTTTATTTCTCATATTGTGAAAATGAATTAAAAGGAGCTAAGCTGTTCTTTTGGGGAAAATCTCAGATCAATGCTGGCTCGTGACCTACAGTCCATTGTCTTGTATGATCAAGAGGGAAAATTTGCTGGAGTTCGCCGACCTAGCTCGAAACTTCCAATTGACATCGACAGTACAAGGATCGTTATCGAAGATGCTATTGGTAGCAGTGGCCTTGATTTGAAGGTAATGCTTGATAATTCAATAGAAAGATCCATGAAAAATACCATTCGTGACTGAGTTGTTGGTACTTTAATTCACAGACTGATCCAGGGGTGCCCCTTGTGTATGCTGGATTTGGTGCTCTGATGCTGACAACCTGCATCAGCTACTTCTCTCATTCACAGGTCAGTAAGTGTCTTTTGCCTTTGTAGATGCTGAGAAAGTGTACTTGATTACCCAACACAGCAATGGTTGTGAATCCAACTAAACTGGGATCTAGCTATAATCCATGCTCTTTAAGTGTTGTAAGGATCTATTCTGCAGATATGGGCACTGCAAGATGGAACAACAGTCATCATCGGAGGGAAGACCAACCGGGCAATGCTCGAGTTTCGTGATGAGGTGAACCGATTACTAGATGAAGTACCAGAACTTGTTACCATTGACAAGAACTTCAATGGATAATTGTGATTGGTTTGCTTCTGGCTTCGATTTGAATGGATTGGTGATGAGTTCATCGGAGTTCTCAAGGCCTTGGTGATACTTCTATCGATCGCTTTCAGACATATACTGTGCTTAAGCTGACATTTTTACAAACACTTCGTTCGCCTCAGTCACAATTCAAGAGGAGGATCTACAGACACATAAACTTCGGAGAAGATTGTCAATTCAATTATATAGTCCTTAACATTTGTATAGCATTTTTGGTTAATTGTGAAGGCACCATTTCCAAATGTAAAGAAGAAAGAATTCTTTTTTACCTAAATTACACAAGTTCAAAAGCCCTGAAACTGCAATATTTAGTTGGTGTGTCATCTCATTAGATCAAAATGTCTGTTCTAAAGCTGAAGAAGCAGCAACTGTTGCCATTGTAATACAAGCTACTGCATTCAGAGATAAACTTGTCCATCTATTCATCAAAACAAAACACACAGACACTGCCCATAGGCTTAAAACTCATCACTAACAACTTTGCTGAATCCAAGAGAATTCCTACTATCATGTGCTGCATTGTGGATGGCTTGAGCAAACCAACATCTAGCAAAGTGATCTAATAGAAAACAGAGGACTTCGATAGTAAATCTATAGCACACCCCTTAACCAAGCTAATGAGATTGATGGACTACTCACACATACACAAATTAAGCACAAATTGCTAGGTCTGATTACTCATCTTTCCAGTAAAAATCAATTATTAACATGAACCGATATCAAATAATCCTTTCATTTAACCATATCATAATCCTAAAAATCGATTATTGACAGGCAGGTTTCAACTTTTCTTTGTTCTAAATGCAGGACTAGTCAAATCAGTTATTGCTTAATGGAATAATCTAAGAACTCATTGTTAATAGATAATACTAAGCATGGAATAGATTTTTAGTACATTAACTGAGGTGATCACCAGCTAGAGTTGAAGATATTTTATTTCCAATTATGCGAATTCTGCTCTTTCATCTGTATGATTTCCCTTCCATTCAAATAATTTCCTTCAGGACACAAGGTGGAAAGACTCCTGGAGTTTGTACAATCTTCATTATTGCTACACCATGTTGCAACTCGAGCCTTGCCAGGCCTTGACATAAATTGGTCACATGATATGAAAATTACGGGACACTATCTTACACACTGACATGAAATTTTCATTTATGACCTAGTATTGCACATCCAGTGTAAGGAGAAACATTAGAAACATCACGATCGACATGAAACTTGATAAAAGAAATATTTATCTAATGCAAATATGTAGAATGCATCTGATTGATCTGTCAAAACCCAATAACATTGAACATGCACTGTCAGTTAATATTTGGAGCATTTTGATAAACCTGATGAGCAAACATCAACTTCAACATACCTTTGCATTTCTCACAAGCCAAAAGTGCCATTTTATCAGCTGAGCAGATGTTACAGTCACACTTTCTACATGTGTTTCACGCAAAAACATACCTGATGTTGCCTCTCCAATCTTCCCATCCAGTACAAATTTTGTGCAGAGTTTTCATTCAAACTAAGATTATACAATCCGAAGGCAGCCATTTTCTTCAAGCCTAACTACAAGTCTAAAAGTTAACTTTTATCTGACTGCGGATTTATGCCCTGGTATTCAACATAGGGCCTTATGAAAGTTCTCCTCCACCAAACTTCAAAGGCTCTCTGAAGATTTGGGCAGTTGTCGCCAACCTTCAGGAAACTTCCCAACCAAGAAAGCAGAATACTCTGCTGATCTTCTAAAGGAAGTGTCAAAATGGTTTGGCCAATTCCTTCCTCCACAACCTTCCGATCAAATGATCTGCAACCATGTTGTAACCAGCTGTAGTCACCAATGAGTGGCTGTAGCCAAACTTGTAATAGCAGCTGCCTGGTGTCCCGCGGCGGAAGTATCTCTCCTTTTCCAATACCAACAAAAAGCCTCGCAGTGATGCAGCTAACGAGGTGGCGTGACATGATTGGTAGCTTTGAGTGTAATTCAGCAAGCTCGTGCTGGCCAGCCCACAACACAGCAAATTCATCTGCTGCATGCCTGTCAGCCAGAATCTCAACTAACCAAAGAAGATTATCTGCCTCGAGAGCAATATGCCGCATTACAGGGTCTTTGCTGTCCAAAGATTTATCTGAGAAACCAGGCTCAGATGCTTGTCTAAACAGATCCAACAGTGATTCCATGCAGCTCCTACATGAACTGTAAAACAACTCAATGCATATGTTTACAGATCCATTTGTCCAAATATTGTTTTCTTTCAGAAGTTTCAGCACTAAGGATTTCATTTCTCGCCGACCTCTATCTTCATTGCTTTTGAGGACTAACTCCATTATATGTGCAAGAGTGTCATTTGGTGGATCTGATAAATCGGAAGCTACTCGCTTCAACAGAGGGCTTGCACCATAATTCTGCAGATGTCGGATAGAAGATACCACATTTTCTTCTTCCTCTGCAACCCAAGGGACTGCTTCCAAATAATCTAAGCAGGATTTGATGCATGCACGGAAGCCAAGTGATTCTGCAACCTGTTAAAGACCAATTCCAATTACGTGAAGTCCTTATCAAGTTAATAAGACTTGGTAGACTAAAGTAAAGAAACTTGGAACATCTTGCAACATAAAAGAATGTAGAAGTTGGACCTGATAGAGCCATCTAATTTCTATACCATGCTCACCACAAGGGCTAAAGCGGGTCGCGTAATACCTCATCCAAATCCATTTTGCATTGTATTAGAACAGATAGTATTATATAATTGTGTACTTTATAATATCATATTCATGTATCTAAATTGGCTACCTGTAAACTATTGGATATGGATGCTTATATGAATTTTCTATCTATAACTTAAAATTGAAAAGGAACAATGACTTACTGTAAAATTATTGGTTTACCTAATAAACAGAAGCATAATGTTCAAGTAAACCTACTTTATATATACTTCTAATATCACTTCAACTGCCAAAATTAAATAAATATCCAGTAAGTAGATGCATACATCCAGAATATGGAAAAAGCAACAATTTGCATATGGTAATTATATGACCCTGTTTTACTGTTCATTCTAACATCTCAATATTACATCATGAAGCAACCATTCCCAAATTCTCTTTCACAACTTGCATGGATATATTAAGCGAAATCTTCTCTTCTCCTCAAAGCTAAGTCAATATTAGAGTTCATTATAGACTATTGGTCATACTCCATCATAGTCACTATGGCATCTTAGTATGGGATTCCATTATCACATAATATGACAAAGATTTTCTCAATTTGACTTAACAAAAAAACTACTTCAACCTTCTAATATCTACTGTTGACTTTGGCTGCATCTTCCTTTTCTAATTTCTATTCCTAGATAACATCATGTCAGTAGCTAATTATGTCCTTAGAAAGTTCCCATTCTTGGTTTTTAAGCAATGGGACACCATGGAGAAAATGCATTACTTTTGAATCGAAGTACATAAGATGTTTTCATAGTAAATCTCAACAAAATATAAGCTTCTTGAAAATGTGGCCATTATTTGATGCTTAAAATCTTATTTGTTTCTGAGTCCTCGAAGACTTTTCTATTTGTAGTTATAACGACCACAAAAAGGGCAGCCTGCATTTGAGCTGCTTTGGACTCTTGAAAGTACATGAGCTATAACCCACAAGTTAACAGCAAAAAAAGAACCTTTTGTAACTTAATAAAAACATCATATCAAAGCTGAGTTCATTTGGCTAGGTCATTGTATTGTGTCAGTTTATTGGTTTGCAGATAATTCTATATGTAAAACCAGAAACTAAAGCTTGGATCAGGAAAACAAAAAATAAAGATAATTCTGACAACACAAAGCATGAATGAACCTTGATTATGCGTAGCACACGCGGAACACTTTGCTTGATCAGTTTGTGCTTAAGTTCTTTGCAGTACATCAATCCCACTGTCTCAACATAGATCTCCACATCTTCACAGTCTGCTACTTCAAGGCATGGTACTGGAGACTGCACAGCAAGCTTATCTGCAAAGAAACGACTATTTTCTGCAAGAATGTTCCAATGCACACTCATCCTCACACAGATTCCTTCCTTACCAAACAAAATCACTTTCAAATCGCTGGTCTCAGGCTGGCCAAACCCCACTGATATCTTGCGTTGCAGATTATCAACATTTGGTTTTGGTGGCCTCTCTGATGGCCTCTCAGGCACACTTGCTGGACTGACAGCAGCAGGAACAGCAGTATCGGAAGTCGGACATCTCTGATCATCCGAAACAACCTTAGACCCTAATGAGCCGGAATGTGTTTTCTTATCGACTGTCGAAGTCGCTGTCCTCTGAAGTGATGAAGCCCTCGATCGCAATGGAGATGATGCTTTGCTTTTGCTTTGGTGATTATGATTTTTGAGGGACTTCTGAAGAACTGCAGGAGAGGGACAACACCAAAACCCTTCCGGGGTTACTGCAATGGGTACATTCCGGATCTTTGTCTGGCCCTGCTCAAGCCTGCCAACTCTAAAATCTGCCATTTATGTGACTTCTACTTCCTAATAATCTTCCAAACAAGAAAGCATTCGCTCGAGGTGGGCGTCAGCTGTGAATCTATCAACTTCAAAACCTTATTTTCTCATAACAAGAAAAAACTGTCATCTTTAGAAAATGGCACAACATTTATACCTGCAAAGAAAACCGAAAAAGAAATTACAAAACATAAACCGCATAAGGATTCAAGAAAAGCACTTTCAAATAGCATTTCAGGATCCAATAACTGAAACATAAATGAGATTGCAAGAGACATCATCAAAGAATAGAGAGATTTAAGCATGAGGTTAAATACCGTGAACTTCACAATATCCGGACTACAGTATGGAATCAAATGGTGCTTAACTTTGTTCGACATCGAGTTAGATTCAGCAATTATAGGACAGAAAAGGATCCAAAACCTAAGAACCACAGGATGTAATGCAAAGTTTCAAACTTTATTCTGAACTCTTCGCAGAACGTTGAAAGATACAAGCTTTCTCCTACTATTTTCTATGCAAAGAAGAAAGATCCAATTTTTCAGCAACTGAAGACCGGGTCTCGGTGAAAACCTAAGAAAACATCAACGGGGAGAAAGATTCGCATATAAGCAAGGAAGAAAAGAAGGCTACGATGCAACTATAGCACCAAAAAAGGGCTTTAAGAGAGCTGAAAGTAACATTTACGCCATCTAGGCATGGGCTTCTCGTTCCATCCACCATCTCCTCGTTTTGCTCCACATATTATCCTTGCCCTGTTTTCGGATCCTAATGATGGAAGCGAGCTCCTGTGTCGAGCATGGATAGCGAGAAATGATGGGTTGCTCGAATCATTTCCCTCCGATTCAAGTGGCAGAAAAGATGTAAACTTTTGCTTTACCAGATACGAGTGTCGCCACTTTATCCCTCCAATTTATTCCAAGCCATGAACCTCTCGCTGTCCATCTCTTTCTCTCTCTCTCTCTCTCTCAAACTTTTGTACAATATTAACAGAGCACCGCTCTGTTTTCGAGTTTTTTAGACGAGAGGAAGATGATATGACCAAAATGCCTCTTTACCTGTGATGAGCTCGATAGAACAAGGAGATTTCGCACGAGGTGCGATCACTGTTCACCGAAATCCCACTCTCAAGTCCCAGCAGCAGCAAAGAAGCCATTAGAGGGCGAGAGAAGGATAGGCCTTTTGCAACAAGAGATCTGGCATTCGAGTCTCCAGCTAAAGCTTGTCATGGGGACCGAGAAGTAGCGGGAGACCGGTTTCCATTCCAATTGGGTGCTTCTGTGTGCTGGTACTCGAATACTTTACGGTGCTCCACACAAAACAACAAAGCATGTTCATTTCTGGGGCCACACACTGCAATTCCTGCAGCAGGAAGGAGCAAAGAACGTTGGATTCATTCACTCAATAATGTTGGTGGGTGTGTTTAGTTAATTAGTGGAAGCTATTGGGATGTGCATGGTGCACATGGAGAGACACAGAGAGATAGAGAGAGAGAGAGATGAAGATGTCTTGGGGAAAGATTTAGGACATATATATTTGGATTGCATGGTTGGATTCTAGAGAAAAGGATGGATTTTGTGTTAAGGAATAACGATGGTAAACTTGTTCTCTTGTGTGTTTGGACTCACTGCACTGTCCCCATATAATTTGCTCTTTCCACTGGTTTGCATCATTAGCTTGTATTGGACTAAGACTGATGGAATGTTTGAACTTAAAAAATATGAACATCAATCAAAATGCCCACTTTTGGTTTTTAATTCATGAGATTTGATCATTGGAAAGGGAATCAGAATAATCAAATTGTTGGTGGTGGTGTGTGGTGTGTGGTGGGGGAGTGAGATTCCAATGCTTGTTTCCTGGAATTCAAATCCCTTATTTGAGGGAAGTAGAAACCAATCTCCCCCTAAAAAATAAATAAAATGAGCTTTTAAGATGATCAAAAATCAATTTTATAATTAAAGTACATATAAAAAAAATGTACTAGTATTAGGTTCTATGTAAAGCAAATAAAATAATACAGAAATGGAGTAATATAAAATATAACATATAGATAATTATAAATAGTTACATTGCACTTTTGATCAACTGTCCTATTGTTTCATGAGAAATAAATAAATATATATATATATATATATTATTTTAGATTGAAAGAAAGACTCGAACATTTACTTCAATACTTAAAATGAGTCAAGTTTATAATATATGATTGATCTATATGAAAATAGAGGTGAGCCGAGATTTTCGACTTGATCTCTTCGATACTAAATCACTATGTCAAATCATTATTGGAACAAATAAATCCCATCACAACTCAAAAAACTTAAAGCTGAAGGCTTCCTTGCCATTTGTATGCATGGAGGACCGACCAGAGCTTACATCCGGAAGTCCTCCAGAGTCCTGCAACCCACCACCTGTTCGATGAATTGCGACCTTCCTCTTCCTTCAGAATGTTTATATGGAAGGTAAAGATTTCGCTGCTATTATTATTGTTTTAGCCAATCACACAGATAGAGAAGCTAACAAAAAAGACTCACAAGTTAGCGTACCTTAGTGGCACTACTGGCCTGGAAAGACGAACGGTGTGGGAGGAATTGAAGGCGAAGTTCTTGTTTCAGACTTGGTCTGGCTCAGTCCCCTTCCCATTCAACAAGTTGAAGATATGTCACTGTTCACTTGTTTTGTCAACTTCACCCGTGGGTAGTATGGCGACAAGGCAACTTTACAGGGCACCGAGTTTCTAGTTTTGGGGCGTTTCCTCTTTCTTTCTTATTGGAGATACAGAGGTGGAAGATAAGGTTGAGTTGGAAGCTTGTGAAGGGCTCAATTATGCTTGCTATGTACGATGGATTTGCCAGAAGTCGCCAACCAGGCATAAAGCGTGATATTGGTATGTATTGTTGATCGCATGACTTCTTGGTCTTGCAAAATTGAGCAGCGGATTGACAAGGAGGAAGAAAGGTGGAAGAGAGACGAAAGAAGAAGAGGGAAAAGAGAAAAAGGTTTAAGAAACTTAGTGCAGCCAAGTGGTAGAGAAAGGAAAGGAAGGCTAAAAATAAACAGTAAGTTACAAAGATAAATGTGTATATTTTAGTTCATACTTATTTAATAATGAAACTTATTAGTGTCAAAATTGATTGTCCATCTATGTCACAAAATTGATCCACTTTCTCAAGATCATGACATTTAGAGAACTGAATCTTTAAGAGGTAGATGTTTGTTTGTAAGATGATACCTTAAAACAAAGTCTCTTATGTCATAAGAAGTCACATGCAAAATTAGTGTTGGGATGTATTCAACATGATTACTCTGATGTTTAAATTAATTCGTGAGAGTGAAAAAGAAAATATTATATCTTAAATCATATCAAATATATTTATATTTGAATTGATTGTATGGAGGATGATTTAAAAAAAAAACTTATATTTTAGGTATTTTTCAAACAATGCCTGTAAGAAGATTACTATTTGCACCTTTATTTTTACTATTTATAATTTTATCTTAATTTGTTTTAATATTTATAAATTATCCCTTAACAAATGATGTAAATAAATTTTTTTTTCATCCTCCTCCTCCTCTTCTTCTTCGTCTTCTAATATTTCTCATCTCCCTCATCTTTTTCTTCCTTAGAAGATGACATCAAAGGGGGCAACAGGGTTAGATAGTCCGACAGCAATAATGAATAATGTTGAGGACAAATGATAGGGTAACAACGTGCGATGATAGCAATAAGCAAATCATTATCGATAACGAGAGTGAAGTAAGATATTGTGAGGAAGAAAAAAAAATAAAATAGATAATATAAAGACTATAAATAATAAAAATAATATTTTTTTATAGATCGCCAATAATAAAAGAGAGGTTGTAAATAGTAAGTTTCTTTCTTGAATTATACTTTAATTTAAAAAATATTATAACTATTGTTTCTCCTCTATCGCCCATCTTTCATTGTTTATCATAACCCATCATTCATTGTTCAGAAAGGAAGAAGAGGGGAGGAGAGAAGGGAAGAAAAAGAAAGGCGAAAAGATGAGGAGGAGAGATAGTTTGAATAGCTTTTGAATTTGATGATATTTTACATATAAAATAAAATAAATATATTATTTAAGAAATAATCAAATTATAAATTTTTTTAGAAAATTTATCCTTTATCAAATTTATTTGAAAGATGCATGTTAAAGAGATTACACGGATGCCTGCATATAAATACATCCTAGAAATCAGAAATGAAAATCTAGATATCAAAATTATATATATATATATATATATATATGAGTTCCAAGCAACTAAATATAACGATTCAAGATGTCCGTTGCATCTTATATAACGGTATATAGAATGTTTCACCATAACCCCGAAATCGACGGTGAAGATATCAGCCGTTATCCACCAGCTTCTTCTCCCGGCTTAAAGCCTATCCACACTCTTATCCCTAGAAATGGTGAAGAGGAATAGCGAGTGCTAATGGCGACTACCTCGCTCTCCTCCCTCACCGTCGCCTTCTCCTCTCTATCCTTCTCTTCCCACGTCTCCTCTAGTAATAAGACCTTATACTCTCCTTGGATACGACGTCGTCGGACCGCCTCGCCCCTTCGGTGGAACTCTCCCACCGCGATCGCCTCCTCCACCGCCTCCTTCCCCATCGCTGCCGTATCCGGCGGTGCGGCTGTCTCCGCCGAGGACTTCGAGGGGGTGAGCCTCGAGAAGTACGTGAAGTCCCGGCTCCCTGGCGGGTTCGCCGCCCAGAGGCTCATCGGGACCGGCCGGAGGAAGTGTGCCATAGCTCGCGTCGTTCTCCAAGAGGGAACCGGGAAGTTTGTCATCAATTACCGTGATGCTAAGGTTTGGAACTTTTGCTCTCTTTCGCCTAAGGTCTGTGATATACTCGTAGAATTAGGCGCTTTCATCCTTATTCGAAATACAAAATTGCTATTAAAAAAAAAGATAAATAAAAAATTGATTCTTTATGCTAATACTGCAAACAAGTAACGATTTTGGCAGTATGCTAGCTTTGATTTTGGGGATATTAGTTGTATCGGATCGGGATTTGAGTCTTGAGTCATTGCTCCCCATTGTGAAATTTCATTAAGCTAGAAGTGAAAACGGAGATAGGGTTGATATTAAATTTTATTTCTGCCTCCTAACTAGACTGAATGGAACTAAGATACTCCTTTTTCCTGTCTCAGGCAAATTTGTTGATGCTGGCAAACTGATTTACACGTGTTATTTCAGTTGTTGTTGTCGTTTATCTTGAAACACAATTAGTGCCTCTTTGTGTTCATCAAATATAGAGGAGTTACTAGAATCTCAAGCATAACTCATGCCAACTCTGCACAGAAATGAGAAAAGAGTAGTGCTTTAAATGCACACGAGAAACTCAGACAAACGAGTCATGCAAAATGTGTCAGTGATCTAGGAGGAGTGATGCAATTCATTTACAGTCATTAGATTAACGGAATCGACAGTTAGGATTATCTGGGTATCCTTTTTGGGTTTCTCTTGTGGTTCCAGAAAACATTTCTCAGTGAGAAAAGCTGGCATAACAACCACCTTATATAATCTTGCTAGTTATGTTTCTGCTAGCCCAAGATAATCATGTTCTACATAACAACCACCTTATGATGTGACAATCAATGGTGTTTTATATCGCAACCATGATAGCATCTTAGGGTAGTGCATGGCAAATGACAGTGTACAGCCCATGCCTCCTTTTTATCAGCAGAAACTTTTTTAAAATGAATGAATCCATCTAGTTAGTCTTTCATTTGGTTGCTAAGTTCATATGGTTGCTAAGTTCATATGCTAATGTTGGTGATGTGAGGAAGGAGGAAAATATTGAAGGGTTTGTCCCAATCAATGTTTCAAAACATCAGTGCCAGTTTGATACTAGTTCTGCCTTGGAAGGATTGCTGATGTTTTTAAAGTTTATGCCTAGGGATTGCAATAAACGCCTAGAAGAAAATTCCACAGACATAGTATGAGTTTGGTATTGTTAGGTAACAATTGTATCCAAACATGTAGTAAGCTCTCAACATGCATATGATGATATGCATATATCCTACTATTAGAGATGTAATCTCAGCGGTACTTGTGGTGCCTATTCACTGCTCATGATAACAAATTGTCAAACACTATAGATATGTAGGTTGGTTCAGTTCGAACATGGATTGTCTTCTTAGGCACTTGTTTTAAATGCAATGGATTTCGCTTTCTTCAGCTAGGATCTTTTTCGGAAAATTACTATATGATTTGATCATTGGACAGGATCCTGTTGATGGATACTCCGCCGTCCCTTCTAACCTTCCTTTTGCAAGTGGCCACATCATTCATGAAACTTGCATCAATACCTGAGACTCGTAGAATAAGGCCCAATTGGCTTTTTTACTTGCAGCATGAATAATGGTCAAATTTGACCACAATATTTTGCACTAGGAGGGGCCTATTCCTGACCACTTGCTCCATGTCAGTGATCACCATGATGATTGTGCGTCAAACAACCTAAAGTTGAGTAGTCGAGCAAGATCCATCTCAGGCTATTTGGAGTGCCCCTCTCGCAGTTGATCGACCATCAACAGTGGTTAATGCGATCAACCCTATGTCATCTTGTGTCATGCTACAACCATCTTCCTTTGCACATGATTGTTAGGGCATAGTACGATCTACTGCTGCGAGCATATTCCATGTTTCACATGCCTGTGATACATTTGTGTCTTGAAAGGTTGGGTTATGCTATTTGAATCATTGAAATTAGAGATCCAACATCATAAATGTTATTTGGCTTTGCAAAAATAACCCAAATAAGCACATTAAAGAAATCCATATTAAATAATCTTACTATAGGATCCATACCAAAGAAGTTGAAAACAACTAAAGAACCAAACTATTAAAAATATCACTGATCTTTTGGTCTTCTGTCCTTGTTGTTTTTGACCCAATCAAATTGGTAGCTAATAATTTAGCAATGACAGTGTTGCCAAGTCTAGTAAAGTATAGTAAACAACCTAGACAATCCAACCATGTCATGTCAAAAATAACTAGTTAACCATATCCCTCTTGTATTTTTGGATCAGTCAGTGTGCCCTATGTCTGCAGATATATCTTGCATGTACCAGATTACCACGACTTGGAAAGTTCCACGTCATGTGTAACTGTGGTTCAAGAATTGAGACAAAAACAGTCTCTTTGTGTGAAGGTACAAGGTTGCACGTATCTGATCCTCACTGATTGCACACTAGGTTAAGCCTCTTGCATTAATTTGTCCTTTTTGACGCACTTTAACATTAAGATGCAATGAATCAAGTGATGCCATTGGAACTTAATGTTAAGGTTTTTACTGTCTATGACTTAATGTGCTCTCTAAACTAGCACTATTGTTATTTAAGTTTCACATTCAGTATATTATAGTTCTTATTTTCTGTGAGTACTCGTCAGTGTTGAACATTCTTATAGCTGCAGAAGCTTTTTAACAACTTTACTAATAACTGGAATGAAATGTACAGGAATATTTACAGGGGAATCCTTTGTGGCTGCAATACATCAAAACTCCATTATTAACCTTAGGTTTTGAGAGCAGCTATGATGTCTTTGTCAAAGCTCAGGGGGGAGGACTCTCGGGTCAGGCCCAGGCAATTTCTCTGGGTATCGCACGTGCTTTGCTTAAAGTCAGTCAGAACCACAGGTCTCCTTTGAAGAAAGAAGGTCTTTTGACTAGAGACTCGAGAGTTGTTGAAAGGAAGAAAGTTGGTCTGAAGAAGGCTCGAAAAGCTCCTCAATATTCGAAGCGTTGAAGTATTAGCATTTTGATCAACTATCTGCTACTTGAACTTATTTCTTGTAAGTATTTTACATATTCTTGCTTTCAGCTTCATGTGGTCTACTGTCAATTTTTTTAGAAAAAATAGTTGACTAGCTTTAACAGTAAATTTTTTTATATTTTGGATTGAAGGCTAATTCCTTGTAACAAAAAGGATTTGTTTTTATAAAGCAGATAAATTTGATCGAAATAGATCCTTGAGGTTTAGCATTATTTGGACTTAAGAATAGATATCACACTTCTTCCCTGGCTGCTGTCGGGAGATATTTATTCTTAACCTTTACAAGTCTAACATGTCATCTTTCATCTGGTTTTGACACTTATTTTTAAAATTTTTCATATCTAAACTTTGTTTCATTCATCCTTCTGCTAACTGCAAAAGTATATCTTGGTTGATATATACGGAAACTATTCTTTTTTTTCCTGGATGCTTGAGTATTTTCTGCTTTGTTCTTTTCACCGATGATAATTTTGACAGTCAAAACATCCCCAAGGGGAAGTTCCACTGGAAACTTCTTTTGAAATCCACACATCTAAATCAAGTTGGTGTTGTGTTGTAAATGGACTTGGTGGGGAAAAAAAAGCGAAAAGATGACTGTGTCAGTCGCAACTGCACTCTAAAGGTTGTTCGAACTGATTATACTGGTTTGTTCCATATATTTGACTGTTATCTTTTCCAGTGCAGGTTTTTTAATATAATCCCAGCACACTCAGATGTTTCTTTTCGGTTTGCCTATTCTCTAACTTTGGTCGGAACCCAAACTCTCTTTGAGATAGGCTTCTCCTTACTTGAGCTGGGAAATGCATCTGGCTTTTGTTTTCGATGGACCATGTGATGTAGCGAATTTCCATTATGCCCTAATTATTTGGGAATACATTATCATTCACAGCTTGTTGGTCTTTTTCTCTTTTGACTGTGTATGACAAGTTGGATTCTCTTGCTGCCATCCGTCCATGTTAACTATGTAAAATTTAAGCTTCCATGGATTATCAGGGTGGTTTATCCTATCCAAAAAGGGAAATCAAAGAATTTTTTTTTTTAAATTGCTTTTACAATTGGATGTAGACCAGTTTATTTTATCTCAAAATGTGGTTGACAGACCCATCATGAAATTGGAATTATGTAAATCTTTGGTCCTTCACTTGGATAATCCTTTTTGTTTCCAAAGATCATTGGACAAAATAGGTTATCACAATGTTTCAGTTGATTACTTCACTAAGGTACTATTTGGTTGCTCATAAGTGAGCTACCATCAAGTTTACTTTGCATCAAGCTGTTCACTATCATTTTATTACTTGCAAGTAAATTATTTGCAGTATATATATTTGGCTAAAAGTTAATATTTCTCATAGAATCTCACAAATGCATTATATGCAGATACCAAGGGCCCATGATTGGGCTTTCTCTTCTTAATTAGAGTTATCCATCAAGTTTTCTTTATGTATTCTCACAATTTGTATCTCACTATCGTCTACTTACAGGTGTCATGCCCACCTAAATATCAATTGGAGCCCTGCCCTGCAAACAAACTTTCCCCACCTACCTACCTTCCCAAGTTGTGTGGATGAACACTGTCTCTCATTCTTCAACTCTGCTTTCCAACTGCTCATGCCTAATATCTGTTGTGCTTGATGTGGCATTTCTTGTGCAGGTAAACTTGTTCTCAATCATCCGCTCTCACAGGCTGGTTTAGTCCTTCCAAACTTGTGAAAGATCAAACTCAGTTCTCAAACCACAATAATACTATACAAAAAGAAACCCACCATACAAAGTCTCATGGAAAACTATGTTTATCTGCCATCCCATCTTTCCACACCCTCTTATGTCTCTTTTCCTTCCATGCTTGGACTTAACCGCCTCCGTTACGGATTCTAGTGGGACCCAGACTCCAACGATCTTTCCAACTGTCGGGCAGGTTGCTGACACTGTTCCATAACCTTTCTGATGGGGCCCAGTTATGGAGGTCTGTGATAGGGCCAGGCTGGAGGAGAGTGAGTATTGGGTGGAACGACCGGGAAACGTCTTCTTTCTCCTGTAATTAGTATGTGGATGTTGTGCCGAGTAGCAGTACACGTGGCCACCGGTATCAGGGGCTGCGGCCAGCACACGCGTGCGAGGGCGACCGCCGTGATGGATAGCCGGCGCTCGCCCGCACGTGCCGTGGAGCTCCACGCGCCGCCTCGGGGGACCACCTCCGCTCCGCCACCCGCCATATCTTGATAGACTTGTCCAGGCTCCCGCTGTATACCACGTACCGCCGGCCGGCCGCCCTGTCTTCCTGCCCCTGCTCCTCGGCTTCCGCTTCCACTGCCAGGCACTTGATTGGCCCTGCGTGACCGGAGAGGACGGCGACGGCACCGTGCGCCCCGCTGCTTTCGTCTCTCCGCCACACGCGCACCGTTTTGTCCGCCGATCCGCTCGCCACAATGCTCCCGGCGGCCGCGAGGCAGAGAACCGACATCCTGTGCCCCCGCAGCGCCCCGCCGCTGGCCAGCGATCCTCCTCTTCCTTCCCGCTGCCAGTGGTTCACCACCCCATCGGACGATCCGCAGTACACGAACCATGCGGTCGTCACCACCGCGGTCACGGCGCTGTCTTGTCGCAGCAGTGTCTGCACCGCCACGTGCCTGGTGGCGAAGGCGCCTCCGACCTTGCCCCCCGCTGCCACCTCCCGTCGCCACGCCTTCACCGTCCCGTCCGCTGACCCCGTGAACACCAGGCCGTCGAACCCGGCGGCCACTGCGTTGACGGCGTCGTCGTGCGCGTTGAACGACTCGAGGCACTTGGAGTCTGACATCCGCCACACCTTGACGGTCTTGTCCCAAGAGCCGGAGTAGAGTATCCCGGAATCTTCCTCCAGGCTGAGGCACGAGACGGCGTCGAAATGGCGGAGCCACACGGCGGTCCTGTGCCGCCTCGCCTCGACGTAGTTGGAGGGTTTGATGGAGCTCATGAGGAAGTCCGCGAGAGTGGGGAGAGTGCCGACCCGCTTATTGACGGAGGAGTCCTTGGAAGAGGTACGCCACACCCGGATCTTACCGTCCTGGTGGCCGGTGAATACTCTGTTCCCGGCGATGACGATGGCCTTGACGAGGCCGCTGCTGGACCTGAAGCTGGAGAACTCTTGCCAGCCCTTCCAGACACGGATGTTCCGGCTGTCGGATCCGGCGTACAAAAGATCGCCAGCGGCGGCGAGGGAGTATACGTGGCCTTCTTGGCAGACGAGGGAGCCCACGAGGCCGGTGGTGATGGCGGCGGCGGTGGGGAGATCAGGAGGGAGCTGTTGCACCCAGGGGGAATTTGGGAGTGGGGAGGAGCCAGTCGCCGGGTGACATGGGGAGATATTGCGAGGGAAGGTCCCGGTGCTCGTCAAGAAGCGGGCGGCGCCTTCGCCGGTGGCGGGACGGGGCTCGTCAACGGAAGGGTTAGTACGTAGGAGGTCGAGGAGCTTGGAGGAGCGCAGAAGACTTGCACGAGCTCCCTTTTGATCTCCCATGATCAATGTAGATCGAGAACAAACACTGACGCAAAAGTACAAAACGTTGGAAGCGAAGAAGAAGGTGGTGGAAAGAGGTCGCTCATAAAGCAAAGAAGCACAAAGGCCATATCGTGCCTTTATATCTATCCCCCATCTATCCATATTAGTACAGAAAATTACTTACATATTCCTCAAAGTTATTGATTGAAGTATATAGCATGCCATCATTAATTTTGTTGTAGAAGCAATGTTTTCTTGATAAACGATTTTTGATGAAATATTTTGATTACTTTCAAAGAGTAATAAGTAGATTTAATGATCTCCCACAAAGGAAATGATCAGCACACACCTATGTCTTCAAAGTTAATACGAAGAGTTTGATGCTTATATGTCAGTGATATCCATAGCATATGCTTTCACCATTGATTGCGTAGTCAAGTAGGTTGGTTTCTTGCCCAAATGCTGAAGCTGATGGCAAGAAGGTTGCTAAGAGGACAATATCAATCAAAGACATGCATTCTGTCTTCCACAAACAAAGGTGAGCTTAGCAGCTGGCGATGCAACACAGCCGAAAGCCAGTGGCCACTGAGTTGCACAGTGTCTCAAGAACTGTGAGATCACTGCTCCATCTTCTTTTTATGATCACTGCTTTCTTTTCTCTTTCTTGGCCTAACTTCTTAATCCTATCCTGATTCATAATTTTAGATGCCTGAGATAACAATGACATTATCTATACTCCTTATTTTGCTCGCTTCCTACAAGAAATCCTGTAAAGTGGCTGAAAGCAGATCGTAGCCAGATGAACCTCCTTGTGATCGTGATCCGTAATTTTGGATGCATGATTGCTTATACATGTTTGTTGATGTCTATTTGGCGATTTTGTGACAGCATATTTGTTGTGTACTCGTGTTCTTGGGGTTCCACGATGGACAGAGGATGTGGAATTGTCCTATATGAATTGACCAATAGGTAAGGCGTAGAGGTTTCGTGCATGAAGTTGATCGATAGTTTCGTGCAAAGAAGTGACCAACCAAGTTTGAGTTTCCTTTTGTGCTCTGATGAGCAGAGGATTGGTTTTCACCATTTCTTAAAGGAATCTAATTTCTCTTTTAAGGACAATAACACTATCTGAAGCAAGCAGTCCTGCATGTTCGTGATTCTTCAGATAATGAACTCTTTATCTTGACAGGAAATTTATAGAATCAATGCACTGTTGCTAGTCTCTCTTAGAGGACTTGGAATCAAGAAATTGCCGGCAATATAGATTAGCCAAATTACCATCTTGAATCGAGTTCATATCAGCCAATACCAGAAATGGCAGAGTTCCGCCACCTGACGAAGAAGGAACTTACAAGCAACCACTACTTGCCTACGACTCTGATTCCTCCACCCACGCCTCCACCCGCAGAAGCACGAACCCGACCGCGACGCCGACCAGCACCAGGCCGTTCATGATCGCGGCGATCCGGAAGATCTCCTCCGCTGCGTTGCAGGTGGAGGACAACGCTCCACCCTTGCTCTTCGTCTTCCCCTTGGGTGGCGCCCTCAGAGAGCTCAGAACCTTGGCGAAGGAGGCGGCGGTGCATGCCGGGAGGCCCAGGGACGACACGTTGTTGTTGGCTTTGAGCCCTCCGAAGCTGTTCATGCCTTGCATGTATTTCACACTGTGCTTCCTCCTCATCGAGGAGTTGAGGCTGGAGCATGACACGGCCGCCGCTGCAGGGACTGCTGCTGCTGCTGCTGCAGAGATTGCTGCCATTGGTTGGTGTGAGAACCCACACTCTGTATACAAAACAAAGTCACGCACAGGTTAGTGCTGATAGGATGCTGCCGCAGGCACAATGGTAAAGGAAGTGGTCATCACCTGTGTTGTGCTGTGGGTTCAGTGATGGAAGAGTTGCAGTGGTGGAGGGGAGAGGGGAGAGTTTTGTATGAGAAAGGAAAGGAGACGAGAAGAGGATAAGGTGGAGGAGAAGATGACTGGCTGCCAATCAAACTATATCCTTGGCTGCTGTTGCTGACCAAGAGAAAGTGAGGTCCAAAAAATGATCCAAATTGCTTGGTGAAGGGCCACTTCTTTTATGAGCCCAGATTGATCCCCTCATCCCCATCAAATTTCCAGCCATGGTTAATCATACAATATCATCCTATTTCATATCAAACTCATGATTTGTTTATGTTGGGTCTAACCATACTTGGATTGATTGATACTAAATTTAATTTATTAAAAAAATAAAGAAAATAAGGAGAAGAGGAGAGATAAAGTTTGGTTTTGAGGCTTTTGCTAGTGATCAAATGGTTAAACTTCGTTGGTTTTCACCCAAATTTTATGTAAAGAATCTTTGCAATAAGCTCTATAATCCTAACGGTATCGATCTACAATTTATCTTCTATAATATATTTTTTTATTATACTCACTTGATAAGATGTAAAATTTTTTTTTCATGAAATCTAGGATGATGATATGAGTTCTGTGTTCTTAATGTTATTACGGTTCTCTAGTTATTTTGAAGAAGATTTATTATAAATCTATTATCATTATTGAAAATTTGAAGTGGATTACGGTCTTGTGATTTTTTTTGAGTTTTTTATATAAAAAATTCGATGTCTCACTTTATGATTAGATCATTATTCTACTATTTACGCTGCTCTAGTTAGTATTCATTTTTTTTTTGTAACAAGTTGATATTTTGACGATGAACCCATTTTGATACATAAAAGGAATTAAATTATTCTACTACGTTAGTTTTTCCAAGTGTATCAATTGTGTGAAATCATTAAGCTCCATTTCTTGACACGTCCCTTGTACTCACTTATAGCGTATATACATGTTAAGTATTAGAATGCTCGTAGACATATATTTTGTGGTGCAACCATACACCTCAATGACCTATCAATCAACTCAGAAAATAAATGAAAACCTTCATACATATGTCTATATATAAAAAAATAAATTATACATGTATATATTAATATTGAGTTATATGTTATGGTACATGCACTTGGAACCATATTATAAATTAGTTGAAGCATAAGGATCATTATGTTAAAGGAGGACTGTCAAAATAAAGTCAAATTAGTTCAACATCATGTGTGTGTGAGTGTGATTTAATGTCATGGAATTAGAATTATGAGCATGATCAGGTGGATTAAAAGGATTACTCAACAAGTAAAAAATATGCGTTTATGGAATACTTTCTTTGGGTTGTAAATATAAATATATATTCACACAATATGTTTATGTGGAACTATAGCTTCATCTTCCCTTATCACTAATAATTATATTTGGCACGTTATAATTTATCATATAACTGCATTTCCTACCTTATCATTAAAATTTGTGATGAAGACTTTATTGTAGAAGTTAGAATAACTTGATTTTTGGACCAATGAAAATGCTTTGAATATAAAAATATATATAATTAGTTATTTATTTATTTTTTTAAATAATCTATTATATATGAGACTAAAAACGATTAACGAATGAAGAGAGAGAGAGGACAAGACAGAAGAATAATAAAAAAAAACGAATCAATAAGATGAGGAAACATAATATACTACTCCTAATAAGATGGAGACGACAATCGATGATGACTAATAGAAGGCATAAGAATATCTTTATTAAAGTAATAAAAAAGAATACTCCTAATTAAAAATAAATTAGAGGTGTCTTTGAGTAAAGCCCAGTAAAAATCTAAAAAAAAAAAAAGTAACTTTGAGCATAACAGGAAAAGGTAGGATTACTTTTATAAAAGAAGTAAAAAAAAAAACTACAAATTAGCCTAAGAAATCACAAATCTATATGAACAAATTCTCAGAAAAAAAATATATAATTTTGGGTTTTTTTTTGACAGAGCATCCCAAGTTTCGAAAATTCTGAAATAATTAAGGCACTATTTTTATTTTCACTCAAAATAAGGTTTCAATGTTAGACCGACTCACAATTGATTTAGTATGGATGAGAAAACATACACAGTTTTTGAGGCTCAGAGCTCGATGTATATTGTACGGTTTAACTCTGTCTTTTTTGTTAGTTTGAGCATTGAATCTTGAAGAACACAAACGTCGTATAAGTAAATTATTTTTTTTGGTTTTTTATCAATTAATAGTTATTTATACATGAGAAAATGAGTTTATTGAAAGTATAAAATCTGTAATATATTATATTAAATACGAAGAGCGGAAGGTCTAGAATAAATAATTATGATAGTTTCTCCCAACATCTTCTAAAGAATTTTAATTTATCTAATTATAAAGGATTAGTTATATTATATATATCTTATTCAATTATAAATGATCATAAAATCTAACATTTCTTGCTCAAAAATAATGTTTCAAAAGTTGATTGTTGTTTAAATCGTCTGAGCAATGAATCTAGAAACTGCTAAAATCAATTTTACCATAAAAAAAACATTGCAAGAAAACTCTTACATTTTAGTAGAAATGAGAAAAAAAAATAAGGAGAATAAGAAAAGCAAACTATTAAGAAGGTGAATAATCCTTAAAAATACTTTAAAAAATATTCTACTAAAAATATCAAGATATTGCATAAATCCAATGGTGGTTTGGTTGAAATGAAAAAAAAAATGAAGAAAAAAAAAACCACAGACTGGCCATATACTGAATATATCTGAAATATATAGAAAATATTCTATAAATTCAAGTTTTGTTATAGAAGTCCATTTGATTGGAATTAAAAGCTTTCCTCCTAATTTTAAAGCATTTGAATGAGATTAATAATCTAATTTTAAAATCAGACCAAAATCAAGTTATTGGATACCACTTTTTTGACCAAAATTTTACCATAACTTTAGAACATATTTAAAAGTTTAAATGTAAAAAATTATTAGATAAATGCATCATATTTTGATAAAAATAAGAAAATTATAAAAATAAAAAAATGGGAACTATATATATTCTGAATAAATCACAAAAATATCAAGACAATTCTCTAAATTAGAATAGTTGTTATAGAGATTCATCTGGTAGTAATTTAAAGTTATCTTTAATAAGGTTAATATACTGATTTTGAGATCAAACCAAAATTAAGATATCGAATACCAATAATTAACTTATTTGGACCAAATATTTACTATAACCTTAGGACATATTACAAGCTCAAATGTCAATAAATAAATAAATAAATAATATTATTTTTTTAATTGGAAAAGTGTTATAGAGGTTCATTTGGTTACAATTGACAGTTATTTAAATTTTAAAATATTTGGATTATTCCTTGAGATCGATACTTTAATTTCAGATCAAACTAAAATTATGGTATCAGATACCAAGAGTTAACTTTTTTAGACTAAATTTTTGCCATAACTTTAGAAAATGTTTAGAAGCTTAAACATCAAAAATATTATATAAATACATCAAATTTTGATAGAAATGTAAAATTATAATAAAAATTAAAAAAACCATAGATTGTGTAGATTTTAAAAAATAGAAAAAAATATCAAACAATTTTTTTAATAAGTAAATGTTGAAAAAATATGGAGAAAATAAAAAAAAGGGTAAACTCTTAATATGTTGAATAAATTAGAAAAACAAAAAAATAAAATATCTAAATTAGAAAATATCTTGTACATGTCCATATGGGTATAATGTAAATATTTTATGAAGATTTCAAATGATTTGGACTCCTCCTCATATGTGATATCTTATTTTTTGATTTTACCTCAAAAATAGAGTATCTATCATATATCAAGAGTTGACTTTTCGAAGTTCAATTTTTTTGCTATGGGTTGTTCATATATTTAGATGCTCAAATGTTAAAGAACAATTAGATGGATTTATACTAATTTTCTTGAAATAAAAATATTAATAAAATAAAAATAATATAATAGTTTTATTTGAATAAATAAAAATAAAATAAAATATCTAAATTATAAATATATAAATAAATAAATAAAATAAATAAATATATATATATATATATATATATATATATAAAGCGAAGAACACACGTCCATGGCAACCAGCAAACAGATAGGACTGCCGTACACGTACGCACAGGGTGCAACATTCATTGCATTCACATCGCCTCTTGTGCAGTCTTCTTTTCTTTCCCTTTCCCGCAGTGAACACGAATCATTTTGGCATCCACAATTTAACACTCCATTAATCTTACCATCATATATCTTTCTCATAAATAACACCAATCTTGCATAAACTAATACCACGATGATGCCGACGTACCGACGATGGAAAACAAACAAAGAATTACAAGAAATAAACAAACGTAGGAAGTCTTTTTCTTGGTAATTATTACTGTCATTTCTTCCTTGTCTTGAAACTCCATCATCTTCTTGTAGGCTTCTTTTGGGATCTGAACCTCCTCCCTCCTCCTCACATCCTTCCTATCGAAGCGGGCAAATAAAGGCGACGAGCTTTTAGTTTCTTCTTCGTCTTCTTCACTCTCTTTCTCCCTTTTTTGCCTTCTGAGGCTTAGCTCTTGTGCGTCTCTTGTTTGGCTGTTCAATGGAAGAGTCATATATGGTATATCAGATCTACTGATATCTCCGATCACCGTCTTCTTTCCTACTCTGTAGAAGACAAGTCGAGGGAGACCGGAGGGGATCTAAAAGCTTTGTTCGGGAAGATCTCGTCCTTTTTCTCTTTCCTATTTCTCCCCTTATCGTCGAGCCTTTCGGACTGCGACGTGCTTCCACTCGAAGAGGTGGTGGAGGAGGAGGCGGAGGAGACATGTTATGCTTTGTTCCGATTTAGAGCAGGTCATGAAAGCCGGAAAGGTAGTCTGTCAGATCTCTGTCTTCTGAAACGCCCTGAAGTTGTCTTTCCTGAAACCCTAATTCTATTATTAGAGTGCCTTGTTCTTGTTTTGGTGCAATTATTAGTAGCAATTAATGACCGGAAGAGGCTGACAGGCATTTCGACCTTCAAGATTTGTGAACTAGTTTCTTTTCTCCGATCAGGCTCTTTCCTCTTTTAAGAAGGACAAGGAGAGGAGTGGATGTCATCGAACGCGCCGTGCGGGGCCTGCAAGTTCCTGCGGCGAAAGTGCACGCCGAATTGCTTGTTTGCACCATACTTTCCGCCGGATCAGGTGACGAACTTCGTGTATGTGCACCGCATGTTTGGGGCAAGCAAATTGGCGCGCATGCTCGGTGACCTGAACCCCGCGCAACGACAGGATGCCGTCAATACGCTGGTCTATGAAGCGGAGGCGCGGCTCCGCGAGCCCGTTTATGGCTGTGCGGGCTACATCTGCCTTCTCCAACAGAGGCTCGAGCGAATCCAGAATGAACTCTACAACGTCGAGAAAGAGCTTGCCACCTACATCGACCCTGCTGCCTTCGATCCCTTCCTCCCCCCTCCCCACCACCAGCATCAGGACCAACACGGCCACCACCACCGCCAAGGGTTCTATCCTTCGTCCACAGCGACCTACGGCGTCCTGGGAATGGGGACCATTGCGGGGCTTGGTGTTGCCGCACCCGGCACATCGCACTACCCGCAGATCTTGATACCTGAACAGGCGCAGCAGCAGCAGCCGCAGCCGCCGCGGATAGTGGAGGCGCAACAAATGGCCATGGCTGCTTTGGCTGCAGCGAGAGAGCAAGACATGCTGAGGAGCTTCGAGCAGCAGCAAGAACTGGCCAGATTCAATTCCGAGTTTCTGGACAGCGGTCAGGGCTATAATAAGATCGATTCTGGCACCATGGTGTCTGCAATGCCGGCGGGGTCGCCCTGTGAGCTCCCGCTGGTTCCGGCGCAGCCATTCGAGTTGTCATTTGCTGTGCATCCTCAGCACTACCCCGAACAGCAACCCCAGCAGCAGCAGTGGCAGACACAGACGCAGCACCATAGAGACCAGAGCCATTACGGGAGGAGTGACATCGGTCCGTCATATTGAAAGAACGAAAGAAGCATTCAAATATATCCCTTTTAACTCCTGGCAAAAATCAGAGATCTCTCTTCCTTCTCAGATGTATAGAATTCTCCTCCTCCTCTCTCTCTCTCTCTCTCTCTCTCTCTCTCTCTTATATATATATATAATAACTTAAATTGTATTTTCCTTTCCACTCATCCCAACATGTAAATCTGGACGTTCCTAAAACTTGGACTTCTTGAAGCATTTTCGAGTTCACAAGCAATGTAGTAAAGACTGCAGCGCTCTGCAGAAGCCTCAGATATAGGAGAGAGACATAGCATTACATGAGATGACACTTCAATTCTCTCACAGGTCGATCTGGTTTGCTGACCTCTACGGGGTGCTCAAGAATAGGAGAGAGACATAGCCTCAGATATAGCATGCAAAGTCTACCAAGAAAAGAGAAGAAGCAAAAGGAATGATGCAGAGATTGTTGTGCAGATGTAGCAGTCATAAGCAGCGGTAGGTGTAGCAGATATAAATTCAGAACCAACCCTCTATCATCTATTATCTATTTTTCTGACCATCAAATCACCTCATCTTTCGCTGCAACCTTCTGACCACCTTCCTGCCCTCATCTTCCTTCACCCCCACCTTGGTTTTTTACCCTTTTTGATTTCCTTTTCTTGGCTTGCGTTCTGAGTGCCTGTGGGAGTAATCAGTACTGTACGTAGAGAAAGGTTAATAAGTGTCTATAATTCATCGGTCTTCTGACCAAAAATTTACCCTTATAATGATGCTTAATGCATGAAAGTGAAGGGCTTTGGAAGTTGGAATCATGTAATAATTTGGGATCACGTTTGGCTTGTGGTTTGCGTTCCTCATAAAAGCCAAACCTAATCCTTCCTTTTCCTCCCCATGGATTTAGGTAAAAACTTGCAACCGTCCTCTCACTTGCAGCAAACAAAGATACTACAAAACAGTGACAGGCGGCAGTACCTCCCCCGAAAGCTCTCTCCTCCTATTGCATTGACTTTTTCGCCATGGAAATCTATGCTAAGCCATCGACTGAACTGAGTTAGCTACGTAGCCTCGATACTGAAAGTTACTGATCGTGGACATGCTCCCAACGTATGCACTGCACTTGCATGTGAACTTGGAAGGGAGCTTTTAATGCCGATCTGCTGGCGACTCAACATGGTGAGCTTTTCTTTGTTTGTTTAAGCTAATAAAAGGGTTCAGCTCATGTGGATCGCCCACTTTTTAATCCATGCAAAGGTAACCGAGGCTACGGTGCATGTGAAGTGGGGGGAGGGTTGCAGAATGCTGCTTTGGGAGGAGGTTGGAAGGAGTGCACAAGTAATAAAGAGAGGTCAATCTAGCAAATGGGTTTTGCCCAAAGACTTTGGGAAGATCGACTCAAAACAGCTGAGGGTTAGTAGCTGGTGAATATTAATGTAAATTTGGATCAAATCTAACCATACTCTCTATGAGTTATGACGATTTGCCATGTAGATATGTGAGAAAGAAGAGACCCTTTTTTATGGAGAATTGAAGGCGAATGAATTATCATGCAGTTGTTAATGTTCCACATTTTTTTTTGAAAGAAACATGAAAGAATTTTTTTCTTTTTAGGATAAAGATAACCATCAATGTGAATAAACCAAGAACTCAGGAAGAACAGAATACTAAGAAATCCAAATATAACATAAAAAATGTCATCAAGAGCTAAAATTATGTTGGTTTAACAGGTCTTTTTTATCTTTCTAGAATTAAAAAGAGAGTGAGATTGGTCGTCTACGTGATACATACAGAATTGTGAGACCTGATTCATCGTCTACGTGATTGACTTGTATGAGAATGCGCCAAATTTCACAATATAAATAGAACCACGTCGACTGGCCATGAAGAATTGCGACTATCATGCATGATTTATATAACCTCTGCTTCTACCAAAGTCAAACTTGAAAGGCAAAAATATGATAGCTTTTGCGTTGCATAGTGTGGATTAGTGCATGAGAGTCAAACCTGACCTGCTGCTCCTATTTTAAGACTGCACCAGCAATTATAGGTGATGTCCTTTCTTGGACTCATCTATAAATTCTCATGGATGGGAAAACAACTCATTATTTAAGAAATAGTAAAAGACATTGATATATTATATCAAGACTAAACACATTGACATTGATTCATCTTACTGTTCTTATATATATTTACATATATATATATATAAGAGAGAGTTGATATTTCTTTAAAGTCAAAATTAGATATTGTCAACCATCACCTGCATGACATTAGTACAGAAATTAAAAGAGGAGGGGGAAAAAGAAAAAGGGCAAAAAAGAAGAGGGGAGAGGGGGAAACGGTTGACCTTTTGGTAAATGCGTCCGGTTTTCCGTACGTTCCAAAGCCGCGTGGGGGCGACGCCAAAAGAATTATCGGGTGAGAGAGCGAGGAATGTCGCCCCCTTTCCACCCAATTCTAGGGTTCTCCATGGGCGACGACGGCCTCGTGGATCGAGGCGTAGGATTTGGGGTTGGGCTCCGATCCCTGCGCTGAGGGCGTCTCCCCCACCATACCATGTTCGACCCTTGCCCTCGCGATGCCTTGGTGGAACCGGAAGAGCGCCGTCTCGCCCTCCTCTTCCTCTTCGTCCCCCTCGTCCGCCGCCTCCTCCCCCGGCGGCGGCGCAATTGGCCGTAGCCGTGCGAGGGACCTCTACCTCCCGTGGAGCCGCCGCGTTGCCGTTTCTGCCGCCGGCCCCGTCTCCGCGGGCTCGACGCCGGTGTCGCGCTCGCCCAGCAATCTTGACTGCAATCCGATCCGATCGTCGTCGTCGCCGGTGCTTCTGCCGCAACCTCTTCCCTTGCCGGAGTTGGTGGCCGCAGCGGCGGCAGCCACATCCCCTCGTCCGGAGTCCACGTCGGCACCGTCGTTGGGTACGGCGCTCTCGCCCACCAACTCTGTGTGCTGCCCGCTGCCTTCTCCCAGAGATGCTTCAAGTAGATGGGAGGACGAAGCTAATCATTCAGCTACGGAGTCTTCCTCCGTCGTGGAGCCGATCAATGACAGGGTTGCTTCAGCTGGTGTAGCAGGAAGGTCAGAGACTTTTTAATTCCCTTTCGAAGGGCGTATTTTTCCTGGCATACTTCGGTCCTTATATATTTTAGTAATTGAGTGAAAAGTTGGATACTCGAGTGTTTGTTTACATGATAACAAGTGACTTTGCCTAATGTGAATGTTTGCAACACTGCAAAAGGTGTATATTGTTTTGTTTTTTAGTGTTCGAACGGGTAGGATATAACCAAGTGGTAACTGGAGCCACATTTTGTTTTAGTTTTGTGGCTTTTGCTATAAGTTATTGTTCGTTTTCCTTCATGTTCCACAACCTCAGAAGCATATTCACTGTTTAACAAGTTGAGTAAAATTAAAGCTTCCAAGGGTTTTGGATTGTCATGTTGTTGCTAATATTTCAGTATTGCATCACTTATACCCAATTACCCATGTTTCAACAATATGGTCCAGCTTTATTTGATATTCTTTCTGTTTGCTTGTTTGGTATTTACATTATTGAGTTTGTCATCTTTCATCTTTATGGGCTAAGTTTGTGTTCTCTACAGTTCCTATTGGCACTAGTACTTGAATCCATGTGTGTTTTTTTATTGTTTAGAATCTAAACAAAGAAAGTACAATGAAAAATAGGGATGACAAATTACATTGCCTAGGAAGAAGTGTATGATGGTTTATCAACAATTGTTTAAGAAACTAATAGAGCATTCTATTTTAGATTAAATGAGTGAAAATATTTGGGCAAAGGCCTGCCAGAGAACCTGTTAGAATGACAAGCAAAGTCAAGATGTTAGCTTTGGCAAATAGTTCCATGGCTGTCCATAATAGCTTTTGAAACTATATTTCTATCATTATCCCTGAGTAGCTGATGTTTCAAATAATTGTTGATAGAAAAAATCATTTGGATATTATACAAGTTCCTCAACTGTTCTAGTACTTGTGAGTTGACGACTTTGCCTTTTAGGTTACACATCATGTGCATTTTGATGTGTGGATTTCATTAGTTAAAGTTTAATCTAATTTCATAAGCTTGCTGATAATGTTTGTCATCCATGATCTCCTTGTGAAACAGTCTATTTCTTGATTATGGTTGTCAGGAAGGATCTTGCCAGTTCCTGGAGAGCTAGTTGAGCAGAAATGACCACTAACGTTTCTGTATTGTGAAATTGAAGTTTAATAAGCACCATATTCAGCACTTACATGTTTTAGCAATTTTATTCAAGCTCCCCAGATGCACTTTCAAAACCAACTTACATAACGATAAATATGACTTTAAAGGTGTTTGACTTTTCACCTACGTTTGTTTTCTGGATATTAGCCACATACATTTTAACAACCTAGAGATAGCTTGTAAGTGAAACAATTTAGTAACTCCTCAAAGTTTCTAAGAGTGCATCTGCATTTGTGCTTATATTTCCAGAAAATGGAAGATAGACTAGACTGTATTGTATGAATTATAATTCACCCCAGAAGATTTAAATTGATTTTAAAAATAAGTAAATAATGGTGAAGTTGACTCATGACACGGCCAAGTCATAAGTTTCAAGTGCCAGCCAAGTCTTAGAACAGAAGGCTTTAGACTTCGGGTCTAATACCTGTCCTGGAAAACATTTTTTGTGGCTTATTGACCTGGCAATGTCCATCTGAATTCATTGGAAGTCGCTGATGCAATAGTACTGGTATATTTGTGATTTTCTTTAAGTTGCCTGGTCAAAACCAGAAAATCGAGCAACATGTTAGCCACACTAGCATATAGTTGCTAGGGACAAGAACTACAGAAGATGGGAGGGGGAAAACACAAAGAAACAACACTAGGAGAAGCTCAATTTTGGCATTCCTTCTTTCCATCTCTGTTCTGCCATTACTCTCAGCTATTGGACAGGGTCAAAAAGAGAGAAAAGGAAATAAAAGAGCACAAGGTGAACCAAGTAATAGGGACCACAGTCAAGCAAGAGGGCATTAGTACTTTATTATTTTTCACTTTTTCATTCCCTTTCTTGTTTCTTCTCCTTCTCTTCTTTAATTTATATGTACTTTCTTTTTCTTTTCTTTTTTTTCAATTTGATGTTTCATCTTTTCTTCTTTGCTGTTTTATTTTTTTTAATATTTCATTTTTATATGAATTCTTTTGTTTGGCTACTGAACGATTATTGTGTGTGACAGAAAGTTTCATGTAAAGAAGTTTACAGCTAAAGTGTGTTTTCAGCCTTGTTTGTGGCTTTGGAGTTTTGGTGTAACAAATAGAATATTGTGTTTAAATCTTGAGATTTAAGTATAATTTTCATTGGCTTCAAAATTCAGAATATAGATAACAATTGGGATGATAAACTTTTATTTTGGAAGTTAAAATGATTTTGAACTAATGAAGTCTGAGTCTGCGTTATCATTTTCTAATTTATTCAGTAATGGTGGAGACGGAGAACTGCATACTCAAAGACCAAATAACCATATCTGATTATGGTAACTACTTAGGGGTTATAGGCGTATCCCCTAGCATGCCCTTGTAGCTGTGGGTTGTAGGGTATAGTTGTCTGGTAGTGCATTATCAGACAGCACTACTGGTTTAGTAACCAGGCACTAGGCACTAGGTGCGAACTGTGGCTGTGGTGTTGTCCTAGAGTAGCTGTCATTGGCAATTCCACCTATCGGTGAGAATACCACTGGTGGATTTCATGTGTATACATCTGATCATTGCTTGCTCAGGTAACATCGTCGCACCTTGAGGTGATCATACAATAAGAGAAACTGCAACGAGAGGCACATCCACAGTTTGTGACTTTAGCTGCTCCAATTTTGTTGATGATGATGCTTTTTAGCTCTTCAATCTGTGCATCCTGTGTAATTCATGTGGATCCTTGCAAGCTTTCATTTTATAGAATTGAATTATGGAGATTTGTCAAGATCAGATCTCTTGGTCTTCTAGCATATCTAATCATTGGATGATGATGTTTATTATCACAGTCGAGCTCCTAATCATCTCTTTAGGTTGTAAATCCCACAAGCTCTACCTCAATAGCAGCCATGCCTACCATTGTAGAATTCTGCAAGAATATAAATTACGCCTAACTTTGATACTGAACTGTTAGAATCAAGCTTTCTAAGTAGGGCTCTCATCAATTTGACAATGAGAAAGACCTCTTCAGAACTCTAGGATATTTGAAAATAAAAGTCTTATTGTTGGGCAGGTAACTAAAATGACAAAGTAATACTAGAGATATTTGAAGATGCTCACAAGGTTTTTATAGACTAAAAACACCATAATCCTTATCATATTAAAACTTCAGTTCCTGTATAGCTTTCCTATCCTCCCAATTTTTTCATTTTCACTATTCTTCCATGATATTTCATGTCACTGTTACTGTGCCCCTCAGCATCTGTAAATAATGTTGTCCCTACTTGGTATAGTTGCTCCACTGTGGACAGGATAATAGTTACTCCACAGTTTGGCCTGACAGGATGTCCGACATTGCCTGGATTGTTCAAGTGAGGCTGATAGATAGGCTGAGGATGAGGCTGAAGGCTGCAAAATTGTAGAAGATATGTGATGGGAGAAGTTGTGGAACTGACAAGTTAGAGGCTTATAGTAGAGGCAAAATTTCTTGCGAACCTCACATGCATAACACTTTTCTTCAGTACATTAACATGGGTTATATTGTGAATTTGCAATGATTGGATTACTTCATATTTTCATGGCCTGATGCATTTGGAACATTAACTTTGTGGATAGAGTTGTTTGCTTGGATTGAAAATTTTAAAAACTGTGCATGGTATTGACTGGTTCATTATTCTCAGCATTCTTCCAAATATTATTGGCTATTGATGTTTTCATTATATCTTTTTTGTTTATTTACTGCAAAGGTAGATGATTGGTTCATTATCCTCAGCATTCTTCCAAAGCTTGATAGCTACTTTGATAATCTAACAGGTTGGCTTTTGTTTCATGGTACATTATGGTATTTATTTGTGCTTATTTCTTGCAGTAGGTCGCCTTATCAGAATTCACACAGAAGTCCAGAGCTTAGTGATATATCATTGAATGGATCTACATTTAGACGTAACAGAAGGATGTTTCAAGGTCCAAATTCTGTTGGAGCTGTTAACTTCAGGCTGAATATACCTGCCAAAAGTGCTCCAACTAGCGGGTTCTCAAGTCCTGTACGTAGTCCTTTATGTAGCCCTCGGAGATTGAGTAATGTAGACTTTTCCACTTTTACTATTGCAACTCCAGGGCTTCAAGTCTGGTCAGCTCCAGAGATCCCATCCACAGAAATGGTGTCAGTTTTTTCTCCACAGACCTCACCTGAAAAAATGGTTGGCAGTCCTGATCTATCACCACTCTACAGTCCAAATACTAAAAGTCCTGTCTTAAGATCCAGAAATCCAAGTGGACCATCGTCCCCATTGCACACAAAGCTGTTTCCAGAGAACTCTGGTACATGGCATGAGAACAGTGGAAACATTAGTGTTCATCCACTTCCTTTGCCTCCAGGAGCTTCATCTCCTTCGCAATCAGGTTTTTCTCATCAGAATGCAGCAAAAGCTGATGCAATGCCAATGACAAATCAGTGGCAGAAGGGAAAGCTTATTGGAAGTGGCACATTTGGGAATGTTTATGAAGCCACCAATAGGTCAATATGTTATCCTGTTTTGTTGATGGGTGTTAAACTTCTTTCTATTGCTCTAATATGGTTTAATTTTTGATAGACAAACTGGAGCTTTATGTGCAATGAAAGAAGTTAATATAATTCCTGATGATGCCAAGTCAGCTGAATGCATAAAGCAGTTGGAACAGGTTAATTGTTCATTTCAACATATATCATTCTTATCAATTAATATAAGCATGCATAAGCCTTTCCTTGCTGATCTAGAATTGATTACTTTGTCAGATATATCTGATATGACTAACGCACAAAACTTTTACTACTAAACTATTGAGCAGATTCTAAGTGACAGGGTGCTATTTTGTGATGCTTATAGAGTATTGCTGCTATCATCCGTGGATTTTTTTTTTGTTTAAGTAATTTCATATGTCTAAAGTTGGTTATATGCCGAATTATTATCCATTGTCCCCTAATTTTGCAGGAAATAAAGTTTCTTAGCCAATTTAAGCATCCAAATATCGTGCAATATTATGGGAGTGAAACAGTGAGCTTTTCTTATGTCTATACTGGGAATTTTTGTGTCACATTTTTTTACAACTTTCTGGATTTTTTCTTATTTGTTATTTTAACATGCAGATTGATGATCGGCTCTACATATATCTCGAATATGTTCATCCTGGTTCAATTAATAAATATGTACGCCAGCATTGTGGAGCTATGACAGAATCAGTTGTCCGCAATTTCACTCGTCATATTCTTAAAGGGCTGGCCTACTTGCATGGAAAAAAAATAATGCACAGGTTTGTGTTTCTTTTGCTGCAAATATGTAGTCAAATTGTTGAACTTTTGTGGGTTTGCATGTAATTAGATCTCTACTTATCCCTTTACTCCTAAAAGTTTCATTTTTTTTCTTTCTCAGACTACAAGGTTACTGTGTAAGATGACTTGAACTTTTTTTGTTCAAGAATGTGTTCTGTTGCTACATCCAAAAGACAAGTGTTACTAGGATAACGGTGAACTATTTTTGTGATAATTATCACTTAGATCTGAATTGGTAAAATATTTCAGCTGAACAAAGGCGGGTCTTGTTTGATGAAGTTGTTGCTTGTGAATTAAGCCTCAGATACAAGTGATTACTTTTTTTTTCCCTCCTTTTCTCCTTTTTGATTCAGCAAAAATTCTAACTAGTTTCTTGTTAATTTGTTCATAGAAACTAGTTGGAGTTGATTATTCTTTGTTCAACTTATAAATTTGTATTAGATGTTGTGCATCCTTTTGCAGTATTTAGGTACCTATTTTTTTATGTGTTTTTTTATCTTTTTTTTTGAAGAATTTTCTCCCTCATTTTGGTGAGTCTTGTTATGTTTAAATGAACATTTGAAACTTAGGCACTTTTTAGATTTAGTTATTGTTATTGTGTGGCCTTAGTTGTACTTTCTGTTGAAGTGCCTCTATAAGGTTGCTTTTCTTGCTTAGAATGATTTTTTTGATTTGTATATTCCTCTTCTTTTAATTGTAAGATTTTATATCTAGTTGGTGAATACATGGATGCAAGATTGGAGAAGCTTGTTTATGAATGGCATTGTCTTCAAGATGCCTAAAGTAGTACATGATTTGGTTTTAAATTGGTCTAGAAACTTTGAGTAGTACAGCATACTAGAACTAGATAGAACTTGCAGCTGCATGATTTGTAAATCAGTACATGTACCTTTCAAGTGTGATAGTAGTTAGAAACTTTTGGGTTTTGACTGAATTTTAAGGTCATACAAACTGTTAAGATTCTTTATTCTTAGTTTGACTTCTCCTTGGTGATTGCATTTTATTCTTAATGCAAATGCTGAAATTTTTATGTTCTCATGACATACAAATGCACTAATGCATGTGACACCAAGTAGTGCCATGTTTCATTGTGACAACTGGGATGCTTAAGCATGCCCCTGCCTGGGTTTTTTGTTTGGATGCTGAGTCCTAGATTTGCAAGTTTATTCTTGGAGGTTCTACTTTCCATTTATAATATCCTGGCATCAGTAGGAATTCAAAAATGACGAATTAATCTTATTGAAATAATTATTGTTGATTTTTTCCTTAATTATTTATAAATGAATTATTAAATATTTAATGTCTATATTTATTGGTTATCATCTTGTGTCTGTATAGTCCTATAACTGCTATAAACTCAAGCTGTAGTTACCTTTCTTAGCATACATTGGTGTTTTCCAGCAAGTGATGACTCATAATTTAATATAAGAATTTATGTTGGCATCTTAAATAATGGTTCATCCAGGGATATAAAGGGAGCAAATTTGCTTGTTGACGTGCATGGCGTTGTCAAGCTTGCTGACTTTGGTATGGCAAAACATGTAAGTGTGGCCTTTTGGTTGAAACTGGCTCCAAATTTACCTACATGTCATGATATAATATTTTCCTTATCTTTGTTGCTTCTCTACTGTGGGCATCTTCTTGGATGTGTCTTGCTCCATAGATTATGAATTAAAATCCAATTACTGATCATATTCTTGATTTTTCATTGTATACTATTTAACTATGGTTTACTATATACTATTTAACTATGGTTTGTCATTGAGTTGTTTGTCACAATTGCGATGATAGAACAGGTGGCTGTTCTCATAATTCTTGATGATGCATGATTGCAAAGATTGCAATTTTGGAAATTGGATCCGTGCTAGTCACTGATTGCTGACCGGACTCGTATGGGTTCGGCACACACTGGCATGGTATGCACCATGGTACCAGAAGAGAGGAGGATTAGGGAGGCCAGTGTGAGGAGGAGTAGGGAGGCCAGTGTGACATGGGGAAAGAGAAGGGTGTAGTGCGGTGGGAGATGGTGAGGGGTAGCCCTAGAAGAAAATGCTAATACAAATCTTAAACTGAACTTACTGGGTGGTAAGCTTGGTTTGTAGGGCTTATTGGGCTGTAAGCCTTGTTTTGAACAAATCCCTTGATGCTACATTTGTACTTTGATCATTTGCTGATATTTTAGCATGGATGCACATGTACATACATACATGTTATTTGTATATAAATTCATGCAGACATTCATACATGCCATCCCTGAGTTCACAAATATATCTGTATCTGCAAGTGTTTTGAACCTTCTCTATAAATGTGACTATTAGCTTATTTCACTTTTTAAAAAATGGATCAGTTAAATGGGGCAGCTGGGGCTCTTTCATTAAAGGGATCACCATATTGGATGGCTCCAGAGGTAATTCGTTTATGCATTGCTTATTTCTTGCTGTAGTGATTACTGTATTTGGTTAAATATCTTGTTTCTTGTCTTTTATCTTTTTCTGATAAGAACACACTGATATGGAAGTGCAGTTTATATGAGTTCGGTTTCACCATTATCTAAAGTTCTAAACAATGGTTTATAAAAGATCCTTGAATTTCACAAATTTGCTTTAGCTATGCAACACAGGTTTTCAACTTTGCCTCACTATGCAATGTTTTTTTTTTGTTAAATCGATGCAAACATGTAGTAATAGTAATCATGATTTAGCTGAGCTGGACATTTGAGTTTGTGAGTTATGTGACTTGACCAAAGCCAGGCAAAATAACGGGAGAAGGGATTTTGCACAATTACCATCTGGTATACTTCAAGGAAGCACATCCTAAAGTAATCTAGTGGTCTTAACTCTAACCATTGTAGTGCAGTTTTCATAGTCAAGACAAGGAAGACATGGAATTTTGTTAGAAAGCCTATGTGCTGACTAATAAAAATAAGTGATGTACAAGTCCATTTCACTTGAAATTAGCCAAATTTAATTTTTGCTAGGTTTGTCTTGAATTACTATAGTGAATAATGCTCTGGGATCATAGTTCCATTTGTTATGTCTAATCACAATGGAGTCCAATAGAAAATTATGAAGTTATAAAAAAAAAAATCTTTCTAGAGGTTTGCCGTTGCTATAGCCTCGGTACCTTTTATTCACATCAAGCTTTCTTTTCATGGAGTTAACCAAGACATATAACTATTGGCTCATTACAGCCAATTTGATTAAAATTTTCCTACTTTGTTTTCTTCTAGCATAAGTTTGCGGCTACTTCCAATTGAAAAGTTTGTAGCTAAAATGTCAAAAATTTTTAATTGAACTATTGGTGATGTCCCAATGCAGAGATCAGATATATTTAGAAAGAACAAAAGGAGGAAAATTGGATGATAATAGTTATCATCATGAATTAAACAAATGTGGGTATATTGGTCATGAAGTCTCCATCAAGCACCAGTCTTGATCACAATCCTCAGAGATCTGAATCACACTCCCCTACTGGATGTTCCAATGCAGAGATCAAATATGTTCAGAAAGAAACAAAAGGAGGAAAATTGGATGATAATAGTTATAATCATGAACTAAACAAATATGAGTATATATGTGATGCTGGTATGTAAAATGTGGATCAATGAAGAATATAGATGTGTATAAAAAAAATCAGGAGGAAATATGAGTATGGTTGGGTTCTTATGGTTAAATCCTTTTCTGAATTAAACTGATGACAGTTATAGCTATGAATAAAACAAGTGGGAGTATTTATGTTGTATTGGCATTAGATATGTGGATCAATGAGGAGTATTGATGTGTCTAAGAAAATTCAGTTGGAAATATGGATGATTGAGTTCATGTTTGCACTTCCTGTAGAGGATATAGGAAGTCAAGCCCATGAAGAAATTTCTGTGACTATGTATATGGGATCTCATCTGATTATCTTCTAGTTGGAATGTTTCTATGAAATTGAGTTTTTAAAGAAACTACATGTTAGATGAGAAGGTTTTCTATGGAAACATGCAATACAGAACTAACATGAAAGCCTGCAAAGCCTTGCCTTGCCTATGTTTACTATATGGATACGGCCATATTATGGGTTTACTGGTTTTAAAGAGTATATTATTTGATTAAGTTAACCATGGTTATCACCTCTCACTTGCAGTTTTATGTGACCTTGATATTTCTTCTATGGTCAAGCTTACCACTTCATAGGTTTCTTGTTAGTGGTTGCCCTGTTTTTCTTATGCACCCTTTTGTAACTAATTACATGGCTTGATGTCTGTAGTGCCTATGTTGTCATGTGTTTTTATAGTTAGTATTCCATCAGTGAAGAAATCCTGGTGGAAGTGACCATTTTATATGTATTTTTGACTGGTATTCACAATATTCTCTCAATTTCTTAATAGTTCATGAAATTTTCCTGGAAGAATGGTTTCCTGATGTACTCGCATGTGTGCTAATTATTGCAGCCGTTTGTTGTTTTCTCCAATGCCTTATTTTCCCATGAGACCACCTCCCGCAAGAAAGTGCACCAATTCCCTTTTCTATTTCCTTCTAGTCCCATTTCAGGAACCTGCTTTACCATGTTGCATTGGCATGTGAGATTGCAGTCTCTTGTACTTGAAACATCTTTTTTTATAAATACTTCTTCCTCTTCTGAGTAGGTAAAAGTATTTAATCAAGAGGATATACTAACTCTTTCTTCCAAAGAGTGTAGTTCAGAAGCATCATGAATCTCTTCTTCAAAAAAATTGATGCATGCATTATGCATAAAGCTTCATTAGAGACAAAATCAAGTCTTTAGACACATCTTTCAACTGGAGCATAATCGATGCATTTAATTTTGGAGTTCTGACCCTACTGTTGCATGCTTAATCAATTTTAACTTTGCAATTTTTGAACATCCTCTTACAGGTAGTGCAGGCTACAATGAACAAGGATATTGGTTATGATTTTGCTGTTGACATTTGGAGCTTGGGTTGTACCATCATTGAGATGCTCACAGGAAAACATCCTTGGAGTGGTTTAGAAGGCGTTAGTGTTTTTTTTAGTGAAGTTGTTTATGAATTGCTATATGTAGTTAGGATGTCTTGTGCTGTCATTTGCAAGTAACAGATGCTCCAATTTAAGCTTGTTATTGACTTATTTCTATAGATTTAATAGCTTCACTAACTTATTCAGACTAATTAGAATATACAGCCTATATGTACAGAAACATGTTTTTTAATGGTTTACAACAGATAATACTGGTTAAAGAATGAATTGCTGTCATTTTCTTGTTTAGCTAAGTTCGGACGATGGATGAGTAGAAACCTACTGTATAAAAAGACCCATGAAGTTTTACTGATCATACATTAAAACACAAAAAAAGGATAGTCAACATGGGGTCTAAGAGGGCCAATGTATACAACAGTTTAATCTTACCATAGGAAATCATATTGGTGATGCTGACTTGTTTTCTTAACTGGGGTTGATTGGCTTTTAGCAAATCTGGGCTTTGAGTGTTATTTGTGTTTGCAAATGGATTATTGCTGGCTTGAGCGTGTCTTATTCCAGACTTTCTTTGGTGCACAGAGATTAGTAATTATCATATATAAAGATAGAAAATAAGAAATCATAAGTATCATAATATTTTGCCAAATATTTTAATCAGTACAATTAGATAAACAGTTAATGGGAAAAATATCCAGGTTACTTGACAAAAGAAAGTTGTTGTATCCTTTTTTAGAGATCCCTGACATAAGATGTGCACACTTTTATTCAAAAATGAGGTCAATATTCAATTTTAGGTTGTCTGCTAAATTAGTAATTCCTGATGGGGATGTTTGTCAAGCGGTCCAAAATACTTGAGCTAAGCCTGTTGACTTATTAATATCAAGCTTCTCCAAAATTAAAGCGACGTTTTAGATGCTCATGGAGTTTTGCTAAATGACAATATCCCTGATGCCCCTATCTGATGTTCTGTAAATAACTTCTCATATGGTAGGGCTTATCTCACTAGACTTGGAAATCAGAACTCACACTTTTTTTCTGTTTCTGACCATGAATTTAGTGTCCCTAAGCCTTCCATCCATAAATTTTACTCAATAGTATTACATGAAAAATGCATTGATGTTCCTCCAGCACTCAAAATAAGATATTATCACCTGGTCATATGATTGCACAATGAAATTTTTAGACTCAGTTTGCTTCCAACATAGGTGCTCTGAAATTCTTTTCAAATTATTATTTTATAGAGGGCCTTGGTGTTATGGTAACTGTTGTTTGTTTACAACTTGGGCAGCTAGGATTTGAGTCATGGAAACAGTCTGTGTGTGTGCAGGGTAAAGCTCTATAGATTGATTCTCCCTAGACTCTCACTGGCAAGAGCCTTGGCAAGACCCTCATACTTTTGATTTAGTATGTATTATTATAGCAATGACCCAGGATTATTTTACACAGACTGTTATTTGCTGTAGTCTTTTGAGACTGTCTTGCAAGTTGATATCAGATTGCAAATAACTGCCACAAACAAATTTCTTGAGATCGTGTTGTTCAGCAATTGAAATCATAGATATTTTGAGTTTCTTTATGGTTGCTATGGATAGCGATGAGTCAATTTGGGTTGCAGTCATTGGCATTTGATGATAAAATATGGCAGGATGAATAGAAAATGTTATAAGGGACACCTGTCTATTCAATTAATTGCCTAGAAATTCCACCTTCAAACAATCATTTGTCTCTTGGTTGAAGTGGTGCTAACAAAAAATGAGTACAGTGGATCAGGTATAAAATCCGACCAACTAAAAAGGTACTTGAATTTAAAATGTATCTAGGGTCCTGCTTATTACCCAAATCAGTTGAAGTGAGTTGGTAGATCTGGGTATCCTTCCTTCTCTAGTTAATATCAGGAATGACAGTGGATAGGATATTTGAGAATCTCATCCTACCATATCCCGAACCCTACCATCTAGGTATCAGGACTTGAACCTGACTCAAATGCCTACTCCCATATGTGATTCATGGGTATTCGAGATTCAAGACTGGTTTAAGCGGACCAGGTAGACTCAGGTAGCCAAAAAAACCTTATTTCTGCCGTCAACATCAACAAGAAGCATTGATTGTTTTTAAGTGGACTAGAATAATTTTGCATATATTATTAACTATAAAGAAGCCTAATTTCTTGTTATAAAGGGTTTTTAATATAATAATACATATTAAACCATGCAATTTTAGATGACTGATTTATGATGCACTTTTTCTTTTTCTTCACTTCATCGGGGTCTGCATTTTATTGCTATCTGTTTATGTTGATCACAGGCTGCAGCTATGTTCAAAGTCTTGCATAGAGACCCACCAATACCTGATTCATTGTCCAATGAGGGCAAGGACTTTCTGCGGTGTTGCTTTCGGAGGAATCCTGCAGACAGGCCAACAGCCAACATGTTGCTTGAACATCAATTCGTAAAGCACTCCCACCACTACAATGTTCATGGTTCTCTACAGGCATTTGCAGGGATTAAAATTATAGTAAGTCTAAGTCCTTCCATTACTTCTGCAAGTAAATCTTAACCTTATTATGTATTAAATGGACTGGAATAACTGTTTTGGTCATAATAGGATAATAGTATCAGTCCACGAGACAAAAGTAAATCAAGAAGCGAATCTTGTGTGAAAGGAAAACACCCAACTAATGGGTAAGCTTGTTGCCTGTGAAGTTACAGTAACTTGTTTAACTTATGTTTCATTAGAGCTACAAAATGTTGATTTCTCTTTAGGGAATATGGTCGCTCTCATCCTGAAACTTCTGAGGCAGCAACCTGTCGCACTTCACTTCGTTCTGCACCTGAAATTGCTTCTAGTTCATCTGCTTACACAAATTATACTATACTGAGTTCAGCTGGCTCTTCTGTGAATGTTCTGAATGGCGTGCATTCGGCTGCTGGAATTCTCCAGCCCTACGTGTTACCCAGGCCTCACGCGAAAGAAGCTGTGGATCTCTCTTGATATGACTGCTGTGCAGGGTCAGGCCCAACTTGTTCTGAAATCACAGGTAATGAATATGACAACCTGCATAGAAAGATGAGATCATTCGAGATAAATTGGTTGTTTACAACTTACCATCAATACTCCTTCATGTAGCTCCTGTTTTTTCAATCTGAGACTGAGAAGGTATTTGCTTTTAACCACGATGGTGCGGGGGCTTTGTAAATGGTGGCCTGTGGATCCTCCAAATTAGCTTGGTCGATGTATGCATCTTTTGCAGTCTGGATGGAGAGCTGCCTGTTGTATGCTACTTGTGTTGTGTTCAATAGTGAAGCAAAATTCAGGTGGACAAAGTTCCCAATGTGATTGTTTGATAGCTAGTCTGTACCTCTCTATACAGCAATTGAAAGTAAGAGATTGAAGGGTTATAGTTACACCTGATCTCCAATGTAACAGCAAATGACAATCCTCTCCTTTCTTCTTTGTTTTGCCTGGTTATACATCTCAGGATAAGCATTTGCATTGTCCTCAGTCTATAAGCTCGAAATAACGCATTTCAACTCGTGTGTCTTTTCAAGGCTAATTATATATTGTTGTAGTTAGTTATTTTTAGCATCACGATGGTTTTTATGTATTTATTATTTACCCGTTTTGTTTGCGGTCATTTTTGCAGTTCAGCATTTCCTTCAATTTTCTTGAAAACAATTTCATAGTAAAGGTTTTTGAAACGACGACGATGGGGTTTGGCTTTTAGGAAAGGTATGATCATCTTTGAGAGAGATTTGAAACGACGACGACGGACACCAACTCTATTTCCTTTGACATTTGTCTTCTGAGCTAGACTTGATCCAACCGAGTCAATGATTTGCAGGCTTTTTGCTGATTCAATTACGATTTGGTTCCAAATCGATAAAAGAAAAAAAAAATCCAAACACTCAAATGTCCCTTTAAATAACAAAATTACCCCTTGCTATATTTTAATAATCAGACTAATTATAGATAGCTATCTTTAGCTATGTTTAAAATATATAGTTATATTTTAAACATAGCTAACAATTTAAATAACAAAATTCTAGGGGATGATGTCGCAAAAGCGATTGGAGTTGATGTAGAGGAGGAGAGCATTGGTCAAGAAAGTACTTAGTGATATCAATGCTGTTAAGGTTGACGATATTGACCGAGGGGTCATCAGGCATCATAGTGAAAAAGATGTCATGATAGCGACACACGTTTAGGCTGACCTTGTTTCGTGACGAAGGCAAGGATTGATAATAATAATGTCGATCTCAACATCGAACTCAAAGTCGTTAAATAATAATGTCGATCTCAACATCGAACTCAAAGTCGTTAAAGAGGTCTCCCTTCTCCAAAAGGGCCTGGAACTGACGGTGTGCAATGAAGATAGTCTCAACATTAGAGAAGTCCAAGAAAAAAGACGAAAGAATAGAGAAATAAAGCAAGATAACAAAATTGAAAAGGAGGTAGTCTCGACATTAGAGAAGGCCGAGAAAACGAACGAGAGAAAAGAGAAAGAAAACGAAACCGAAAAAAACGAACGATGAAAATAACGATTATAAAATTATTTTTTATCTCTTTTTTACTATTATTTTTTATAGTAAATCGATGACATACGAAACAAGATTAAATATTTTATTTTCATAAGTATATGAATCATAATATAATCTTTTAAAATATAAAAATCAGAATGCTAAAGATAACTAACTAAGTATCCCTCAATAATCACATCATTAAAGATGTATTTTAGTAAAATTTAAAATTAAAAATAATTTGAATTCTCAATAATTAAAAAACAACACCAATTTGGGATACAAAACTGCTACTTCAAGAAACGAAACAAAATCCAAAACCAAAACAAAAACTGCCTATATCTATTCAGTTCCGATTCCAAATATCTCAAAACCAGAATTGTCAGACTCCCAAACAGAACATGGAGTACTCCAAACAAAACCCAATTAGTGGATGCCCTAATCCGACCTGGTCATATGTATAATAGCATGTTTATGCAACGACATCCATCATGAATGCCAAATTAAAGTAAATTCAACTCACATGACTAGACATAGGAACTGACAATAAGATAAGAAAGCACGTCAACAATCATATTTGGGAAGAGAGGTTGGATACAGAGGATTTTCAATTAAATAATAAAATTAGAAACAACAGAAACCTGCAGTTGAGGTTACATTAATGCAATCATGCTCCAGAGCTCACTATTAGGAGCTAATTATCCATATAGGCAGAAAAGTCGTATGGGTTGAATTCAGCCATCACCAAAGCTTGATTCAGCTACAAAACAGAAAAAAACAGGAGTAATCACCACTGCTACACTCATAATCCTGATCCAGTGCAAGCATTGAAGAAACTTAGTCATTTATCATTTACTCTGCTTACCATGCAAATGAAGTTCAGGTTCCATCATCATCATCATCATCATCATCATCAACAACAAGCAGGTAATCATCAATCAGTTCCCTAAAACGAAAAATGAATAGCTTGAGAAAATATTTTCGTTCCATGGTGTATCTTTAAGGGTTCAAACAAACAGATAATAGTAGAATAGACCAATAATCCATGCAGCCCTTACCCTAATTGACTATGATCTGATGTGCCACCAGTCACTCTTACTGTCACTGATTGGGGAAGGACAGTATAGAACTGTTGAAGAGATTCTGCTCCCTTTGGTAAGATCTGAAATGAACAACTCTGGCAACAATGTGCAGCAAAATTTTCAACCGGTGTTTGGGTTTTTTCCTGAATGTTTCTCAGACTCTGGACTTCTGGCTCGCTGAGTGGACTCCCACATAATGGGCAAAGAACCTCGGAGAGAGCAGTTTCACTATTATTTATATTCTGGAACTTGCAACGCAATCGGGAAGGCACGAATTCGTGGTAAGTATTTTCAACAAACTTATTGAAACAAAATGGCCTAAGCTTTTCTGCTGTTCTTACAATAGTGCGCTCTCGAGAAGGGTTTTCATCCTGCAAATGCAACAACCTTTTGTTGATGTTTATAAGATGGAAGAGTGAAAAACTAGTTCAAGCTACCATCTATGCTTTCATTTACAAGTCAAATCAAGAAGCCTGGGTATTAACATATGAAATGAATTCTAGCAGAAACATTTTACCCTCAAGCGTGCAACAAATGATGAGACCAAACTGTTGATGCTATTAGAAGGCCTCTTGATCAGCTGCAACAACTCCAAACTATCCACACAGTTAGAACGATCCAACCAAAAGGAAATATTAACAAACTGTCAATAAACATGTTTTACCCATCAAGATGACAGAGCTTGTTTAGCTCCTCTGCTGTACAGTCACGAAGAGGAAGGACTACTGGCACTTCCCACCTTGCATCAACATATTGCACATCTCCAGGTAATGAATAACCTTGACCCTGCAAATAAAATCTTGTCAGAACTTCATGTACCATATCTTATTTCATATAACATGTAGCGACAAAGCATGCATCGATACAGAATAGACATGACAAGAGTTAAATATCCTGACACCGCAAATCTTGTGGAGTGACCATGTCCCAGAATGGACATGGCAATTCATACTTGTATATTATTTTTTTATTTATCACAATTTTATACTTTTACTATGTAGAAACCTTCGATCATGAACAACATATATAAGGATACCAACCATTCGAGAAAGTAGCGCACTTTAAAAAAAATTAACAAACACTAATATGAAACATTTACATTAAGGAGTAAATCAAAATATCACATATACATTCTAAGGATGTCACGTGTAAAAGTTCTATGTGGATGATAAAGTGTAAATTGTATGTCAATCCTAATATATGTTGAAGTACCCAGTATATGTCAAGAATTACCCAACAAGTGTCAAGACCAACATTAACACATGAACACCAGAAGCATTCATAGTTCATTATCTTATGTGTACATGAAAGCATGGAGCTGAAAGAATTTACAGACCTTCACAGTTGCAGATATTACATGGCATGCTATCATTGATGTGCATGATCCCAACAAAAGCTTGCTATATCCATTATCCAGAGCAATCTGCAAAAGAATATTTATCATGTCATTGGTTTTCTTTTGTATCCACAAAATTGATGCAGACAATCATCAATGGAAATAAACCTTTTGTAAAGTAAGCATGCGCAAATACTTCATAAAATCTTCTTTTCCAGTGGCATCAGTAACTGAATCCAGTAACTCATTCAGTCTAATTCTTCCATCATTAGAACTCGTAGAACAGATGTTCTCAATGGGTGCAATATGCAACTCCTTATGAGCAGGAGATAATGTTGATACAATCGATCTGATCTGTGCAATGACCTTATTCATCTCATGTAATGGGCCAATAGAGATGGCGCTTTCATCAATAAAAGCAACCCCAACACCAAAAACTGGTAAAGCTTGAGATTTACTCGCATCCCAGTTCTTCAGTGATATGCATTGCATCTCATGAACAAATTGTAGAGCTATTCTGCCACAAACAAGTATAGTGAGCTAAATAAATTAAACACAACACGATAACTAGTAAAATAAACAGTACATGAACAAAGGAGAAGCAGAAGAAATGTCTCCAAAACACTCCAGACTACCAACTTGCAGTCAGAAATCCAATAACATCCATAGTCACAATCTAGCAAATTACTATCTTCAAATAAAATATTGAAACATGCAGACCCTTGCTTCAAAATCAGAGGCATACACAATCTTAATAAGCCAATCTCATAGAGGATCAATTAAGCCAACATGAAACAATAAATAGACTGCACACACACATAGAAATGCCCTTGCCTTGTCAAAGCATGAAAAAAGACATTTTAATTTCATGGTGGTGTTGTTGTCAACTCAAATATCTCATGTTCCTTATCTTCTTATTCAACAAAGATCATGACATTGATTATCTTGCACCTATGCCAATTGTCCACTTTTCATTACAATGGAAAAGAGGTATTTCCTTCAAGGCTCAACTAACTCGACATCCATCAGAATTTTTCATTAGCTTTGCTTGTGATGCAGTAGAAATAAATGAACTAATTGGCCATTTTGAAAAAATTACCTTGTATTATGGTAAAATATAGGTACCCAATGAGCTAGATGTTCATCTGGCTACTCAGGCTTCATCAAAAGTCTCAAACAATACAATGGATTCTGAGGCTAAAACTTCTGTTGGGATGCTCTCTTTTAGGTCACAAATAAATTTTTTTGTTTATTTTCTTTCAGAGAGCACCAGTAATATGTTATTTATTTTCTGCAGTTCTGCAAAATTGTTCCTGCCTGAAATAATTAATGAATCTCATTGTTGTAATCAATCATTTAAGATGTTCCAAGTTGTGTCATCAATGCCAATTTGAACTTCTTTTGAGAAGGCTTGCCTACATGCATACAGTACCGCTTGTAGCACTTGATGCAGCATCTTCAAGACCTTAGCATCATTTGGTGTGACAATGAAGTCAAAATATTGTTCGGCTAAAAAAATCTAGCTAGTGGGTCATCGGTATAGGGTTTTGGTATATTAATTTATGCAATTACGACTGGGCATCACATTCCATATGCTGCTTACTCAAGTAATATGTTTCAAGATATGTGATGAGTCCTGGACATTATCGTTATATTTGGGAAAACTGTTTACAGAACATAAAGCAAATGGACTGATTTATTAAGAATACACAAAATTCCCCAACTATCGTCTGATGAAGTACATAATCTGTGCTTATATATAGTACATATTAGGTGTCTTGTCCAACTGATTCAGTAGATACATTTGCTTTAATATAAATAGTTGGCATGCCATAAGTATACATCAGCAAATGATTGTAGGCATTATTGATGGAAGTCTGTAATTCTAGTCCATATCCTTTTGGACTCTAATTTGCATGTTTTGTTTGGGACTACAACAAAAAAGGTTCTAAACAGAAACAAACTAAGAATAAAACCCTCTAATCCATGTATATATATATGTATACATGTATATATATATGTATACATGTATATATATATATATATATATATATATATATATTAGGGGAAATCGTTGATGACATCTATAAGTCAACCCGAGGTGGTGGCTGAGGTAGCTCCGAGGTGTAGGTGTGGAGCTCTCGAAGCTCACTTGCACTAAGATCAATGTCGGGGTAAATTTCTCAACCCGATCCCTTTGATGATTAAGTTAGTGACCGAGATCTCTTAATGGGTGTGGATTTTTCCATGGAAAAAGAGCCCCCTACCATAGCGTTGGAGATTAGCTTTTATACCTAGCCTTGAAGGAGACAACCTATAACCTGTGGCTAAGAGGGAGACGGGGCAATTACAGGTTGTCTCCTCCAAGGCCGAGTATAAAAGCTAATCCCCGAAGCTACACCAGGGGGCTCTTTTTCCAAGGAAAAACTCACACCCACTAAGAGACCTCAATCACTAACTTGAGCGTCGAAGGGATCGGGATAGAAAATTCCCCCCGACATCGGTCTTAATGCATATGACGCCTCAAGAGCTTGACACCTACACCTCGAAGCTACCTCAGCCACCACCTCGGACACTCCTACCATCTCGGGTTTGAACTACGTCGGGTTGACTCAAACGTCGATGACGATTTCTCCTAACAATATGTATGTATGCATGTATGCATGTATAATTTTATACATAGTGAGCATGGCTAAATTGTAATCTGCTGGTTGATGATTCTTAAGTGCAACGAAAAGGTATAAATGGAACAATAATATAATGTGCTCATCAAATAGTTTAGATTGTGTTCCATGATGGACTGGAACACACTTGTTTTGCCTATAGAGACCAATTGTGGGAGATGTCTGAGCTATCGGGCATATAAGAATGAACTGGTTACCATCAAAATAGATATAATTAAAGACAAATCTCTCTAATCTAAAAACCTGTTCACTTTCAGTTTTGAAAGAAAATACTTTGGTAAGTTGCTTTTGGAGATAAGGATGATTCACATTTCGACCATACACTTCTCTTTCCCTTGTTCCTCTTTTCTTGTGAACTCTTTCTGTCTTCATGTCCCCTCTCCCTTTCCGTCAATGTGAAAGGAAAACTCAGGAAATGGATTTTCAAGCTCTAGCAGGTTTATGTTCAAAAAGTGTATCAAAGGTTTTACATAACTGTAACTGTTTTCCTTAGAAAGGATATCAAGTATAGTTCGTTTCTTCACGTGAAAGCCATTTTCTATTTGTCTATTTGTTCTATGAATAATCCCAAGAAGATCCTCTCATATGTTTTAGTAGTAGTTCCAATAACAAATAGTATAAGCGAATATTTCTAGGATTTCTCATTATATTCTTTCATGCCTAATTTCTACAAATCATCAAAAACCTTTGAATTCAATTTCATCCTCCGCCATTTCTTCTATCGCACAAAAACCCTCGGCAGGAAAATTATCTTAATTTAGGGAAGGGGAAGAGGCGAAGAGGACCTGGAGGCGGGGCCACCGGAGAAGGCAACTAGGACATTATCGGTGGGCGAGATCATGGCGTTGGTGGTGACGGCGAGTTTGAACTTGCCGAAAAGGTAGGCACGGAAGCAGGCCGCGCACAGTCCGTTGACCGCCCTTGGCGCAGCCGCCGCCACTGTCTCTCCGCACTTGGTGCACCGCTCCAGAGCCCCGTCTCCGGTCGCCGAAGACGTGGGCGAGTCGCCAGCGACGGAGAGGCTTGCGACTCTCTCCCGCGTCTCCTCCTCCGCGCCGCCGTCTTCTTCCGAGCGCTGGCAGTGGGACTGGTGGCACTCGCCGCCTCCGCCGCCGCACGACGCCATCGCCTGATTCGTCTCTCTCCAATTGCTTTTACCCCGCCGCCTCGGTTGGCTTGCGGTGGTAGAAAACCGTTCAATGTTTTAAGGGCCGACATGAGTGGATTGGGTCGGGCCGTGTCGTTTCGTTTTGAGAATTCTGCGGTTCGATGTTCCAAGGGTCGAGATGTGTGCCCTGGTTCGGTTCGAGTCGGGTCGACTCGAGTTGTTTTGGTATGAGAATTCTACGGATCGAGCTTTTAAGGTTCTAGATGAGCAGATCGGGTCGGGTCGTTTTGGTGCTAATTAAGATTTCTTCGGTTCGATGTTTTAAGGATCGGATCGGATCGGATCGTGTCGTTCCAACATAAATAAGCTTATAAATTAATAATAAAAATTACATTCCCACATATATAATAATAATTATCAAGTTGTACTTACTTTGGATGAAAAATCTTTAATTATTATTTATTAATTATCCCTGGCTTTCGCTTCGTTAGTCATCACCTTAGCGACTCATTTGATATCTTCACCCTTGCATTTTACCTAGTTCACCATTATTAAGACATTGCTAAAACCTTATTACAAGGCCCTTACCTTTCGTCTCTATTACAACTAACATCCGTATTATCGTTTCCCTCCTTTTCTCCATCTCAGATTGTGTCATCTTAAAAAAAAGTGTCTTTAGTCCTTTCTTTCGTCTCTTGGATTCTGCACATTTTAATCGTTTAATCAAAGAAACAAAGCAACTCGAGAAAGAGACACAATGGGCCATGCAAGAGAGGACAAAGGGAAAACTCACTACCTCCTTCCCCTTCGTCTCCTTGCTCTCAACCTCGTCTATCATTTAGATAATATCGAGTGATCGACGAGATAAAGATAAGGAATATTCTCATCTTTTAGAAAATAAGATATATTACGTGCGAATAAAATAAAAAAAATACTATGATAAAAAATTAAAAACATGAGATTTTTTGAAAAAATTTTCCATTACTTTTCTCAAAATTTATTGATTAACTCAGTTAGCAAACATCTTGAACTGTAGTAAATGGCCCTATCGGTCAATCTAAAATGCAGTGATATCTTTCTTTTGTGGCCACAAATTTTATTTGTCACCTAATTGCTTAATCAGAACCAATCATAACATCATTTGTCAAATACCACCATATATGAAATGACACTATGAGAAGAACAGTATATTTGATCTATTCTGACGGGAATTCCAAAGCAACTTTCTGAGAGGACCTTAATGAGTTCATCCCATGTCGTATACAGTGATCTGGAATTTGGCCAATTCCTTCATCGTCCAGAAAAGATGGACAAGAGTTTGGAAGAACATGATTACTTCTCGATAGCTCTTAAGAATATTAGGATAATAAGGTCATCACATGATTGTAATGATGATTCCTGTATTACAAGAAAATATAATATGAACTCTTCATGGTGTCAGCAGATCTGATCTTTGTCACACTCACTGATTACTGTGGTGGAGAGATCTTTAGATCGAGTCCAATGTTCATCCCATTGTAAGCAATAGGAGCATACATCCACAACTCATCTGAGCTCAACAGCTGCATAGATTTAATAGTTAAGCGTCAGTATTTGACATTGATCTTTCTTATCATCATTGTCTTCTTTCTTACCTTAATTTGGAGCTGCAAGAACTTCACATATTGAACAGCTTCTTCCAGCATTGTGCTGATGTCAACCTGCAAGATATCATGAACAACATTACTGAGCTCTAGATGTACCATAGAAGGCAGAAACATCATCTTTGATTACGCTTACTTTGGTTCCATTAGGCACCAGATTCTGTAATATCTTCAGCTTCTCATTGATCCTCTCTCTCCTTTTCTGCGCTAAAGAGACATCAGCATTAGCTTCTGCTCCAACTATGAAGCTTGTTCCAAGTTTCAGACCGAAGTATATTACCCTTGCGTATAGGCTTTGTGGATCGGTGGCTGAACCCCGACCTGCTCTTGCTTTTCCAGCCAGAATGAGAGCAGGAGAGCCGGAGGTCGTAGTGCCTCCTCCGTTGAGATCAGCGAGTGAGTCATCCTCCGACAAGCAGCTGCATGAACTCCGGCCATTTGCGGCAGTGTTGTCCGTCTTGTCTTCATCATCGCTGCTCTTGGTTGTCTTCTGTGGTCTCTTGGACTGTGCCTTCTTTCCATTCTTGGGGGCCTGAATGATTCGTGGTGATCAGAAACAGGTGAACAAGAGGTTGAACCGATTTGAAGAGGGCAACACTCACATTTGCTCCAGCCTTGGCCTTCTTCTTGGAGACATCATCAGGACTGTCATCCTCGGAGGTATTGAGCTTCCTTTTGGGCAGTGTCATCCGAGGAACAGGTTCCGAGAGGATGAAGCTCGAGTCACCGGCGTCGTCGCTGCTCGTCTCCTCGTTCGCGTTGGCCGGATCACCGAACGAAGGGTTGGGGATGAGCCGGAGGGAAGGGGTGATGAGTTGGTCTCCCACCGTGCAATAGGCGGTGAAGGCGGAGGCAGAGCTCGTGTTGATTGCAGGAGCAGCATTTGGTTCACTCAGGTAGTAGCTCTCGTAGCCCGAACAGTGACCGAAAAAGCTGGTAACGTTCTCGGACGAGGAATCATAGGAATCAGTAGCGTGGTCTGAAGACCAAGACATTGAAGACAGGCCAAAGCTGAGATCCTTCTCTGCTTGCTCGTTGGTGCAAGAGAAGGGGCCAAGCAACTGCGCCATGATCTCAGAGTCCTCGGCGCCAAACGAGCTCCATCGCGCCTCCTGAGCTGCTACTCCGGGCTCCATTCCTTGTAGCAGTTTCGGAGTACTGCTTGGCGATGAATGCCAGAGCTCAGAAACTACTTATACAAACAGGCCTGAAGAATGTTGTGGCGTCGGGAATGGCTACGTTTCTCTCAACGAAACCGGCAGATTCTTAATGAAGGATTGCTGACAACTTGTGCGTCAATGGTGGAGCAGATCATAGCTGATACAGCTCAGAAGGGGACATAGAAAAATTGGAAGATCCCAGTTCATCAGGACATCAATGTGTTCAAATGATTGGAAGATAAAAGACTCGTCGTGATCAGCTTGACCCAACAAAAACTATGGGAGGAGGAATATGGAGAGAGGAAGTGCATGATCTGGCAACCAGAGAACGTGGTGTTCAATGAAGAGCATTTATGGGTGAGGAGAAAAGAAAGAACAGAGTGAGGACGCCATGATCGTGCAGAAGAGTTCTGCCATTGGATAGTAGTCTAAAGCTATTTGCACACGCATCATATACGTCTCCAGTGGTGCTGATGGCCCATACACTCTTCCATTTGCTTCCACACCGTTCTTCCCAGGGTTCAGAACTGGAGACTTTGGGACCTTAAAGCTTATGATGATGGATTCAGTGACTGCTCTGGCTCTTCCAATTCTTAGATTGTATTCATTGTGAAACACTGAAACTAAGATTGGAAGAATTATTTTGAGCAAAGAACTAAGACTTCATGCATGCAGCACCACTAATGTGATGATTACTGCTGAAGGACACAAGGAAACTTAGCATGAAATAGGAATTCTCCTGAATGAGCAAAATGACAGATCCACATTTTATAAAGCTAAAACTTGTTGCTATAATTACAACCAATTCTTCCTCAACACTGAACATCTGGTGACAGTATGCTCCTTGAGATCACAACTGGCTAAAGCTGTAAGCCATTTAATCCATCAATGTTAACTTCATCTAAAGATCAGTAAGTTGAACACAACCACAGATCAGATTCTCTTGACAGAAAATTAATGGCACAAGGTTATATATTATCATCCTTCCCCTAAAAATAAGTTCATTCCTGGGTGGTTGGCATGTTACTGTTCACTTAAGAACACAAAATGCATAAGGTTGAAGGGAGTGGCTCATTGATACAAATCCTACTGTAGTTTTATTCTTTCAGGATGGTGGAAGAGCAGGTCAATATTTTAGGTCTTGTGGCAGTTGAATTCTTACTTCAAGTTCCCAAATTAATGAAGAGAAATCTTCCTTCTTTATTGAATTTGATCATCATATATAAAGCATATCATCTGTTGAGACTTCAAATCCTTGTCATCTCCTACTGGTCCTTGTGGCACAGGATTAAATTACAGGAAACAAAAAGAGATAGAAGTTTGTAGAATGGATCTGATAAGATCAGAAGTAATTTTTCCTCAGTTTTTTTTTTCTTTCTTTTTCTGGTGCAGTGTTGGCATAAGAAAAATAATCATTTTATTACCTATGCTTTCTTGAAAGATTAGAATAACAACAGCACTGGAAACACAGGGAACATATCAATAAACTACTTTGATTAGAGCCAATAATTCCTTTGTTCTATTCTCTTGTTTGGCCTGCACAACTGCAGAGACTTCTCTAATCAATGGCTCAGACAACATTTAGATGCCTCACAGATACAGAGATTTGCTTATTGTAACATAACACAAAGGCATCAAATTAACAACATGAGTTTCAATTATTCTATATTTTGGCTTGACATATTAATTATTAGTTCATCCACAATCATCTAGGATGCATCAAGAACCTGAAATGATAACAAGAATGAGGGAATTAAGCCTGTTGGTTGTGAATTAGCTCCAATATGGACCATGAACTGAGACATTATGTGATTCTTACTTGCATTACACCCTTTCATTTCATGCGGATGAAATGAGTACAAACTATTAACACAAATCTACCATAGTAGATTACATCTTTATAATTAATACCAATGTCCTCATACGGTCTATATTTTTCTCAAGGACAAAATATATTACAACTTAGGGAAATAACGCTGGCAATGATGTATAAATAGATCGAAAGCTTAACTTGAAAATAAAGGCATACCCACGTTGGGCTCACAATCTAAATATTTTACATGGAGCGTGTTGATTCATGCTTGAATGACACTAAAATAAATGTCAAGAATATATTAATGGGTGGGTGAAGTGGAATGCATATGTATTCTTTCTTAATTATTGGATATATATATATATATATATATATATATATATATATATAATGGTTGAAAATATTTTTAATAAAAATAAGCAAATTACATGATAAATACTAATATTTTGCAAGTATATAAATAGAAATATAATATATTAATGTAGAATTCCTTTCACAAGAATTCTTGTGCTTATCCAGCAAAAACATATGCTTTATTGATATCTATGCACAACCTTTTCATTAAACCATATTACATGACAGTATAATAAGATTCATCATTTTATTTTATTGCTTTTCCCTCTCCTTTTTCATCATTATGACTTCTTTGGCTCTCCTCCTTAAGCGCGAAGCAAGACGTGTTCAGATCCTGCATAGAAATGGCCCGGAGATTAATGAATGGGAGAGACGAGGAAGATAAGGAAAGATGAGTCCGCGACGACGTACTGCGCGAACTCGACGTTGATCTTTGCGTCATTCAAGCGTGAAACGGCGGTGAACGCTGCGGTGGACAAGAGGAAGTTGGCAGGGCAAGGATCGGTGCACTGGTCGACGACCTCCACCCTGATGATGCTGTCTTTACATGGCCTGTTGGGTCCGCTTAGGCACCTCAGCATGTACCTGTTGGAAATTATATCTTAGATAATATTAAAGTTACTTATGAGATCAAACATAATTTTAGGTTGATTATCAATGATTTAATATAAATCTTTTATCCTTTTTATCCCGACTTGAGATCAACATCGTGGCATGTCGAATCAAATTGTTAGATAAGACTCGTTTTAATTGAATCGAATTGAATTGTTAGTTTAGGAGAGTAACTATTTTTTGGTCGAGTTTGTGTGGTAATGAATAGTTTCAGTACCTCCTGCCACAGGCGGCGCCGTTGTCCCAGAGGGCGTCGGAGACCGCCGCGAACATGTTGCTCGGCGGGAACTGGTCCTGGTCGTAGCCATTGCACTTGGTAGCTGGAAGAGAGAGAGAGAGAGAGCAGCACACTGAGACACAGCAATATAAAATCCTTTTTGAATGATACATCATCTCTCAGAGTATTTGGAGCACTCACGGAGGTAAGGGGGTCCGTAGGACGCGGCGGTGCCGACGTCGCCGCGGACCGGAGTCAGTTCTCCGAGCATGAGCATGACCATGCTCAGCAACAGGAACAACGTAACAGAAGGCCTCATGTTTAAGAAGAGCAAGAGAAGCATCCGAAGTGATCCCCTCGGGTTGGAGTGGCCTGCAATGGTGCAGCGCTTGTTATTATGTGTCAGATGGGAAGAAGAGAGAGAAGTAAACTGGATTTGGTGTGGCTTCAGCCATCAAGCAACGGCAGCAGATTAAGATCATTCTTACACGGAACGGATGATTCGAACGGATGCTTCAGCGAACGCGTGAAAGCCTTGCCACCGAGAAGCCGGCTTTTGCCTCATCGCTACGCAAACGATGAGTATAACACGAGCGAGTGCGTGGAAAACGGCACAAGCGAAGTCCATCTATTTTTATTTATTTATTTATTTATTTATTATTATTATTATTATTAATGCATCCCTGATCGGCACATTCATGTATTTAATAAAAGAGGAAACTTGACCTTATCATAATAATCCCTAATTAACCGTAACCAATCAACAGTCATTAACAATCGACTGATATATATATTTTTTTTTCTGATTAAATATTATTTTTTTATCAAATTAAATGTGTAGTGCTCATAAGTGCATACTGAATGACAATTGTGTGGCACAAAGTCATAAAAAATCAAAGATTCAGAGACGTTAGATTACCTAAAAACATATCAGCACACGTCCTCAACAAACTAAATCTATCAACTTAATTATGCAAATCAGATAAATAAGAATTATAAGAAAAGTATACGATAGTTTATTGAAATAACCAAATCTATTACGAACCTCACACAAGAAAGACAAAGAAGAAGCTGTCGAGTCGACCAACGAGCCCTCCTCCACACAGCGGAGAAGCTTCGGGATTGTAAAACGAAAGAAAGGAGGATATGACGCATCTAAGGCAAAAAGTTCCCGCGTATATATATATATTTCCCTATGATTTCTGACCATTGATATGTCTATAACTACGTTGTTAAAAACAGCTGTTAAAAGTCTAAAATAAATATTGCCGCTTCGATGGCCATTTATGGCCGTTGTTGCCTGCCGTCTAAGGTGCCTTCTGTTGCCCGTTGGTGTAAGAGAGGGCTAGTTAGTCATTTTTAATATTCTGATTTTTTTTTATTTTTTATAAAATTATATTTATATTCCTATAATTATGAAAATAAAATATCTGAATCTATTTATCCTAATGTCATTGATTTTATAAAAAAAAAAAATAATTTTAATATTAAAATTATGATAATGGATGACGTCCATGGTGACGAACGACAACACTACTAGATGTCACGAATGATTGTTTTAGATGAAGAAAGAGTTGGCGAGAGGTATAAGCTGCTCTACATTTACGTCGACGTAATTATCAAACGATGAAAGAACCACCGACACAATTGTTGAGTGACAAAAGAACTAACGACACAAATACTATATGATGCTTTTACGCCTCAACAACTATATCAACGCTAATGTAGATGCAGAACGACAAAAAAATCACTCGACAACCACATTAATATCGACGTAAATACAGAACAACCCTCAATGCTCTCTTCATCCACAATAACCCTCAACTACACTATCATCCACCACCAACTCAAACGTTTAATTATTTTTTTTTATTTTTTTTATTTTTATTGATAAAATCAATAATATTATGATAAATAAATATAGATATTTTACTTTTATACCTATAATAATATCAATATAAATTTATATACTTTTTTAAAATATAAAGATCCAAATACTAAAAAGCTCCATTGCTGGTAGAAGGCTCGGAGTACCGCTTGGTGACGAATACCTGAGCACATAACCCACTTATACAAACAGGCCTGAAGAATGGCGTCCGGAATGCTTCGTTTTCTCTCCACGAAAATTGAGCTGTCATATTATTATTATTTTTACCGTCACATATGGAGGCACGAGAGCTCTGCAAGAGATGAAACCTTTAACCCCATTAGCTTCATCACATGCAATATTAAAATAAATGAATTCTAACATGAAGCACAAATATGTGTGCAATGAAGCCTCCTAGGTTAATCCAGCAACTTAAAGATTTATGATGTCAACCTCAAGAAACAAAAGAACTCGACTTAAATTTCAATCACCAAAATCACAAACCGAAGAGAAAGCATGGCTTCTGATGATTCAAATTCTAATAATATAAAAAGGACTGATAACCGACAACACCGCTATGCTTTTCAGTTTTGCTCCTCGCCATTTCCAACGTCCCTTTCCTCGGCTGCAGCAGCCATCAATTCCTCAAACTTTTCTGTCTTCCCCAACAATATCTCAATCTGGAAATCAGGCTCAAAACAATAAACAGGAAGCCGTAGACCCATACTTGCATGAATATAAAAAATGTAATCATGTCTTACGACTCTTACCTTTGCTTTTTGGATGGGTCGACCCCTAGACTCATCCTTCACGTCAACAGTTGATGTGGTAATCTCTGCATAAAATTTTTCAACAAAAAGATTAATGTCCAATTCTGAACTTGAAACAGGAAAAGAACATATGAAAAACAGCATCAACCCAGGAAGAACAGAAAACATACAAGAATCTAGAATCTTACTTTTCTCGATGGCAAGACCATTGTTTTTCAGAATTTCCGCAATGGTGACGACAGTTGCAATTGCTGAAAAATATAATGAACAAAAGAAACATAAGGAGATATAATTAATACTATGGCAATAAATCACACGTGTCTTAATGAACATGTAATGTAGCAAGGTGAAAATTAGGCTTGAGAAATTACTATTACTATATGGAAGATATTATTTAATTATGCAAGTAACACTGAAGCCACACCTGAGAAACTGAAAGCAGCAAAAAAATATAGAAGGTCCATGTCACCATAGATCCTAGTGAAGGCAAGGCACGCTAAGTGCCAATTGTCAAAGTTCATAGAATTGCCAGTTATTGTAATCTTTCATTTATTGGCTTGCCATTGATTCCCTCTATAGTTGCGAGGCTGGAAATTCGAGTTCATGAATCATTTTCATCAGAATAGAATATAGATGCATCTTTCTAGGTACATTATGCAGGCACTTCGTTTTAACTGAAGAAAAAATGGTATATTTTGTTGAAGACTATCTAATTCTACTGCTTCCAAATCTAATATGAAGAAGGAACCTTTGGACTACATTTCGTTCTGGTTTATGGATAATGAAGATGGTATTTATTGGTTTAACATATCACATGCTCTATGCTAATCCAAAATTGCCCTGTATGCAGAAACATGAATAACAAAAACAGGATCAGCTACTCTAGCTTCTGATAACATAACAACATTATGTTTCAAAGTTGTTCATAACGTAAATAATGGTATAAAACAATGTTGTAGTATGAACAACCTCAAAAGTTTTCATCCATAAAGCTTAGAAATGTCTTGATGAAATCATTGAAAATACAAAGAATACCTTACGAACTACTCTCTCCTCTATCTACTTTACTTCCCATCCTTATTGCCCTTTTTCCTTCCATCTTGGTTATTGTTAATTATGTTAGTCGAGGATTAATATAGCAATGAGAATTCAGAAACCAAACCAAAGTGTTGGTGATACAATGACACAGCAAAGAAGTAATACGAAAAATTGATGAAAAAAACCTAAAATTTAGAGGGAAGAATCACACTAGATGGCATTTATTGATCTAACAAACTTGGTGCACCAAAAATGCAAATAGTAACCATGAGCGTGTGTTGTGAGTCAAATTGTAACCATGAGCGCATGCTAAAGCTCACGACTATTTCACATAAAATTTCTTGTGCCACCTTTGAAGCATTGACAACCGCGTTTGGTGGGCGTATCTGTGTCCGACATGTACCATATTTCGTCAACACTATCAGACATGTGTCCAGCCATATCTTTTTTATTTATATTCATTTATATTTGTGGGACACAGCACAACTCCCATGTGCTTCATCATGTTGCCCTCGCATGCGACGCTGTGCTTACACGGTCCTCACGTGAGGGTCATCTGCTTTGGATTCTATGTGAAGATGAATCGTCGACATCACAAGGAATGAACCCTGGCGACCGTCGCAAGGAAACATATATCACTTATAATCGAAGTATCTTCAGTACTGTATAAATCTGGATCTTCAACCCTAGAGCAGTGTTCCTTCGCATGAGCAGAGGGCAAAGTGGCATTTCCTTCAATGTAGGCAGAGTGGCATTGCATTACCAGCAGTCCAGTTTCTAGACACTATATTGCTTACTACAAGTTCTGGGGATACTCAAGAAAAGAAACTGGTATACAGTTTCTTAATTATATAAAGAGTTACTCGGCAGAAGTCTATGATGGGAACACATCAGTTCAAAGTTCCAAGAGCAGGTTGGCCTCATATGCATACAAGTGTGAGAATAGCAAGCGAATTTAGGGGCTAAGATAAAACTGCCAAGACAGTAAGACCCTTAAAGGCAAGGATGACGATTAACGTTTTTTACTGCTTCCCCAAACAACAATAGTTATCAAAATTGGACTGGTAAAAACCCAGACAAGCCTCAAGGTCACTGGTCAGATCATTGGACCAATCAATCAGACCATATGTTTAATAAAAATATAATATATAAAATCCCAAAATATCATAGAAGAGATTCATGCATGAAACGTTCTAGCTTCAACAAGGATAAGGTAGAAACATTGGCCTGATTCCAAGGTCTCAAAGCCCTTTTACATTTTCATCTTTTTATATGTTGTTAGCACAAGGATATTACAGATATTCAAGGGCACGCTTGATAATTATGATTACACTAGCTCATAACATGTCAAAGGATAAACAAAACTCTTTCACATTCTGCACAAAGTTTTGACTCCAATTATATAAACCAACACATAAAAAAGCCATGAGGATCCATGTGCATCCCTCAGATAATCATGAAATAAAAAATTGCAGCAAGCCACTTATAACTAGGATGTGAATAACTAACATGAAAAAAACTAACATATAAAATTTGATTGCAATGAAATAAACATAGTTCCCAAAATAAAACAAAATTATGAGAAACTAAAGCATTAGATTCACATAAATCTAGTTATCCGAAGGTTTTCACATATATGATAATCCCCTCAAATTGAACCAATAAGCCAAGCTACCAAATCAAAGTCTCAAGAACGATTAACAGTATGATTGCCAATTGCAAACAAAACTTTAAATTCCAACGGATTTCAATTTTCTGAGATGTGTGCAACTGCCGGGTTGGTGTAAACAATGAACTAGCCAATGCTAGCGCTTACAGAAGAGAGACAGACAATAATACAAAATTACAAGCATAAGCATTGATTATGCTTCAAATAGAAGGTATTTATATGCCAGATAACTAAATACACAGGATAAGGGAGATCAACAAGTACCCATTCCAAGAGCTGATAGTTCAACTTCATCGTGTTGCTGCATATACCTCTGCACATAAAAGTGTTATTGTTGAAGCACCGTCGATATATTGAAATCAAAGCAACGAAGAGATACGGATAAGAAAACAGGGGCAAAAAAAAGACCATCCTGATCTCAAGAGTGGCCTATTCCTGTAGGTTAACCTCTCCATCGCAAAACCAAAAAGCGAAAAGGAATCAACTTTAAAGGGCACCGTCACATCACAAAAAACCTCCGGAAACACTACATACTAACTAGAGCGGCTAAGGTGAAAAACATGAAAACAAGGATGAAAGAGAAAAACATGGAACCTACAGATAAAGTACAAACAAAGAAATAGAGGTTGTTCCACGGAATATTAGAGGACCACGAGATCATGGGGTTTTCGTACCTTGGCGAGGTTGACGTAGAAGAAGAGGGGCTTCTTAGTGTTCGACACCTGTATGCGGTTGCTCTTGTGGGCATCAGCGGCGGTGATGTGGACGTTGTTCACGCCCTCCGTGATCTCCTCCATCTGAGTCTCGTCTTTGTTCTGCGCGAGAACCGAAAAGAGAGACGAAACCCTAACCCTAGTCCTGGATAAGCCTCCGCTTTCGCCCCGCCCAAAGGAGAGATGGAAACACCGGTCCGCCTCCAGAAGAGTGAGACTTATATGGGGAGAGGAAAACGAGTCGCGTCCGAACTCATCTTCCGAACTCAGTTTCAGGCGCAAGCCACGAGTACAAAAATACACTACCCGTCTTTAATTTATTTGCGCCGCATACTGCCTTGTGATTGGACAACTACCGGGGCCCAGAGAGGCCCCACATAAGTAAGATGATCAACTTTCCACAATTGCAAAAAGGTAGATCGTTGGGTACCTTGAACCGGGGTAGGAAACAACTTTCACCTACCAGTTTAGTTTTGGTGAGTTGTAATGAACTGTATCAAATCTGAGATGAGATTAAGTTGTTCTAAGTCTTTTTAAAGTAAGAAAAATAAAAAGAAAAGTATAAGAACATTTGATTTCATTGTAAATCAAACTTTTCCTTGCATAACATGTAGTATTTTTTTCAAATGACCAAAGATCACAGATAATTAAATTAGTTATTTAACTCGATTATAGAAGACTCTATTTCATGCTAAAATCAATTTAAATCACTAGGAAAAGAATAGATTTTTTGTGACAAAGCATGACAGTGCCTGGAAGAACCTGTTCGTATGATGCATAACATTTTTCGCTGTACCAGTAAACCATGTCGTCGGCTATTACAGAGACAAAAAGAAGAAGAAAACAGAGAGGTAGACTCCTCCTTGCCTCGTGTGTGTCTCGCAAGTCTCTGTAATCTTTGTGTTCTAAGCCTGAAGAACTTGACAGTGGACGATGTAGCTTCTGTTGCTTCTACGGCCTGCTATGTTCGACAGAAGGTTCGTCACAAAAGTCTTCAGCTGCCCCTTCCCGGCGATGGTTTCCCATCTCTGATCCCCGCTCCCTGCGCTATCTCTGGCCTCGACGTCCACCAGAGTGATGCTCATGTTGTTCCTGACGATGCAGAGCTTCCCGTTGAGAGGAACGAGAGCGGCTGCTTCCAGAGCTCGGGAACTCCCGAGGTGCAGGTTGCTGTCGATGTGCCTGCTCCATGAACCCGCGCCTGCATCGTACACCCTCAGCTTGCAACCGTCCCTGCAATCCAAAGCAAAGAGCCGGCCGTTCAAGCAAACAGATGGGTTCCTCCATCCGGCCACCATGCCACCCGACGACGCAGGGCACCAGGTGTCGGTTTCCGGGAAGTAGACGTCGGTGAGGAGTTGCTGCTGCGGCCCGAGGCCTTTCAAGAACCACTTCCCCTCGTAGACGACGCCGATGAAGGGGACCATGGAGGCGCTCATCTCCGATACGAACGACCACCTGTTCTTGCTGGGGTCGTAGAACTCCGCCGACCGCAGGAAGCGGTGGACGCCTTCGCTCTCCCCTCCGGCCACGTACAAGCAGTTGTTGATGACGCAAGCGCCAAAGAAGTGCCGCCGCCGCAGCATGTCGGGAGCTCGGTGCCACTTGTTCGTCCGGGCGTTGTAGTAGATGACCCGCCGCATGGACCCCTTGCACGGGTCCTTGCCGCCGAAGAGGTAGAGATGGCAGCCGTGGAGGACGGCGCAGCCGAACCCAATGGCTTTGGAGTACTCCTTGGGGACGGGAGGGAGAGGGTGCCACAGCTGGAATCTGGGATCGAAGGCGTCCCACGAAATCCGACCCTCGCGGTCCCTTCTGATGATGTAGATCCACTCTTCGGCGACGCCGAGGCTCTTGCGGAGGGAGTAGAAGTAGTTCCCGGCCAAGAGGCGTTGCCACCGCTTGCAGACGAGCCTTAACTTCCGGTGCTCAGGTCGGGGGACACGGATCAGGCAGGCAATGGCGAGGTCGTCGGGGAGGCCAGGTAGCAGAGGAGACTGGATGCGGTTCCTATCGAACGCTGGGTTGGGTCGAACGGGATGGATCGACGTTCGAATTCTGGGTTGAACACACAGCTTTGTGCTCGGGACGTACTTCTTAGCTCCCGTTACCGTCTTCAAGCCAGCATCGACTCTACAGAGGCATGCTCTGCTATCAACCTGTGTACAAGAAAACGAAGAAACAGAGCAGGAATTCTGCCTCAGATTTCCAAATTGCATCAAATAGAATCATAGATTGGAAAGGAGTTTAACATGGAAGAGGAACAGGCGATCAGATCAACATTTCAGGAGTCACCAACAAAAAATCGCAGCCAAAAGAACATGATAAGCGAAAACTTTCTGAGAACCCAAGGAGAAAGCAATAGAAGAACAGAAACGAAGATTAAGAGGGAGAAGTGACCAAAGGAGGGTGGTTCCTTCTCGCTACATCCCTTCGCCAAACTTCTCTATCAGAATCCATCTTCACGAAGAGGTGAGCTAGCCGAAGGATCTCCAAAGCGTTTCACACCTCAAATCTCATATCTTACGCTCTCTCTCTCTCTCTCTCTCTGTATGGTTGTGTGTTCTCTTTCTTCCTCTCTCTGAGTCTGCGTTGATGCGTTGACAGTGTCATGGAAGGTGGCATATAACAAAAGGGAGGAGAGAGGCGAGAAGAGGAGGGTCTGCAGCTGCTGCTTCAAACCGAGCATTGAAGTCGTCATGGCCCATCTCCATCTGCGGTGGCCCCGCAATCGACCACGCGTTCTCCGAGTCTTCTCCTGCTTCAATTCCTGCCGCCGTGGGTAAAACGCAAATACGAACTACCGCTTCCTCATCATCGTCCGTACGTGAATTCCTATGTCACCGTTCATCTCCAACGCATTCCAATCTCTCCTCACGTACACTATCTCAGATATGATTGCTCCATCATCCTTCCTCATCAACAAATCCATAATAATATTCGAACTACTGTTCTATGATCAGAAAAATTCGATCTAGAATCCAAAATCTCTACATGATACACTTTGCAGCAACGTCCGATCACCATTAAATGCTGCTGCCTATTTGCCTTCCGAGATATACTTCAGGCAGACTCGACCTATCTCGTCGGTCACCATAAATTGATCTCATAAAAGGATGCTACGTCAGTATGATTCTAAAAATCCATGCAAATATATTGTTCCTATTCATTGTCGCTGCTGTTGCTGGATGCAAAAGGGAGGCGACTTGAGAAGGAGACATGAGTTCTTCCGAGGACTCCACTGATGAGTCGTGATGGGGTGGGCACTCCTGCTTCCCCTCGGTCGCCTGACTTCTTCCTTTGGATCGAGAGTTGCAGACAGGAGGAAAAGTGGCGGTCTTTTGCTCGCTCCAAACTGTGTCGGTGTCCCACCTCAGGGGAGGTTGCCATGAAGCATTCATTTGGTAGATCAGCTTTCTTTCTTAGGTTATAATCTGAAGGGTTCCCCTTAACCTGACACCACCACCAACATCAAGTCGAAACTAGCAAGCCATTATTGTGGGTAGCTGAATTGCTGGAATTAGTTGGCCAATGACAGGTTTACGTGGTTGTCTCATAGTGAGAATGGAGAACAATTGGATAACAAGATATTAGAGAGAAGCAGGTGGAGGATTGGGACAGTGTGAGTGGGGAACCAGTCAGATACATGAAGGAGATTTCTTTTTCTTCTTTTTCTTCTTCTTCTTCTTCCTCTTCTTCCTCTGCTTTGAACTGTTCCAACATGTCACTCATTGTGGCATTGGTCACCAGGAAGAATGAAGGCAATCAAACAAGAGAATGTACCTTTCACTTTGCTGTCATGCAGAGGGATCCTGTGGCCATATTCGTGCAAGGTGGACCTTCGAGAGAGTGTTGCTGTCCCAGTGTTGGTCTGAACAAGGCTTCCTGCAGACTCAGAAGCCTATATATCCATTCATCAAGATACAGGAATCTCTCACAGATGTAAACACAGTTGCAAGTTTCAATTAGTCTCCCATAGAGTGCAAGTTTCAAAAGATGAAGCCATGAATGAAGTAGGGGAAAGACATGATGATGTTAATTAGCTTGGAAGCATTCAGGAAGAAGCTTTCCTCAACCAGGAGATAACACTGGATGGTTGATCTAAGAATTGCAGGTGTGGGGTTCCCACAAATTACAAGAAAAGAACTCTGGGTTTCATTCAACTGTGTTGCTGCTGCTTACTCAAAGCAAATCTTTGAGCAGAGAAGACAACAAAACCAGATAATTCTTTATACCTATTAGATTAGCTATATTTTGTTTCATTGTAAATAATTATAATGGCTCAAGTCAGACATAGATTTGAAAGAATCAGCATGTAGATTGCTAAGCAATTGTTTAGAATTCACATACAGGAGAGTCTTGTTTTATGGAAAGATCACTGTCAATGGCATTGCAAGTCATCATTCATGACCTTAAATCCCAAGTTTCATCAATAATAATTCAAAAAGAGACTATTTCATCTCCACAAGTAGAACCAGTCTTTATTTAAAAAAAATTATTTCTAATGCACAGATTAAGAAAAGAAGGTCTATTCCATTATATATATAAAAAAAAACATGCATCTTATACTCCATAAAATCATTGTAATTTGAAAACATTACAACTATCTTGTTCTAAATAAAACAGAGAATTAGGTAGAGTCTACAATTAGAACAAGCAGCATTTTTTTCCATTTTGTACTCTACATTGGCATCATCAAACAGTTCTTTTTCTATTTGAATCGACAGAATGCTTTGTTTTGCAGAAATTTCTTAGTCAGTGGTTAGTGTCCTACATACATGCAATCGAAGCAATGACTTCATTTGTAAGAAAAAGAATGAATAAACAACTCCATCTCCATCTCTCAGCCAGTTGACAATAGTTTTCGAAACCTGTTCCAACTAAGTTGATGTTGAAGCATCTGTGGAAGCCGATCTTTTCTTCTTTTATAAGCTTGTCTTCTTTCTCTTGATGTGCCTTACCAGAAGCTTCTCTCTCTGATCCACAACTTTTCTAAGATGTAGAAGTGAAAGGAGTGGTTTAGGAGTCTGTGTCAGTGTCTTCACTTATTGCAACTTCCTAAGGTTGAGGGGTTGCATTTGAGTGCTTCTGCTCATGACATGAATGTTCACTGTAGATGTCACATAATCATTCTTGTTGGCAAGACATGTTTCTACAGTTGTCAGTTCATATCCTCGCATGATAAGCTATGAGAAGGTGAAGTAGGCTACCTCTTTTATTGATATCAATTGGATTTATAGATTTCATGACAAGGCTATCTCTTCTCTTTTGCTTGATGTGGCATTGCACTACTATTCTCACTCAAGACTTTTCCTCTTAAAAGAACAAATGTGAACTAAGCTTTAGACTTCCACAATGGCCATGATGCATCATGACCTAAAAGAATACACATTTAAATGGTCAACCTCCCCTCAGGTACAATTCAACTGCTCAAAGATTCATTGGCTATTACAGGTCAAGTTATTGAGGTTTCCAGACCATCTACACTTGTTGACAATGTCTCAAGCCAATCCACTTGCACCATTTTGTGATAAACCTAATGAAACTGCAATGATAGATTCTTTCACATGTCATAGTGATCCAAGTTGACAACTCGAAAACTACAGATCATTGAGGTATTAAGTGCAGAAGATCCAAGCTTCTGATGACACTCCAAATTAAACCTTCTGCTGTCCTCTGGTTGATGCTATCCAGCTCATTCAACTCCTTGTTTTTGGTACTGGGAGTGCATACTGAGGACTAAGCAGTTCAAGCGCACACAGGACGACAGAGATGAGGAGGACTCTGCTTTCACTTTTATAGCTGCTGATCAATGGTTTACACATGGGAGATGCCATCTGCAGGGAGGGCCTCCTTGGCATCCAAATCTCAAGTTGTTTGATGCTGCAAGTCCTTCCAACAATTTGATCATCCAGCTTGGTTCTGAAACTTTGCAGTTCCAGCACACAAGAGGCCAAAGAGACTGTCAGGTCTTTTGTGTCACTCTTCTTGTAGCTGCATTATTAGAAATGAGGTATGCCAACCAGGAAGGACTTCTTGGCTACAAATCACAAGTGATGTGTGTACAACTACTAGAAGCTAATCTCACATCTTCTTCTTGCTCAATGCCTCCACTATTGAGTTCACAGAAGACTGGTTAACAACATAGCATACTGTGTGTATTGGAATCCAATCTCAGGTTCAGATTAGCTTCCAGGAAGTATATGATAATAAAGTATTACTTTGTATTTGGTCACTAACAATCTGAAGTAGCATAATAGTTACAACAAAAATTCACACCAATCTTGAAATTTTTCGCCTTTTAAGAATGTTTACATATGTGTGGGCAACATTTAGGACACAAACTTTGCATGAATACCTAAGAAATAATCTTCAATATATGTAATAGCTGTTTACACTTAAAGCGACTTTTATGCATTATAATTATATATTTCTTTCTGATCAAATAAGTTGTTCCAAGAAATATAAGGAAAATATGGTTATTAGGGGAGAGAGGACATCAACACTGATAGAAAAATTCTAGACACCAGTAATTAAAAAAATAAAAAACCAATAAAATATTTATATAGTTTGACACTCGCCTGTATTATATCCATAATGATATTTCTTTTGATGAGAACCTAAAGATTTAGAATATATATATATATATATATATATCACCAGGTCAGAGGGTAGGCGAACGCACCGGGTCGGATCCACGTGTCGGAATCTTGTAAATCTTCCACGTCAGGTGGGCCACCTGTTTTGTCTTGTATTGGAGGGTGGTGTGGACCCCACCCGAAGCCGTGCATATATGTACACCGCCGCGCTCACCCAGGAAGCCCACCCTCTCGTCGCGTCCATATCACATCCCTGCAGCTTCTGCCCACTCCTCACTCTTCCCCCCTCTCGGAAGCAAGCAAGCAAGGAGGAGGAGGAGGAGGAGGAGACTGCAGAAGATGTTGGGGCGAAGCGGTGGAGCGCTGCCGCTGGCTTCCTTGAACCACATCTCCATCGTCTGCAGATCGGTGGAGCGGTCGCTGGATTTCTACCACAACGTGCTCGGCTTCCTCCCCGTCCGGAGGCCCGTATCCTTCGACTTTGACGGTGCTTGGTAAGTTACTCTTCTTGATCTGATGAGCACTGAAAGAACACAGCCACAAGAATGTGCAGCAACCATATCTTCTTCTTGTGACGTCTAGGTTGTTTAACTACGGAATTGGCATCCACCTGCTGCAATCTGAAGACCCGGAGAACATGCCTACGAAGAGGGAAATTAACCCCAAGGACAACCATATCTCCTTCCAGGTAATCCATTCACCTTCTCTGTGTTTCTTTTACTTGCATGTTTTAGGAGATCAGGCATGCTCTGTTTCCTAACCACAAGAGAAAGAATCCTCAGCTCATATTCTACACCCAGCTAATAATCTTTTGAACATTGTATCAAAGTTTCTCAAGTCAACAACGAGTGCCAATTTCAGGAAGTTTGAGCTCAGATTGCATCACAAGCAGCATACTTTTCATGTTTGTGAACATGACTCCAGCGTGCAGGCTGCCGTGACACACACAGCTCATGACGATGACGCTTCTTTTGTCTTACATTACCTAACGCATGATTCATCCTCCATGGCTCGTACCCGATTACCAAGAACTCAGAGAGAGCTGTAAAATCGTGAGATGACCGAAGCTACACTTGTTGATGCAGTGCGAGAGCTTGGCCTTGGTGGAGAAGAAGCTGAGGGAGATGGGCATACCTTACATCCAGAGTCGAGTGGAGGAAGGCGGGATCTACGTGGACCAGATGTTTTTCCATGATCCCGACGGCTTCATGATCGAGATCTGCAACTGCGAGAACCTCCCGGTGATCTCCCTCTCCGGCGAGCTCATCATGGCCTGCAAAAGAGTGAGCCCCATTCACCAGCAACAGCAGCAGCAGCAGCAGCAGCAGATGGCGCAGTATCTCCCACAAGCCATTCACGTCAAGGAGGAGTCGTGTGCATGAAGATGGATGACAGATCTCCTCCATCTCCTTCGGTTCGATCGATTTAGTTTAGTGTTGTGCAGCGATCGCTAGGCTTCCCATGTCCTTGCTGTTGTCTATGTAGTAATATGCAGCATATGCAAGTCTGATACAAACGCTTCCCTCTGTCATTGAGAATCGCGTATGTAGTATGATGTTGTAGTATCTGTACTCTCCCCACTTCTCGTCCTTTCCGCAGCGATCGTGTTATCAAACTATGAAACCAGTCTCTATATTAGTTCTCGATCTTGTCTACAACAACAGTGGTATATGAAATATCTCTCCACTTTGATCACTTGTTGGCATCTGAATCTTCCAAACCTATAAATCTCTAAGTTTATTGCGTATAATTTAAGGAACTATGAGTCAGATCTCATAGTGCATGCAAGAGAAGAGAGATTGTTCTGAACGTCAAGTTGCTCACTTCACTTTATTCTTCTGCCAAGAACTCCTTGTCGAGAACGAAACCCTACAGTCACACTTCCCAGTCTCAATCGATGTTGTGCCGAGAAGAGACACGTCTGTCGATTGCAAGTGTTTGTTTCCACCTCTGCACGAGCATTACTGCTCCAACTTTCCCAGTGGATGTTCGTATACTTCTACCATCCTGATACTGATGGCACTCACCCGGTTCTTCCTTAAGCCATCAATTTATGGCACTCACCAAGATCCGTGAGCCAGTTTCTACCAGTTCATAATGCTGCCATTGTTGCTTGCTGTCATCTCAGGACAATTATCGCCAGAAACACATGTTTCCGATCAACTTACATCAAAGTCCTTGTCAGCGAGCTTGTCATTGGTAAAGAAGAACAGGGGGGGAGATGGATCCAAAGTTTCTGCCCAAAGCTTCAGCAACACAACAATGATGCCAAGAATAAATGCGGAAACATCCAATCACATGTCGTGTTCGACAAAAAATACTGCAACTTTCCGTGGAGAAGAGTTGCAGGGATCAATATGGAATGGTTGCCTGTTTGACACTAATAACAGAGCACCAACACACAGTGATTTCTGCAGAATGTTGAAGTGATAAATCAATCTGTGGTTATGCAATCTAACAACGAGAGTTTAGTTAAATGGAAAGAAGATGTGTGAATCGCTAAATTACAAGTGACGGAACCAAATGTAAGAAGCATAACAATATCAAGCACAGTCCTCTGGAATTCCCTGTAAAGATGCACAAGAAGCATCCATGAAACACAAATTATTCTTAATACATATCATGTCCACAATATTCTTTGCCAACTACATTAAAGGATGGAATGCCAGTATTTAGTTTCAGGAATAATTCTTCTCTCAGCATAACTACTTAGATGAATCTCAATGATAGATAACCAATAGAGATGTTAAAAAACAGAGCATGAAGAGACTTCACATAATTTAAAGTTCACTATTTTATTTTTTACTGGTAAATTCCCACACTGTTCTTATAAGGAGAAATAATTTAGAGACTTGTAGATTTAGGTTCTTTCTGATAATTCTTGAATTTTGGGTTTTTATCATTTATAATAATGCAATTTTTTTGTGACTTTTCTGTCACGTTTTCCTTTTTTCAATTTTCATAAATGACAACAAGGTGGGATTTGCAACTTTTTCTGTCTAAAATAAACCAAAAAAAAAAGACGGAAGCTCAAGAAAACTTTTCATTCATTGAACAAGAAAATTATATGCAATCAAAACTACTCGTTAGTTTTTTCCAAGAACTCATGTGTTTATATTCATTGTCAAATGGAAGATGAATTTTTTTTTTTTTTGAAGATTTAGAACTTTCAAAATTTTATTATGTTTATCCGTTCTGATAAGAGAGGGATCATTTGGTCGATCAACTATTAGTGTGACATGTAGACTTATAAGAAATTATAAATTTTGAATTATGGGCATACCCACACAATTTTACTTGTGAGCTCTAAAAAAGATCCAACTGACTTATGAACCCTTAATTCCCATACTCCTCAATCAATGTGAAACTAAATAACCTTATAACGTAACCTTATAACGTCAAAACTATTCAATGACGTCGATGCAATCAATAAATATACCTGCATATAATATGTGGTTGACAGTGCATGCAGCAGCTTCCTTGAATCTTCTAATGTAGTCCAAATTAATGGTCAAACAAAGTTAATAGCCACTGAAAATACCACATACTAAGACAATGGGAAACTTCCTTGCAACACTGTTTACTGCTACTGATCTGTTGAATTCATTACCAGTTAGAAAGATTAGTCTTCTTGTGAAGCTTTTGTTCCTGATAAATGTAATATTATTCTGCAGATCTCTTGGAGTAGGCCAAGATTGATGGAACAAAGTTATTCCCTACAGTGATGGGGATAGAAAAGGTTAAAGGTTTTGTTGGTAGCCTTTCTATTTCTTTTTGGAGATGAAGTTAGCCTCCACATTTTGTTTGTGCACAAAGAGAATTCTGAACATGTTTTGTTCATTCCTAAATCTTAGAGATGCATAGGAGATATTTATATAACAGAAGAAAATTTATAATATATATACATGTACAGAAAGAAGTCCAAAACAAGCACCAGACAATTGTTTTCTATGGCTTCAGATGATCTCCAACACTCGGTTTCAGGAATCATCGGCCTCGGCACTCCATCAATCGAAACTGTGTACCAACAAGCTGCATCGACCAAAACAAAACGAGAGACATCGATCTTAACTAAGTTGCAGATTCGACACGCTGCATGAAAGCATGCAGGAGGGGAGGAAGATCCATCGTGCGGCCTCCGGGCTCAGCGCCTTCTCGGCTTCGGCGGCTGGGCCGACCTGCTCGTCCCGAGGAACCCGCAGCAAATGAAGCGAGGCGATGGCGGGTCGATGCCCGGCGAGACGAAGCTTGCATGGAAGGCGTGCCGGCCACCGGTGCTGCCGCTGCGCGCCGTCGTCCTTCTGATCGATGATGCCATGCTTTTCGAGTGCCTCAGCTCGCTGAACTCCGCGGCGGCTTCCTCCTTCCTCATCCGACTCAGGTCCCCCGAGAAGAACCTCTCGTCCCACACCACCCCCGACGATCCTGATCTCCGGAACGTCGTCACCGACCTTTGCAGCCCAGCCATAGCTCTAGGCCGAGGTGTTCTACACCCTTCTGCCAATAAATAATAGGAGGGAGTAAATGACGAAGGGGAAGTAATCTTCTTCCATCTCTTGACGTGTCGGTGCGAGGTTCCTTGTGCTGACCGCCATGGGAGCCGCCAAGCCGCAAGCAACATCAGCATGCCAAGATAGAACGGTCAAACGTTTAGACCAGGTAGAAACGTAAAAGAAGGACCTCCCTTTCCAACTGGTCGAGTAGGATTCGAGTGACGAATCAAGTGTTCGCATAAACCTTCCTCGCTGCTACTGTTCTTCGCCATTGGACATCGAAACAAACACCTTGTTGCAGGAGGTCGACTGACTCATCGACAGCATTCTTGAAGGAAGAAAAAGGCCAATCGATTCAGAGTATTCGTACATGAAATTGAAGTTTCAGTAGTCGACTAATTTATCGGTTCCTTCACAACAACGAATGCTTGGAAATGTCAAGTTAAGATGGGAATCATAGTAAATGCAGTATACAAGTTGGAAATGCAACAGATCATCTAACAATCTATGTGGTTTGACCTGTCGTACCGGTCAAAGAATAACAAATTAATAATAATATAAATTTAAGTTGAATGTTCAAAAATTACTTTCTTCAATCTCTTATCACAAAAGTCAATTATTATTTATTCAAAACAATCGATGAGACTAAACATGATCATTAAATAGTTTTTATCGAATACTTGAACCAAGGACATGGAAGTTAGGACTTCATAGGTGGATCAAGATTTAAAATTTAAGATTTTTTTGGCCATATATATGCAATATGGCCAAAAAAATTACACACAAAAAACAAAAAACAAAAAACAAAAAACAAAAACACATGTAGGCTGTCTCGTTCGAGAGGGTGACGAAACCCTCATCCCATGGACGACCACGTGTTGATCCGTCAATTCGACAGCCTCCGTGTCCTTTTCGGTAATTTCAACGTTCCCGCCCTCGCTCATTTAATCCCCCCTCCTCCCACCATTTCCCCACTCACGACCGCAGCGCAGCGAACCAAAAATCCAATTTAATAACCTAAACAAAAGAGAAGGAAAAAAGGAAAAAGAAAAGAAAAGAAACTCGCGCGCTCATAGCCTCACGAGGTTCGATCATTTTAGCCCGAGGTTGGGAGCAATTAGGGTTTGGGGCCGCCATGGATTCCCCAGATGCCAGCAAGAATTCCGCCTCCACCGCCTCCGCCACCGCCTCCTCTCCACCGATCAAGGTTCTCCCTCTTTCCTTCCTATCCATCTCCATCTCCATCTTCCTCGTGCCCCGTTGCATCGATTCCTTCTTCCTTTTTGTTTGTACTTGGCTCGATCTGGTTCATAGTGTTCCTGGAATCATCTGACTGTAACCGCTGATGTATTTCTCGTTTTGAGTATTTCTTTCCAGATTTATCTACCCATCCTTCGTTTGTTGGACGGGAGTGTTGGCCGTTGACTGTCTGTGCTCAGTAACCCCAGTAATACACTGGATTAGGCCCCTTTGTGAACTCGCTTCAAGAAGGGTTGGGCATTTCGTTTGTTTTTGAGGTGGGCGGTAGGGTTTTGTAGGGACCTTTTTTCGCCAGACCTGCTCAAACCTCCCACGTAGATTTGTTGAGCGCTAAAATGTTTTACTTGGATTCTCAACATGTAAAAGGAACATGGGCATGACCACTTCAGGTTGTCGGTAATCTATCTGCTTACAATTTTTGAAGCAAAACATTTTCTTTCAGGCATGTAGTAAGAATTTGCTGTTGACGCTTTGCTGTTGTAACAGATACATATTTCTTATATCAAATGATTCTTGGAGTTGGACGATTTAGAATATTTGGAATTGCCATGATGATTTTGTTGGAGAGAATTTTGTTCGTTTGATCATTTCACATCATTGACCGTTTCCCCTACTTTGTAAAAACCAATATGTGTCGCTTTAAGAAAGCTCTCATTTGCTTTCTTTTTGACTCTGTGCTTTCTTAGGGCTTAGCATCGTAGATCTTGGCTTGTTTTTCGGTCTTGGTATTCTGTCAAACGGCATGCACTGGACAGTGATAGTGGATTTCCATAAGATTCCACCTTTCTATCTGCCACTTATCTTCTTATCTTGCTTCTCTCTTGATCATTTCAGTGTCTGTATTCACTGTTTTTTTTTGTCAAAGTAGCTCTTTTGAGTTCAGTGCATTACAACAAGAATTTGTTAGGATGCTTCTACTTGCATAAATTTTGACTTCCTGTTCATGGAAATAATGCAGTTGAAATTGTCTCAATCATAGTTTTAGTCATCGATGACAATGTGGATTCATCTCATCTTCATGGCCTACCTGAAAATATGTTCTCAATTGTTGTTGGTGTATTCTGTAGTTTATGCAGTCTCTTTTCTCTCCCGTTCTACAGCATTTGACATTGGGATTGTGGTCTGTCTTCCTTTGTAGGATTCTCCTTTTTCTAGCTATGTTAGCAATTTGTCGCCTATTCATCAAGCTAATGCCAGTCATGGTTTACCAACATATGGAGATCTTAATTTCCCGTCCCCTGAACCTGTCTTTAAATCGCCACATTTTGTTCAGCCCAGGAAATCAGACATTTTAAAAAGGTACTGCTGCTTTGGCATACTTAGATACCATAAAAAGATAATTTCTGATGGGTTGATTTTATTTATGATTCATGTTGTTTTTCTCCAGTTCCCAATCTCTAGCCTTGGATGCTGTAGCTAAGTTTTCTCTTTGGCAGTCTGCTGATGCCACAACACTCTCAGGGGACATGCTTAGGTGTAAATCTCATGGTTCAGTATCAACAGTAAAGTTGACTCCTAGCGGTCATGAATCTGAAGGTGAAGGCAATCCTTCTCCTGAACATGAAACTTGTGGTGGCTCTTCAACTTGTGTTGATGCTTTTCTGGCTGATACGTTGGAAATTTGTGATGATGATTCCGTTTCACCAGAATGCTCGAAGCAATCTGCAGAGTTGCCTCAAAATGTACATGGAAGCTGTACTAGCACCAACGAGAATATTATAGAATCTAATAAGAATCGTTCTGATCACTTGCAGTCTGTTTCTCCTTTGGCTTCAGCTTTTGTAGATCGATTTATAGCTGATCCAAGTGAGCATTCTGATTCACCTGATCTGCAATCACAACAAGCTGTGGTTCTTCCTCAACGTTTATGTAGTGTCTGTATCAGTACTGAAGAAATGAATTCTGAGATTCATGTATCCCCTATGAAGAACAGTTTTGCTTCTGAAGCTACTGAATGGTTAAACTCATCATCAAATGCTGAGAAGGATCTAAAGAGAGATGAAGCATCATTTCTTGTGAATCTTTCTCTGCAAGATGACAAGCCAAAAATGGCTGATGAAGGCAAAGAATCTCATAAGATAGCACTTGATGAGCCACTAGTACCAATCACCACTGATAACTGTATGGATACTGACTTGTTGATGGCACCACAAGTAAATCAAAATAAAACAGATGATGTTTCTTTGAAGTTGGATGATAAGGGTAAAAATGTATCTGATGAGAAGCCAAACAACACATCAGATTTTTGTTGCAACTCACAAGGCATATTGCAAATTTGTGCTGCTGGAGAACAGGGTGTATTGCACTCTTCCCCTCAATCTCTACCAGAATTACTTCAGGACGTTCAGGTAGTTAGCCATGATCCTGATGTATCAGGAGAGTTCATTCTGTCAGCTGATAACCAGACTCCATATGATGAGGTACTAATTAACTTTGGCATTCCTTACGTAACTTCAGGTCAGGATCAGGGTAATAAAGTTGTAAAATGACTTTGCTTACTGAGATTCATTCACATCAATGCCTTTTTGCTTGGGCAAATGTAGGGATGGGAATCTTGACCAAAGCTGTTGGAAACAGGTTCACGAGTCAGGTTCAGGTCAAGATATCTTGATTCGTCAGTAACTGTTTCAGGTTTCGGTTCAGGTTGAGAATACACTTCCTTGATGATACTGCTCAACCTGATCCAAGTAAACCTTCATTAGAAAATGTTACAGAGCATATATAGTCCTTCTAAACTGATTTGACTTCAGCCATTTTGACTTTTAACCCAAGTTGATATGATCTTGATTCATCAGTTACTGTTCAGGTCAAGTCTGGGTCAAGAAATATTGATCCAGTGGCAAGTCACATTTGTAGTAGACTTATGTTGCCTTACCCACCATTTCAGCCTGATCTAACCCAACCCATAGCTAAGCATCAGTGAACTTGCAATTGATGTGCCTAGGAAACTTGCATTAGCAATTGATGCCTGACCTGAATATGTTAAAATGCATCTCATATGTGTGCATCATATACAGAATAACAATTTGAGTTACCTATTTTATGTACTTATATTAGATATTATTTGTGACTCCTTTTCTTGGGGTGGGGGGAGGGGGGGGGGGGGGCCGTGGGGGGTTAATCAAGTGTGACTACACCTGTCCATTATTGGGCCATAATCACTTTAGACCCAATATAAAAATAATTTAAGTTTGGACCATGGTTTTAAAATATAGTTACAGTTTGACCTAGCACTAAAAATATATCATATATCTCCGTTATTGCTTGGCATACCACTTTTTAAAATTTTTTCCAAGTTATACTGAGCGGGTCTTTGTTTGTATGCCAATGAATATGTAAGTGCCATATCAGTTTGATAGGTTGTTGAAATTGATATTGGACTGGTATTTAGAATCTTGGTTTAGATTAGCATGAACTACGAAGAAGTAAACTTTTGTAGCAAATCTAGTGTAACATAATCCCTTTCATATTCCTTGTTAGATTTTCCTTTCCTTTTATATACATAGAAAACTTGATATATGTAGGAACACTTGCAGTTCACTATAATTCAGTCAACTAAGGCCTGTTTTTTCTTCTATCTTTTTTACTTTTTAATTCTATTCAAGGTTTTTGAAGGCGGTTGTTTTTATGTTCCTTTAATAAAATTTTCCTGAAAATGTTGTCAACTAGTAAATAAAACTTACGAAGGTGGATTGTAAGATATTCTCTATTTCATCCAAATTATGTGTGTCTACATGTGTAATCTATATACTTAAATGTTTACATGTATAATCTATATACTTACATGAAATAATGAAAGGATGTATACGTTTACATGTGTTATCTATATACATATATAATATTTCTATTTTTTTATGCCTACTTGTACTAACTTAGGGTTAAGCATTTTGGTTATTTTACAAGGTCTATTCTTTCTTAGTTATAGTAAGTACATTGAGTTGTGATTAATGGTCTCAGAGTGATTTTGAGTGCCGTCTATGAGGCATGAGCCAATGTATGCTGAAAGTTGGCGTGCCTCATTAGTCCACAAGGGAACATTCATGTTGTGCACTGATGAGGATAATGGGTTTCTGACTAGGTAGATTTTGACTTGGTGTCTTGGTTCATAATCATCTACTCTGGCTATATTTTTGAAGAATTTAACTTCTGATTGCTTATAGTCAGCAAGATTGTGGCAATAAACATTATAAGGAATTGGTTGTCCTATTGTCCTTTACTTGCTTCATTCTTACTGTTTGTTTCTCTTTTCTTGTTCTTTTATTTTCTTTGTCTTTGTGTGTGCACCTGGTTTAATCAACAGGCTGTTTTATTAATTCCTTGCATGTCACTCATGTTGTTTTTTTATCTGTTTAAAGTTTATAGTGACTGGCTTCTTCATTTAGAGAATCAATTCCTGGGAAGTTTTCTTTCATGATTTCCATTGAAATATTTAGTCTCCAAACTTCTATAATAATATCTGTAAAGTTCAGTTGGGTCTTTTCCTGTCGCCACGTTTTATAGGTATTATTCAGTATGATGATTATAGTAGTTAATGTAGGATACTGCTCAGCTTCAGCGTGGGATGCGAAAACGTCTTCAATTTGAGGCTATTGAGAATCATAAGACAGATGGTGAATGCAAAAAACTCATTAAGAATTTCATCTGTGATATCACCAGTGAAGAACCACTAGAAATTTCCTTGCACATGAATACTTCAGATCCTTCTCATGTGAAACCAATTGAGGCCTCTGGGATGAAGCAAGGGTCTCAACTAATCTCTCAAGGTCATTTGTGCAAATCTGTTGACAGGGTCGATGTGTCTGGCCAAAAGAAAGGAGATTCCTCTGTTACAGATCCCAGGCCATCAGGCATTGGCTTGCACTTGAACACCGTTGGAAGTGTTGGACATAATAACTGTAGTATGATGGTGCAAGCACTAGGAAAAGATTCATGCATGGAGGAGGAGTCATTTCTTGGGAACAGTGAGCAGATATCACAAGGTTCAAACAGTGAGTTGGTTTCACCAGGATTAACAGGAAAATTTTCATTTACATTAACTGCAAATTCTGAGAAACCCATGCCTGATAATACCTGTGACGATACTGGAGACAAACATCTCCAAAATGATATGATGGAACTTACAATATCTTCTATTAGTCATCAAACCCCACTGAGTACAAAACCTATTGAGTGCTCCATGCAGCCCAGGCTTACCGATCAGTATGTGACACCATGTAGTTTGAAAAGGCCACTTTCAGTAGATGACAGTAAATTAAATCTGTCAAGTCAATCTAGTCCTAGAAAGAAGAGGTAAGTTTGCATCTTGGTGCACATCAGTTCAGATTTCTATTTTCTGTCTTTTATTCTTTTTTCGCTGACTTTTTTGTCATTTGGAATCTGAATTTGTCAGGAAGAAGGCATCTGACAATGAGGGTCAGAAACGATGCAGTTGCAAGAGGTCGAAATGTTTGAAACTGTAAGTGATGATTTAATGTTAAGGCTATTCTTCATGGTAACACATTCATGTTTCTCCTTTCTATCCTTACAGCTACTGTGACTGCTTTGCTGCTGGAACATTTTGTTCTGAAGTTTGTGGATGCCAACAGTGCGTTAACAGACCAGAAAATGAGGATACTATCCATGAAGCCAGGCAGCAGATAGAGTCTCGAAATCCACTTGCATTTGCTCCTAAGGTTGTTCTTTATGTCAGTAATCCTCCAAAAGACAGTGAAGTAAGAATTTTATAACATATTAGTTCGTCTCATTAATAAATTCTTTCCTGGGTACTGATTGAGTTTTACATTCTGCAGGAGAGTACAGGGACAACCCCATCCTCTGCCAGACACAAAAGAGGGTGCAATTGCAAAAAGTCACTTTGCCTCAAGAAATACTGTGAATGTTATCAGGTTGCTTAACAGTAATATGATTTTGCTACACTTTTTGCTTCTTAACTCTATCTTGATTTAATGGTTTTTCTTTGCCATCTTTTTTTTGCCAAGGCTGGTGTTGGATGTTCTTTTGGATGCCGATGTGAAGGTTGTAAAAATACTTTTGGCAGAAAAGATGGTAAGAGTATGAAATGAAATTTGCTGTGCTGTAATTACTTTGGACTACAAAAAATTGTGGTCATTGAACAAACCTACATTTCCATAACTAAATGAAAAAATAGACCAGTTTATTCATCTTACTTCAACATGCCTATGGAGCTAAACTTGTCATTATAAGCTGTGTTCCTCAAATTTGAATGTCTATGTTTCATCCTTGTAACTGTTCTTTAGCATTTCATTCTCAATTGGCATGGTGCTTAAATTTTATGTTTCCTTTGACTGAATGATTTCCCATGTAATTATGGTTTTGAGTAGCACCAATTTTAGTTTCTTATCTTTGTTGGGCACATGTTATCTATTTTGTCCTTTTAACATGACATACTTATCCATGCAGCATTAGGAGTTTCACTGCTGTTCATTAAAAGTTCCCTTTGCGAAGGCTGGATTGGACCTTTTCATCATATCCAATTGTATATTTGCTCCTGAGCATTTTTATCTGATCTCTAGGTTCTTGTCCATTAATAGTCAAAATAGTCAGAAGCTATCTCACGCATTTGTTTTTTAATTATTTAACATGGACAGGATTTTGACATTTACAGTGTCCTTACAAACCTTTGTTCCATATATATACACCTCATATAACCGTTTATGCCATAGCAATTATGTACAGCAAATTGTATGCATCTAATGCAAGTCTTGGAAAGTTTTAAACACACTGCATGAAACTTTTCAAGCTGGTGTATTTTTGAGATCCACTAGGAGTGGTCATGGGCCAGTTTTCTTTACCTGGTTTTAAGTTCTCCCTTTTTTCTTTTTGGAGGTTTTGCTGGGAGTGTTTAGGCTGGGGAGAGAGGAGGTTGAGGATGCTTGAATTGACAACCAGACGAGAATTGTAGTTCATTGCTTGATTGTAGTTCATATCCAGTCTAAACACCCCAAACGAGAAATGATTTGGATATTTATTATCCAATTGCTTGGGTTTTATTCTTTCTTTGATTCTGTACTTATTTTGTATAGTGTGATGCTCATCCAAGGAAAACTTTTGCTAATATAATGAAAACATATATATACCATTTCTTACGGTCGGCTACATGGATTTTTCATTCACCATTGAACTTTATTAAGGTTAAAATGTAAAGGATGGCCTCGCATAAGGCTCCAACTAATTTGGAGTCTGGGAAGTGTCACTGATCAAAACATTAGCCTTGCAAGTGAATCAAACCCTAGTCATTTAAATCATAATGAAACGACCTTACAGTCATATGAAGAACCACCTATTATTAAGTGTACCTAGTCACTTTAACCGTAAATGGTTAACATTACTGGGACATCGAGGCCTGCCCTCTTTTATGATCACAAAATCACTAGTCAAAATAAGAGCCATCAAATAATTATTTGTCCTTCATGTTTTATGTTTTGTTGCCAACATAAAACCACCTTAAATGCTGTTCTTATTTATTTTTGATAAAAACAAGAGAAGAAACTTCTTACCTTTGTTTTCTAATAAACTTTTAACTGATATGTTGTATTAAATTATTAATTTTTATTACATTATATTCATCATTTTTTTGGAAATAGGCTTTATCCTAGTCTAATATCATGCTAGATTGGCAGTGACACTGTTAGCTGGATGAAAATTCTTCTTTGTTGCCCTTCAAAATTGATTGAAAAAATCACATCCATTTGTGCATGCTATTAAATGAGCTAGTTTGTGTTTGTGGGAAGTTTAGGCAATATCTTTAATCCTGATAATTTGGCAAGTTCTGGGCATTGGTTTGTGGAGAATATGTATAAGTTGGAGAATGTTAAAACATATAAATTTGCTAGAAAGCTATCTGCTGTAACAGTCATAAGCTGTTATGAATAGTACATGGCATGATAACATATAAATTTCTCCAGATATTATGTTGATATTTTCATTTAATATCTTATTTTCCTGACTACCAACAAGTATGCCTCCTTGTGCAGGATGTGCTGACATCATCGAAATCGAACATATGAAATCTAAGGAACAAAAGTTAGTGAGAGATCCATCTGCTGAAAACTCAAAGGAGAAATTGGTTACAAGGGAAGTGAACTCACACCTATCCCCGCTGACACCATCAATACAAAGCTCAAAGTAATTTTCATCATTTTGCCTTTGTAATTAATAATGATATCTTTTGATTGTTGATTTGCTTCTTGCGTGTTCCTGACCAGCTGCTTTATTTTCTCGTTTGCCCTCTTTGTCATCATCTGTGGCAGTGGAGTCGATGTGCCGAAGTCATTGCTTCCTATTACCTATTATGCTTCACCAGAAACAAGTGCTTCTGCTATACAATGTTATGAAGGATCACCAGGTTCTCCCATGAATATGATCAGCAAAAGTACATTTGAAATGGCAAGAGAAGATAATATGTTGCTGGTCCCAGATGACCAGGAAATAGATTTTGATATCAAAGTGGACACATTTTCTCCTGGTTGGGATGGTTTTCCAGACATATGCAATTTTAGTCCCATACCAAATCCCCCACCAAGTAATGATGGTGCCTCTGTTTCATTTAAGACCAAAGAACCAAAGATTTTACAGACAAGATTATTTCAGGGAAGTTCCTTAGTAGGCACTCCTCTTCGCTGGCGTAGTTCACCAGTCACTCCTCTTCCTCAGTTTGGTAAAAGCAAGATACTATTGGAGCCAGACTCTGACAATGGACCAAATAAAAGTGTAGGGGATGATGCTCCCGAGGTTTTGGAGGATCCCTGCTCACCAATTAAGGCTGTTACGGCAAGTTCACCCAAACAGAAACGAGTTTCTCCACCTAAAAGGCTCTTTCAGGAGACTAGGTCGAGCTCTTCATCCGGTCTCAGGAGTGGTCGCAAATTCATATTGCAGTCTGTGCCTTCATTTCCTCCTCTTACTCCATACAGTAAGAACAGTCGAGGAAGTGGTACATGAAATTCAACTCAGTGAGATAAATAACACTTAGGTGCTTTAATGGTAATTATCATTGATCTACACTTCTCAGTTGTGGATATGATAGTAACGCACCTTAGAGTCTTTAAGTCAAAGGTATCTTTGCCAATGTGTATTTTCAATTTGGCTATTCGTGGTATATGTTCTGCTGCCTGCTCTCTCATATTGTTATATCTGAAGTTTTTCACATGCGGCTTCATTGGACAATAGATGTTCAGGAAGTACACAATAATTGGCATGTACACCATGCAATCAACTATACTGTCGTTTCTTTGACCACACACCCCCCCCTGGGGCTATTTTTGATGTTAGGATGTTTACTTATCCTTTCTCTTAGTCACCAGTGATGAAAAAATTGCCATACATATATAGGTTGAGTTCTTTGTATTTAAAATGATCTGGACTTGAGAAAAAAATTGTCATACATATTTTAAATAGTCACCAGTCTCTTTTTAGTAAATTTTCTGATCTGGACTTGAGAATAATTTTGATATAAAATACATGGATGAGTTTATTAAATTTTCATTTACTGGTATGCATTTCTATTTTGATTAGTTGAGGGATTATTACTCTCTTTATTATCTTACATGCTGCTAGTATGTTATGTGAAATAGGTACAAAACCAGCTGATCTTTGAAAACACTCTATTTTGAGTTTGATCTTGCAGCAGAGCGGGATTATGAAAATTCAGCTTCTTGAGGTATTTGATGACTGCATGTCACACCCATATAATCTATTCCACAAGGTAAATGTTTGTTTTTAATGATATTTTTCGAGATATTACATCTGGCATCCCCGGACAAATTGATTTAATAAATCCGTAGCGAATATTTTTTGTGGAATTTCTTTATTGAACAGTTCTGAGGGGCTTAGCTAAATCAAGTTTATGGACTTAATTATCATACTGGAAGACAACCCCAGGGTTCTTATGATAACATTACATTGAATGATAGACTAAGGCTAAACTACGAATGGATTAATTCATCGGGAACTAAAATTTTAAGTTGGTCAACAAAAGAAGGAAAACGTTGTGTGCTGAATTTGCATGCTCCCAGCGTTGTTGATGTGCTTATAAATTCAGTTCAGTTCTTATCAACTAAGAAAATGTCATTGTAAATGCCACAAATGCAGCTCAACAGAGGGTGGCAGATCTTTATCAACGACAGCCTTCGAGTTACTACAGCAGCCCAAAAAGATTGTGATAGTTTGCTGTATAATCTTTAGCCATAACAATGGCCCCCACAATATTTCCTTGACTAGAATAAGTGCCTTCCGAATAATTTTTTTACCAGGTGGTTCTCAAGCAGCCATCTCCTCTTTAATCTTTATTGCCAGAATCCTCCGCAAACAAGTATAATTCTTGACTCCTAGAGAATCATACGAGAAATCTGTTCATGACGCAGGGCACAAACATGGAACCCTTTCCTTGTGAGGCTTCATCACCTGCTTAAGATATGTCATTCATTCTCACCAACTCCAGAACAACCGAGGAGTCAAAATTGCAACTCTAGAACTAATCCTTGTTCTTTCTTTTCTTTTCGATGGCAGGATATGTTGTTACATCAGAACTGTGGGCCAAAGGAAGAAGAAAAGTCATCACAATTTAATCTCCAGACAATATGATTCAAGGGAAACAACATTCAGCATCCAAAAGAAACGAGAAAGAAGAACGCCAATTTGTATCAGTGTCATCGTCCCGACAGCTGCGACATAGCAGAGTAACTAGAGTACGTCGCGTGCGGTCCTTCTGACTGGCCTCCAGCCGACGCCTCATTCCTAGGCCCAAATGTGCCGCAGCTGCTGCTGGTGGCGGCGGCGCTTGTTTGATCCTCGTCCATTATGGATAGCAGGTCCACCACTATCATCTCCGTCTCCGGCGGCGCCCCGACGGCCAACCTCCCCTCGAGCATGTCGAACACCCGCGCCATGCTCGGCCGGAGCTCCGGCTGTTCCTGGATGCACCACAGCGCTACGTTCACCATCGTCGTTACCTGCCTCTCGTCCACCCTCTCTAGCCTCTCGTCCACCACCTCCATCACCCTCCCCTCCCTCGCCTTCTCCATCACGATTTTCGGGAAGTAGGACCACTTCCGCTGTTCCGCGTCGGCCGTGGGGTCGACCACGCGGACGTTCCGGCGGCCGCCCACCAGCTCCAGCAGCACCATCCCGTAGCTGTAGATGTCGGACCTCTCGGAGATGCCGGAGCCCAGGAGCCACTCCGGTGCCAGGTAGCCCCTGGTCCCTCTCACGCTCGCCACTATCCGGCTCTGGTCCCGGCTCATCAGCTTCGACAAGCCGAAGTCGGCGACGACCCCCCGGAAGCCCGTGTCGAGCAGTATGTTCTCCGGCTTGATGTCGAGGTGCAGGACGCGCGCCCGGCAGTCGTGGTGCAGGTAGGCCAGCGCCCGGGCGACGTCGATCGCCACCTGGTACCGCAACGGCCACGGCAGGCACTGCCCCCTCCGCGCGCGGTGTTCCCTTGCCGACGAGAATATCCAGCCGTCCAGGGATCCGTTCTCGATGAACTCGTAGACGAGGAAGCACGGACCGCCGCCGGGGACGAGGCAGTAGCCGAGGAGGCGCACCAGGTTGACGTGCTGGACGCTGGCGATGGCCGAGATCTCCGCCCGGAACTCCTTCTCGCCGTACTCCGCCCCCTCGATCCGCTTCACGGCGACTGGCGTGCCGTTGTCGAGGATCCCCTTGAAGACCGCCCCGGATCCTCCGCGTCCGATCAACGCCTGGAAGTTGTCGGTGGCGGCATCGAGTTCCTTGAGCGAGAACTTGGTCGGTAGCCCGGCGACCTTGCGGAAGAAGCTGTATTGGAACCGAAGCTCTTGGCCTTCGTTGGACAGTCGATGCAGAGCCGACGTCCGCCTCCGGTTCAGGATGATGTAGTGCACCAACAGCCACAGGGTGATAACCAGGACGACTGCTAAGCCTATGGCTGCTACGGTGAGGAAGTCCTTGGACGGCTCCACGCGCGAGAAGACAATCACAAGCAGGACGAGGAGGCAACCGATCCCTACGCAGGCTACAAGTTTCGCCTTCTTGGGCTCCATCGGAGGCTCATCACAAGGTATTAACCCTCTTCATCTTCTTCCCATTGTTCAAGCATTGACTTGTAAATACCAAAAGCCAAAGTGAGGGAGGGGCGAAGAGGTCTTAGAGAGAAACTATTGGAGTTCTTGTTGTTCTTTTCAGCAACTTCTCTTGCTTTTTCTTTCAACACGGTAATATTCAATGATCCCAAACCACATTGGAAAGAAGCATGACAATGAAAAAAATAGCTATTCCCTGGCACGGGCTTCACATATTTGGTGTACTAATCAACTGTTTTCAGGTTTTGAGCATAGCATATTATTCTGCAGGTCAACGGAATGGGATCTAAAGAGCTAAATGGATGATAACAAAAAGCTGTTGCCTTGCGTGGACTTTCAAGCGTTTGGTGCACAAGTCAACAACTGGGTTTGGGTTTGACCACACCATTTCATTTTCTCAATATAACTTTTCAAAATGTAAAGATCGATATATTAAAAATAATTAATTATAAGAAAAATATATAATTAGCTCACAATGTGCATTCATGTGCATTCATCGACTTCCCTGCTAAATGATTCTTATTTTGCGCAAGTAAAGCTTTCTTCTTTCTAGATGTTGCTGTTGGAAGGACTTCCCCTAACGTTCGTTGCGATCAGAAGACTAAGACTAAGAATGTCCACATCTCGCTTGTCTTGTTAAACAAGATAGATAGATAGATAGATAGATAGATAGAACGACGGTAGGTGAAGACCGAAGGGAAACTGCGTCGTGACTCATTGCTTCTGGGATTTGGTCAACAAAGATGAGCTTTCGTACGTTTAGCTAAGAAAAATTCATGGTTCAAAATCGATCAACGTTCCAACAAAAATGAAGAGAGGGAGAAGACAGGAGGTCAGTCGCCTCACGAGAATGTGGATGCATATGCATGCAGTGCAGTGTCTTTTACTGGTTCCATTAAGTGTTTCAAGTCATGCATTCTAGAGACAGATACTCCTAACCTTAATTCTGGAGACCTCCATAACTCCGATCGATTCATAATTATTATTTTTGATAGCAAGTTCATTTCGATTTAGAATTATAAAGTTATTGATTGATTTTGATTTCGATTCAATTTTAATTAGGAACAAAGAGAAAATGTAATTCATATATATATATATATATATATATATATATTCATTGTAATACACCAAAAAATGTAATTCATATAATTTACGTAACTGAAGATAAAATATCACAAATAACAAAATATACTATTTGAATTGCCAATAATGACAGTTGATAGATACCGAACACCGCACTCCAAAGGTAATTATTTGTCCTTACTTGCAATTAAGCTTGGAAAATGATCATTCGCCGTCCGTTGTACCCCTTCTGATGATCCGGACCGTAGATCCGAGTGTTCACAAATCGCAAAGGCCTCACGCTCACGGACTTGTGAGGCACGCAGAAAACCGGATTGGATACGTCCTATCGGTTCCATTTTATATTTCTCCCACCGTATGGGGTATAAATTCCATTAATTTTCTCCTTTGGGCTGTTTCGGAGGCAGGAAATGGCCGCCAATAATTAAAGATAATTAAACCAAAAAAGAGTAATTTTGAAGAACAAGCGGTGTCGATCGATCGGCTCTCTCATCTGTCCTCGTCGTCGTTGTTTCCGTCGAAGGTTGGTAATGTATCGGTCATCCGTAACTCGTCGATTTGTCGTTTGTAATCGGTGAATCAATTGCTTTTATCCTTCTTTTTCGTTTCCAAATCCTGCATTCGCCAGACCCTATCGAACATTATCAGTTCTCTTGGTGATTTCTTTTTCGGTTTTACATATTTTGTTCCCTTTTCGCTCGAATTTTATGTTGTTGAGAAGAAACTTTTTTGCTTTGATTTTTCAGAGTTGAATCCCTATCGATCCACTTTGATAGCATTACATGCTTCTGGTCCAATCAGTTGGGAACAGGAAGCATTGATGACAAACCTCCATCTAGCGTTGAACATATCAAATGATCAACACTTAGTGGAGCTAAGGAACTTAATACATTCTGAAATAATCACAGAAACCTCAGTTTCTAGAAGACATGCTTAGGTCTTGCAAAGTTGCCAACAGGCCTCAGGATTGTTGTAATAATCTGTTTGTGGTCTTGCAAAATTACCATAACCTCAGGATGCTTAGGTTCATATGTAAGATGGCAGTTGAAGCTGTAGCTGTGTATTTAATATTCGAAATTACATTTCTAAATGTCAGGGTAGTCACTTTCTGTGACAAAATCTTTTTGTATTATAAACATTTAGCTATATGATGTATTCTCTGTGGGAAGTTCTTTACATTTCTGAACTTGATGTTAATTATTTGACTTTCTTTTTGCCCTGAAATAACAACTTTATTCAACATATCTGTGTATATATACATGTTGGAACAGATATATGAATATGTTTTGGTGGAGATTGCCCTGTTAATAGAAAACTGTTTTGTACATCAGATATCAATTGTTATGGGTGTCATCCAGCATCAAGTTGGTGTTTGCATGCCTTCCACCCATCGGTGTTGTTAAGGTGGGCAATCACTTGTTGCTCTCATAACCAAATTTATACCGAACTTAACTTCTTACTTGTATCTTGTGATTTTTGTTGAAACCAAAATGCCATTACAGTATGTTTGACAAGTTTAATTTGTGAAAGGATGATTCTGATACTCTAATAATTAGTTTTATGCTTGGGGACTTCTATCTGTAGATCCTTGGTGAACATATACGTATACTTGCTTCAATTTTGGTTCTCCTGAATTCATATGATGGAAGTGTTTTTGCATGAACAATATTAATTTATTTGTTGTTGTCATGTATGATATAGTGGATAATCAATTTTGACCTTCACCACAGTGATGTGAATATCCTCGTAATTGATGACGATCATCTATACATAGTTTTGTATTGATTCCAGATCTCATGAGCATGAACACTACTGATGCAACAGATCCATTAGATTGACTTCAATGAATTGTTCCATTTGGGACATATTTGATGCTTAATATGTCTCTTCCAGGGCCAAAGTTGGAGGCTTCTAAACACTGCTTCCACAGGTCTGTGATGATGGAGTTGTCATGCCTTTTGCACTTCAAACAGTGTGACAATACTTCCATCTTATTCTTATGGCTACAACAGTATATTTGATCATTTGGTACTTCTATTTCTTTTACCTTCTATTTCAGGCTTACTTTCTGCATGTGATACATGCATGATGGAAGAAACTTCACCAAAAGTATTCTAAGAAAGCTTTTTCTTTCAGTTGTTTTTTTGCTATTTAATATTTGATCTCTAATGTATTTGTCGATATACATGCAGTACAATTGTTGTTAGGACTCAGTACTTATGCATCATAACCATGTGTTTATAATTGTGATATATTTACTGATGCTGCATCACAAACAAATCTAGCTTTGAAACATCTCTTTCTGTGTACAGCATGCTGGAGGATTTGTGCATTTAAGCTAACAACCTTTTCTCATGCTGAACTTATTTGCATGGAAATTTCAAATTTTGATATGAGTTAACAATTCTGTTTAACATACCCATGCGTCACTTTCAGCTGTTTGTTTCCAGAGTGGTGAGATCTTAGGCAGAATGATTGATATAATAATTAAAAATCACCTAGCTGTCATTTCTCCATATTTAGATTATCAATTAAGAGATGAACATCCCTTGGCATGAGTTCTATTGAAATGCACATTGGCTAACTTTTAGTTCCAGTTGTTGTCCTTGTGCGTCACCTAGCAATGTTTGTTTTAACTTAATTTAAATAGTTTCACACTGAAAGTTGATGATGAATTGGATTGGCTTATATAATACTAGATGTGCCTAGTATTCATAGTTTGGTTTTTAGTGTTTTGTGACCCTATCTAAATTACAGGGTTAGTAGGTTGATTGAGTCAAATTGTGATTATTGTTAATATAGCAAAGTTAGGACCACTGCTGCGAGGTCTTAATGATGTACTGGTTAAAAATGTATAGCTCGATACCTGTACATATCAATTATTTTTAATTTTTAATTATTTTATTGGGTGGTATCAGTCAGTATCGGTCTGGTAGGTTGCAAAAACAGGGTTTGGAGGGATCTTAAATCCTTGCACTAGACAGATTCCCTATTCCAATATAAATCTCCTACAAACTGGTGGTGCAAGGTGCATCTTGTGGCGTGAAACTGCTATTAGGGTTCTATGCATTCCACATATCACCTATTAGGAAATGATTTTAGGCTTTGTGTTCTCTATTTGGCCTGTCGAGGACATCAAGGCTTTGATTGGAGGAGACTGTGACAATAGTGATGCAACATTGAAAGATGATAATGAATTGGATTAACTTGTCAAACTAGATGAGTCTGCTACTAAGTACTTTGGATAAGACAATTTGGAGTTATGGGCCAAACTTGGTTTATCTAATTTATCAAACCAGTATATGTATCAGGTTGTTTTCCGACAATATTCTTTAATGGATTGACCTTGAACTAGACTAGTTATGTGCAAAGGTTTAGTTGCATTATTGCTTTTCAAAGTTCAAATGATTAACAATAATGAGCAAGGATAGTGTAAGAAGTTGTTTGGATCGTACGATGTAAGTAGGTTATTTTCTTCTATATTTTATACTTATCTTTCAGTATAATACTAGTGCCAGAATTATCTATCCTATGTATTCTTCTTTACTCATATATATAGTACATGTATGAATTTTTTCTAATGTTAGGCCTAGCATTTTTCTTTGCGATCAACATACCTCTTTCCAAAATCTTGGTCATTGTCCTGTTTTTCTCGATGAACCTTCTAAATATGTATGTTTTTTAGTTTGTTGCCTCAGTGTATCCTGTTCTCTTCACCCTTCATTGGTCTTCTAGAGTTAATTACTTAAATATTTCTCGAGCAACTCTTTTTTCTATTAACTCATGCTCCTTCCCTCTGTTGTCCTCTTTCTATAATTACAAACCTTTGTGTCACATTTTCAGAATCCTCTCCTTTTACATTGACTGGAGAGGAACCTAATAAATTTTATGACTCGAGCATTGCGGAATGAGGTTGTCAGTCTATCTAGCATGTTGAGGTAGGTTATTAGGTAGGTACATGGGGTAAATTAAAAGATAAAAAATTCAACTAATATAATCATAATACATATACATTACTTATCAAGAATTCTTATGTTAATCACATGTCTATCAAAAGCAACACAATGTTAAAAAATGAACTTATCACAAGTTCTAGAGATGTACATATCAATTGACTTGAGCAGCTACATTGCATATGCATTTGGAAAATCTAAATCGCTTTGCATAATCCACTATGCATATCTGGTTTTATGTTTGGCTGTCAAGTGCGAAGATAGGCTTTTTTGGTAGTAAATTGAACCCAAAATAACGGGCCAGGTAAGCTTGTATAAAGTGCCAGAGCTTGTAATTTTCAGACAATCTATGATGACAACCATGGATATAACTTGAAAGCCTAAGCAAAGTTGGGGTTCTAGGTGATAATCCAGACAGCAAAGTTAAAATAAATGCTCATATGATCTTTAAATCAGCTATTGTTGGCATGTTCTCATATTCAACATTATCTTTACAAGATTAGCATTTTATCATGCTTAAATTCATAGAATTTAATTTGTAGTCAATAACAAACACAAAGATAATATATATTAATCCATTCTAATCCCAAGTGTATATTGATATTATACTTCATTAGAAGGTATACTAGTGATATTGAATGACATTATTGAATATACATAAGAATTCCATGAAAAAAGGCACAACACTGTAGAAGATAACTAACTAAATTGTTATTAAGGGTAATACTAAGTTATCGAAAATCAAAATTCTTTAACTAAATATTATTCTGTGTAGTGTGTATTGTTTGAGAGTGTATATGCATTTGGTCATACTAAGTATATGAATTATTTAACTAAATTTTTTAACTAAATATATGCATTTTAGTAGTATCTATGGAATAGAAAGGTCATATATACATACATACATACATACATACTCACACACACACACATATATATATATGTATATATATATATGTATATATATATACATATATATATATATACACATATACTTATATATATATATGTGTGTGTGTGTGTGTGTGTGTATATATATATATATATATATATATATATATAAACAGGATGATCGGTCATATTGTTCATATGGCTATAGTTGTAATTTGATGTGTGATATAATTAAATATAAGTTGTTTCTGGTCATATTTTGGGTAATTAACTTGGCTTGTCCATGCTTATTGTTAAATCTTTCTCACTGCTTTGAGACCCAAAAAAACAGTTACATTAGGTAGCTCACAACCATTATAAAACTTTGTCATATTTTATGAGCATGTATTAATATCAATTTAATACAGGTTTAGGTCTAACTAGTAATATTTCCTAAATAAAGCTTAATTGTAGGAGAGATCCAGGTGATCAATCCTAAATAATCAGGGCATTTTGTTGTTGCTAGATGGATTTTAGGAAATTTAAAATATATATGTGTTTTAAACAAAATTTATATATCTATGCTACAAAACTATTGCCACATTTACATAGTGGCTATGATGCAAAACATGTGAAGGCTAACTGTAATACAAGCATAGTTTGAGTTATATTTTGCAAGTCAATATTTGAATTAGTATCTGCTAGTGACAATACCATTGGAAATGGAAAATTGGGATCAGCAAGACTTGACTTAGTCGAGAAAATATTTCAAGAATGAAAAATGTAAAACTATATAAAAAAAAACAAAACACTATTCACAATGATGTAAAAAAGCAAAACTCTAAAAACATAAAAATAATATTTGAGAAAACAAAAAATATTTTATGCTAAAAAATTCTCTACTAAATTTAACACAGTATAGGTTGAGACCCACTCAGCTTGCTGGATTAATGAGACAACTGATCAGAACAAGGAAGTTGGAGGATGTGATAGATAGCAGATGATGTGCCATTCCCTTTAATTTGGCTGATTCTTCCTAGTATCACATCTTTTGGTGTTTTCAGAATCTAACTCTACCATGGTATTACATGGGCTTTGCAAGCTCTGATGCTTTGTGAAAGAACTGCTTATGCCATATCTGTTTGGGGCCCTTGGCTATTGCTTGCTATAAACGGGGATAGATAATAAGGTGCACCACATCAAGGCAGTTTATTGAATATATAGTCTATATGCATTGTACATATTTAGAAACTAATCTATATAATTTCACGAAGTTTGATGCTACACAGTTCATCTAGCTAGCAATCCGATATTGGAAACCACATATGTAAACTTAGTTGCTTTCTTGCATTTGGTGACATCAGTAGAAGATGCCAAATTCAAATGCATTTGGCGCTTAATTATCTAATACGTGATTGTACAAATTAGCTGCTTCTGTAATGATGAGTGGACTAAGTAGTGTTTACAGTAAATGAAATGGTCATGTTTCTTAAACTACTTTGCAAAACACTAGAACTCCATTATGGAAAAATAAAATTTATTCATTTATGTCTGTGTATCCAGGATCCAAGCACAATTAGTGTATTTTTCATTTTTATATATAATGAATTATTATAAATTTGCATAAATCTGCTGTTACAAATTTGATTGTACTTTTTATGGGCAACTGATATTTTCTGGTTTGGGAAACATGATGTAGTTGCAGTGGCTATAGCTCTAAGTTATCAAAATTTGTTAACATGACACATAATTCCCTTGAATTTTTGTGATAGATGACATTTACGGAATCTGGCAATTATTATTTTCAGCGGTTGATATGCGGTCAAAGTGCTATATTATTTTTAGTTCTGGAAAATAATTGTGTTAGCCTATCTCTAATAACTGATATTCGCAATTATTTTCTTGACTAGGTATCATAGTCTTTGATGTTTCAGTTGGGAAAAAAGCCATCAAGCAGGTTATCTACAAACTCGAGCTTGGTTGTAACTGTTGGAATCATGGGGTACCTGAACTCTATCCAACTGTTGGAATCATCATATTCTATATGTGTCTGAAAAGGACCAGCAATCTTTTGGGACCAAGTTCATCAAAGATACCTTTGCTGCTGCGTTGATCAACTTTTGAAGATATGGATTGTAAACATGTAGGTTAGGAACCAGGTTTATGAATATCTTTGTAAACCTTGTATCATAGGATGTGCCGAAATGCAGATGATTCATCTGTATAAGGGAAGGTGGTCATCTTATTTTAACGTGAGTGGTATAACCAGTTCCAATGTTACAGACACTGATGTAAACATAATTTGCAAACGGGATATGGTTATACAATTAAACCTTGATAACAGTGAAGAGTTCATCTGCAGGTGCTTATGATTACAGTTGAGTGTTGAGTGTTGCAGATAATGATATTTTTACCTAATTTCCTCTGCTTTGGGGTGTGAAAATCCTTTTTTGTATTGAGGCCTGCAATTGTCATTATAAATTATATATAGTACTCAGTAATGCTGTTTATCCTGATATAATTGTGCTGGCGTTGAATTCTGTTAATAGCTGGTCTGCAGATCCAATATGGTTATTCTGTTAACATCTTGTCGCTTTTAATAGTCAAGATCTTCTGCAGGTTCTCTGCAGGTTCTCAGAGAACGCTGAGACTTTGTTTCGATGCATGAATCATGAAGCAATTTCACATAAATTTTGGTATGCTTCCTTCTTGTTTTTTATTTTCGATTGACTTTGTGCATGATTATAAAGCTGCAGTTTCTTTTAGCATAATGAACTAACCTAAAATTTGATTGGCTAATTTTGCAGATATGAGGGGAGAGCACAAGGTCAACTGGTGTTGTCATCCTGAAAGAGTTGTAATAGGGAGATTGAGAAAACTTCACTGTTTGCTGGAGCAAGTAGGTTTAGGTGATGATGCAGCAATTAATAGTCTCTTCTACTTGCTAATTTGAGACAACCATGATTTTTGTTCAAGTTGACTTGATCTAATTGTAAAAGGCTAGGTGTGAACAAGATAGTATTGATGTCCTATAGATAAATCTGTAGAGTTTAGATAGATGTGCACCTTTCCATCTCTTTTTACTACTTGAATTCTGTGGTTAGCTTGAGTCCATGGTGTACTTTTCATGCCTTCATGGATATAAGATTTATCTTACTGATGTATGAGGCATTGCTTGGAAAGTAACTCAAAATGTGGGTAAGTTTTCATATTAGACTAGTTGCTAGGGGTAGACAAAATCATCATAAGCAATTACTGTAAAATTTTTAACCATGTCAAGTTCCTGAAGTTTTTCTCCTGCAGCTTTCAGTGTCCTGATGTGAGGCATCTCAGGATGATGCAGGACATATTTGTCAGAGACCCCAAAAGAAGCCTCAGAGATGGCATCACTGAGTTCGAATACCAGTACTGTCACCAAGTGAGGTTGCTGTTTTCTGATGTCCAGTTTGAGTTATTATGTAGGCTGTAATGGTGGACCAAAAAGCAGTGGTCCGAACTAATATCCTTTTGGCATTTGTTTCAGTGGCCATATGGTTTCTTTCTCTGCCTGGCTGTTGCCGTTCTGAAGTCATTGTGCAGGAAGGAAAACCCCACATGATTCCAGGCTAATGTGGATATGCTCATGGTGTAGGTTCCCAACCTCCCTCTCTCTTTTCTTGTGTGCATTATTGCCTGTTGATGATGTTAGCTGTTTGGCTCATCTATTCATTGAAGGAAAGCAACAGCATTGCATTAATTATTTGAAGTAGGACATGCAACTGTTCATGTTGGATTGGTGGAGATTCACTGAGAGATGAAGAAGAGTGTGGATATGTCTCATGTGACCTGATGTATCACAAGTTAAGAAGGTAAGTTTCATTTCTCAGTTAATTATGCTCTAATTACCCGACCAAACAGTGCTTGTGATGTTGATATCTCCATATGTTCATGTTGGGTTGTCTCTTTATGTTGGCTGATAAGAGAGTCTAGAAGTTGACTCTTTGTAGTTTGCAATATTGCTTTAAGGTTATATAGTTGTCTGAGTTGACTTGATACTGCTCATGAATCTTTGCATTAAATGAAACAATATTTGTTAGAATTTTTCAAGATAATTGAATCCTGTCACATTTACTTCAGATTTTTTTTGGTGAAAGTTGATTTGTGTTAACATGTTGTTGGAGCAGGAAATTATATCTAGTTATCATCTCCATTTAATTTAAATTCCCTGTTGTTAAACTTGGTCAATCTATCACATTTACTAATTTGACTTTACAGATGATTTGGAAGTGGTGATAATTATTATGACAAAGTTAGAAGCTTTTTGTTGTTCATAGAACATCTGAGCAATCCCTTGATCTTACCATAGGAAATGAGAAGGGCAAATGCATTTCTTATTTTATAGGAGGTAACAAAAAGCATATTTTTTTACCCTAAAGGATTTTGAAATTTCTCTAGGATGAAAATAATTAAGCCACTAAAGACTTTGTATTAGTTAAGCAATTAGTCAACCATAAACAGTCAAACCATAAATTAGGTGCTACAAAAAAGTCAACCCACAAATTTAAGCAATCAAGAAGGACAAACTATAGATTAAGCCTTGAACGAAAAACTTGGGACCCAAACACCATGATAAGTCAAATTCTGGAATTTAAGCAAAATAAGATTTCATGCCCCTTAGTGAGTAATTACTAACTTAAGAATGTAAACCTGAATTTTTTTTTTTGTAGATTAAGAAAAACTGAAACCACAAAAGATTATTAATATGATCGGTATGCATAAGCAAAATTGAATGTCTGAAGATTATCTTCTTAGGCAGAAGATAATTATGATTTGTGTGGAGATGCAAAGACGGTTGACTTTGTAAGCTCCAATAGTTATATGCCTCAGTGACTGCCTGAGGAAAAAGGTGTTGACGTCTATGAAGAGATGTATAAACCATGCAATTAAGCACTAAATGCCAAATCAAAGTCAAACTATTGGAGATGGGCTTTTAGATCTCCTATTGGAGACTTCTTCCCCAAACCCACCTTCTATCTTCTCCGATGAACGCCCAAACGATTGAGATTATTGTTTGGGCGATCAAAGTCTATAGAAATATAAGAGGAAATATAAATTAACAGAGTGGATCACTGTTACAGCTAAGCGTGATTTGAGCTGCAACAATTAGCTCACTCGCAGCTGTAACCCAACCACTCTGTGGAGGAGAGAAGACAGGGAGAAGCAGCAGTGCAGGACACATAAAATAGAGTATTCCTTGGAGGAGTGGGAGACTTGCCAATCATGGAGAAGGAGATGGCGATGCTCCCCTTGTCTTCCATACCCCCGACAGATTGGCGCAGATGAAGGACCGGCCTTTGGCATTTAGCTGGGGGCAGCAGTGGCCGAGGGGCACCAAACAAAGTGAGCTGTGATGAGACGAGATCTCAAACAATTTACTAGGGGGAGTGCAGGCCATTAGAATACGAGAGGCGTCTGTTCATGCCTCCCCCGGGTCTGGTTTTGTGAGCCCCCTGCGGCCTCATGTGAGATGGAATCCATGGCAGCGCAGCACCCGAGCCAGCGTCTCTCAGGCTGCGCGCCATGTGTTCGACGGAATGCCACTGCGAGAACCCCCGCCCTGTGGTTAAAGAAAAGAGCGCAGCACCTGGGCTGCAGCTGTTGCGAGGCTTCGGTCGGACGGCTGTCGGCACGCCTAACGACCAACAGCTTCCATGTTGGACATGTGTTTTGGTTTGATTCTTGTCGCGGGGGAGGGTCTTGTAGCCTTTCTTGTTCTCAGAGCCCCTTGGGGGGCGCCGCTGCAACCGGAGATGGAAGGGGAGATCGCAGTTTGATCTAACGGCGTGTTGTGGAGGCTGCTACTGGATTCGATCATTCATGTGCCAGCAGAAACTGACAACATTTGTGCAAACAGTTTGCGGGCATGAATGATTGATCGCAGGAATGTGTTAAATGTGTGGAATTCTTGATCGATCTTAGCTCATGTTTCATGAGTTCATAATCGCCTGATGCATTGAACACTGCAGGCAGAATAGGAGGGGGTTTTCTTTTTGGACATGAAAGTATTACTTTCTGAGAGGTTGTCATTCCTCATCAGTCGAAGTTAATTGGTATACCCCAAAACAGCCTTCAACTAAATCAATTTCTGAAAATTGGATACTTAATTGAGATGAATGTATGCGATTTGTAAGAAAGATAGAAAAACAAATTATTTATAGCAATTATGATAACTTTAATAAAATTAAATAAGAAAAAAATTATCTAAAAGATAGAGTGTGATCTAAAATATTTAAATAAATATTTAAATATTCCTATATATATATATTTCCCTTCCTATGAGATTTCCCTTCGTCAAATCTCGCATGTTTGCTCGACTGGCTTCCTGAAGGCTGAAAGAAGAGCAGCAGTTGTGATTTCAGAGCCTCTAAAAGTCACATAAACTCATATCGATGATGTCCAACACCACTTGTTATTATAAGGCTGATGATGCACTGTAGTCCAGGATGTAGATTCTAATTAATGCCATTCCACATCAATCTTTCTATAGTTATCTGATGCTGCAAGTCTGCTGTAGTAACCTGGTTTTGCCTCTTCTTTGACATCACATTACCACCTTCTATTAAATAGTTTGCCGTATCATTAGCTGCATTATTAAGGTGAAGAAGGATTAAGTTATCATGGTCTTCGCATGATTGCATGAGGTGCCAACAAAATGTAAGTTGACCACCTTCTTGCATGTAAAAAGATTCCAAAATGCTACTGGATTCTCTGGGCTCTCCTTCTTTCCTTACTATTCCTGCACAAGGGAGGGGGAGGGGGGATTAGTTTTAGAGGAAGATACAAACAGATTGTGCTGATGCTAAGAAGAAGTAGTTTTGGTCCAGCTAAACATGGACTACTGAGGCAATTTTATATGGATTACTTGGGTTATATCATTTCTTTCACATGCACAGAGATCCTGTGTGCTTAACATTGGAATCTGTCTTTCGTGTGTTCTTTTGAGATAAGCTCAAATGGGTACAGTTGCATTTAAGTAATAGTGAGATAGGGATTTGCCGCAAGCAGGAGAATCAAGTTGGGTCATAAACTAAGGGCCTCTTTGAAGAAAGAGAAAGGACATGGTACCCTCTTGAAGGACTCCAAACTCATCTCCTGCTTCCTACTTGCCCTTCATGGCCATCAGGTTACTTTGAATCCTCAGTGCCCTGCATTGGGAATGAAAGCTTCCGGTTATTCGCATCAACACAGACACATGCATGGTTGCATGCATACACAAAAGTAGTGTTGCTATGATTAGGAAGCCTTGGGGGGTGCTGCTATTAGTTTACTGCATGACAGGCATTATCCACCCCTTGTTCCATAAAGCATGGAGAGGAATGGCTTCTTCTTCTTCCCAAGGGTTTACAAGCACATCAGGATGAGATTTCCCATGATTTCTCACTCCTTTTTAGATCAGCATCCAAGGATAAAGGTGAGGCAATGGTGGAAGTAAAGCTCATGCTGCATGTTGGTGTGGATGGATGAATCCCCTGGCAGAGGGATACAGAGGTGGTTTAGGAGGAGACTGAGAAGATAAAACTAGTGTGTCTGTGCCTGGGGTTAGATTGTGTGGTATTTAAATCTGAAAGGTAATTATGGCATGTAGAAGGATCACATGCACATTGAGATGCTTCCCATATTTTATAGGAAGGGAGGAGGAGAAGCGAAGAGGAGGATTGAGGTATGACTCCTCTTCCACATGCTGTCCTGGGGACCAGAGACACATGAGAAACACATATCTTGGGGTTCAATACTTGCGAAAGGCTGCTTACCATCATATGAATCTACCTTTCACTGCTCAATAAGGTTTGAGTGCCCAAACATCCATAAAGAAGAGAGAGAGAGAGAGAGAGGTGTGCAGCAACACATGCAGTGGTATGTTGTGCCACTGGCATTGTCAAGTGTGGTGGCAGGAAAGCAGAGAGAGAGAGAGAGAGAGAGAATGGTGAGCCACTCCACCAGTCATGAATGAAGTACTACTGTATTGCTTTTTATCACAATGAAGGTGTCCCCCTCTCTGCTGCAGGTCAATGTGGCATCACCTCTCATGCTTGTCTGCAAACCTAATCAAGATTAGCAAGGGGGTGATCGCTGGAGCACGACAGACGGTGGCATTTGATGCAAGGTTTCGAAAACCGAGTGCATGGCGTCTGGCATTTTGACGAACATGTGGTAGGCGGACGATGAGTTTTGAGTAAATGGGGGGTGGCAACAGGGCATCTAAGAAGGGAAGCCGGTGCTTTGGAGTCGGGACGTGGACAATTCATGCAACTGGTTAAGCAATCAATGCTGCAATCCAACAGTGATTCAACGACTCTGTCCGCAACGACCGGGAAAGTGCCGAAAGCACCTCACCACCCTGTCCGCGAGCCCCGACCTGCTCTTGCTCCTGCTACTGCTACTGCTCCTGCTCCTGCTCCTGCTCCGTCGGGTCCACCGCGCCAGAGATTATGTGCGCTGCAACAGTGCCGGCACTCTGTCTGCGTTTTTGTCTGTACCACGGAGTGACAGCTAGCCAACAGGACACCCTGTTCTGCTCCAACACTCCCACACTCTGTTCTCTGATCACACACACACACACACACACAGACACAGCAAGCAGACAAGCTTCCGACTCCGCCCTCACTCCCTCCCTCCCCCCCCCCCCCTCTCTCGGCATCTCAATCCCCCGTTGATTCATTGTCGCGGCCGGAACGCGCCCAATCATCTTCTTTCTCTGCGCACCCTTTTGGTGGTGCTTCCACTGTTGTCGTAGCTGCACTCCACCACCACACTTCCCTTTATCTGGGTCATCCACAACAGTTGATTCTTCTGCAGTGACAAAGCTTGATGAAGAAACACTATTCCTTAGAGCAGAGTGCAAGAGAGCGAGAAGACAAGGATAAACAAATCGTGTATTGCAAAAGCTGGAAAGAGGGGTATAATACAGTAGTAGTACATGCACCAAAGCCATGGTGGAGATGTAGACCAAAAAAAAAAAAGAAGAGGAGAAAAAGGAGAGAGGAAGACTGGTTTCGCTTCATTGACACCTAAAGAGGTGCAGTGTTAAGGGTATCCCGAGCTTTTACATTGCAGAGGACGGCCAAGTTAGTAGTGGTGGTGGTCACTGGTCACATAGTCGAGGCACAAGCTTACAGGGTGGTTTGGTCAACGTGTATGATGATACCAAGAGGGTCAAAGTCATGACAGTAATAGAAGAAGATGATGGAGGGAGGAAGCAGTCTGTCACGAGAAGCTTTGGGTGTGAGTCGTGGCCGTCGTTGAGGGATCGGACGGCAGAGGCAGGGGGCGGAAGAGGATGGGGGCGCCGTACTGGGGGTAGAGGAGCATGAGGACGGTTGGGGCGTGGACGTAGGAAGGGGAGAGGCGGAAGGCGAAGCGCTGGAGGAGGACGGCGACGGTGAGCTTGGCCTCGAGGAGGGCCAGGTTCTGGCCGATGCACATCCGAGGGCCCAGGCCGAAGGGGATGAATGCGGTGGGGTGGCGGGCGGCGCGGCTGGCGCCTTCGGCGAACCGGGCCGGGTTGAACTGGGTCACGTCCGGGCCCCACAGCCGTGCGTCGTGATGGACGGCCATGATGGGGATCAGCAGCTCCGTCCCCCGGGGGATGTGGTACCCGCCCAGCTCCACCTCCGCCTTCGCCCGTCGGATCGTCGCCACCGCCGGCGGGTACAGCCGCAGCGTCTCGTTCAGTATCATCGCCAGCTGCCCAAAATAAGCCGAAGAAACGAAGACGACACGTAAATTTAGTAATTGACCGAATTACCCCTACTGACGGGGTAGAGAGAGAGGGAGAGAGATGGGGGGGCGGTACCGTCTTGAGCTTGGCGAGGTGATCGCGGGTAGGGAGATCACGTGCACCGCACACGCGGAGGACCTCCGCCCGCGCGCGCTCCTGCCACTCCGGGTGCATGGCCAGGAGCACCGTCGTCCACGTCAACAGGTTGGAGGTGGTCTGCTTTCCCGCGAAGAAGAAGGTCTTGCACTCCTCCACGATGTCCCGGACGGTGATCGTCGACGGCGGTGACGAAACAGGCTTCGGCGACGCCGCCTGCACCGCGCCCTGCTTCGACGCGCTCGCGTCGATCATCAGGCCCAGCAGGTCCTTCACGCTGCCGTCGGGCTTCCCCTCCTCCCCCAGCCGCTCCTTCCGCCGGCCGATGAGCCTGATCAGGCTCCTCTTGATCTCTTTCTCCAACTTCCACGAGTTCGTGTTCTTCTTCGTCGGCAGGAACCTATGAGATCCAACGTTAGTCAAACGTCCACGGAGGGCAGTAGCAGAGCATGACACGAGCAGAGACTGATACCTGTAGCCGGGGATGAACACCTTGCGGAAGGCCTCGGCCGCGAAGACCATCTGCTGGGCCTGCAGCTGGAAGACGGCCTTGCCGTCGTCGTAGCTCCGGCCGAATGCTGTCCGGGTGATGGCGTCCTCGGTCACCGTCTGGAACCACTCCGACACGTCGATCTCCACCTCGTCGCCGGAGGTCGGCAGCTTCTCCACCATATCCAGAACCGTCTTCCCGATGAAAGGTATCAGGAGCTGATCCAGGGCCACGGTGAGATTAGTTGCCAGTCTACCGCTGCTGGAGAAAGGGTCGCACTAGCAATCGAACAGGTAAGGAATGAGGTGCTTACCTTGAGGTTCCCCATGTGGAAGGTGGGGGTGAGGACCTTCCTGTGATGAGCCCATTTCTCGCCTCGGAGGCTCACCAGCCCCTCGCCTTCGAGCTGCCGGACCAGCGGGTGGGACTCGTAGCGCTCGAAGACGTCGGACCGCGACAAGAAGATCTCCCTGATGAGGTCGGGGTCTGCGACAGTGAGGCGCGGGGTAGGGCCGAACCACAGCAGGAATGTGGAGCCTGCAAAAGGAGTCTGATTCAGCAACAAGAAAAGGATTGATTGAACCAAGAAGGACAGTCAATTGAGGTAGATAAATACATGAGAGGGGAGGAAAAGAGAAGGTGAAAGATTATGTTATGGGGGCAGCAGAGCAGAGAAGAGCAGAGCAGAGCAGCCAAGCAAGATTTCAGAAGTGGGACAGAGAAAAAGAGCGAGAACAACAACTACAGAACTTGAGAGCTGAAAGGGCATCATTGAGTCTCTCTAAGTGGATAAAGGCAAAAACCTCAAGCTGGTACAGCAGTAAAGCTCGTATGGTCAGTTAATAGATAAATTATGCATCACAAAAAAAGGAAGAGGAAGAAAACTAGATCCCATAATTCAATATTCAAGCTCAGAAAGCTCCAAAACCATATGATTCAATATGGGATGGAACAAAGAAACTAGCAAGCCTTGAATTGCCCCACCACCACAAGAGCAAAAGATCCTGACAGCAATCGAGAGGGAGGAGGAGAGGACACATTAAACATGGATGATGAGAACAGGAAATTGCTCACCGTCCTCGAGCACAGAAATAAGGAGGCTCGCCGGAGCCCAAAATTAACAAGCACAATCGTCCCGTAGGGCTCAATGCATGGAAGGGAAATATAGACTAGAGAAGAAGCGTGGAAAGCAAACCCAAGAAGCAAACGAACAATGATCACCACCAACCACAAGCGCCACCAAAGTAGAGTAAGAACAGAGACCCCCGAGGCAGGAGGAGGAGGAGGAGCGGGAAGGATGGAGCAAGTACCGTAGATCTTCTTCCAATGGTGATAGAAGGAGAGGACTCTTGGGAGGATGTTGTGAGAGGTCTGAGGCATCATTGGCTTGGAGGAAGCGTCCAGCATCAGGCCGACCATCTCCTTGACGCAGCCGACGAAGAAGCGGTAGGGGGGGCCTCTTATGCCCTGCCTTGCGAAGTGCTCCTCCAGCCTCTTCGGCCGCCACCACAGGAAGTCCAACACCTTGAGCGCCACGAACATGCAAGCCCCTATGATGCCCAGGGACAAGCACCACCTCCATGACCACCCCACCACCGTATAGCTCATGCTCTCTTATCTTCCCTGTTCCTCCTCCTCCTCCTCCCACCTCGGTTTCCTAGAAGCGCTCCAGTGGCTGGCAGCAGCAGCAGCAGCAGTGCTAGCTGACACGACAACAACAACGACAACAACAGAAACAGAAGCCGCGCCTCTCAACTGCGGTCTGGTCCTCTTTTATAGCAACACAGATGGGTGGGTTGAGTACAAAAAGAGTTGAGGATGAGGAGAGGAATAGGTTTTGATTTGGAAAGAGAGAGAGAGAGAGAGAGAGAGAGAGAGAGGGGGGGGGAGGGGTAAGGAGGGATAGGTGTGTGGGGTTATATAGGCGTAGCAGGGCCGGCGCCGTTGGGGCCGCCGTCGGGGTTATAAGGGTCAACGAGGGAGCAAATTGAGTTGGTCTAATTACTAAAGTGACCTTTGAGAAATGGCTACAGACCTATGTGTTGTCTCGGTGTGCTCCCTTTGTTGGTTTCCCATATTAATCAGCAGCTACAAGAACAGCAGCATGGGGTACGTGAAGATATAATATACATGCATATAATTGCATATATATATTCACATTATTTTGGAATGATGATTCGATGAAAGATTGAGATTCAAAGATCATATTTTCGACAACTTTTTCTTTGAAGAATTTGCATCAGGGAGGAGGAGGAGACTAGCAGAAGGGACAAAGCATTTAAAAGGGGAAATAAGTAGTAGTGTAACAGATGAAGAAGAAGAAGAAGAAGAAGAAGACTGCCGCTTGTGATGATTGCCTTCAGAACGCGCAGGTCCATTATGAGAAGCGTCGCTCTCTGGCAAGAATGGTGGCATTTATTTCTCCTCCTCCAGAGAAAGGCAAAAAAAGAGAAGCTTAGAGAGGCTCTGAAAATGGAGGGCAGCAGCAGCAGCAGCGGCAGCAGCATTAAAGGGGCTTTATACAAGTTAGAAACCGGCAGAAAAGAAGGGCCAAAGTTTCAGCTCCAGCCAATGCTGGAAGCTGCATTTGCTGCTACTTTTCTCTCAAGTAGTTGTTCTCGGGAGCAGCCAGATGTGCCCAAGGGCCCCCCGCAGCTCTGCTGCCTTTCAACTCTGCGAAACTGTACTTTTCTTGATCCATGCAGAAAGAGAGAGAGAGAGAGAGAGAGAGAGCGCTAAGTTGGTGGTGTGTGCTCACAGGAAGAAGCTGCTTTGCCATGGGGGATTAATGCGGATCATACACATTGCGTTTGTCATAGAGACAGAGTAAATCCCCGTGATGTGCCATAGAACTTGTTGCAACAACAGTGAAGATTTTGATCTTGGTTGGTGGAGCAGCTAAGATCTCGAGAAGAGACTGTGATTCTGCAAGTACAAATGCAGAAAGCACTATGCAATATTAATCTAAAATCCAGGCCTGGAACGCCGTGTTGGCTTTTGGAGAGTCGAGACTGCAAGTGGATAATGGACCTGCGCAAAGCTGCCATTCTATCCAGCTTTGTAGAGCTTCTCTGCAGTTGGGTGTGTGCAATAACAGGACCTGGATCCACATAAATGATGATAATTTACGCATCCAAATCTGACATGATTAGTAATGCCACTGCAGTCTCTCATGGGCGGGGGTGATAAATGGAAGCTTGCGTTTCACGGGAAGCTTCTCAGAACACTCCACGCATCTCCATGACTGGTGCCCTCAGAGCTTCCCAGAAACAAGAAAGATTATTGGAATAACAGAGACGCCCGGGATCCTTGAGTTGTCATCGAGTACTGATGCAGTAGTACTGCCATCATTCTTTAATCGAGTGGAGATTAGATTTCGGAAGCAACCTTAAACTAATCTCGTGCAGCAGGTTAACTAAGCATATGGGTTGGTTGACAGGCAAAGGAGACGGATGCGATCTGAGAGCATTACTTGGGTGTTTGGAAGAGTGTTGGCCAAGTGTGCCAAGGAGAGGGAGCAGAAGAGGGTGATGTTTTGGAAGGACGCACTTAAATTGGAGCACATGACGACGAGGCAACGATGTCCATCTCGGAGGGGCTTCCTCCGCTACGGCCGGGCCGATGTGCCGCCCACAAGGACATGCCCCCACCCCGACTTGCGTGGGGCGAGATGGGGACTGCCCACTCTGCACTCCCTGCCTTCTTTCTCCCTTCGACCTGGTGTCCTAATGGAACCAAGACAGCATGGGGCCTCTCCTGTTCCCCACTCCGTCGGGCGGGCACAACCCCAGTGCTCGGGCTCGGGGTTCGGACTCATGCGCCCACCTTGGGCTCGGCGGCCGGTGAGCAAGACAAGAAGCAGCTTCCCTTCCTTCAAGGAAGACCCAGGAGTTGTTCGTTCTCCATTTCTCTCTCTCTCTCTCTCTCTCTCAGGTCATTGATTTGCAGCAGCATCCAACCCAAGGCTGGAAGACAGAGAAAGCTAAACCCACACTCATTAGCCAATCAATCATGCACCCTTCAAGAACCTGAAGCTTTTTGGCACCATCTTGAATCACCTAACCATGGCCAATTTCTAGCCAAACTTGAATCATTCAACTCTGTCTTGATTACTTTTTCTTGTGAACAACACCTTGTGGTGGTCGGCGGCCATCAAGCATGAAATCTTTTTGGTGTGGAAGAGCAAAGCGGCTATATACATAGTTCAAACTCATGAAAAGGTATTCAAGCTGAATCTTTGAGAGTGCAAAAGCCGCTCACGCAAGAAACTTTCGAGTCTAAAGTCCTCCAAAGCATGCTTCCTGCAGTAGAGTTTGATGAGCCGCAAGTCATTAATCAGATTGTAAATGGAGCTTCTTTCAGCAGATTTTTCTTTGTCCCCAGTTATTTTAAGTCCAACCAACACCTTTTCTCTGTGTAAGACAATGATCAGGTCTAATGTCCTAATCTGGGGACCTACTGCCATAAATGAGAGACAGATTCTTTTATCATTTCAGGCTGAAGTATGAGCCATCTATATCTTTGTCAAGCAAGCAAGCAAGCAAGCTTACTCAACAACAAGAAACTGAGAAATATAATACAGAAAAAGTACTCCAACCCCTGAGCACAAGCATGATGTTGATCAAACAGGGTTGGCATCATCTGTTTCCTATTCCAACAAGCTAAGACAGCCAACTCAAAAAAATATATAGCCATATGGATCACTCCCCAGTACTGGTTTTAGGGCCTCTGATAAGGAGGAGAATTCTCCTTTTTTTTTTTTTTGCTTGTTTTATTGAGCTAAAACAAGTAATCTGCTGTGGAGAGGTCACACAAGCTTGTAAGAGACACATCCAGAGTAGGTATTATCTGTAGACCAGCACTCATCTCACATCCATGATGATCCAGCAACCCTGTGATGGCAAATCATTGATGAACATGTCTCTGTCCATCACCACAGTGCATTAAGGAGAGAGAGAGAGAAAGAGAGAGAGAGAGAGAGAGAGAGAGAGTTGGGTATCATATACATCAATGTGCAAAATGTTTTGTCATAGATAATGCAGGACAGTATTTGGCACACCCACCTACTATTAGGTGGTCCATAAATATTTTTGGTCGATATACATCCAATACAGAGTAGGGCAGCCCCCCCCCATCTAACATTCTTCAACTTGATGTACTATAATTTTAAGTCACCAGAGCACTATTAACTGCCCAATTATTCTATGTAGCAATGGCTGCCTCATTTGACCACTTAAGAACTCTTGGAGACAAACCCCTCCATTATCAAAAGAAATTGTCTCCCTGAAACCCCTCAAATGTTGACTTCTTTTTCTCCTCAAGGCTTGAGCTTTTCTTTTGTGATATGTATGTTTGTACCACTTTTTTGGAGCTACAGCATTTGTAAATGGCAGTGAGTATTAGACCGAGTCCCCCCCCCCACCACCACATCATTGTGATCATTCATACTTAATGGTCTGTGTCTCAGCTATGTAAATTTAATTCAAAAGGGGCCTCAGGAAGATGGACCATTTTGTGTCTCTGCTCTGTGCTAAAAGTGTCTGCTGCTAACAAGTAGAAGACACACAATCCTTTTTTCCTTTCCCTTACCTGGATTTCTTCTAATGAAGTCTGGGGAACCATTACCAGTTGCACTCCTCTTATCTTGGTTGGATGAGTCCCATTCACTCTCCTTTTGTTTGTACTTGACTTGACATCATGTTGGCCTCTGCTTCTTCTCTTTTGCCTCTTCCAAACATCATTTCTTCTTTCTTAAAAGAAACACAAATCTCTAAGAAGAATGAGCACTTGCCAACTTGATGTTCTTAGGTTAGAAAAAAGTAAATGCTCTGCAAAATTCCTTTTGTATCATCAAGATGGCAAGCAAATCCCATGGGGGTCAAACCGTAATCAGAATTCTCATGAGTGTCCTGAACACAGTGTCCATTAGCAAGAATTAGGTCAGATGTTGCAGAGCCACCCACGATAGAGTGAGTGACCTCCCTGTCCTGCACTTGACCACCAAAGCCAAACATGCAAGTGATTGATTTAAGCCTACCTTGTTCTCTATTTTTAGGCAGGGCCCTGCTATTAAGGCCAGACTAATGGCAGGTAGCCCCTTCTTGGGTGGCTTCCACCTACCTCTCTGCCCATAATTAATTGGGGAATCATCCTGCGCTGTAAGAGAAGACAAATTGGAGACGATGCAAGTGATTCAATTGCCTGTTTTATGCATGCTTGATGATGATACTTTTAGGTTTTGGGATTGATTTGGCAGGCCATGTATTTTTGTGAATTAGCAACCTAAATCACTTCGATTTAGGGCAGACAAATATGAGACAAATTTTCTCATATTTTATCCATCTAAAAAATTAAGCCTTTTGCCATCTCACAAATGTAATTAATCAATCATATGGCAAGCGTCTATACATATAATATGATGTGCAAGCAGAGATAGACAGAAATTGGAGTCCATTTTGATTGATGGAGGAGTATGAACAGTTTTGAGTATCTTGTCGTCGATGCGATGCCTCGACGTGATTGATGTTTTCAATGACAATTGCAGAAAAATGAAAAGAACACAACATTACAAATCACTCTTGCTAGTATTGCTACTCCCACTTTTCTTCTGCCACATCTAACGGTGATTTCTTTTCCGTTTTCTACTCGGGTATCGGTTTTAGAGGCATCATCCAGTAACGCCACCCCGAGAACAGAATATTCTCTGAATCCTCGCTATCTTCCGCCCTCCTCCTCACACTCCAAAGATTCTCCAGTCGAAAGCGAACGCGGGCCACCGTAGCCGCGTGAGCCCCTACCTTCACCCTCCCATCCGACGGTCCCCATTTGCCGACCACGCTCGCTAGGTAGAAAATTTTAAGTACATGACTTTTAGAAAAATAAATTTAGCTTTCTATCATCAAATAAGTACGAATCGAAACTCGATCTTAATTAATTATTTACATTAATAATTAAGATACGGTGCGCCTGCGGGCATGCGTCCACGCAATCCGCGGCATGGTGATCCGGGACTGTCTCCAATCCCTGCCGACCACGTGGCTCCCAATCATTAGCCCTTTACGCTTTTATATCTTCCCCCCACCCGCTTAGCTTGTCCCGTCACGTCACTCCCTGAGCCTTTTCTAGCCTCCGCCCCTACGAATCGAGCGATTGCATCCCAACTACCCAAACTACCCCGCTCCACCAACGCTGCCTGGTGTTCGTTATGTAACCACTTGTGCCGGTTGGCGTCTACGAGAGACCATCGCCTTCGCCTGCTTTGGCATTTATGTCCTCTGGAAGCGTGTAGAGCTGCCGCGAAGCGCCAGGGGACGGATATCTGCCGACAGGAGGAGAGAGCGTTGCTATCGCATCGAGGAGCGACGCCGGCCCTCGTAAGCTGCCATCCCGCTTTGGACTGCTCTCATCGTCACGGCGCGCCGAGGACAAAAAGATTGATTGAGAGACACGCCAAAGGAACCACCACCACCGCTTCGAACCACGCATTCCTTGTCCATCCCACCGGCGTATTCTATTCTACCCCCCCCCACTATCTTTTGTTGCATGACACCTGTTTGATATATTGCCACTAACACCGCAGCTGCTTGAACGCGCACGCATTTCCACATGCATTTTGATCTTGCGCCCTCGACGATCAGAAACAGGGGATAAGTTTAAGTATTGAATTCATGCTCCCATTCATTTTCCTCGAGTACCAAAACTTGTAGGTTTTGATCTGGGAGCACTGCAGATCCAACAGGAGAAACAAAGCTAGTGAATGGATGGTAGGTAGGTAGGTAGGTAGGCAGGCAGGCAAGCAGGGGGCATTCTCTGGAATTCAAATGGGTACAAAGATGACAAGCAAACTGTTCCAAAAAGCTATAGTTGTACCATCACACAGTTGTCTCGGGTACTCTCCCCTTTTAACTTCATCTTTCTCTAAATGTGTTAAATTTAAATTGAACTCATAGTTGAAACTACAAATTATTCTTTAAACTCATTTTGATTATAAGAGTATTCAAGATATATTTTAGATAGTTTATATATTTATGGATCTTTTAACTTAAACTAATTAATCACAGATAGTCGATATAAAGATTAGAAGTGTTTTAATATTTTAATGTTTTATAAATCTTTTTAATGTAAACTAGCTGACTCTGGGTAGCTGTGATTAGCCGAAATATTAAGGATATTTCAGGTTTTTTTTATTTTTTATATCGATTTTTCAACTCAAATTAGCTAACCAGTGTTGATCATGATCTTTGTATTTTGGATGAATATTAACGAAAGGGACACATACGAAGAATTCTAATATTTAGAGGGATATCAATATCAAATTTCTAACAACTAATACGTTATTTCTAAATTTTAAAAATGATAAATATGTGAATGTATTATATTATCTTTTAAAATTAAAATCTTTTATATATGTCACTTCTGTTAATATTTACCCAATAACTACAAACTTAACTACTATTAATAGTATTTTTTAAAAAAATTAAAAAATATTTTTATTGTATTAAAGGATGTACATATGTGACTCAAACGTAATACACATTACTTGTGTAACAAATGCACTAATCAACATGAATGTCTCAATAAAGACTTTAATATTTTAAATTTTGGTAATTAAAATCACTTAAATTTTTTTTATGAAAATTAAAAAAGGGTAAAATTATGAAAAATAAAAATGTATAAAGCAAGTGATATTTTGAAGTGTCTTGATGTCAATTAGAGTTTCAACGTTATTATAATAACAACCAATAAAGATGAATTACAATGATATGTATGTAAGTTTACGAGTTTTATATGAAAGCATGTGCTAAATTCAAATTTAAAATAAAAAAAAATATTAAAATAAAAAAATAAAATAATAACAACCAATGAAGATGAATTACAATGATATGTATGTAAGTTAACGAGTTTTATATGAAAGCATGTGCTAAATTCAAATTTGATTTTTTTTAAATTTAAAATAAAAAAAATATTTATATTGTTCAGATGAGAATAGTGTGGTAGATACACAAAGTTACTATAAAAGATGAAGAAATAAAATTATATATATAAATAATTAGGTATAATAATAAAAATGAAAGAGAATCTTTCAGGATATTGAATAAATATATCTTCAGAAGACTTAAGAATAGTAGTGTTAGAAGATATGAGATAATTATCATTAGTGATCTAAAGGAGGTAGATGGATAACTAGGAAGATTTTACTTGAAGATTTAAATTCATTTAATTTAATTATAATATATTATTACTTTTATATAAAGTTGACAAAAGATTCTTGCAATGGGATTCCAAGTAACTGAGATGTTATGATTTGTAAATGTTAAATAGACATACAAGTTTAGTAATAATTCTCACTGTAAGGTTTCCTTGTTCTTTCCTTAGAAATTGGTATAGAACAGAGGAGAGCGGGGGGAGATATCGCTCTTGATAACAATGCTGGGGGAAATCCAAATATTCGCATGTGTTTGTTCTTCAAGTAGAGCGTCGGAGAGACAACATCTTGGTGGACGGATTAGAAACAGCTACGAGCATGATGACAGCAACAAGAGAGAGAGAGAGGTGGGAGGAATAATAATGGCGGCAATAATTGGTGAGAAGATGGAGGTGACGGGTGGGGGGGAACACATCTCATGGCGATGCTGTCGTCGTCGGAGCAGGCTGCCCCAGCCGTGTCCGCCTGTCGTCTCTGTGCTACTGCCGCTGTCTTCCTCGCGCCTCGCATGTGCTCCGTCTTTTCGCAGCAGGGCCTCCTCGTGAGACGCGCGTGCTGTGGTTCCGTACGGTGCAAGACCGTGATCGATCGAGCTTTAGGATTCGTGCTGTCATTGTCGGCTCGGCACACTATTCATCACCGACGGCGAGCTTTGGTTGGTGCCGTCATGTCATTTGTTCTCGACAAGGTGAGCGAGATAGATATCCATGTCATCCAATTCCAACGTAGCATGCACTCTATCTGCCCATTGCCTACCCTAAACCTTCGAGGGAGTAGCCGGTTGGCAACTCCGGTGCATGCCGACCAACTCTAGTGATCTCTGGGCCTCGGTTGGTTGTGGTCATCACACAATCCTGGAAGAGATCATTGGACAATCACTGCATGCTTGCTGTCATTTTCTGTGCTTTGCTGTAAGAACTTACTTGGCTCACCAGGATCGCAATTCCCCTCACCTAATTACCTTTGTGGTGTAGGATGTACTAACTAAAGTGAAAGATAAAAAGTCTGCCTTCACATCCGCTTTCGCAGCATCTCCAACGAGTTTCACCACTAAAATGCACGTCCCTCATCGGCCAAGATCTTGGAGATCTACATCGGTCTCTTTCGTATTTAAAGAATTGGGTGACCAGATTATGCTTTACCGTATCAAAGATTTGGTCACCACCACGAGAACTCGAGTCAAAGCAGGCATTGATTCTGATTTGTGTTTTTGGTAGATAATCTTGGAGCAATGCAGGGTTGACCACTATGATTAATCCTTATTCATTCGTAGCATATCCGTGAAACCCTAAGGTCCATGATGCTGTTAGATTGCTTTCTCGGTGGTACTTGATGCCGGGGTAGACTATGGATTTTGGCGTGCTCACCCGCGAGGAAATCATAAGTGCTGAAATCATCATCAAGGAAGATTCATCTCCATTCATTCTCGAGCTATCCGTAGAATCATTGATCAATGCGATGACAAGGGAGATAGAGAGAGTGTGTCTGCGTGTGTGTGTGTGTGTGACTATGCTTAATCTATCGTTTAATTTCAAGAATTTAGTAGATCATGATCAACGGACTCAGTTCTCGTTGTTTGGTCCTTCCCCCATAGAGAGAGAGAGAGAGAGAGAGAGAGTTGAAGTGCTCAATTGAATGCCATTGCGGCAAGTATTGTGCTGGATAAGTAAATCTGTCGCTCGTGTTAAGAACTACAAGTTCAAACATCTTGATCAGCTCTCATAAGCTCTATAATGGTTTTTGTTAGTACAAATTTTGATTGTTCGAGTTGGTATGATGATTCAGATATGATCGAGATCTATTGCAAGTCAATCTCAGTTCAAATTATGATTCGTAAAGTTTTAAATATACAAAAACTGAGTCATTTTTTTGTAAGTCACTTGGAAGACAATTACATCAGGGATCACTGACGATTAGAGGGAAATATGCAATGTCTTGAGCCGAACCGTGGCATGGCTTCCGTCACACTGTTGATCACATCGATTGGATTAGTCTAAGTCACACCAATCATGAGGTTCAAACGATCGATTAGTCATCCATGTATTGCCACATGGTGCTTACGTGTTTTTCGATCTGAAAGCCATTTCTCGATTATGTATGATTGGCTTTCGACGATCACCTCGTGTTGCGACGTGATGATGCCATGTCATCTTGCACCTATCGGTTCTTCCAGCTTTGCCGATGCGGAAGATCTTGTTACAATCATATGCTTGCAATGACATCAACTAACATGCAAGCTGCTGGGCCATGAATGCCGAACGCTTCCTCCAGACACGCAAATGGCAGTCACTTCAAGTCCTCGAGCCAGGACAAAACATGAAGTTGAAGCCACTGCTGATTCTTGGACTGTCTCTGCGTTTGTGTTAGAACCTCCAAAGGAGTTGATGCAAGCAACGAAGAGAGGACGATAATTATGCTGGTGGATGCCATGTCTATCTACCTTCTCACTGTCAGACCAGTAAACAAAAGAATGATCTATGGGATCAAGCCTTTGCATGATTCGGACATGGTAAGAGATCGTCACAGCAGATCTGTTCCTAGATCACATGTGATGGGAGAGAAACAAGACTGCATGGCTCCATCACGCAGATTCACCGAGTCATGTTAGCTTGTTTTTTACTGTGATGGAGATGTGCACAAGGAATGCCATTTCCGGAGCTTTAGCGATGGAACACTCTGCAGTGGCGACCGGAGGAGGAGGAGCGGTCGCGGTCGGGATCGCCTCCGACCACTCGCCGACAGCCTCCAGCCAGGCCACGCCCACATCCAACACCTCCGATATCCCCCACCACTATCTTCAGTCCCCATCCTTGAAGTCTTCGCTGTCGCCTCCCTTAAATGCTGCCGCCTGCACCAACACCCAGTGGGGAAGCCCTTCCTCCGCATGTCCGCGTCATTGTTGGCGGCAAAAGCCAACATATATCCCACATTTGAATCCACTGTTCCCATCTGCGGCGACGTGGAATCAACATAAATTCGCACCTTGTAGAGCCATAGCTGGTCAAGTACAGTTGATGCCGTGGAGTTACGACGACAATCTGCACACCTTCTCATGACGGACGAGCATCGCCAATTGTTCGATGAAAGGTCGCGACGAGGAGGGGCGGGGCATGTGCTGCTGTTGCCTCTTGTAGCGTGGCGGCAAGAAGGGGTACACCGAACGCGCGGCTGCCGAACGCGGAGTGGCGGAGGGAGTGTCGACGTCGACGGGCTGCTGTTGCTGACCCCCACCATGAGCTCCGTCGTGTCAGTTCACCCGACCTGACCACTCCTCGTCATCATGAGGGCATGAGGGCACGCCCAGCTGAGCTCAAGAGGGAGGTTGGGATGGGGTCAGTCGACTGTGCTGTTTGTGTGGGTCTTTGTCCTGATATGTTCAGATAGGTTCAGTTGGTTTCAGAATGGTCCTGCCATGGTCCTGAAGCACCTCAAACCGGTCAAGACAAAGACACACACACACACACACACACAGATCTGCTGAGACTCGGAGACTTCATCTCTACCATATCCTACAGAGAATTTTGCTGCTTATAGTTCCTATTGTGTTCCAAGTATGGCTTGTAGGGCATGTGACCTGTTTCATTCTAGGAATTCCAACAATGATGCTGTCCCATCTGCTTTCAACAGGCAGAAATGCTCTACCTACACAACTTGATGGCTACCTTTGTGGCCCTAATTTGTGTTCTTGTTATAGTGGCAAAAAAGAAGGCCATGGTAGGTTTTAATGAGGTAGGCCTTGGAAATGGTTAATGTATCTTCCATCAAGAAGCTTATGTATGTATTGGGCCTTGAAGCCTTCAATGTTTGAAACAGTGGGTCAGAACTGATGGGCTCAAGCATGCACAGGTTTTGTTTAGCAGACAACATTAAAGATACCCTGTGGATGTGCTGCGACAACAACAAAACATGATTTTTTTTTTTTGTGGAAGATGGGCTTAGCTAGCCGAAGAGGAATTGCTAACACCTTCAAAATCACTGTAGCAGCAGAGGAGGAAGATGGTTTGGGAGACACGATGAGAAGAAGAACAAAGCAAGGGAGAGGCCATAGCCATATCCATATGAGCCCTTGCAATCATGTATCGATGTTGTTGCTTGAAGTCGATGATTCCCTTCGTATGATGGGTTGACAGCCCGATAAAGTTGAGGACTTCGATTTCGCTTGAGGTGCCTCAAACACTAAATATGATAGAGAGTCTAAGTCATCGTCTCTCGATGGCTATCAATTTTGAGAGGGAACTTCGAACTCAATCTCTTCGAAGCTTAAGTTAGACTTTCAAAATATATTTATGAAATACATAAAACATCAGATTACGAAATGCGTATGTTTAACTTTTTTAGTTGATCATTCCACTCGTAATTAGAAAATTATTCAAGAACATTCTATCGACGTGATGTATCTATTAATTGAAGTTTTGGTATATGTTTCCTATATCAATCATTAATCTTACAAATCATTTTTGTCGAAACATAGTGTAAAAGCTCTGATGATGTAGACTCATCCAAAGCCCAATTCATGTCATGTTTCTACGGACAAATTAAGCCAGCCCATATGAAGCAAGTAGCAAGAATTGGAAAGAACCCCTTTTTTCTATGCATGAGACAACGCAGTAAAATATTTATGGATGAAATGAATATTGAAAGAGAATTAAGAAGCTTTTTTTTTGGGTAATGAATATAATTCTATTGTCCTCAAGGAGGCAAGACATGATAAGATAGATATTGGTTAGTCTCCTTAAATGGTGCTTTAATTTATGTGGCTCATCCCAAATAATATAACATCATAAAGCACATGCAATCAATATATATGTTTATGCGATGAGCAAAGCACACAAAATAATGAATTGATGGCAAATTGCATGCTCGTGGTGGCGGCGGCGGCTTCGGCATCCATGCGACGCCCTCACGCGAGCTTCCTGTAGCGGACGCTGACCAGCGACACGTCGTCGAGGACGGGCCCGCAGAGGGAGCTGAGGTCGTCGCTCCTGGTGTTGTAGTTGGAGCTCCAGAAGACGACGCGTGTGCGGGCCGCGGTGGCCGTGAACCGGAGCACCGCGCGCTTCCACCCGCCCTTGCCCTTGGACTCGTACGGCACCTTCATGGTGTGCTCCCCCGCGAAGGCCTCCACCTGCAGCGACCCCTCGCAGGCGTTGCCGGCGTCGCCCACGGCGAAGGCGAGGGCGTAGCGGCGGCCGGGGACGGTGCGGACGACCTGCGCGATGGCCGACTCCTTGCCCGCCAGGAGCTCCAATGCACGGCGGCCGCGCGGGACGGAGAAGTCGTCGGCGTCCAGGTACCTGACCGCCTTGAGCGACTCCACCATCCACCCCGGGAGCGGGGAGTGGTCGTCCTCGATGTGGGGAGGGATGACGACGCCCCATGTGGTGTTGGGAAGGATGTACGGCCCTTCCTCGAAGCCCCCATTCTTCAGAACGTTCGCTGTGGCAGTGAATCAAGCATGAGATCAGATCCAAGGCAGAGCACATGCATGCATGATGTGCCATGAGAGCGCGAGGGAGATTACTGTTCGTCCTCCGGGGCGGGATGAGCTGCTTGATGGCGACGGAGTCGATGAGGGGGCCGCAGGCGGGGTCCTCGGAGACGCTGGGGTTGTGGATCACCACCTCCACCTCGTCGGACTTGGCCAGCCACGCCCAGGCGTAGGAGTCCCAGCCGTTGCTGCTGTACATGGTCTGCATAGGGAGGACACCGGACTCGGGGGAGGCCGACACGTTGAGCCGCTCCTCCTGCGCGCACGTCCGGGCGGCGCTGAATGTGAGCGAGTGGCGCATCCCCTTGGAGAGCTTCACCTTCTGCTTGATGGAGGCGTCGTTGCCCAGGCGGACGGCGTAGGAGCCCTCGGGCACCACCAGCAGCATGTCCCCTTGCTTCTGCCCCCATTGGATGTACTCCACGAAGCCCGTGATCTGCCATTGGGGAATGGCGTTGCGGCCGATCACCTGCGTGCCCTTCATCTCCTTCGGCTTCGGCCCCAGCTCGAAGTTGCCATTGGGAAGCAAGCCTGCACCGGTTTCACATCACACACAAGGTTCAGTGAATGCCATGTCCATCGAGGCACTGTACTCCATGGAATGCAACAGGGTAAATGTTCATGTGTGTCATCAAGCTAGAAGAAGACGAAGGATTAGTCCCCGCATGATTCATCTAATCCCGATCACGTAGATTTTCTGAGCTACCAAATTGGCTCAGATCTAATTAACACAGCTTCTGACACCTCTGAGCTGCAAGAGGACAAGGAATTATTGTTCTGCCCCTGCTGTGTCTATCCTCACCAACCAAGTGACGGCGATACAGATGGAAGAAGCCTGCCCTGCATCCGTTAGTGTCCCTCTGCAGTTCTTGGGATGTAAATGCCTGTAAGTGCAAGGACTGTGAGTTCATCCCAACCATCCACACCATTCTTCTACCCTAAACTGAACTCACTTGGATTCTCACCAATCACCGGCAGTAGATCTGGCAATAGGTGAAACGGTGCTTTTCTGAACTGATCATGACATGGGAAGCAAAGAAGAAAAGCAGAAGGAGATGACTATTATGCTACACAAGACACAGTGTGAGAGTAGCTCACCATCTGTGAAAGCTGCGGCCAGTTGAGATGCAACGCACAGAAACAAGGAAGAAGCAAGCAAACGCAGCATTTTGGCAATCTCAGGAAGGAGAAGGAAGGAAAGAGAGCTGACGGGGTGAAGCAAATCGACAGGCCACCGGAGCACGGCTTAAATGGTCGTTCATCAAACACAAGAGACTTCAACTTGATCGCAATATCCCAAATGCCATTATCCCCCAAATAAACACAAAAGAAAAATGAAAAGATGAAGAACAATGATCTGTGATCAATAATTCGCCCACATGACTCGGGACACAGCCAACCATGATCGCAACACAAGATGTTCGTCCATTGCAATCATAGAATACTAATGTTAATTGCTGTCTAGTGACACAGTTAAAAGAAGCAGCAACAGAGCTCATCATGTATGACTGCTCCAAGAAGTCATCTTTGAGCTTGTTTTTGGGTGCTCTTCTTTTCCAGATAATTTCTTCATGCTCAAAGGACTGAAGATTCCTGCACTTTAGCACGGGGTATCAAAAGCCAAGTCGTGTTATGTTAGACCTAAAACAAAGCTGTGTTCATCTTGACATTCCAAGATCTACCCACTGTCAAGATGAGTAGGAAATGTTGGTGGACGTGTGGAACACCGTACTGAACATATGGCTTCAACATGGCATCAAGCAGACACCGGTAAAAGCTTAATTCTCCGGTTTACATATTGCAAGGTCGGCTGAGGTCCCAAAAGATGTATGGGGGTTCATGTGCAGTTCACTGAGACATCATGTGCTAATGTATCAGGGAATCCTGAGCTGGGCATGTGCTCACTGTACAACTTGTGGTGGGTGGACTGAAGAAGAAGAAGAAGGGAAGAAAAGTGCAGTGCCTCACTTCATTGTCTTTTCTTGTTCTTCATCTTAAAGAGACTGTAAGATCAAATTGTTGGAGCAGTTAATTCTCTTGGTGAAGGATTTCTACATCTAATTTTCTTCGAACCATACTAAAATGGCAGTGTGCTGCATCAGGCTGCTGTTCATCCCTTTCATCTTCAGAAGGTTGTTTCTGAATTTATTTTCTTAGAAGAAGATTGAATGCATGTTTAATCTGCTAATCAAGATCTAAAGAGTATGAAGTTTAATCTTTTAATGTCTCTTATATTTTCCTCCCATTTTTGAGGAGTAAAACAAGGCGAATGCTCCTCTCAGGAGGCCTTAACTTCCTGCTTGTCGACTTCTCTTTCTCCATCCATGTCTCAGGTGACAACATCTGATCCCCCATTTCCGGTCCTTTCTTCCATCTTATCTTCCTCTAAAGAAGGTAAACATGGCTCCACATGAGCTCTCGTGAAAGGTTTTGGCTCCATAGTCCGATATTTTGGGGCCATTGCTACATTGCATATGCCCACATTGCTTTTCTTTCGCTCCGTAGTTCCTTTCGGTAGGTCACTTCATGTGCAATAACCTCAATCTATTTACATGGATAATATTCATTACCCTATTGAGACTTAGACACACAAACATCAATCTATCAAAATAATAATAAAACAAGCTGACCAGATCTACCATGTCATTATATTTACAAACTATGATGCGAAATCACATGTAGATTCCCTACACATCATCTAATGCAAGATTTGTTGCATTCGTCAAGAGGCAAGCTAACCACCTCCTCCAAAATAATAAATGGTTAGGTAAAGGGCGTGAGAGGTTATCTTTGGAAACCAGGAAGAGTTTGCAGCTTTTGATAGATACATCCAATTGAACTTGGTAGATCAGAGGGCACAGCTCCACTGATACATGGAAAAGAGAAGGGAAGCAGTTCCTTCTCTTGGCCTTTGCAGGAAAACTTTAGATATGAGACAGAATCTGAGCCAATTGGTATAAACTAAGTATGGATTCATATTTTGTTAGGCAACCACAGACATATGTATCAAATAAAAAGATATGTTCACTAGGTGGTTGTTTATTATTGTTATTTTAACCATTTATGATTTGGTAGGTAACAGTATGTCCACCTGAATAGAAATTAGTCAAGCCTGCTCCAAGTAGGATGACAGTGGATTGATTTTTCATTTTTTATATGGATTTGCATAATTAGCTTAAATTGTATTTTTCAATTGATAAATTTTGAATGTTGACAATATTAACATTCAAAATATTTGACGGATTATAGGCCAATGAACATGAGAACGATAATGGATAAATGCTATGGAAATATTTTCCATGGTTAACTCATTATAAAAAAGTTACCTAGGGGACGATGATCATGTTTAATGATTATTCATTAAAATTATTTTATATTTATCATATACTAATTTGAGGGTCAGAGAAACCATGTTAGAAACCGCATCTTATCTTGATTTTCATATACGTCGACCACCAAATCTCTCTCAATCCCTGAATAAGCATTCGAGCTTCCTTTCGGCTGCATCAAACTTCTTACACACGTCGACTCAAATCGAATTTGACTGATCCAGATATCACAAACATCTATACTATCATTTTGGCGCTACCTATATCCTAAAAATATTATTCAACTAACTCGCTCAATGGGCGCTCTAGCAAGGGTGCTGTGCCTTCGATCAACAATACAACTGACAACTGATATTTTAGAAATAAGTTCTTCACGCATAATCTATAGCGTAGTCAACGTAACTTAAAGCATGATCGATCATGACTCGAAGTGCACCCTAAGATAACAACATGGTCGAGGTGATTTCTACGATTACAATGCGACTAACGACTCAAAGTGCTCTATGAGAAAACAATGCAATCGATAATATAGACCAAAGCACTCTCTACAATGACATTATAGTTGATATAACCTTAAATGCTCTCTAGAGTGTTAGTTCATATGATACAATTCAAATCATTCCTTTCAATCATAATACAACTAAAATGATTCGAAATATTTCATTTGAGGATAACATGGTTGAAATAGCTCAAAGCATCTCATTATCTGACTTGTCCTTCTTGAATATAAGAGTCTCCAATGTGTGATGTGCTTTCATTGACAAAAGTATATGAAGTATTTGACACGTACCTATGGACAAAAATTATTCCAATGGTTGATGGATTCATGGACATAAGCATCATTAACAGTCAATTCATCATTCACAAACAAAAAGTATCATGATAAGTGACACGCCTTTCACAAACATAAATGTCTAATGCGTGAATTCTTTGTGGACGAGAGCATTTAAGGTGTCCAATACATCCTCAAATAAAAAATAATTTGACGCCAACATGTTCACATGCTCTCTAACATCGAGCCCACTTGCTTGATGTGGGCAAGTCATCCAAGCACTTGATATGGATAGCATTTAAGGTGTCCAATACATCCTCAAATAAAAAATAATCCAGTTTAGTTAACTAGTTAATTAATTTTTAATTCTAAGTATATATATATATATATATATAAATCAAATGAACCAATCCAGGTTAGTGAATCGATTTAGTTTAATTGAATCAAACTAGAATTTTGATCTAATTGGACTTACATTCTAAAAAAATTTATATTATAAATATTATTCTAAACATTCTAAACAATTGGATGTATGCATAAGTGATTTTTTTTTATTGAAAGATGCCTTACAGGAATAATAACTTCATATATGTCTTCTTCTTTTTTTATGATGAGAATATACAGTAATGCATTCAAATCAACAAAAAGATTGGTAATAAATAAAGATGACAAAAAAAAAAAAGATTTATACCTGAAACGAGTGAGTAAAGCCAAGAAGGAAACGAGGAGGAAAAGTCACGGAGACGAAAGAAGAGCGATGAACTCATCGAGTTTAGGAAGGATTTTAGGGTTTCTAAGACCTTTGGATTGAGTTAGTATTTTTTAAATTAAAATTAGTTCAATTCGATCCGAATCGATTAACATAATCGAAAAAGAGTATCCTCTAACCATTTATAGTCTTCAAAACTGAATTATTGATGAAATGATTCAGACCAAATTAATTCGGAACTGATTCTGTTTAGGTTCATAGTGGGTTTGATTTGTTTTTCCTATTTGATTTAAAGATCCCTATCTTAATCTTCGTGCAGGTCAATCATAGAGTATGTACTCGAATCCACCTTGATCCCGAGCAAATATTTGAGCTTTTTTGTCGATCATATTATATTTTTTTTATCATACGAGACTAAATCAAATTGGGCTTACATAGATAACATTGACATATTCAAGTTTCTTCATGTTGAACCCGATTAAACCCACCCTATCAATTGGGAAAACCAAAAGTGTTTCTCGACATAATCTTTCTATAATATCTTAATCGTTAAATTCCCCATCCATCTTTTCAACAAAATTTTTGTCCCAAGGATCGACTCTCGATCGTGATCAACGATGCTCGTTATGTACTATGGCATCCTTAGCTTTATTATGAAACATATTATATTGCTAAAAGTATTTGAAGTTGGAGATAAATATTTTTTAATGCATTTCCTTACATCACTGTCTCTTAAACTTTCATTTAGGATTCCAATCAGATGTCAACTTATATAAGCACACGTCCTGATGAGAAATCACCACGGAATATAGTTTAGAGATTAAGATTGACGACGTACCAATGTTGACGGAGACTTGCCTTCAAATATTCCCTCCTCAAACTGAAACATAGAGAGAGAGAGAGAGAGAGAGAGAGAGAGAGAGAGAGAAAAGGCACTGCCCACGGCTTTCCTCACTCTTAATCTCCTCCATCGTGGTTTGACAATCTTTTTCTCTCTTGTAGATATGTTTTGAAATTCAAGAAAAAAGAAGTTGAGAAAAAGCAATAATAAAATTTGCCATCATAACATATTTTGAATATGAGATATTAACCAACTGATATATAATTAACAAACATTAACCTTATTAATTTTCTTATTCCATATGTCAAACTTCTACGATCATTTATATCATATATCCTTAGCTATATCCTTCCAAGACTTTAATGATCCAACACTCCAGTCATTTAAATCATACCTCTATATGATCAAGCTTATCTCATGAGACTTACTAGTATTTGCACTCAAAATTTTCTTATCGTGATATGTAGTACTCATATGCTAATGATCAAGACTTTCATTTGATGTAAAATTCGATACATAGAAAACATATCTTTGTGGTATCATAATATTCACTCTTTAAATCCATAATTATTTTTATTATCGTATTATTCACATAAGTGGGGCTTTCAATAACTTATGATCGTACATCCATATGATCAAGTCTTTCACGGGACCTCTTCTATATATGACGTATTATCTTGAATTATTCTATCATGATCCTTACACCATGTCACCTCTATGATGACCTATGTCAACACATTGTAGGACCTTTGTCATCTATGTTTATGTTTGCTTCTTTGGCAATTGACCTTCGTCCACCTGGTCTTGGGTCACACTCGGACGAAACACAGCTCTAGGATAGTCTAATGCTTAGTAGCTCCCGAAGTCCACTGGTTTCACTGAAATTAGTATGCCATTGTTTGGATCATGTGTCTCTACCTCTCAACATAATCTCTATTGTGTATCGCTTCCTTCGCAACAACTCGAATGATAGCATTATAACATATTCTTCAAGAGTATTTGCTTTTGTATCTTTTTATCCTATGTTCAAACCTTTTGACACCAACTTCGCCTCCATAAGTTAAATCATCTTAGTTCCTCCATCAAATACTTTGTCGAGATAAGGTACATGTGCTTCCAAGCTCCCTTTTACTTTGACACCGAAGAGTCAGATGATTTAAAATTTTATCTAACATATTTGACGTATCAAATTCAATTATATTTTATTTGACATATTTATATATTTGAAATGTTGATACGATGTATCATACCTACTAATAAAGAATTAGGGTTTGAAATTTTCTCTAAAATATTTTAGCACTAACATTGACCAATAAAAACTATCCAATCATTTCAACGTCAAGAATAAAAAATCGCCTTCTTCGCTTTCGACATGCATAAGAAATGTGGCTCGTGCATGATTTGTTAACTCATCGTATCCCGGCATTAGTTCTGCATGACATCCGAAGCTCTGATGAGATCAGCTTACGTCAAGCCACCTCCGAACAAATTACCACCTCGGGTCGAGCCATCTTTATTAGGCTTCTTAACTATTTCGTGCCCAACTTTGATTCATCTCGCTTGAAAAAAAAAGAGATATACGTCAAGTCGAATGAGATTCAACATTTTGGACAGAACCAAATTTGACTGCATGTATGTGTAGGATCCATCGAGAAAGACTCGGGAAAGGAAAGAAGAAACCGGATGAGAAAAATTCATGATCCTTTGTGATATCCATTGTGCTTCTTGCAAGATAAAATCAATAAAAGATAATAGATTTGAAGAAGAAGAAGAAGAAGAAGAAGAAGAAGAAGAAGAAGGAACACAAGCTTCTATATCTTGGACATGAGCTTACTGCTTTTCCCATTAACAAGAAGGCAACCAAGACGAGCAACCAGTAAACCCCAATCTCGAGTTCTTCTTCATCTCTTCCTTCAAAACGAGTCCACAGAACTCAACAGGGAAACCACAACTTTGGAAGGTGTTTGCTCAAGAGAAATAGAAACTAATACACGTTCTGAGGACGTAGAAGAGGAGGGACCTGCCGAGTGGGGAGGCAAGAAATCCAAAGATGGGCGTCATCAGATTCCGGCGCGCTCCCTCCACCACCTGCCGCTGCCGCCGCTGCTGCTGCAGGAATTCCGCGACCAACCTTCTGTCCTGGATCAGGTCGTTCTCCAATATCGAGATCGCGCGGACGTAGTACCGGGTCACGGTGTCGATGGTGAGCTCTCTGCTCATGCGCGGCCACCGCCTCGCGTACGCCCGCCTCAGCTCCCTCACCTCCGCCCTGACCTCCTCCAGAAACTCCACGTCCGCCCTGATCGTCTGTTCCATGAAATTCAACCACGCCTCGTCCTCCGTCATGTTTGCCGCCATGATCTCTCTCTCTCTCTCTCTCTCTCTCTCTCTCTCTCTCTCAGAACCAAGAAGATGGCGGTACAAGGAGAGCTCCCTCCTTCAAGAATCAAGAAGAGTCTGCACTACCGGGAGATGTTATGTGCAATCCCTACGTATTTTTGGAAATGGCCTTTTTGAACTCTTGCTTGCATTTATATTCTCTAATAATATAAAACAAAATTACAATTATCTTTTATTTGTTTGTAAATGTGTGTGTGTGTGTTTTTTTTTTGTTCTTATACAACGAATTTGGTGGTCATTGATTAATGATTATATCCTAGTGTTATCTGCTTTACCATAATTTCCTTGTGAATCTTGTTTTTTACTAATTAGAAATGCTATATATTAATGATGTACAAATAATGTGAAGAAAATTTAATAAATATATTTAAAAATTATAAATGTATAAAATAGAAGTCAAGTAAATCATCATTGAAATGAACTTTAAATGTATTTTTGTATAGTTACCTAGCAAAATTTTCTAAATACCTCCAAGTCTATTGCAATATGTTCCTTTGATTTAAAAATAATAATCATAATATAAATTCATAAGTGTGGGAATTTATGTAATAAAAAAATTAACGTTTACCATAAGAATCGTAAATATGAGAGATTCTTTAAACTTTTACAAAATCCTAAACATGAAAGGTCTTTTAAACTTTTACAAAACCTATAAGTCTAGATTTTCTATCAATATTTTATTAGATACAAATTATACTTATATAATAAAAATATATCTACTAATAAAGATATATCCAAAATCTTCTAGTTTTTAACTGCCTCAACCCAATTTTAATATTTAAGCAAACGACAAGCTATCCTGAAAAAATTATATCGCAATAGGATGAGCATATAAAGTCTAATATATAACAAAAACAAAGCATAATTTTATTGGATTATAAATAAAACCTAATATATATTTTGATTCTTTTGATTCTCAAAACTATTCTCTTTTAGTTTATCTCTTTTAGTGTCACACACATTAATCCACAATCTCATATTATTATTAAAAAATACTAACTAAATGTTGACCAGTATTTTTTCTTTTTCTAGGAGTTGGTTTATCTCTCTTAGTCTTTCACATATTAATATTTCTAACCCAGCCAATCTTATATTATTATAAAAAATAATATACTAACTAAATGTTGATCATTCTTTTTTTCTTTTTCTAGGAGTTGGATTAGTATCAAATTTTTTTACATGTTGACCTCCATACCAATTTCTTCTTCATCAAATTTTTATTTGTATAGATAGATAGACAAATATCAATTAATGGTAAACAAAGACTGTTTTTTTTAGGACAACATTGTTGTTGCCATGTCCAAAATGCTTCTGATAATACTCATTACAATGTAAGATTGGAAACTATGTGAGCTTTGGAAACTGAGGAGGGAATACAGATGAGGGATTTAAATAGATTGATGATTCACACCCTTCTCAGAACAAGCCTAAAAAGATACATCACCCACAGTGTTGATAGCCATTTATTTCTGTAGGTTCTGAAGCATTGCTTAGAATAAATAATATGGCAGACAAATGAGTGTCCATTGGACATCTATGGCTGCAGTTGCTCTGCAGGACCAGACCATGTTTAAACCATTTTGATGTGACATCATCACAGTCCTGGGGTACTGCCAAAGTTGTCAGTAGGAAGTTTCCTGGGAACAGCAGTTTACTTCTTCATCCTTTGTTCAATCCCTCGAAGGAAACCTGGAGTTTATTCCCAGAGCCTATGATCCTGGTTCCAAGCCTGAGAGGTAAAGCTCCTTGATCTTTTCATTTGGTGTTGTCTTCTATTTCTATGTTTATGTTGCTGCTTCTGCACATTTGTTTTTTCTTAACCTTGTGTCCATCTCCTGCTGGTATGAAACTAGTCAGAACTCTGCAACCCAAGTCAAGGAGAAACACATCCTTTAGAAGCAGTGGCAATGTCCTGGAGATCATTTTACTGTGATTTACTTGGTTCTTCACATGATATATACATTGGTCATGCAGAAAAAGGTCATCTTTGAATGCAGTATTACCTTAGAAATCTTCCAAACAGTTGATTTCCTATGTTATTGCTTGGTTCAGGACATCAATCACCCTATGTTCTCTCCAGTGACTGAAGCCAAAATAAAAATCCTTGTACTAAATGAACTAAGATGCAGCAAAATCTAACATTTCAATCATATATCATCAGTTTCAGAAGCTCACAAGCACAAGCATCACTGAAACATTTCACGTCAGGTTTCAGTAGGATTCAGTAACATAGCTAGAAGGACGCTGTCCACCTATCATCTTTCTTTGTTTTGATAGACTGATGTGCACTTCAGAGCGACCATTTGTTGGTGCGTTAACTTCACATGGACCTGCTTGTAGCTTCAGATCTGCTACCAGTCAAACCCTGATCCCTTTCCCTCGCCGTCTCTTCTTGACTTCTCAACCAAACCATTAAGAAACCCTTTGCATTCGTTTCCAAGCATAAACCATCAAGATTAGCAGAGAATGATGACGATAGATGTGTAAAACTGGCGAATCAGATTGGATCTCTAGTCATGAGGACATTTTTTCTTTTATCTGATAGCTCATCTGATGATGACAGCAAGCTCTCCCTCTTCAGGCCATTGACTGCTCCTCCAGGCTCTTCTTTCCAAAGCCCTCGACCATGTCCACGCCCTGGAAAATCCTCCCACGTTGCGCTCTCTTCTTCTCCCTCTTCCTCCGCCTCTGCGTCGCGGATGTGGGCACTGCCGCCTACTACGGCCCGCCTTACACTCGTGAGTGTCCTCGTTCATGACCGCAGCGTGTTAATCTTCTCCATCTGACACCGCCGCCCGCTCCTCCCAGCCACGGTCTGCTTTGGCGGAGACACGAGCCGGTTTCCTCCAAACAACCTCTTCGCGGCGGCGGGCGAGGGGGTATGGGACAACGGCGCAGCTTGCGGGAGGGCGTACACGGTCCGATGCCTCAGCTCGCCCACTCCGAAGGCCTGCGTCAACGGCAGCACAGTCCAGGTCAAGGTCGTCGATCAGGGCAGCATGCTGAACTCGATGCCGTCCACCAACGGCACGACGTTGGTCCTGTCAAACGCAGCGTTTCAGATGATTGCGAGCTCGATGGCTTCCATCATCAACATCGAGTTCGCGCAGTATGCGCTACGCATTCATTACTAAGCTTTCCTTGTTCCTTGGTTTTCATCAGATTCAGCTGCTGCTACTTGTTGTGCAGGGTTTGATCTGCGTGTCGAATGAAAGGGGTTGCGAACTTGTGTTCGTCTTACGAGCTTCCTGTTGGTGTCTTTCAATCTGATTGCTTTCTCATGCTATATCTCAAGAACGATCTTCACATCTATCAATCATTGCAAGTGACATTTGTTCTTAAGATTTGTGTTCAAGATGATTTCATTGTTCACCATTTTTCCAAACAGCAAAGAAGATAATTTCATGACAAAATCCAATAATTACATGGGTTATCACAGTGCCATTTTGATGTGGAACTAATCATATTGAGATATTGCAAATATAATCGCATTACCATTTTCTACTTCTTATGGGTTTACTCAACCCAAAAGTAATTGATATAACCCACATGGTTCTTTTAAGACACTGCTATTTAGCATGTCTGAATCACTCCGGCAATTTCGAGGTGATGTGTCTTTCAGGGTCGACGTGTGAAGCCCGTACCACCACATAAGCCTGTAACAATCCACATCGCTCTGGAACAGTACTGGAGTGATTCAGCCAACGAACCGTAGCATTTTCCAGTTCAGTATGTCTCGATCGGGTTGGCGTCGAGGGAGAAACTTATGAAGTCTTCATCACCGTTGAAACGACATCGGACGATCGATATTTCGTTCTGTTCCTCCTTTCTCGTATAAGAACACAGCCCCTCGGGTCGCCGTCCGCCTGCCTAGCCCTCGTTCTTATAGAGTTTTCCGCTTCTCTTCTTTTTTCAGATTAATCTTCGACAACTATATTGTAGATAAAGTTTTGTTGTTCGCGATCTCCAGAGAGGATCGCTGTCCGTTTCCATCTTCGTTTCTGTTTTTTGGAATTTTGGAGGTGGATTTCTGATTAGGGTTTCTTGGGCTAGGATTAGGGTTTAGTATCGGGTTGTAATTCTTGAGGGCGTTGTCGAATCGATGGACAAGAAGAAGGTGGCGGTTCCTCTTGTGTGCCATGGGCACTCGCGGCCGGTCGTGGACTTGTTCTACAGCCCCGTTACGCCGGATGGGTTCTTCCTCATCAGCGCGAGCAAGGGTGAGCGATTCTTCTGATTTGCTCCGTTCTCGAAATGAGGAATAAGAGGATAATTGATCTTTCATACTGGATCTTTTGATCTGCACTTAACTGGCATTTCGCTTTCCATTGAGAAAAACCTTATTCATGAGGAGTGATTAATCGGTAGATGTTGATCATATGATTTATTGTAGATCGCGCTAAACGTTGATTATATGATTTCTTTGGAATATTGATCTGCCATTAGAAAGATTGTTATAGGATCGATAGGCATATTGTTTTTTCTGGAGAATAAATTGGACAAATACATCAATCCTTTCACTTGACATCTTTCATAAATTGTTTGCAGCTCCTTACATTTGAACATTATATCTTTCAGATCTAAAATGATGGTAGTAGAAACTTGATTTGTTTTTTTTTCTTTGCCAATATCTAGAGAAAAGATACCATGATAATAAGTTGAATACTTAATATGTTCATTGCTGCAGTGCCAGTGGCTACCTTTTTGATGTTGCCTATGGGTGTTCTAAGGCCCTGGTTTGTCTTTGACATTCAGTACGGTGACTCGTCATATTAAAATGGGTTAAATGATCTGCAGTTTGAATAATCCAAACATTTTAACCTTGGTGTTAATAATAAGACAGGAATGTCAAGGACTATATGGAGAAAATGACAGGGAGTGGTGGTTTAATGATGAAACCTGAGACGAAATAAGGAACTAAGAGAAGATAAGAGAACAAAGATTTTGAGCTAATGAATTCTTTTATGATGCAAGACTGTTACATGACATGAATTAATTGACTTTAACAAGTACAAATAAGCCTAATATGAGAGCAATACAAATTAGATTAGGCTCAAACTTGATTACAACAATTGGATTCTGAAACGTTGATTCTCTTTCATCTACTATCCACCTCTTGCTTTTTAAGTATGAAATGCCCTAGGTACAATGTCTCTTGGTACAATAACCTTAATGTTCTTAGACTTTGTGCTACTGAAGTATTGAAAATAAAGACTCATCTTTTGAAGGTTTCAGTAAGGACTTTCTATGGAACTACTCCATGTTATATTTTGAACACTCAACACTTGGAAGCTCAAACTGACAGTTCCTTGGTCATGTTTCGCTTACTTAACTCTTCTGCAATTTGTAATGAAGCCTAACAAATTTCTTATTTGGAACAAAGCTGTGCTATCAGTTGATCCTAATTTTCAGTTTGAAGTCCGTTGTGGACCTTAGTGCCATCACATCTTTAGTATCATAAACACTAGTCCTTGATGGTAATTCATAGAAATTGCCTTTTATGCTCATTTGCATTCTTCATTCCCTCTATAGATTGTGTGTGATGGTTTATTTACATATAAGCCTGTATTTTGACTTATTCACAGTTTAAGTCCTCTCTATTGCTTTCTACAACATGCAGATTGCACATGTTAGATAGGTTTGACTTGAAATGCATTTGACATGTATTGATCTTGTCATAGGTATATGAATTGTTTTTATTAGTAGTGTATATGGAGTTGCTATTCATATATTTGGATGAAAAGATTGTAATATTTGTTGCCTGTTCAATTTACGTACCTTTCTATTCATGAGATATTTTGAAATGAAGCCTTTTTTTTGGCTCTCCTTTGCAATATAAGCTGTTTTGTAATTTCCGAAAGAAACTACATACTAATTGTTAATTCCAAAATTTTTTAGCAAGATAGATTTCTAATTAACCTTTAAATATTTAGATGCAAATCCAATGCTCAGAAATGGTGAGACAGGAGACTGGATCGGAACTTTTGAAGGGCACAAGGGTGCAGTTTGGAGCTGTTGCCTTGATACCAATGCTTTACGTGCTGCTACTGGATCAGCTGATTTTTCAGCGTATGTCACCCTTGTGCTCTAGAAACTGTCAGTTCATGAGAAAACTAAAGAGAGCTTCAATTTAGAATGAACATTTTTTAATTGTGCACATTGAAGCTATTGAATCCTATAATCTTGTGTTTGTAACTTTGCATGTGCTTGCTGCTTTAGAAAGTTTTTTCATATCATGCTTCTAGTAGAGCATGTCATAGTAGTTTTTGTTTTTGATGTATCATATGCCCGTGTTACGTTTTCTTCGTACAATTTCACCTCCATTTGTTACGAGTTATTTAGACATGATTTACTTTCTTGAATGGTAATCATGCTAGCTTTGATTAATTTGAAGTACCTCATATGTCAAAAAGCCTATGTATCTGAGAATTGATTATCTAATTAACAAACATAACTTTTTTAAGGAATATGAAATGATATCATATCGTCTGATGCAGCTCTTCTTACTTACTGACCAAATTTTCCATCAGCGTTTTTCAAAGTAATATGTTAAAACTCATTGACATATACACATGATTTGAAGCTTTTGTGCTTATCTTTAGTTTTGCCTCTTGTGGATATCCTTGTTTCTCCAACAATAGCTGCTCTTGTTACATCACCTCATGTCAAATTTTGATCAGAAAAAACTAAATCATCTTTTGCAATGGACATGTTAGCATCCATCTCCGAATCAACCAACCATTCATTTGAATCATCAAACAGCATCTAGAGAAATATAATTAATGCTACTCTGTATCATGGCAAGTCTTGGGTATCTGATTGTCTTCTTGGTGAGCCCAGACTATGTCACGTTCTGTTTGCTTTAGTTATATGAACACATAGCAACAAAAATATTCTATTGTACTAGCATTAGGGAGTTTCTTCCTTGCTCTAAGAATATGGTTTCAGTATGGTTTTTAAATACTTTTGTCATTTCATGTGCAAGTAAGTCTATTTTCCTGTCATTCTTATTAGATCTGTTGATATGTGATTATACTTCATCTTTTTTCAGAAAAGTATGGGATGCAATAACTGGGAATGAATTGCACTCATTTGAGCATAAGCACATAGTCCGATCATGTGCTTTCTCTGAGGTAGATGAGGATCTTTCGTGTTGTCCTCAAGTCTTTTTAAGTCCTATGCCTTTTTTGCTTTTCACATTTAGTTTTGTTTGTTGTTGATCATACATTTTACTGCACTTAATCTGCCAACTGCCTTGTCATTTCTTCACTGTTATAGTATTCTGACAGCAAAGTCACCCTCTCTGTGTTTGTTACAGTATGTTTCTTTTCACCAGCTACAATCCTGTGTTGATACGATAACTCCATTGTTGCCACTTGCCATATCATAAGACATTTATGCGTATAAATCTATGTTGCAACTTGCAAGATGCAGCACATTTGGTCACTTGTAATTGTTGTAGCTGATTATGTGGATCAGGATATTGTTAAACCAAAACAAGACATCTGTTTGTCATAATGCAAACTTACAGTTAATAGACAAATCTTATTTTAGTGACCACCATTTATGGGTTCAATTTGCAAAGCTTTGGCCCTTTTTGGCATTTATATGCAAACTCATTGGCCATTGCAAGCTTGAGTTCATAAAATGGAATTGAACTGAATCAAGTGCTTCTTTAGGTTCTCTTGGTGGTCATTCTATTTTTGGCATGTGCATAGTGCTTCTTGGCAAATTTGGCAGTAGGTTCATTTAGATATTACCAAGACATGTTCCTGTTACTTAGTCTTATGGGATTGTCTGTTGTTCCTTGCAGGATACGCATCTTTTGCTGACTGGAGGGGTTGAGAAAATATTACGTATATTTGATTTGAACTGTCCAGATGCACCTCCAAGAGAAATTGATAAATCACCTGGCTCAATTAGAACTGTTGCTTGGCTTCACAGTGACCAGACAATATTAAGTTCGTGCACTGATATGGGAGGTGTGAGGTTTGTTTTTGTTTATTCCTTGTATATTTTAGATATTCATTTTACCTGTCAATTTTGATTTCTGTTGGTTCCTACATTTAGCCCATGTCACTGCAACATGCTTTCCCCATTTTTTTCTTGTTGCTTCTCCTCACGTGACCTATAATCCTGGACTTCCATGAAGATATTTCACACTGTTGTTTCCATTTATGACCTTATGTAGATAATATTTCTTTTGAATTTGTTGATCGTGTCTTTTGGTCAAAAATATCACACAGGTTATGGGATGTAAAAAGTGGAAAAATTGTGCAAACACTTGAAACCAAGTCACCTGTTACCAGTGCAGAAGTTAGTCAAGATGGTCGTTACATTACTACAGCTGATGGCTCAACTGTCAAATTCTGGGATGCAAATCAGTAAGCTTATCCCATGCTATCTTATCTGCAATGCTCAAGAAATCATTTTATGATGGAAGCCATATCTTGTTACTTGTTCAGTTTTGGACTCATAAAAAGCTACAACATGTCCTGCACTGTGGAGTCAGCTTCACTCGAACCCAAGGATGGGAACAAATTCGTTGCTGGAGGAGAAGACATGTGGATTCACGTCTTTGATTTCCACACGGGTGAAGAAATCGGTCAGTTCATCTTTGTCACTGAATGATTCCAATCAAAATTCATTCTGTTTGAAAATCAATATGTTCGGTTAGTGGTCCTGATCATACATACATGTTATTTAGAGGACTGTTTGTTTTTGGTATGCAGCTTGTAACAAAGGTCACCATGGGCCAGTTCACTGTGTTCGCTTCTCCCCCGGTGGTGAGTCGTATGCCTCCGGGTCTGAGGATGGGACTATCAGAATCTGGCAAATGAATCCGGCTGTGTCAGAAGACCATGAATCTCATGGTTCAAGCGGGCCATCCGGGAAGGTAAAAGTTGGGGTCAATGAGGTTGTTCATAAGATCGACGGTTTCCACATCACCGACGATGGGCCGAGCGAATAGGATGAAGTTATCTGATGGATAAATCTACAAGAAAAGGTTTGTTATTTGGTTCTCATTCTTAGTGGCAGTGGTTGTAAGCAGATGGTTGCTTCTGTGACACCTTAATCCAGCAAATATATCCAGTTAAGCTGTCTCAGATGATCCTGTTGAAGAACTGCAATCTTTCCGTTTTAATCATTATCATCTGATTCCGATTTTGCTGTTTTCTGTGGTGGTTCTTCTCTTTATATAATCAACAGGCTTTTAGCACCACCTCCCGCCATTGTTACATCTAAGAATTTAAATTATTCCTTTCAGTATTTAGTACCGTATTTTTCAATTTTTTATTTGTTTTTGTACCACTAAAACTGATGACTCGTGTTGTGGAGGAAGCATATGACATATCATTTTAGATAATACATTCTGTTATTTCGTACCGATGCCGTTCGTAATTGTTTACTATTCTATTCGTCCCAGTAATTTCACACATTAACACCAATATTTTCATATTAATTGTATTATCTTTTTTGTAATATTCTTTAACCATTGGAGAACTGATTCGCCGCAGTCTCAGGTAATGAGGATAGCTTGTGAACTGCCATTTAGTGCCTTCAAGATGATTCTATAAAGCATAATGCTTAATGCATAGGCTAGTTGGTCGAAAATGAACAATTGTTTCAGGAATTTAGGCACACAAATTTCAATTACTGTAGCATCTTGCAGGAGTAATTCGTGCTGTGCAGGGATCTTCGTTCGGATCAGATGCGAACGTGAATCTTGACGAAGCGGTCCAATAGGAGGTTCCACCTCAGCTGCGATAGAAGAGTGCGTGGACAGGGAGATGATGACGTAGGCGGTGATCTTTTGGAGATGCACCTGCTCCCGCTAATCTTGTCGTCTCGTGGGGGAAGACGGAAGATGCCGACAAGATAGCATTACGTGTCCTAAAGTCGACCGTCGTTCCACGGTCCGTCCACGTGGCTTGACTTGGATCGTCCAAGCGGGTAGACTTGGCAACCGTTAATTTGGATCCGTTGGGGCCCATGGTGTTTGGAAAATAAACGCTCGGGGAGTCCTGGACCACGTACCAAACCTTCTCTTCTTTACCTGGCTCTCTCTCACAACGTGAGAGGCACACAGGCAAGGAAACGTCATGCCACCGCAACCTGGTGGGCCCACCAACTACTGCGTGAAACTGTTGGGGACTGTTTTTTAAAGGAGAAAAAACATTAGGCCACGTGAGTCTGTCCACCTCGTCACGGGACTGTGAGCTCCACAAGCCAGGTTTGTGTGAGAGAGAGCCACGTCACAGGAGAAGGTTTTCGGGACAAACTATATGAGACACACAACATTCTAAGAATAACGATACACATATCCCTATATAATATATTTTTTTATCAATTTAATCCATAATATATACATAAAATTTTTATTTATTACTTTTTACCACGGAGCATTTCTAAAAAGATCCAAATTCCACTTCTGGGAAATGATGGGTCGATTCCTGTCGCTTGTTCGTTCGATTCAGGAGAAGAGAAATAGATTTAATGGTTGAATTGGACTCGAACAGAGATCGAGACTTCGGTCAGAAAGAAAAGTGTCCACAAAAAGGGTGAAAGCAACCTGGAAAAAAAACCAGCTGTTAATCCATTGGGAAACCTTAGCTGGTATGTGCTTCCTTCATGATGTAGCTCCCGTGGAGCTTGTGATTAGCTTTTGGAGATGTCAAACTAGATCATATTTCTTTTTATTGGCCTCTCAAAATCCACCATTAAACCCTCACACACAGCCTCCTTTGTTGACCTTATTTTGCAGAGGGCATTGCCCATGCAACTCCTCCTCATTCCCTACCCCCCCGTAAAAGCTCTCTGCACCTTGGATGGTGACCGAAGATGATTCGTAGAAAGAAGCACCACCTCTATCTCAACGCCCCCCTATAAATAGTCGTCTTGCTCTTTTCCCACCCCCTCAGATTGACCGTCTCCGTATCTTCTTCCCTCTGCTCTCTGATAGAAAGCTATCTCCGGAGAAACAGCCTTGGAGATATGGAGAGAGTTATCTCAACAAAGGGCCTCCTTTCCCTCCCTCCCAAGCCTCAAACTCGCCCCTTTCACCCCCTCCACACCCTCCGCCGTCGTTTCCCCTCGGCCGCCGCTTGTTTTCCCTCGCCGGCCCTTCGCGCTCATGTTCCGACCTCTGCGCTCCATGACTTCAGTTCCAAGGAGAGATCTTCGATTCCCGGGCCTACTGCTGCTGCGAAGCCCGAAAAGTCGCACCTTTGCCCCGGGCTTTGGGCAGAACGTAGGAAAGTTCCCACTTTCAGGGCTGGCGCGGCGATTCCTGCTGATGGAGCCAGCTTTGTGGAGGAGGAGGATAAGCCCAAGTTCCTGGGCGTCGAGATATCCACGCTTAAGAAGATAATTCCGCTCGGGGTTATGTTCTTCTGCATTCTCTTCAATTATACGATCCTCAGGGACACCAAGGATGTGCTGGTGGTGACGGCCAAGGGGAGCAGCGCCGAGATTATACCCTTCTTGAAGACGTGGGTGAACCTGCCGATGGCCGTGGGATTCATGCTTTTGTACACCAAACTTTCCAATGTGCTGTCAAAGGAGGCTCTTTTCTACACCGTGATCCTGCCTTTCATAGCCTTCTTCGGGGCCTTTTCGTTCGTGTTGTATCCGCTGCGCGACGCCATCCATCCCACTGCCCTCGCAGACAAGCTCTTGGCAGCGCTTGGTCCAAGCTTCCTTGGCCCTGTCGCGATTTTGAGGATTTGGAGCTTCTGTCTCTTCTATGTTATGGCGGAGCTGTGGGGGAGTGTGGTGATCTCGGTCCTGTTCTGGGGGTTCGCCAATCAGGTGATACATGTTTTTTTTTCCTCCCCAGTTTTATTACTACCACCGAGCATGCTACTTTACAGGGATCTTACAATCTTCTCACACTTCTGTTGTCAGGAGTAGCTAATTAATCTGCTTCATCTGCTAATACTTATTAATGTCTTCTTTATATGCTATCTGAAAGTGGTTTGTCACACATTTGAGTGCATGAGTCTTCCGCCTATTAGAAACTGCTATAATCATGCTGTTGTTGATTTTGTTTCTTCCACCTATTTCACTCCAAAGTTAAGCTCGATGCTAAAAGTTGCTGGTGTTGAACAACATGTTATAGGTGCAAATTCTTGTTTTTTGGTGTTTTGAGCAAAGCTGGCCACTGCATATTTTGAACATGCTGTTTTTGCTTTCAGGTGTAATTTTGATCATTTTGGCATCCACATTTGTTAACAATCTTGAAAATAAGAAAGCAACTTCTTACGCTTTATGCCTACGTTTGATATTTCAGTTATGTATGTTTCATGAGCATGTGTACTTCCTTTTCGATGATGATTACTTCGATCAAGCTTTCTCTGAGACACTGGAATAAAACATTTGAACTTGTTATTTTGTGCATTGGAACGGCTGAAACACATATTTTGGGTGGTAGGAAAGAAAAAAAAAAGCTGATACTATACAGATCTTGTGCTGCTGGCCAGTATGGACCAAGCAATATGTTTGGCATAAGTCAGAATGGCAATCATTGCTTGCCTGTATAAGTATGACCTAATTAAAATTTTTAAGCGGCAAGACTGTCTGTTATGTTTCTTCTGCTGATTACATCTGGACTTAGTTATCTGGTCTTAAACTGGTTTTTTGTCTCAACTCTTTAGACTTTCCTTTAAGAATGTACTAGATTGTTGACATCATGGTCGTATGTTCAGTTCTTTCCTAACAATGGCATTCTGATACTGTCAATAGACATATGCCAAATCAATACATGTTTAATCTCTCTTCATGATGTAAATGATGATTTTAGCTTCGTAAGTTATGGTTAGACATAATTTAAGTCCATGCCATTTTCAGATTACTACAGTTGAGGAAGCCAAAGAATTCTACCCATTGTTTGGACTTGGAGCTAATATTGCCCTCATCTTCTCGGGACGCACAGTAAAGTACTTCTCTAACCTGCGGAAGAATTTGGGACCAGGTGTTGATGGTTGGGCAATTTCACTGAAAGGAATGATGAGTATTGTTGTGCTTCTTGGCCTGATAATATGTGCAATCTATTGGGGGGTGAATAAATTTGTTGTGAACGACCCATCTCTTCCGAGATCAGATCGCAAAAAGAAGGTTTGCCTCATGACTAATTACCTAGTTTGTTAATTTAGTCTATTTTGTTTTGGTCCAAACTAATAAAGAGTATTCATTTTGCAGGAGAAGCCAAAACTAGGTATGAATGAGAGCCTGAAGGTTCTGCTGTCCTCTAGATATGTGAGGGATCTTGCCACCTTGGTGGTTGCTTATGGTATAAGTATCAACCTGGTAGAAGTCACGTGGAAATCAAAGCTCAAGGCACAGGTAACTTTTTTGCTCAGTGGTTGCATATCACCCTTGTTACAATAGGATCATGTAATTTCTTGAGATTCATTTTTGTGCGTACTTATTTGGCAGTTTCCCAGTCCAAACGAATATTCATCTTTTATGGGTGATTTCTCCACTGCTACTGGTGTTGCTACATTCACAATGATGTTGCTAGGCAGATTGATACTCCGAAAATTTGGTTGGGGGGTGGCTGCTATGATTACACCGACAGTTTTGCTTCTCACAGGAGTTGGATTCTTCTCACTAATTTTGTTTGGTGAGCCATTGACTCCTCTGCTGGGAAGTCTCGGTATGACTCCTTTGCTTGCAGCTGTCTACGTGGGGGCATTACAGAACATTTTCAGCAAGAGTGCAAAATACAGCCTGTTTGATCCCTGCAAAGAAATGGCTTATATTCCTTTGGATGAAGAGATGAAGGTCAGTCTCCTATCTCCATTATATCTCTGTATTAATAATTCAGCATATGCCATGACATCTATTTATGGACTTTAAAATGAGTGCAAGGTTTCTCATTCAATAATTGTAGGCGAAGGTTGGTTCAATCATCAATGTTCGTACTTCATTGTCATCACATGTTCGTTTGTGAACAAAGTTTGCATGAGTTGCACTTAATATATGTAGATTCACTACTGTTTTCTTACATGTCTTGTAATCTAAATGACTTGCTCCATTCAACTTATTTTGAATAGCTAAGTCTCTTTTTCGTTGTCGTGGAAAGATTTTAATTTTTTTGGTGTTTGAATCTCTTTTGTGGAAAACAAAGGTGGTTAAAGGTGGAGCTACCAATGATATCTATGTCCTTCATGTGAGTTACAGTGTACATATTGCAAAAACAAGCTAGTAACATAATAATAATCAGGGTTTGCCAAATTGGGTACTAGACCTGACTTAGAGATTTGTCGAGTTGGTACATGCTGGTCTGTATTGGTGTGTTGATACATGGTACACCGGTAAGTACTGGTGTTTCAAAGAGGGAGAAGAGGAAGGGACCGTAGATAAGGAGAAAGGAAGAGGGAAGAAGAGGAAGTGACGGAGGAGGAGGAAGAGGAAAAGGAAAAAGACTTACCTGAGATGTGGTGGTGTGTAGTGAGGCTGCAATCATACCCTGGTCTAGTAGCTACCTGCGTGAGAAGCATGGATCGTAGTATCGGAAGCAACGCTCATGAGCCCTACGTAGGCGGAGGCGATGCTCCCGAGCCTTGCACTCGCATGAGAAGTGGGAATTTGCGTTTCCCACTTCTCTTACGTGACGGATCGGACTGGGATGGGTCCGCATACCAATCTACGCTTGGACCGGTACGTGCCTCCCGTTTCGCACCAATCCGAGTGAAATGGTGATCCCTGATAATAATCATCTTAGGTTAAAAATTGAAGCCGATTAAGCTCTTATTTTAATTCACTTATGTATTTAAGCACCTTAGAACATGCATCACATGTGCCCATGCCCATGATTTACATGCCTTATTCAGACTCCGTAATTTGTTTGTGAATTTGATTTTATTCCCCAACTCTGTCTCATTCCTTGTCATGAATACTCCCATATATGAATCCCTACATCCATTATGAAGTAAAACAGCAGTGTCTTAATAATACCTATTATTTATTGGTGAAGATTTCACCTAAATGCTTTTGTTACCTAAGCAACTTATTATACTAATGATGCTACTGCACAATTAAAATAAAAAAGCTCCTTGTCAAGTCCTTAGAGCATGTTGCTGCTGTATTACTATGTTGTAAAAAGACTAAAAAAGCCACTTTTCCTTTTCTGCACAGATAATTGATTAAATAAGATGACATTGTTAAGAAGAAGATAACAAAACTATTCAAGAATGCTGTAATGATTTATTTTAATGTTTGTTTACCATCCTAACCTTTAGTTGTGGTAAGTTACTTGGGTTGTTTATGTCTTCCATCAACTATAAATAACAGCTCTTGTTCCTATTTGGAAAGTTTCTGTATCGCGATTACTAATGCAATTATTTTAGTGCTTATTTTGTTCCTCTAATCAAATAGGTTAAAGGGAAGGCAGCCATCGATGTTGTCTGCAACCCCCTGGGAAAATCAGGAGGTGCCCTGATCCAGCAGTTCATGATTTTGACATTTGGGTCTCTAGCGAACTCGACTCCCTACCTCGGAGGAATACTCCTGGTGATCGTTCTTGCATGGTTAGGTGCTGCAAGATCTTTGGATTCACAATTCTCTCCTTTGGCTAAGCAGGAGCTTGAGAAGGAGAAAATGCTGAAAGAAAAGGTGAAAGAGCCTTTGATGGAAGCAACAAAGGAGGACACTGATGGATCTAAAGGGAATGGGTCAGTTCATGAATCGGTATCAAGTGACTACTCATCGAATGGATCACCTTCGAAACAAGAATTAGCTCCCGAATCTGAGGGTTCATCAGAAACCAGCAGCAGCGAGCAAGGCTCCCCTGTCAGGTAGTTCCCAGAAAGGAAATCCGGACGGCGAAAACAGTTGGTAATTTATCCTTGTGTCAGTTAGGAATAACATGAGAAGAACAGGTGAGAAGGCAACACTGTTTATCTGCTTTGGTAGAGAACACAATGATCAATTTTTAATATGTTCTCCTGTTATTTGAGTATTTGTTGGCACTTGTCATCTCAAGAGGAACTGTGTGTCATTTTGTAGTGTCTTCTGATAAAATGCATTGTTCTCTCTTTTGCTGTACCATGGTGTGGAACTGGTACTTGTTTGGTTCTTACTCTTGCATAACTTCTTTACATACATACATTTATATCAAGGAAGACCAAGTTTTGCATGTTCTATTTTCCTAATGCCTCAAACGCACCACACACATGCACAATCGTATATATAATTACAAGGTTTTACTTTGTGATTGAAAAGTAGCAAAACTGCAGGAACAGGGGATGATCCATCCATGGTGTGTGTGCTTTAATATTGGATATATAAATTGGCCAATATATATTTGTCTTTAAATGACACATACAATGCAATTAATACCTAATTAAGTTGTCGGAATACAACATTGGAACTAATAAAACCAATTAAATAGCGAGATTGGTACGGATATCATCACCCATTCGGCCTCACGCGAAGCCGCCCGACTCCCTCATCAGAGCCGTTCATTTATGTGGCCCCGTCTTCCCTTGGTGGGGTCCAAAAACATAAGGGAAATGAATGAATGGGTTCGCCGATCGTGTCGAACACGAGCGTGAGCAGGGAGATGCAACCGAGCGCAAGCGGCGAGTCGTCGGAGGCGGCGGTTCTCGCCGCCCTGACCTTGAGGGGATGGCGAATCAAGGAGGACGACGAGGAGATCCGAGATCTGATTCGTAGCCGCGAGACCGCAGAAGCCGTGGCATCGGAGCTACTGAATATGGATTTGAGGTCCTTCGGCGGGAAGTCGCTCCCCGATCCCACCTCCCTCAAGAAATTAGCCCATCTCCAAGGCCCCAAGATCTTGCAGGTATAGTTAAGTCTCAAAATGCCTTCTTTCATGCATTCACCTTGCCTTTAGCTTCGATTCTTTTCATGTGTTGGTTTTAGTGATCTGCTTACTGTGAATTTTAGGGTTTCTAGAATTTCTTTTGCTAGTTTACATGTAAAATCACCGATTTGAAGCATTTAAGTTTCTTAGATGTTGTAACTACAGACAGGAGGGGAAACGTCTGGATTGCTTATCTCTTGCATTTGATTCTATCCTGTTTAGCTGTAGCTTCTGTAGCACGTATCTGTTTTATTAACTTTCACTATTCTTTTTTGGCGATTCTGTATTGAATTTTGTGATTGCTTTTTTCTTGGCTGTGGTAATCATCATAAACAAACGTATTGTTTCTTGTTGGCTATTGAAGTTCTTTCCTTTTGTGATTTCATCCTTTGTTGAGACTTATGCTGTTACATTAAATTGAATTCCCTACAGGTGGTTTCTGTTAGGGATATATATCAAAGCAGCATCGATGGTTCATTTAAGACATCACAGCGTAATCGACGACTCCTAAGATTTGCTCTAACGGATGGGCACAATGAAGTAATTGCAATTGAGTATTCTCCAATTTCAACTATCTCCGAAGAGATATCTCCTGGCACTAAGGTATATCTGACCACTGTAGTTTTGGCTTTTAATAAAGCTCTAAGTTGAATTATGTGTATACAAATTATGATGCAGTCTTTATGTGTATGTACAAGCTAATTTATTAACAAAAAGGTGATCCAGTGCATGGGCTTCTTGTTAGTGAATGATCCGCATCTTTCCCTTGCTTGTGGAGGTGCTGTTTCAATCTTTGTGCTGTTACAGTTATTCGATCCCATGACACCCATATTGCAAAGGAGCAACATGTCTTTGACCATTATTCTCTTAGAGATAGTTTGCATACCTGAAGTTTAAACCAATTCTTTGTCCGCTTGTGGTTAAAACTGTGACAACCCACTTATTATTCAGTATGTCAAGTGCACAATCTTGTCATTTTCCACAGTACAAGATCATTGTTCTTTGTATAATGATTTGATGGCACAATAAAAAGGCTCTTCAAACATTTTTTGTTATCATTAGAAGCCAACAACTAATTATCGAAGTAGGGCTTCTATGCTCTAATTTACTGGATCCTACGCTCCTTTCTCTCCTCCCTCTACAGGCTTTGAGTTTCCTTCTGGCATGGTTGCTGAATCCCTCTAATTGGTTTAAGTATGTTATTGGTTGATGTGGTGCTGCATTCAATGCTAGATTATGCAACTTGTAGATATATTTGCCAGTTGAAAATGTGTTCCTACCAGAATAAAATTATGAGTTTCGGAATAAGAATAGGAACTCATAGAATCTGGGCTTTGTTTCGATTGTGGGTTTGATGCTGGAGTTAGGATTTAAACTCAAGGCATCTGTCCTCTTCATGATAGTTTAAAGTTTAAACATCGTGGGGTCTGTGGGTAATGGTTGGCTATGTGTTTGTTGAACCACATGACAGACAGGTTAAATTACACTTCTGGAATTATGGCGAGGGATAAGTAGAATTTAGCCAAATTGTAAGGTTATTCTTTGCATAAATAGCCATTGACATGTTTAGTAGACCAAGATATTTAAAACAATGTCTTATTATGGAGTAGCTCTCATAACCAATTGTGGACAACTAATAACCACAAATTATTAAATATGATGCTCATGTCAAGTGTGCTTTGTTATTTTTAGCTAATACTGAATTGTAAAATTATCTTCATGTATATGTCCATGTGCATACAATGCAACTTCTACCCAAAATAAAGTTTAGATATGGAATATACATGTTTAAATGTGTGCAAGTATTTGTTTTAGAGATGCATGTTAAATTTTGCAGTCTATGAACCATATGAACATGTAGACTACCCTTTTGTTTTTATGATATGATTTTAGCGTTATGAAGTCAAACTGCATATATTTAAGTGGCCTACCAAATGACAGCAAACTAAGTTATGATACTAGTATTTATCCATCACCTAAAATGATGCTCTTGTTTGCTTCAGCCATCTCACCTTGTCGTGATTAAATCTGCCTCTAGGTTTGTCTGGAGAACAGAATCCCAGCACACAGTGGTATATTATGTTTGAACCCCAAAGTTATAACTGTATTGGGAGGTTTAGTCCAATCTCTTCACGAAGAATGGCAAATTAGTCAGAAATTTTCAGGCTTTTCCAGAGCATCTCTCAAGTTATCCAAAAATGATGATGGCACTGGTCCTCCCCCTTTTGAGAAGTTACAGATTGAGGAATATCCAAACAAGGGTACACAACTACACAGACTTCATGGTGATCTTCTCCCTCAGAATTTACTTTTTTGTAAGCAAATCAAGTGTTCATTTGAGCAAAAACATTTTGTTTACCTCCTTGGTGATCAGCTTATTAGTCTTGCGTGGTTGTAGATTATTTGTTCATGCCTATATATGACCCTACTATCAGAATATTTTATAATCCAAGGAGAATTTGCCTTCTAAAGATGATAGGGAGAGAGAAAGAGAAGAAATAACTACTAATGATAATTCTGTTGCAATAAAGAAGGGCAACAATTCAACATATCTTCTAGTGCTTCCAGTCCCTTGTATCTATAGGCTATTAGTGTCATAACCTATTAATATACCATTAAGTCAACAACATAGGCGTAATTTTCAAATATCTGTTCAGCTAAGGGACTCCTATTGTCCCATTATGCTACAGTAAATGGTGCTATAGCAATAACTTCCTCTTTTCCTTCCATCCAGCTAAGTACACGAGGCACTGACCCCTTCTTTGTATGCTCCTGGTGTTAGTGACTCCCTCTGTGGTACAACTACTTGTCTTGAGTTTCTGGTGCACAGTCCGTGGATATTGCATAGGTTGCATGGATAGGAGGCATGTGTGATGTGGTTGGTTCAAGTGTGTAGGTAGCTGGAGTATGGGGCCCAAGAGACGTAACAAGCATATGGATGGAGATAGTTGCAATTGCTGCAGACTGTAGGTGGACGTGAATGTGAGAGACTTCGTAACACAAAACCTATCCCTCTTCCTTTGGTCCCTATTCGAGTTTGATTTAAATACAAACTTGTTGCATACTCGAATAACCTAGATTTAAATTACAAGAGCTCAGGCTGATTGCAATTTCTTCACAGTGACAACTTGATCGTAATAAGGCTCTTCTTTCACCCAGTTAGTTGAATTTGCAATTACACCTTGACTAATCAGGTGAGATAGATTTGTTAGAAATAGATCCCAAACCCAATAATTATGCATAATTTTGAGGTTCTTTTTACTTGGAGAATTGTCTCCAAGAGTCGTCGTGCAATTTGTACCATTGCAGATGGTCCTTTAAACTTCTAGTGAATTTAAAAGTCCAAAGATACCCAAGATTGATCTAGCCCGATGTTTGAGACCTAATAAGATACACGAGATTGATAATGTAGTAGATAAAATAAAAGGGGAAGAGAGGAGGAGATAAACATAATCCACTTCAAGAAAGAATGTCATTGAATAAAATCACCAATAAATTTTCATGAATATATTACTTTAGTTAAGGTTTTTATGAATCACTATAATCCTTTATCAGTGAAATGAAGGCTTGGTAATACAGTTTCAGATTCTCTTAACTTTGAGAGATCATCATCCGTATGTGGAATTAGGAAGTATGGATAAGTGTATGGAAAAAATAATCTACAAGCTTCATACTCTGCAGACCCTAAACCAGTGGGAGCCTTGTACATTGGGCTACCTTTGTTTTTATTGTCCTCCTACATTGTTATTATTTATTTATTCCAGATTACTACTAATATTTGACTAAGCTCTTTTTGCACATTACTACACTACACAGTTTTTTGGGTAACTGTTCCATAATCACTCATATTATTCAGTGCATGCTTTTTCAAATTTTCTTTTTGTGATCTTTATCTGTGTTATGTAACTTTGTCTTCTCTCCTAGTTCTTTGGCAAACTTTATTGGCCTAATAGTTCAGGAGGATATAAAGACATCTAAGGCACATTTCTCTTTCTGAAGAACCAAGGGCAGACAAGTCATAAATTGTGTCATTTTCATTTTGGTTTGTCCAAATTGTGCTCCTCTATTGAAGGTTGCAAAGCATGGGTTACTGTGATCAATCTCGATTATAGAAATCCTTGGTCAACCACCAATTTTCTAATGAAACTCTATATATTTGGTATATATCATGCCATCATTACCCTTTTGCTTTATGAAGGCTGATAGTATGCTCATGAATGAATTAATCTTCTGAAACTGTTACATGTTCCACCTATGTCTAGCGTGTGGACGGTTGGATTAAGTGCCATGACTAAAATGTAGTCCAGCTTCTAAGCAGTTCTGCAGAAACCGAGTGTATGCATTTTAATGCTCTCTAAAGTCTCTTCTGATGCTATTGCAGGAACTAATGATAGAAAAACGCAAGGAGATCAAAGTCGTTTGATTGATAAAAGGGATCCTAGAGATGCAAAAGTGAATAAAATTGCAGATAATCCGGAAACAGATGGTGCTGAGGATAAACCTGCTAGCTCAGAAGCCAGACCAAAAGAAGGTAAATGATGGCTTCTCTGTCATGATTTGACAGTGAGATATGTCAACGTTAAATTCTAATTATATCGTCACTGCAGTGAGTGAAGCTGTTCCAGTTCAAAATCAAGCTGCTGCACAGAAACTTCTGCAGAAAATGAGTCAACCTGCTCACAAAGAAATGCATTCTAGAGTTCACAAACACAAATTTAAGGCCAAACAGGAGGAAGCCGCGGTCTTCACTTTAGATGAATGGGAAAGGACAAAAGGGATGAAGTTGAAGCCCATGGTGACAGGTGAAAAGCAAGATACTAGCTGTGATGAGGAGCTTGCTCGACAGCTACAAAATCAATTAGATTTAGAGGATTTTACTGTGAGTTCTTAATTTTCTTTTTTCTTTTCTACAAGGCTGGGCAGGTACTAATTTCCAAATTTTCAGGCAAGCACTGGACATTCAGAAGCTGAGCAGATTAGGAGGAGTATGTTTAGCTTTGGTGGTGCTGAAGAGAGGAACACTGAAGGTAGAGGTGAGTTCAGAGGACGGGGAAGAGGAAGAGGCAGGGGAAAAAGAAGATTTGGTTAACCTCCCATTTTATAATTTTACTCTGCTGGGACAGATGGTTTTTGCACTTATAATTTTCTTCACATCCACTGTGATTACTACACATCAGCAGTTCTCAAGAGCCATGGAATATTTTTATCATTATCTTATGAGGAGGTCGGCATCTCCTTGGTGACTTAAATCTCAATTGACGACGTGACTGCCTCATCTGCTTCCTAATTGTGATAACGTGGAAGTTTTCGGTTGTCTTGAAATTTTCAGTTGGCAATAAGGTATTTCTTTGCACCACCACATGTTTTTGAGGTTAGTTAGCTCCAGCCAGTTTTTGAGCAAATAGACTTTAAAACAAATTGAATAGATTTTGACTGGAAAATGCTAGACATGCACATAAGCAAATAATAAAGTTTTGGCTTAGTAATGTTTGTGATTAGTCAAAGCTTATTATTTGTCTTCCATGAGAAAAAGGATATTAGCAATATGTATGTAAGTACGTAAGTTTGTCAACCTTCTGAGAAAATGAACTGGTCCGTTTATCAAAGTAGAGAAACATTTGTCAATTTATCAACATCATCTTTTTTTGTTTCAATTTTCTCGACTCTAATGCCAGGGAAATGTTATTGTTGTTTCCTGATTGTGATTATTCACAAAACTGCCATGTTGTATGAGGTCTGCAAGAAGCAGGCTCAATTGTTTTGACGGTATGGTTGTGAGGACAAGACCGTATTTATATTGATCATCATTAAACTCTATGATGGAAGACTCAGCCACCTCTTTCTCGATCAGTTGCTTGCTTGTTTGTATCATAATTTTATCATAATGGGTTGTGCATGTGTGTGTGCGCGTGCACGCGCATGTATGTACATGTATATGTATACGTGTGTGTATACATATACATAGTGCTGTTTCAGTTTACCAAGTCTCTAAATATTGTTTTTCAATTAGATGTTACAGCTGTCGTTGTTGATGTCAATTATGCCAATGAATACAGGTTCATATGGCACTTTCAAGTTAATGGGGCTGCAAACAACCAAATGGCCTATGTTATATGTGGAGAGTGGTTTGTTGAAATGTAACTGGTTGACTTTTATTATAGGAAGGAAGCTGATAATTGGAGATACAGATCTGTTTGTTTCCCAATTAAGCTTAATCTCATGAAGTAAGCTTCCCTGTCTTGTGATTGTTCTTGTGATTTGTATGAAAAAGGATGCTTACGTATGATTGTTCTTGTGATTTGTCTTGTCTTACCTTTAGAATGATCATAGAAAATCTTTTGAGAACACTAATTTCTATTCCTCAATTATATTTCATGATCGAGACCGTGACTGAATCCCGTGAAATCATTTCATGGAAATTCATTGATACTTTTTTTTTTTTAGCTAAAGCACTGCATGGATCACCACACTCGGTGGCTATTATCCATCGTATATGGCTATGACTACCGGGGTATTTAATCCTATTTGCTTTCCGAGTTTTAGTCTCTCCGTGCTTCTGTCATTGTTGTTATTTTTTATCTGTATTTATTATTGAAGCTCCACTGGAAATTTCCTGTCTCTACTGCCCCCTGTCCATGCTTGAGCCATGGTGTTGGATCTCAGACGGTCTTCAACACCTACTACCTTCATGGTGTTGGAGTTGCTGATACTTTTCTCATGCACCGGAAATCTCATAATATGATCACTAGTGCTCTCTTCATGTGATGCCATTAAACCCTCAAATTCTTTTGTACGTCTTCCACCGTAAAATACTCTTTGAGGCCTCTCCCCTGTCTGCCACTCTGCTGTCCAGAAATGCCAGAAGAAATGGATCATGTGGAACAGCCTCGCCTGTCATGTTTCCATTGGCATCTCATAGTGATGACTACTTGATGACTTCTGTTGCATACTTACCAAATCAGCTTTATGTCACTTTGATCCAATCGTATGCTCTCTATGCCGTTCCTGTCATCAAGCATGACTCCTCGTATCGATTCGTAACCCCGAGCTTTAGTCTCCCTCCCGTGTACGATTCTAATGTTATCGTTATCTTTATCGCATGATCAAGCATCGATCACTTTTCTGTGCCACACATGCTCCAAAATCTATCTTGTTTTCTCGAGGAATCATAGTAAACCATTCATTTAGATCAGCACATGACCGGCTGGCTAATGCATGTGATGGATAGAGCTACTTCCTCACTCATGTGGTAACTTCTTGGAGAGGCTGTATACAAATAACATTTGGACCCAACATGATTCCTGCTGTCTCTCGGATATCAACTCCAGATATAGCTTAGAATATGACCAGATCTGCTAGTTGACGTCCTACTTGAATCGGATTCATCACTGGGCGTAGAGCGAAGCATCCATCCGTCGACACCTGAAACATGACGCTGAGGCTTCTGCTCTCCACCGCTGCTCTGCCCCTCGTCGCCGCCTTCCTCGTCGTCGTCTGCGGGAATGGCATAGCGGAGGCGGAGGCGGGGTGCCGAGTCGAGCTGCCTGACTACGTCTCGGACTCGTGCTCCGCCGCCGACGCCGTGTTCGAGGCCTTCAGCGTCTGCTGCGAGTTCCTCCGCCGGGCTCGGCAGCCGTGTCTGCGTTCGCATCTGCATGCTGCGGTGTCGGTGGGCGCCGACGAGGACCTGTTGAGAGAGTGCTACGGAGCGTAGCCATGAAGAGTGCGATCTCTAAGAAAGGTAAGAGATGCATCGACCAGTGTTTGATTCGAGTTGCCACCACAGCGTCGGCTTCTGATGGCGGTGTTAAAATGCTTAGAAAATTGTTTACGACTGTCGGTGAATTAAAAGTATTTTCGCATCAATTGTACGGTGATAGACATTTCAGATTCTGTAGAGGGTTGGTTACATTAGCACCAAATCTTATGAATATTCTCTTGACAATGTAAATACGATGAACGGGTCTTTTCACGAACTCGGAGCTTCGTAAGATAAGATATGTGCCCCCGACAAATTACCTCAATCAAATCCGCGATCTTACTTGAGAAGAGTAACGGGAAGCGAGTGACGAGCTCACATGCGTTCGTGTCTTCAAGATGGATCGTTCAATCTCGTGACATGGATCGTACGTTTCTCTCCGAATATTGAAATAGTGAAATATCGAGTTAATTATTTGAATCTCGTGTAGTTAGATCTAAATTTATATTAGAATTTATATAATTATGAAAATAAAATATCTAACTTCATTAATCTTAACATCATCGATTTTATCGACGGAAGCTTGAAAATAATGGATAAAAATATATTCTCAATATTCCAGTTAATGATAACGAATGACGTTGATAGTGACGAACGATTGTACCATTAAGGATCATGAGTGATTGTTGTGTATGAGGAGAATGACAATAAGATGTGAGGGTCGCTTTGTCTGTGTCGATATCGATGCAATTGCCAAGCAATTCTTTCGTCGCTCTACATTTATGTGAATGTTGACGCACATGCAAAGCAGCTCTCACCTCTCATCGTTGCTCTCCTCATCATTCGTCACTACCGACATCGTCTATTATCAACAATTAGAATATTGAAATTATATTTTTACTTATTATTTTCATGTTTCTGTTGATAAAATTGATAAATAAATGGAACTAGATATTTTATTTTCATAATTATAACGATTTTAATGTAAATTTTTTAAGCAAGATAATTTATAATTAGCCTTAAAATATCCTACAAACACTAGTACAATTATCCATCAGTCTCATATTCAAATGCTATATCAGTGATTTATATTTTATTTTATTTGGAGAAAGAATTGACCATCACTTTTCTTTAATTTTTTATGTGCTGTTCTTCCGTGACTATTTTTTGACATAATATAATTATCTTTTTTTGGTGAAAAAAAACTAATATCTCTTTTTCTATTCAACGTCTCTTTCTTCTCCATTCTGCACTTATATGTTGCCTTAGCAATTCCACCATTCTTAATCCAAGTATACAAACAATAACATCATGTGATTTACCAATATCATAAATATTATAATCTTATATATATATATATATATATTATTTTCTTAATAATTATAGTTCTTGAGATCATTGATCACTCAATAAAAATATTTATGAATAAATATATACATAACTATCTTTTCTAGATATTTACTATGAAAGATTTTGTTTGACTCGAAATATTATTTAATCATCCTATTAGAACTAAGATAAGTAAAAAGGTGAAATAAATTAAAGAATGAGTTATAAATAAGTTTTTTAAAAGACTTAACCTTATTCGATGAAATAAGATGAAAATCGTGAGAACCAATTAAATATTCTTCTTTGAAAAAAAAAAATTCAGAAAATTTAAAAGAAGTGAAAAAGTTGGATGGGTATCAGATGAAAACTAGTACTGCTAAGAAAGGTTCATGAAAACCTAGTTTCCAATCTTAACCATGAACAGGAACCATCAATTTGATCTCACCTCCTTCTTCAACTGAGCATACGATTAAGTCGTGGCTAAATGAAACTTAATTCCCTGAAATTTCAATGCATGCCCAAAAGCCCACAAAAGACTGAGCTGCTCAAATTAATCTCAATTTGGTCGGTTCTGATTTGATTCGATTTTTCTTGGATCAGTTTGATTTTTTTATTTTTCTGAAAGTGAACCAAAACCGGTCGGGAATTTTGATTCCATTTTTCGAGCATATTTTTCCTTGATGGTATGATTGGAATTTTCTCTTGCCCTAAGAACATAAGACGTCGTTAAATCTAAAAGAAAAATCTTGAGATCAAATATTATTTTTTTATTATTTTTTATTTAATTTTATTTCCACTGGATAGAAATGGTCCCTGAATTTAATATTTAATATTTAATATTTAATTTTTTTTCTTCATCGAGAATCACATTCATATTTCTTTTTTTTCCTTTGATCTTGATGAATCAGACGGTGATAGTGGAGAGAGAGAGAGAGAGAGAGTCATGTCAGCGAGTTGGCTTACGTCCACGCGAGCAGCACGTGCAAGTTCCGAATTCTGCGGAGTCCCTGACACGAATCCTTTGGGGGCTTCTCCGACAAGCTTGCGCGCCACGTACACAACCCAAGCCAAAGCCTGACGACCACCAGCGTACGGCTAAAACCCTCGAAAATTACCGCACAGGGGCAAAAGGTCGAACACCCGTGCGACATGTCGGCGGACGCATCGCTGGCGTCCAGGACCAACAACAGCCTGGCCTTCTTCTTCCTCATCCGATCACTGCAGCAGCCATCACCAACCACAAGCAGCAGTTTCAAGTTGCAAACAATAATCCGTGATGATTAATTACATAAGGCACCAATACGATCCAAAAGCGAACAAAAGCGTAGAAAAGAAAACAGATGATACAAGCTGTTGTATTTATATGGTCTCCATCTCCTACCACAGAGTGGTAATCATGCAGTAGAGCAAGACACCGATCAGATCCATCGTCGCATTACACGGTCGCAGCTTGAAGTGGCCCCTTGGTTTGGAGACCCTGGGCACGCTTAGGCCTCCACTCGGTCCGACCCCTCACGATCTCGGCCCCACATTCGAGACGCAGAAGATGCCGGCACTCGATGCCAGCCCCGGGTGATCCTTCAGGGGCGCTGCCATCGCCGTCGTCATCGTCGACAGCCGTGAGCGATTGCAGCATGCTGTCCTTCCCGCATTCCCTCCTGTATTCTAATGTCATTCCGGCGAGCTCATGGCTCTCCAGGATTGAGATCGGGGCACTCTGCACACATAATAAAGATAAAAAAAGGAAGGGTCATCATCTAATGGTACATAAATACTTGATCATGGAAGCATCGGGTTCACAGTAGGTCCACCAGCCTAACATTATTATAAGATGATGCAAGTGGATAATATTCAAAAGCCAAAACCCAACATAATTGCTGGCCAGGAATGTTCATAAAAGATGAAGCAAACATGAGAGGCAACATGGGGTGTTACTCCATGGACCCAAAACCATGTGCAGCCACCAACCCTAAGACCTAAGAGTTCTTTAGGTTGTAAAAGGTTAAAAGATCCTCCTGCGTGCAATTCGATATAGAAGTCAGAATGAAGTAATTAGGAGCTGATGGTTTGAAATTTTGTAGGTCAAGAAAATTAAAAAATGACAGAAAGATGTTGCATATAGCTTCAGCAGCTAAAATAAGATCCTGTAATGCATCATAACAAGCCTGTCGGTGTTTAAAAATGTAGAATTTGTGAATATTCAAGACAACCAGGCATGGACAGAAAAGTTTGCTGAAAAACATAATACTAAAAACATTCAAGCTAGACCTCTAATAAAATAGCTTGTTATGTGACCATACAACTAGTAAAGACCTTATACAACATCTTCAATACTTCCACTATAAGAAACTTAAACAAAGACATTTCTAAGAATGAACCTGGCTATCTTTGATTTTCAATATGATGACAACATGGAGAACAAAATTCTCCAAAATGAAAAAGAAAGAATTAAGCAGAGTCAAGGTGTAAACTTATGCGGTTTCAAGACATCATTTTCTATTTCTAATAAATATCTTGTGACCTTAACTACATTACCTCGATGATCCAGCCAATATACTTAACATTGTTCACATGTTGGTTGATATCCAAATCACCCCATCGAGGCTGCATTTAATAGCAAAGAAGATGCTTATAAACCACATATGTGGCATGAACAGGAACAAATAGATGATATAATAAGTACTAAAGATGGAGTTCACAGACATACAGTCAGCCCCTTTCGAACATAATCTGCAGTACTATCATCAAGCTTTGCTAGCTTTCTGCTATCATCCTCTATAATAGGACCACGATCCACAAAATAGGATCCTATTTCTGCCCTAACTTCCTCTGGAATTTTAGACAATTTCCTTGTCTGTTTGTTCATCATTACCCACACACTGAAAGTGGAAGGCCAAAGCCAAGAAACATATATAAGCCACATAACATTTGCAAAAAAAAAAAAAAACATTAAGAGGTGAACAATCGCAAATTGCTGTCGCTGCATGAGAGAATCTGTGAAACTAAATGCAGAAACCAACCTGGTTGCTCTCAGAACAGTTTTCCCTGTTCGGTAGTCACGAACATGCCAGTCACGGCGCATCCCATTTTTCCCAGATGGAGCCACCCATGAATCTACTTCAACAACATCTTCCCTGAAAAGAAAAGGTAGGTTGTGATTCCCAATTTTAAAAACAATGCATACAGAAACTACTATAAGATGAACAAACAGTACATCAGTTTGTTCAATCTAGCAATGAAAAGCTATATTTAAGGAGGGTGATCTAGTAACTGAATATAAACCCATTAATGAGGCTGATCTAGGAACTGACATAAAAAATCAAAAGCAGTCGTAATCCATAACACAGTCCATGTTAGGCAAGAAAGGAGGTAACAGTTAATGCAAAATCAAAACAAGAGTTCAAACGACTATTATGAAGAGCTTGACTTTTAAAAGAACTTAGTCAGCTTGTAGGTCACAACACTGCCATTAATTTCTAACTTAGCGTTTTTGTAACTGCCTCCATAACCTGAACTAGTGCTTCCGAATGATACAACTTTGAAGAATCGAAAAATAATTAAGACAAATTCTCCACCCATGCACCGAAGAAAATTTATGGTACACACAGAACAAACAAGTGGCAAACATGCATGCGGAGAACTAAAACAAATTCCTTGCAGCAAAAAACTTGCATAGAGTTCAAGCAAATGTGTCTAAGGTGCTAAGATGGGTTATCCTTTTAATTGATTGAGAAAATAAAAAATCTGACATGGGGAAAGAACGCACCAGGAAGGATATTTTTCTACAATGACCTGCATTTTTGTGACAACCCAGATCAAATTTCTCTTGCTCATTTCAGGGGTCGAACCAAAGCCATCACCTAGGAGGCCAACGCTCCTTACATGGTTAAGCGCTGTTTCCTGCACAATATACAGAATGAGAGGATGCGTTATCATTGTGAAATAAAAAAAAAAATCAGGTGAACCGAGCAGTTATCTTCCACCAAACCTGTAGATGGTTCATTAAAGTCTCTATAGAAGCTGTTCGATCTGCCCCGATCTCATAAGACCTGATGGAGAAATTCTGCCTGAAAACTAGCCCATCTGGCATGATCTTCCCGAGCCCAAATGCATCAGCAAGCATGTCAGGCCGCCTGGGCTTCCAGTCAATCAGGGTAAATTGCTTCTCCGCAGCCAAGAAGATAGTTGTTATGGCAGCAAAAAGAAAGCTCCAGTCCGGCAGTTGATTGTAGAATGTTCTCGGTGCCGATGGAGAATCTTCCTCGACCTTTTGGGCTTCAGTTTTCAGGCCGACCTTAGTACCGTTGACCTTAGGAAGTGCTTGGGCCTGCGCCTTAACCTCCATGGCACCTGACACTGACATAGGCTTGGCTACAATGCCTCTGACGCCCAAGTTTTCAGGGCCTTCACCAATGGCTTTTGATGCTTTTGCTGAAACCACAGACGAGGAAGACGGGCCGGGGAAGAAGGCCGAGGCCACCGCCATGGAAGCAACCATGATGATCGATGGAAGGTTTTCACGCTCCCTCTTGATTACCCGGAATTAAAGATCAATGACAGCACCTGGAGACGTGCCAAATACTAAATTTTCATCAGAATGTGGAAATTAAAGCTCAAAAACGATTGGTGGATCTCATTAATCATCATGGACAACATCTTACCACCATTTCCAAAAAAGGAAGGAATTTTTCTACCTTTATTTTTTCTAGAATCTTATGCACCAAAGGCGATCTAACTGAGACAATATTCCCACAGAAACTAAGGAAATGAAACGAAAACGGGCAATCTGCACAGTGTTGAAAGGCTAAAACATTGACGAACTTTCAAATCAAAACATGTGTCCGGAAATATCAACCAGCAGAAATTGTGAATCATCAAAGCCGCCAGCAAACCAAATAATCTATAACGAATTTGATGAAAAAGGAATAAGAAAAGGCCGCATCTTTCCATCAGCAGATTCAAATGCTTCGACACGAAACACAAAAATCCAAGCGGGATCCAGATGTCAAAAAATCCCTCTTTGAATCACCCCACATGGACATAGCTCAGAGCGCGTCATACCCAAACCGTAGCTTCACGAAATCTTCCTTCAAACCAACAAAAAGGGGGGAAAAATTAAAAAAATTTGACAAAACAGAAGCAGAAAACCCCAAGCCGCCGCTGCAAAATCCGATCGAGATGGACCGTACTCCGGATCCATTCTGCGAGCAAATTAAATCCTAGAGACACACAAATGCTGAAAGAAGGCAACGGAAGTGGGAAAAGAGAGCGATGGCAAGAGATCCGGTCATAACCTCGGATTGGATGCGAGGAAGAGGAGACAAGTGACGAGAAGCCTCCACCGGATTCCTGCGCTCACATATGGGTCACCACGCGGCCTCCTCCTCGATCCCTTGCCCTCCTTCCTCTAGGGTTTGAGCCGCGTCCTCCTTCCGGAAGAGAGAGATGGAGAGGGGGGGTGGAATAGAAAGGAGCGAGCTTTTTTTCTTCCTCTCTTTTTTTAGCCTTTTGTTATTCCAAAATCCAAAGCCAGCGGTGTTTTGGGGAGGAGGACGCTTTATTATACATCTACGAGAGTCACCTCCCGCCCGCATAGATCTTTCTAACGTTTCCAACGCATAATATTACATGTATTACAAATGAGAAAAAAAAAATCTCTAATTTAATTTACTCGACATTAAATACCATGAAATTTATGACTATTTTTCCTGCATTATGTTTACTCGACGCCTGTAAATTGCATCTCATTATTTGGATTTTTAATGAATATAGACAGTTAAATCGATTTCAAATTTATTTACTCACAATTCTCATTTAATTAATTATTTTAATTTATATATGTACGTCGCCATCACTTCTGTGTGACTTTATATCTACCGTCCGTTCTACAAGGCATCAACGATGTGGTATCATCTAAAAAAAACACTCTCTGGAAATATACTCACATTTAAATTCTTCGAACTAATATTATTCTCTTAAATTCTTTTAATTAAATTAAGTAGAATCTTATTTGGTGAGCTCATGCTTCATGGTTTCATAAGATCGACACCGAACAGTCAATAAATGATTAGGTCGAGTCAATTTCATGACCACACTAATTACCTGAGCAATATTTGATCCTATCCATGTTTCTCATTCCACCTCTCATTGTTCAATTAGAAGAGAAAGCCTTAACAGAAGAAAAATCTAATATCGATGAATTACAGACTAATATAACCTAAGAATACAGCAGTTGGTCGATGCAACAATACAGTATTTTCTATGTTATATTAGTGTGTATATATAAAAATTTGGCAAGGTAAGAAAGATTCGGAGAGAATCCATCCCGGAGATCTGTTCCAGGGGCAGATCCAATTTAGGATCCATCTACTTACAGTTGAGGATCTGATCTGCTCATTAAATGATGCTTCCTATTTTAGCTCATCAATGGAGAGGTCCAACTTGATGGAGGTTTGTACTTGAGAGGAACACATACCAGTATGATATGGATGGATTGCCACCCTTTTAATTCCACGTCCAAGTAAGAGGAAGTCCTTTACCTCTTCATTACGTAATTATCGTGTAGGCTCCAGCTTTGAGTAAACATACTGCATTCTTCTGCATCTGAGTTTTTTCTGCTGCTGTCAACTTCCACCTGATGTCAAAAAAGAGATGTTTAATGGATGCCCACCTCGATCGATGTTGGCGAGGAATAGCATCCTATGCCTGTTGATTGAATACTATTGTCCAGGCTCCAGTTTAGCAGAACCCATCGTTTTTCTTGATGTGATTTTTCAGCTACTGTCAACTGTCCCTCCTGTAGAAAAGGATGATGTTCATTGAATTTGACCTGCTGTTTGATGTGAGAAATCTGGGAGACCATGTCATTTCTGCCTCGTTAAACATTGAAGTATCATTAGAAATTTGATTTGAGGTTTCAGCTCATGTCTTCTACAAGCCAAAAGCATGACAGCCAACTACTCAGCAATGCATCCACCTGCTATTGACTTCCACCAAATCCAAACACGACGAGTTTGTTGCCTCCTTGGGAGAGGAGAGAGGCGTTCTGAAGCTTCGCAGATGTGTGGCTACCCATGCAAAGGTTTCCAACGTCAACAGTGCATGAAAGTGAGCCTCTTTATGAGACTGCCACCCACAAGCAAATGGTCAACATCACACCTTTGTACCAACTTTGGGATCTTGCTGCTGAAGACGCCCCCAGTATGTGTGACCAGCACGGCAATTCAACGTGTGATACTTGGAGCTAAAGAGGGAGAGGAAGAAGCTGGGTTGGATGTCGTGGCTGTCGAATTGACAATGCAGCACAAAGAGTCCCACAAGCCCAGTGCTAGAAATTTCCATCGTCTGGCTGTGTGGAATGTGTTCATAATATATTGCGTCAGGAACTATGCAAACCTCTCACCTTAGTCTTCCACATGGCTCAGTCAAGATTGGTGTGTCAACACAATCTTCAACATGGAATACTGACAAGCTGCATCCTTAAACAAGCCTCGAGATATCACATTTGTTTTAGACTGCAGGAGAAGAGTATTTCCAGGGTAGAGAGAGGAGGTCAGGGTTAGGTCATATGGCAACAGAAGAACAGTGCATGCCATTTGTTTAAGATCTTAAGAAACTGATCATGTCACTTTTATTTGCTGAAGAAGCTTGTGATCAAATCTATGTATCTGACTTTGGGAAAAACCAAAGAGATGGACTTGGTCAGTCAATGAACAAGGCAAATCGAATTCTTTCTATCCCTGAAGAAGGCTAGTCAAGGTAGGAGAGAGTTGTTGAACTACACCTGTAAGAACAATGTTGTATCTGCAAGACAACATTGTGATTCTACAAATGATACCATGGTACTGTGCCCAACTCAAACTTTAATCTTGGCCATCTACATAGTCCAAACATGAACTTGGAAGCTAAGCCTTGCTAAATTATTTTGAAAATATATATCCAACATGAAAGGTTCCCATCAACAGGGAATCTAAAGTGGATTAATGCATGTAATTTTATCTCTAAATATGAAAATTTTATTTCCATGGTTCAAATTTTAGTATCGGAAACCTGTCCTCTTGACATGTATAGAACATAATAAATTTATATTTGATTTGTAAGAATTAATATACATAGTCTTAATTTATAAATACATTTTTTATTTAAATATCTTACTTCATTTTGGTCTACAACTTTTGGATACTAAGATATTAGTGTAATCGGATCTAATCTCTCTAAGTTCCGAAGCATCATAAATGATTGAAAGACAATATATTTCTGCTTTATTATGGTTGGAGTAGTTGTTGAACTAAGAATCAATTTCCTGTTCCGGTGGACTACAATTTTTTCTTTTCCAAAAAATATTGAAAAAAATTAAAACAAAATGAAAATTGGTGATGCACTAATTATTCTTAAAAAATATTTCTAGATAAATGTCAATCATTGACATGATTGCGGCAACAATTTACATATGAAGAGATTTGATAGGAACTTGCAATCCGTTCATTAAATTTTTGAAGACCATAAATATGATAGATAAGAAACAACATCAAATTTGGTGGGTATTCAATTTCACTTCTGATTTGCTTCGTTGTGGTCGTAGCAGTTGGAACTTAATTCATCTCTCATTTACTTCTCTATGCTCCAACTAATTGAAGTCGACATGTATTTAACATCTGAATTCATTAAATATTGAGGAAATCATGTTTACAAACACCAACCAAAACCTACCTTCATCCGTGACAAAAAAGAAAAGAAAAGACAATAGAAAGAAAGTGTTACCAGTAAGCTTTCTTTTTCGTCCAATTCTTCCATAGTAAACATATAAGTTACTCATGAATCATAACAGCACCAATAAATTTGTAAATGCTAGTTGTTTGGGTTTATGAATGTTTTGTCGTAATTAAGATAGGTATAAAATTTTTATTTTTATTTATAGTTTTTTATAATATATTTTTAAGTTTTATTTTATCTTCTCGTACCATTAATGATAATCATTTAATTTATTCTAATGACTTTATTATTAGGTCTCCTAACGGTATGTTCATTCATCTTAAATGATTCTTTTTCCATTTATCCTTTATCATCATCTTAAATGATTTCATCTTAATTTATTATCTATTAAAACAATACTTAATTATTTATAAAATAAAAATATTTTTTTAATAATCTTTCATAATAATTTCATATATTCATCTTAGTTATACAAATCTTTTATATATACATTAACTACTTAATACTTAGATCCATAAAATATTGCTGCTTTAACAACTATCACAAAAAAAAAATCTTTTAATCTTAAAGTACTCTATCTATAATCACTTATAAAATTAATGATTTTGATAATTCAAAAATATAAAAAGTGATTTTTTATAATTTATGGTACATAATTTTTATATTTTTCTGACGTAATACCCATAGCCTTAGGTTGGATCAGTTAACTATTAATTGAACCAGTGGATGAACCAATCGAATTATTGATTTAATAATTTTATATTATATTTAAAAAAATTAAATATATAACATTATAGGAATAATTTTTTTGAGGATGATGGAGAGTACGATAAGAGAGAGTAATAAAATACATAAATTTATATGATAATAAGTAATGAGTTGATGATGTTGCAATCTTTTTAATCTAAAATATTAAAATTAATAATCGAACATGTCAGAAGTTTAGACGCCCATTTTTTCAAGTCCGGATTTTATAACTATAATTTTAGTTTTTGGGCCATATATTTATAGTGATAAAAAAATCCTTCTTTTCCCATTATAAGTTTTGAAATTAATGAAAAATAAATTACATCTCAAAAATTAAAACTCCCTTTTAAAATGTGACAGTCTCAAATCATCTAATAAATATTACTATTAATTAATGTTCAGCTATTAAATCACAGATGAGAAGCACATCGAGTGTTGATTGATGGACTGTTGATGTAACTGGGCCGGGACACGTGCGGTGGTTCAGATCGACACGTACGTTGGTCCAGTCCGGCACGTGCCTCCCGGACGAGTCATCCTCGCTTGGTTCGGTGGTCCCACTCGCGTGAGGGCGGCTCGTTCGACCAATCCTCCCCCTCTCCCTCTTCCTCTTCCGACATCGTCTCTTCCTCTCACTGCCTCGGCATCTTCTCCTGGCCTCGTCGTCCTTCTCCTCCTCCTCCGCTGCCGACCGAGGAGCGGCGTAGATAAGAGCGGGACGGGTTCCGAGATCGATTGGCGAACGACGCCTTCATTGATTTAGCGATTAGAAATTGGCAAAAAAGATGTGGTGTTTTGATCGAGAAGTGAACAATTGAAAAGGAAAAAGTCGGCAGCCTGAAGGCGCCGTGGTCGGGTTACGAGCTGCGGTGGGCAATCGATGGCGGAGGAATAGTGATTTGTGGGGTGAGTTTCCTCTCCAATCCCCTCTCGTTCTCGTTCTCTTGTTCTGTAATCGCGTGGATCGCCTTTTGGTCTCGTGGTTTCTGGTCCAATATCGGTGGATTGAGGCCGAGCACGTCTGAAACATGCGTTTATCGTTGACTCCATTCTTGCTCGTCTTGGATTCTTCGGTTAGGGTTTTGTCGCGTGTTGTAAGGGTGAATGACATGGAAATTTCTCCTGGATAGATCAGGCATGGGTTTCTAACGATCTCCTGCCTCACTATTGATTGATTGTTTCTTGGTTTTATGGTAATTTTCCCCGTTTTTGTATTATTTGCTGCCTTGTCCGAGCTGGTGCACCGAACTTTGAGGAGATTTTGTTCTCGATGTTAGCCCTAACTTTGTGAGTTAATAGAGACTTTGGTGCTATCCAGAGCAACGAAAATATGCTTTAATGTTTCTTATGTTGATCTTCTTATTTTAATTCTTTCAAAGTCTCTTTAGCCGACCCCAAATAGTTGGGACTGTATTCTTTTAAGGTATTTTTCTATTGTTGTTCATTTGCCATCAATTACTGCGTTTTGCTTGGGAATACCATAATAGGAATGATATTGAGGAAAGCCCAGGCCTGCTAGTTGAGTATAATCAATCTGCTTTTTATTTCTCAAGGTGCACAGCCATAGTTTCGTATTTCCAAAAAAATAAAAGACTTAGCATTTGCCAATTACAGTTGGTCGTCTCCATATCTGAGGCAGGGTATAATATAGCTTATCTGTCGTTAATACATGTTGGTCTTACTGTAATTAACTTGAACTTTGCAATCTAATGATTTATACCTAATTTGTTCTGCTGCACAAGAACTACTTTAGGCTTTAGGGTTCACTTTGAATTTTAAGTTTGGTTCAGCTATATCAGTTTTCTCTCTGTCAACTGCTATTTATAATGAAAGAAAGGCAAATGGTTCAGAGTATTAAGAAATAGAGATGTATTTAACTGTGTTTGTTCAGCAGTATTAATTTCAAACTCAATGCTACAAACTTTCACTGAGCTGAAGTTACAGTTGAGAATTACTTGTTGTTGCGACAGATCTATATTTAGCACTGTGCAAGAACAAGAAGCAGCTTAGGAAAGTGGTGGATTACTACTTTTCTATGCTAGTTTATCTCACTTGCATTAGTGGATGTTGATGGCTGTTCCCTCTGTGGAACTACATAGTGAAAGTGAGACTGATAGGCATCCTTTGCTGATGGATCGGGAAACTCCTTCTAATGGACATGAACACATAGTCGATATACCACGAGGCATTAATGGAGATGAGAACAATTTGTTAGGTGAATTGCATAATCTGGATAGAAATTCAACCAGCGCAACTGCTCAGATCTCTCAAACTTCTCCAGTGTCACCGGATGCTGCAAATTCTGGAAATGCTACTCTAACTGCGAGAAGTGATAACTATGGTCGGCGTAATAGAAGCCCACTGAATTCTGGATTATGGATTTCGGTGGAACTTATTGTTAATGCGAGCCAAATTATAGCAGCTATCATTGTGCTCTCCTTGTCAAGAAAGGAGCATCCACGAGCTCCATTATTTGAATGGATCATTGGTTATACCGTAGGCTGTTTTGCTAATCTTCCTCATCTATATTGGCGCTACATTCGTCGCAACAGTTCTATGCAAGAACCAGCTCGTTCAAATCAAAGTACCATTCACAACAATCCTCCTGAATCAAGTGGTTATACAACTAGTCCTGTTACTCAGGCCTCAGAACAAGAAAATGACAATACCATTGTTTCAGCAGCACAAGTCAGACAAAACAGAGCTATTGCTAATCCAAGGTACTATTTTAATGAACTACCTATATGGACACTGCAAATGCTTGTTTATTTCATCAAAGGTTGTTGCTTTTTATATTTTTTAATTCTATGCTCTGAACTTCTTACTTGATAAAATAATATACCAATAGTTACTTTATATTAGAAATAAGTTTTAATATTGTCGTCACATTAATCATATTGCTGCTTCAAATTCTACTAAATGTTTTCACATAATTTTGTTGAACTCTAGTCTAGTGTCAGCTACTGTTTTTTCCCCCTTCGAATTCTGTTGCTTCGCATAGGTCTTCATGGCCAGCCATTTGTTGCTTGCGCTTTTGGTTGGATTTGTTCATTGGAATTTTTGCAAGTGGTAATAGTTGAATTTGCACATTGTCATTTGCTGCATGGGTTGATACCTTGATGTAGAAGATTGCACTAATCTGTCCATGACGTTATGATATTTTCTTTTGATTGGTGTCAAATCAAGCCTGGAGTGATTGGACTAGACTTGGTTGTTTAGGTTGGTTTACTTTAACCATGCTTGAATTTCTACTGGGTGAATGGACTATAGTATGCTTGTTCAACTGTATGATACAATGAGCTATCAATTTTTGTACCTTATGAAGGTTGATGGATTATGGCTACCTGTGTGAATTCTTTATAGGTGGAACTGATTGGTGAAGAGAGATTTGCTGGTCAATCATGGAATGAGCAAATAGAATGGTGAAAGATTTTTTGCTCAAAGAAAGAATATTTTACAGATTTCATGACTTTTAACTAAATCTTATAAGGTAGAAGCTATAATCAGACATGAGTTAATTACCAGACAGCGGTATCATGCTTTGCAAATGGCACTGCCACATTGACCAGGGATGAGAAATGAAATTTATAAACTTTAGATTTCTCCTCTTGACACTTTAGGTTAGCACCTGGAACCCTTTCATCAGAGTGGCTTGACTAAGAATGCATATATCATCATAAAATTTAATGCAGAATATATGGAGAATAAAAATATATCTAGTTAATAATTCATGAAAGATGGCGCTCAAACTTTTTGTCATTTAGTTTCTGAAGCAATCTAATGATAGTCATGAATTCTGACTGAATGACTTTTGCTAAGATGTTCTTATAATTTAAAGTTCTCTCTCTGGAATAGTAGTCCCCTTTCTTGTAACTGAGAATAATTGAAGAACAGCATTATTTACTCCTCCAGAGAAATTGAGAATTATCAAACAAGATATCCTAAAAAAGAAATCCTTAAACAAGATGTTACTTTATGCTGAATCTGGTACTGTATTCCATGTGTCTGACTTGGCATATGTTTCTGTTATTTGATTCTCACCTTTTCCAAAAGAAGTGTTTTTTTATAGAATTTTTATTAAGCAAGACTTTGAAGTTCTTATGGACCACTGCATTTGCCGGTTGCTTTTTAAAACTTAATAATCCTAATAACCTTGTCGAGTTGAATGCAAGTTTGTAAATGAAAATTGATCTTCTATGTCGATTGTTATATCCATCCTTTTCCTCCTTTTCTTGAATTCCTCAATATCTTTTTTGATTTATATGTATCGGTTTGGTTTTATCCATGCAATGATGCTGTACAGATAATGGGTAGGATACAGAAAAGAAAAAAAAATGAGGGGATGGGAGTTGGTTGTTAAGCAGAGAGAAATTATCTCTTGTTTTAAAGATTAAGGAAATTTTTGAATGCATGTTTTGATAGTCATATTTTGATAAGTTGTGCTGGATCGGCAGGTCATGTTTTGATAAGAGAATATTAAATCTTCCTGGATCGGTAGTCCATGTTTTGATAAATTATTATAAATGTTGGAAAGGCCCCCTGGATTAGGCCTTAGTGTCTAGAAAAAATGTGATATCTCAATAACTGCTTGATCTGATCCATCAGTTGGTTGATCGATTAAGTTGTGGCCTGTTCAATATCATTTGGACTTAAAGTTGGATTTATTTTGATCTCGCCAATTGCCAGCCTGGACCGCAGGTGATGATTGGCTGAATGTCTTCACCTGAACTAGAAAGTTTAGAGATAATAATGCGTTGCGTTCAGAGTATTGGTGCAGGGTAATATAGAGTTGGGATATAATGGCCTTATTTAGGTTCAATGTTAATTTTTGGAGCATGTTCAGCTGAACGCATTGAAGTTATATGATGCTCCTGTTAATCCAGACAATTTTTAGCTTAATAGTGCTCTAAAACTTTCTTAATAAGAATGTGAACAGGAGTATTTGCTTTAGCTTTGAAGATGAAAGTGACAAGAAAGCCAATTCGGTAGACTTTAGATGATGTACTCCTGTAAAGACAAGTAAAATACTGTATTTTTTATTCTTCTTTTTATTATCAACAAAAGTCAATGATGTTGAATTGAATTAAATGTGCTAGCTTCCATAGGAAATCATGTAGCTAGTTGCATATAAGTTAATTGTATAAACTGCAAATCATCATAATATTCTCTTGCATCTGTTTGGTGCTTTATGCTAAGAAGCCATAAACTTTGTCGGTTTAAAAACTTCAACTAGAGCTAGTCAATGAGAAAATTCATACTGGAATGAGTCATAGACGAGAGAAAAGAAAGAATGAAATTGGAAGCGAGAAGAGCAAACTTGGTTGGGAGCAGTGAATCAGAGTATAGTGGCTTTTCAGTCCCGGTGACATTGATAACCAATTCCAGAAAGGGTTCCTAAAGCCAGTGTAATACCATTCATATGATGTATTTTCACCTGCTTTGTATGCTTATTTTTATCTGGACTTAGAACGATCAAAATAGATGCATAATCAAGCCCTTAGCGAAAGCCACATTTAAGGGTATTTGTTTTGATGACTTATTTTCTACATTGTTAACCAACTGCGGTAACCAGCTGCAGATTTATAATCAAACACTTGTGCTGTTTTTACAGGATTAATGCACTCGTCGATCACTTCAAGATGGCTTTGGATTGCTTCTTTGCCGTGTGGTTTGTTGTTGGAAATGTGTGGATATTTGGTGGGCATGCCTCTTCTGAGGATGCACCTAACTTGTACAGGTGTGCATAGAATATTTTTCTTATGCGTCTTGATCATATATGGTCATCAATCTTTAATGTTACGTATTTCTTTAATCACAGGTTATGTATAGTGTTCCTTACATTCAGCTGTATTGGATATGCCATGCCTTTCATTTTGTGTGCAATTATCTGCTGCTGCTTGCCATGCATTATATCCATCCTCGGCTTTAGAGAAGATATGGGCCATGACAGAGGTGCTACTTCTGAGCTAATAAATGCACTTCCAACCTACAAGTTTAAATCTAAGCGGCGTTGTATCAAGGACGAGTCTGGAAGTAACTCGGATGGTCAGAGTGATGGTGGGATTTTGGCACCTGGCACTGACAAAGAGCGAATTGTTTCTGCCGAAGATGCTGTGAGTTCTATTACATTTGTTGATATCCATCATCGAGTCGTATCTGCTAAAAATGCATGGCAGTTTTGAGCATGATCTTTGGCTTTGTATGTAAAATTAATGTGTGATTAGCAACGAATACAGATTATAAATGACCATATTTGGTTTGTTTATTCTTCTGTTTTTTTTTGTAGGTCTGTTGCATATGCCTGGCGAAATATGTGGACAATGAGGAGCTTCGCGAACTTCCATGCAGCCATTTTTTCCACATGGACTGTGTGGACAAATGGCTTAAGATAAATGCGCTCTGCCCCCTCTGCAAATCCGAGGTCGGAAACAACAACACATCTTGAGGGACTTGCAGTTGACATCTTGATAATGGCAGTAAAGAGTGGGAAGTGGTGTAGAAACAGTGTAAAGCAATGTAGATGCCTATTCTTACTGGCAGAGATGTACCAATCTACAATCTGGAATTGAAAACTCTTCCGAGTCCGCCTGCATCTGTAAATTTATGTATGGAAGAGTCTGTAATCGATTAGGCTCTTGTCATTCTTTTTAATGGTTGCATTGGGTGGTTCTTGCAGCTTTGATGGCTATATATATCGGTCTGTTTATGGTGCTTTCATGCACGATATGAGAAATATGTTGTTTAAATTGTTCGCCGTGCTTAAAGATCACATCATGCAGAATTGTAGTTTCTCAAGACTTAATTTATGAGGGTGGAATTATCGAGTACTTGGCTTATCGTCATACTTAAATCTCATTCATCTATGATTAACACGTTGACAAGGATATTTTATGCCAATAAGTTCACTTATAATAAGTTTTTCTCTACGTGTGAAAATAAGGAATATAAAGTCGAGAAATATTAATTATGTTTAAATGAAAACATACTTATATGATGTTAACTTTATAACTATTGGTTTAACAATAAATTATAAACCCTTTATGCACGTCCAATAGATAGGTCCGTAGTTGACACGATAGATAATTCGCTAGGACGATTAAATAATTTATTTTTTTTTTCTTTGTCTTCTTTTATATTTCAAGATAGGTATTGATTATCCTAGAGCATAATATTTATTTCGAGACCTACGATGACTATATAATTTGTCCTTTTTTTTTTATCTTCTTTTATATTTCAAGATAGGCACTGACTATCCTAGACCATAATGTTTATTACCTCTATTAAAAGATAGTTATTATGCTTTACTTACTTTCTTATACAAAACGAATACGTTATAGGCAGAGAGGATATATTAAGGTACTTACGTGCTTAGAATATTTTTTTGTTTAATAAAGAGCAAAGGGAATACTTTGAAATATGTTTAATTACTTAAGATATTTTTTTATTATGATCAAACAACATGGATAAAGGATACAATTCAGAATATATTAAGCATTTCAAATTCTTCTTTGTCTCGGACAATACATCACACATCGTAAAGGAGACATTATGAAATGTGTCAATCGCTTTAAATGCTTCTTTGTCTTAGGTAGGTAGACATATAAAGATACTCTTTGACATTTTAGATATATTTTTGTCCTATGAGATATTGTGCCAAAACAAGATAACTTAATTTGGTAGGCTCCAAATGAGCTAATCAGGCTGAATTAACTCAACCCAAGTTGGTTGAAGAACTTTGCCTAATGGTCAAACAAATTAACTCGACCTATGCTAGATGTTCAAATCAACCCAAACTAAGTTGGTCGATCAAAATTGACTCAAATCGAGCGAGTCAATTAAAGATGACTTGAACTGAGTTGGTCGAGCAAATTGACTCGACTTAGATTGGTCGATCAAAATTATATGATTGAGGTATAGGAAATCTTCTTATATAATTATGTATAAATAATAAACATATATAGTTTATTAGCACAATGGTAAAAAATAAAGACTTTCAAAATATTACCTATATGTTGAAGATTTAACGGGAAAGAAGTGAAATTTTTATTTATTTATGATATGGGCTTAAAGGAAGAGCGGTCTGAATTGTATTCAAGAAAATATTTTCTTGATTCAAAAATAAGACAACTTGTAACAGATGGCTAGGAAGAAGAATAGGAGAAGTTGTCTCTGATCTAAGTTAGGGTAAAACTTAATGTTATGCCCACCCGTAATAAAGGCTAATTTAAGAACATAAATGTGAAAAATATATTTATAAAGATAGAGAGAGTTGAATCGTTAATAGTCGATATTTTATCTATAAAATAAGATTATATCGAGTGTTATTAGTAAAATTTCTTTGTCGATTTAGTATAGTTTATATGTGTCTACATATGGTAAATAATTATTTAATTATTTTTAATGAAAATATACTTGAGAAGATTAATTTATATAATATCATTATTGTAAGGCCCATCCAATAAGCTCTTCGTTACTTGCAGCAAAATGGTAGAAGTCAACGGTTTATTTTGACCAATAACTCGGACCGACAAAATCGAACCGAACCGCACCGCGCCGCCCGGTTCGATGATAGCTTTGCAAACATTTAAGCCATCGGAAACCCTCTCCTGCACGCATTCTCTCGCCCCCCTTGCCGATCTTAGGGTTTGGTTTCTCCGCTTCGGCTCCACATCGCCGCGAAAATGGTGAGCTTCTCATCGATTCACTCTTGTTGGTCCCGAATATACATGTCGGTTCTAGCTCGCCGTGTTCGTTTGCAGTTTTTTGTTAATCGTCTGGCCTTTCCGTAGTTTTTTTTTTCTTTTAATTTTTCTTGTGGCGGCGTCCTTTTATCTGGTGTGGAGATTATCGTGTTTCGTTTCCTCGTGTTGTTACATCTGGTGTTTAATCTGAACAATTAGTGAAGAAGGGTCGTAATAGTTTTATGAAAATAAGGGGATTTTGATACAGATTTGCTTGCTTGGGAAGAAATTGATTGGAAGTTGGTTTCAGATCTGTTCTCGTTTTTTTAATGTTCCTGCCAATGATTTTAACTTGGCTATGAGAACCTTGGGATCGCTGAACGAATTTACACAAATTTCTGGGTAGAATTCGTCGTAATATTCTTCTATATTAAAAATGTATTTTTTACCACAATTTTTATGTTAAATGTTTACCTGCGTTATGAATTCTGATATAAACGATTGGTCAATGCAGGAAGAGAATCTAGATGCTGCAATAGAATCCCTATTGAATGTGGAGAAGCAGATGAGGCTTGCTGGTGATGTGGCTGGCACAAAGAAAGCTGTTCTTGACATTGTGGAGCTTTGCTACAAAGCACGTGCATGGAAGACACTGAATGATCAGATTGTTCTTCTGTCAAAGAGAAGAGGACAACTTAAGCAGGTAAGCTCTTGGAAAGTTAGCTTTCCATCAGATTTTTGTAGATTTAACTATGTCATTGTAGAAAACACCTATGTGCATGTGTTTGTGGTGTAAGCCATTTTTTGTTCTACTTGTGCGGTTGAGCCTTAGGGTTGTGAACTCACCAATCTAAAAACACAAGTGTTTGCCAACTAAGATTTTTGAGCATATAAAAGTATATGTTGGACTTAGATGAATCACATGAATTATTTTATGCCTCGATGTTAAATGCTTTGCATGTAATTTCTTGCTCTTCTGTTTGATGCATAGTGGAATTGTTCAGCAATTCTGTTGACAACATATGGACCTTAACTTCATGCTCAGATGTTTTCTGTTGGCTCTTTGTATTACTGACTGAAGTATGTTGTTGGGCTTCTATCAGATTAAGTATTACAGAAAACTATCAATATGGCTATGTTCTTTGTTTGCAAATAACCATTCTTTTTCTTCAAGATTTGGATATAGGTCACGTCCGTTGTGTAGCATCTTGAGTATATATTTTTCATCTGGGGAATTGAATCTTAGGAAACCACTGTATGGAACTTTGTTATTATCCTTTATTGCAAGGTGCATCATCATGTGCAGAAAAGATATCTGATGATCTTTTCTTGATTGAATACTAGATAGCTATGGTATGGGCCTGTTTTGTGGCTGTAACTCAACTTTGCCCTACATTCCAACTGTTTGCTATGGTGATTGTATAACTCTTGTGGCATTCTCATCTTCCATTTAATGCCTTTCTGCAAACTGATATAATTGTGACTGTTCTGATATTAGTTAGATCTTTGATTTTTAAAAATATTAAGTGAATTACAGTGTTGTTGATTTTAATGGTATAATGTGCCATTTGCATTATGATATTTATTCTTTTCTTGTGCAAATTCATTTATGCTTTTCTTCTGATATGCTATTGTTCCTTAGATTTGAACATGAGATGTTTAATTGAGTGAGCAGATGATGAACCTGCTTTGTTATACCTGTTGTTACTTTTCTATAGAATTACCCTAGTCGACACTAGCTATAATTTATAACTCTAATAACCACAAAGCTACAGGATTACACATCTATGTGTTTCTCGGAGCCAAGGTTAACAAATTCAGATTCAATTTCAGGATTTTATTGCGGACTTGGGATCATAATCAGTTTGAATATGAATCATGGGATTGACTCATAAGTTAGTTGAATTTCAAAAGTGATGATAATTATGTAGGGATTTGTTAAAGATCAATGCAGCCTATTGAATCTGCCGAGATTGGTTATGTCTGTTGTACCTGTTGGGATGATCTGGAAACCACAAGAACTTTTTTGCAATCTGCTTTGTTTCATGTTGCTCTCCTTGTTGCTCACCATCTAGCATCTGCCTTGAATGCTCTTCTTGACATGTGCCTAACCTGCACCATTTATGTCAGCCCATATAAAAAATGCAAGAGTTGTGAACTTTCTAGCTGATAATAATTGTGTATATAAGATCATATCCTTACTGGCCTAAAACTTGTGTGTTGCAAGAAGTCAAACAAGGAAAAGAACTAGTGTTTGTACTTTAAAAATAATTTTATTCTTTAGGGTTCATTTACAAAATAATGCTCAGTGCAGCTGTGTACATGACCTTTCACAATATGAAAAGAATACTTGGATCTTACTTAGGAGATGACCGTGTTTGGAATGTTGTTTTAATTATGATGGTGGTAACTTTATGTTGTTTTTTGGTTTCCTGTCAGTGATATTATCTCCTTGTTTATTAGCTGAATGTCTTGACAGGATCAAGTGCCAAATTCTTAAGTAATTACCTTTGAGTATGTTTTATTTGATAATTAATATTGGATTGTTGACATTTTAATGCTTTGATGCTTTGATTTCCTTATTCCCATTTTATGGAATAAATTGGTCTACCTATTCCGTACACATTTCTAATTTAGTGCTGGTTTAACTTATTATCTGTTATCATTTTCTTTAAGGCTGTAACTGCCATGGTGCAAAAAGCAATGCTGTACATTGATGACACACCTGATCTTGAAACACGTATAGAGTTGATCAAAACACTTAACAGTGTCTCAGCTGGGAAGGTGAATGACATATTTAAGTTGGATTTCAAGGCTGCTATTCTAATGTGTCATATCTGCAATATTCTTTATATGGACTCAGAAGCTATTTTCTTGTTCCTTTTTTAGATATATGTTGAGATAGAGAGGGCACGCTTGATTAAAAAACTTGCGAAGATTAAAGAAGACCAAGGCCTTATTGCTGAGGCTGCTGATTTGATGCAAGAAATTGCTGTAAGTTGAGGCTTAATTTTATATTCTTATGTTTCACAGGCACGTTGTGAAAGTCTAAAATAGTGCCAGGAATGTGTTCCTTCTTATTAGTTGTCTGTTTATTCTTGATAAGTTGTTTTATTTTGCAATTCTGTTGATCTCATTTTGGTTGGCATGATTCTCAGGTGGAGACTTTTGGAGCAATGGCCAAAACAGAAAAGATTGCTTTCATTCTTGAACAAGTATAATATCATGATAACCTTTTTTTTGATAAATGACCCAATTTTAGTGGCATAAACACTGTTGCTTACAGATGCTTAAAAAAAATTCCAGGTACGATTGTGCTTGGATCGTCAGGATTATGTGCGGGCACAGATATTGTCAAGAAAAATTAGTCCTAGGGTGTTTGATGCTGATGCTTCAAAGGAAAAAAAGAAGCCAAAGGAAGGTGACAATATTGTGCAAGAGGCTCCTGCAGATATACCTTCACTCTTGGAGTTGAAGCGCATCTACTATGAGCTAATGATTCGGTAACTTCATTTGATACTTTCTGGATCAATCAGTTGTTTGATTGTGGATCATCTATCTTATTCTGATTGTGAAACATTTGTCATAATGTAATTAATAGGTTTTTGGCCCTGCCATAAATTTTGGAGTGTTCTTGTTATATGCTGTTGGATTCTGGTGCATGAACATGATATATCTTGTGGGACAGTGGAGGTGCTTGTTTGCTTAATGGCATACCTTGGTGTTTTTGAATATAGAAGTCTAGTTATATCAACTGATAAAAACATATATCAGAGATTGATATCTCCTATAACATCATTGCCTAGTCTTAATCTGTATATAAACCCATTAAAGCATTTAATTTTTTGAAGATTAATATCGTTGTTTAATATATCTAAGTTCTTTCATTTTTTAGAAGAATAAGGATCTCATCTGGTTGAACAATGTCCACTTGTCATCTTAAGACAAGAAACTTTATATGTATGAACGATAGGCCTATGCATATTAATGTTGATGTAATACAACAATAACAATAAAAGCAAAACTGTGAGTCTCAACTATTTGGGATCGGCTACATGAATCTTTTTTCGTTATTGAGATCTGTATGCTTAGTTAAGTTTAGAGTACTTGAAGTTTTATTTATAGTTTCTATTAAAATCTACCTCGCTGTCATTGATGCTGATATAATAGTTCTGCATAATACTCATATGAGATTTCTTTTATAGTCATGTAGTTTACTGCTTGAGAGAGTGCAGGCAATGTTGTTATGGAAATTGCCTAGATGCCGGTGGCGATACCTGAGTTGTAAAGACGCATTAGGACATCTTGGCTATATGCTTACTTAGACCACCATATGAAAACACATTAATGCATACGTTTGTGTGTATATGATATGAATATATATCTAGGATGCAGTGTATTTACTCATATATCACTTTACTTGAGACCTGTATACACTTATTCAAGTTTAGCTTTCTTTTGTAAATGTGGTATGTTTTCAAGTTTTTGCTATGGAGCTGTTGGGCCTGGACCACCCATGAAGAGTTTACCTTTGAGTTGAATATTCTAAATTTTCTTATTATTTTCAGATGTATTTTGGTCCATATCACTAGTTATTTTGGATAAGGTTAAGCATCATTCTTGAGTTGTATTCTCTGTTTTGAATCTTGCTTGTATTCTTTAATGAATAGTTTCAGCTATCTCTCTCAAGTAGATCCCTTTTAAGGCTCCATTGACTTTTTAGCTGGAGCCAAATAGGACATTTGATATCCAAAGAAAGAGGAAAGCCCCTATTGGCATTCACCACATTTTATTGGGGGATACTTGGAACTGTTCCCTTGGAAGTTATTTCCCTCTGTGGTGCTTGCATCTTGCACTAAAGTGATCTGGTTTTTCTATGGTTGGGGCATATGTATTAATAAAGTTGCACCAGAGATGAGATGGCTGCTGCTAATGTGGGGTTTGGAGAGGATTAATCTATGCAACTTTAGCCTACAAGTAGAGAGGATAATCCTGGGACATTAATTCTGATCATTTAGGTCGCAAAAGAGCAAACTTACCATTGTATAAGGCCTACTTCTAGAAATAAGATGCATTATTTATGAATATTTCTTCTCAAGTTTAAGTCATGAAATCTCTAAGCTGATGCCCCAGGAATGAATGACTGATAGCTCCTTTCCTCCTTACGGTGCAGCTACCATTCTCATAACAATGATTACCTGGAAATTTGCCGGAGTTACAAGTCGATATATGATATTCCATCTGTAAAGGAGGATCCAGCACAGTGGATTCCGGTAAAAGTTTGTTTACTTGTTGGTTTCCTTGGAATATTGGACAGAGCTATTTTTCTTGGAATAATTGTCAGAGCTATTCTCAGAAGAATTCTTCTTGTAGGTGCTTAGAAAAATCTGCTGGTATTTGGTGTTGGCGCCACATGACCCTATGCAATCAAGTCTTCTCAACTCTACTCTAGAAGATAAAAATCTTTTTGAACTTGCTAATTTTCGGTAGGATGTGTTCAATGTTTTGTACATTATATAATTACTATTAACTTAGTTTGATTATCAGCTACTTTGGTCTCATATGCTGTTTCTATTTTCTCCCCATTTTACTAGTTTTATGTTGAAGCAACTTGTGACAATGGAAGTTATCCACTGGGCAACTCTTTGGGAGACTTACAAGGATGAGTTTGAAAATGAGAAGAATCTTCTTGGAGGGTCTTTGGTCCCCAAGGCTGCAGAAGATCTAAAGCTGAGGATTATTGAACATGTATGTATCTTTTATTGACTACTATCAAGTTTTTTAACTTGTCTTTTTTATTGTTTTCTGGAACTAAAATTTTATTTTGTCACATTTTCAGAATATTTTGGTAGTGTCAAAGTACTATTCAAGGATAACCTTAAAACGTCTCTCTGAATTACTATGCCTCAGTTTGCAGGTTTGGTTTATCATCCTTTCTTGAACATATTGTTGGTTGCTTGATTATGTGATCCCCATCTCTTTTTTTTTCTGAGTTCTCTTGCTGTTGATATTATTGCATAAGCATGATAAGTAGGGAAGTCTCTCTAGCTTGATCATTCTTTTCAAGATTTTTGATTGACTAGGTATGGGAACTAGGAATAGACTTTTGATTGGATAACTTTTTAAGATTTGGTGGTGTTGTTATGTTGCTTGTCACTTGATCATAGATCTCAAGAATAAAATTGCTTGTGAATGACATGCCTCTGAGTCTATATCACTTGCACACTGCAGGCACTTCCTTCAACAAATTACTTTTATTTTTCAATAACTTCTCATAATGATCTAACATCGAAACCTGTTACTTGGTCATCTTCTTCTTTAAAAAAAAAATGGGATTAGATTCTTGCAGCTTTACATGAAAAATGTTACTTGGTCATCTTCCTATTTCAAAGTTTGGAACTATAATATCTTTATTTTGTGGCAAACTGGTCTGCGGCATAAAAAATTTGACTTCTTTTTGAAGTTTGGAACTAAAATTTCATTCCTTTTCTTTGTTTGCAAGTTTCAAGTTTAAATGTTTCTCCACCTACACGGTGAGTGGAGGTTCAGTTAATTGTCACATTGAAATAAGTAATGCATAAATAAGTGCATTGTCATATGAAAATAAGATGCTTAAATTAAAATGTGCCCATCCGTTGGTTGCTATGTGCTAATTTGGCTTGCCTATATCCTAATATGATCTGCATGAGATTTGATTTGCAACTTGTTTTAGTGCTCAGTCATTTATATCACTCAATAGGGGTCCATGGTTTATTAAAAAAAGAAAAAACTTAATTATAAAGAAGTTGAATTGCTGTTATGCTTTTGAACCAGAATGAGACCCCATCTGCAAATTTCTTTTTTTTTCTTCTCTTCTTCTTTGCTAGGTTTAGGATACCTTGTAATATCTTTTACCTTCTATTTTGCCTCTCTAATTTATCTATCACCTATTCACAAATCTCCCAAAAACTGTGGATGTCTAAATGTTCCTTGTCGCGTAAGTTATGAAAATTTCATCAAGGACATTGTTGATGCATAATTCTTACAAGGCATTGGAGAGGCATGGTTTACTAATCAGATGATTTCATACCATGACTACATGACAAGTTAAAATTTTGATTTTTCTGGTAGTAATGACTGACTCTTTCTGATTGTTGATGCCAAAACTTTTCTAAATGTTCCATTCTTTTAATTCTATATATGAACTTGTACTCTTGGCTGCTGGCCACCAGCCTCCAGCCTCCAGTCTCCTCCAAATGTTAATCTAGAATTCATTTTCTTTCTTTGTTCTATGTGGAAGTCTTTTGTCTATTTTGATTTACAAGTGCCAAATTTTATCAGAATTTGGAAGTGGCTTCTTTTTTTTTTCCCACAATTTTGGTTGCACAAAAGCTAAAAAGAAATACAATATGTAAATTTATGAAAATGCTCATGGAGAACCTTATGTTGACCTTTGCCTAGGTGGAACATATAACTTCGATCTTTGTAAATATGGTGCCTGATGTCATTTCCAAAACTCCAAGATTCCTTTCTTGTATCAAAGAGATGGAAAAGAAAAAAACAAACAAACAAAAGGGAAATAAAGGGCTTAGGTTGAAAGCAACATTTTGTTCCCTTGTAGTCCTCTCAGCATATTGGATGAAATTGTGAAGGATGGTTTTTGCATTGATGCTCCTGTTTAAGTAGATTTATCATGGGAGTATAGTTCTCATTAGATTTGGTGCCTGATCTGAAGCCACTTGTTACTCTTTCAGGAGGCGGAGAAGCATCTTTCGGATATGGTAGTCTCAAAAGCCCTGGTTGCCAAGATCGACAGACCCATGGGAATTGTGTGTTTCCAGAGAGCCAAGGACAGCAACGACATCCTCAACTCCTGGGCAATGAACTTGGAGAAGCTGCTCGACCTCGTCGAAAAGAGCTGCCACCAGATTCACAAGGAGACCATGATTCACAAAGCTGTTTTGAAGGCCTAGGTTTAATTTAATATCTTGATCGGAGTATACTTTTTGTATTGTTTCACCAGAATGTGTCAGATTTAAGCTGATGATAATCCTGTTTCAGTATTCCAAATCTCCTCGGCTATCATTTCTTTTGCTGGGGCTATTGCATGTGGAAACTCAAGGCATTCATTCCTTTCATATATACTGAACAATTTCTACCATCCTATTAATGCTACTGTCTTGTGTTTCTGATATCATGGTGGTAAAAACTATATGCAGGCTTTGAATCTGATTACGTAGATCCGAGCACAACGCTTTGTGATTGCGATCCCAGCAATTGCGTATCAGAGGAGGGGGAAGCTTCTTGGATTCTCCTGTGCTGAATCGCTAAGGTGCATTATTCAACTACTGTTGTTGACTCAACCATATTCATCTATTTCCATCCCTCTTCCATCTTTGCTACATCATCTATCTCATCAACTGCCATTCTTATTGACCAGTGGATTTGAGGTGATATGATCAAGTTAATGATGCCCTGTGTGTTCTCCTTTTTCTCTCCTTTTCCTTTTCAGATGCTCCATGCAAAAAAGTTAATCTGTGTCCAGAGCGTTGACCAAACTACCAAAATGCATGCCAACATCATCGAACAGTATCCATAGGCTCTTTGACTACCTTGAAAACAAAAATTCTTCCTCCAAAGCTAATCATTTGACTAGTTGTTTCTATCTTAATTGCTTGCTGGGTCCATTTTGGGTGTTCTCGCACCAACTAAATGGGACCTGATGTCAACCTCTTTATGGGGTTCCATCCAATCATGAAAAGAAAATTTCTCATCATGCTTCGAGACTTCTTGTTAGACTCGATAGTATGTATGGTCTTAAATAAGATCGTGGTCATGAACATCCAAAATGCATCCCAAACTTAAATATGATCTCGATACATCCCATGAGATTCACATAGAAGCTAAGGATTCTATGAGTTGTGTCGCAAGATTGTGATGATTCTCTCGCAGATAGAGAATTATGATAATATATTATCATAAATTTTAATATTAAAAATTATCATAATTATCACAATCATGAGAATCAAGATAATAATCTTATCGTGTTTTCTTTCATCATATATATCTTACATCTATTATTGATTGAGAAAATCATATAATTAAGTAATCCGTCATTTGTAATATTTGTTTGTGTATATATATTCATACACACTTTCAACGAAGATTCAAGATTGTTGTTTCTTTCAAACCTAACCATCTAGTGACCAAATTCATGTTCAAATCTAACTAGAATGTTAAGTAGGTGCAAACATTCAAATAAAATTTTTAATTATTTATCATCTCAAATTATATTTATAGATATAGGACCTCGTAATGCACAAACATCAATCGACTTGGGTTTTTGGAAGCTAATCGTGTTCGTATGGGACTACTAACACAAACGAAGAACGATTTAGGGTTCATATGGCAATGAGAATGACACCACAAATAGAACAGACTGTAAAGTTGGCCACTTAAAAAGCATACCGACCGATGGTTGGGAACATCAAGTTGCATATTGACATCTAAACCAACCCCGGTTTGGTGAGACTCGCTTTAACACATATACACAAATTCTTCCTTAAAAATTAAGTATTTATTACAAATACAATATCACACATGATCGGTATTATCCAATCCGATTCGAATATTTTTTTTTTTGTTTCCAAACACACACACACATACGTATACATATGACATATACATATATAAATAATCTTATTTGTTATAATGCTATCAGTTGCATTGATGAAAAATACAATATATGACATTGGATCAATACAAAAATGATGAATAAAAAATAATTTTAATATATATTTATTTATTTATTTTCAATGACTTTACTAATAAAAATATAATTTTAATATCTCTTATGCTAACACTTTTGTATCGATCCAACTTACGATATTACTTTTGATGACGTTAGGACAAATAATATTTTTTATTTTACTTTTAAATTTATAAAAACCTCATTATAAATTTTTTAATACAAAGAGAGCTTAGCCCCATGTTCTCCTTCCTTGTTATTAAGCATAGTATTGACTTAATTCATGCCCTTTCTGCAAGATATTTAGTCCACTACTAATTAATTCAATAAAGAATAGTTTGAGTCACATCAAGTGTCCACTTATATATCCCCCATGCCAAACTCCACCAACCCATCATCAACAAATTTCTTGACCCAAACCCAATTCAAGTCTAATGGTTTGGGAATTTAGTGTGTGGTTAAGCAGAGCATTTGTAAATGGGCACAAAACACAAGGAATCCCAATCACATGAATCACATGTCTCTCTCATTGATGATAAAAACATGAACAAACATCTCAGATTAATTTACTTGGCAACAAGATTTATTGCTTTATTTGTGCTAACATAATTCTTGCCTTGACGCTAACTACATGAAGAACAAAGTCACCTTGGTGGCTTCCTCACCAACCACTCCAATTAATCTTTATTGGACACATTCACATGGAGGGGACAAAAATGTGTGGTCCTATTCTTTATTTTAATGATAAGCACATAAATAAATAAATAAATAAATCATGTCTCATCTACTGTCTTAATTTTTAAACAAGTTAGTAATAACTAATAATTTAGCATTGATTTTAAAAGGTCTCATTACTTGAAAAAGGGAAATAAGAAATTTATGGATTTATTGACATATTTCTTTCTTAGAAGTTACATGTATTGTGTTTTTCTAACCCTAATTTCATATGAAGATTCAAAGCATCATTAGTGAATCTTAACCTAATATTGGTTTTAAACTATTTATCTGTATAGATTATAAGAAAATTATATTATTATTATTATTATTATTGTTGTTACGTAATGTTACTTTTTATGTTTTAACCCATTTAGGATTTTCTCTACACATTTTTTATGAATCCATGCACCACTATGCAAGTTGTGTGAGACAAGTTTGTAATATAAGAAAAACTATTTGAAAATATAGAGTTGAGTAAAGTAATTTAAAATTTTATAATAAAAATATTCACTTTTTTGGGGGATAAGTTCCTTGGAGAAATCCTTCTTTCCACTTTTTATTTTCAAATTCCTCGCAGAGTCTTAAACTTTTCTCAATTTATAAAAAAACCCTTTTGCTTTTTTATTCATTTTTCCCATCATTTTGATATTATTAAAAAAAGTAGGATGTTTTTTGAGAAATTTCTTAAAGAGGAACACTATGCGGGGAAAAAAGAAAGGATTTTTTTCCAAGAGAAATTGTCCTATTTTTAATATTATATATTTATTTACATGATTTTTCTAAAAATTTACTTTTTTTAGGCTTTTCTAGGTAGGTACCCTTATTATTATTTTTTTCACAAATGGTAAATATCTCTTGTCATCGTCTATCACTCGTTACTTTCGCCTTATCGAGGTCTCACTCTAATGAATATTTTTTGTCTTCGCCTTACTACTTCTGCACCATCGTGAGTAAAGTGGCCTGGTTGGTCATGACATAAAGGTTTAACTTAACATTGAAGACATTGCAGAGGAGGTTCGATCATTCTTGTTAGAGGTTGGATTGCTCACCTTTAACTGCTCGAAATCCAAGCGAGAGCTCGATTACCTTGTGCTTCCCTCATGATAGTCTTCGTTAATAATCTCTATCTCACCATCATCAATTGTCTCCTAATTCATAACGATCTTTTTATATAGTACAAAAATAATATATCCTCACGATGAGAGTTGGCGAAAGTAGTGAGTACTCCATGACGATGTCACAGGGATAAAGGTGACAACAAAAGATGATGATAAACGGAGCGGCAAGGGTGGGGCAAGGGTGGGGCCTCACAATGGGAGATAAATAACGTTGAAAGATATTTATGAATTATAAAAAAAATTGAAAAATTAAAAATAAGAGTATCTTTTGAAAAAAAACTGAAAAAAGGACTTCTTATGGTAAATCACCTTATTTAATTTTGAGAGAATTAAATTTTTTTTTGAATGTTTTCAATGGTGGGTCCACTGTAGTCGTGCTGGTCATAACTTTGCTACCATCTTCCCACATTTATTTGCATACCTATCACCTTCCTTTGTACTCTTCCCTCTACCTTCCCATAAAATTCTCCTCCCACATGAGAGAGAACAGATCTCTCCCATCTCCGACTTATATATTTGTCCCATCCTTCTCTTGTTTGAAAGGAGAAGCGTAACAAACCAAGCCTTCTCTTCCTCGCCACCGACATCCCGCAGCGTCCGTGCGCACCACCAGCCATGGGGTTCACCGTCACCAAGGCGTCGGAGGGGTACGTCCGGCCGGCGGAGCCGACGCCGCCGGGCTCGCTGACCCTCGACTGGATCGGCCGTTACCCGACGCACCGCGGCCTCGTCGACTCCCTCCACATCTTTAAGCACGGCAAGGAGCCGGCCAAGGTGATACGAGAGGGTCTGGCCAAGGCTCTGGTGCCGTACTACCCCCTCGCCGGCCGCATCGTTCAGCCAGAGGGGTGCGACCCCCGGGTGGAGTGCACCGGCGAGGGCGTCTGGTTCGTGGAGGCCTCCGTCGATTGCAGCCTGGCGGACGTCAATCACTTGGAGCGCCCCTTGATGCTCGCGCATGAGGATCTTGTGCCCTACACCCAGCTGGAGACCAGCCCCGCCGACACCATCATGATGATTCAGGTGAGCAGCTTCGTTCCCTTTCTCCTTTATGTTCTTTGATCTTTGCCTTGTTGCTGAATTCAGGGAGATGTGCCATAGGAATACAGATAGCTCAGGATTTAGATCTAGCATGATCTTGGCTTGTGGATCTACACCTCTAAATACAGTCTCTGATTTCTCGGGCTCCTAGATCTGAGAGGATGTATAGGGTCCAATTTGGTCAAAGTTCTTGAAGCGCCCCCAAACTTATTTGACCTTGTCGCCGTTCTTGTTTGACTTTCCATAGGCTATGAGAGCAGGGATCGAAACATTCAAAATGGAGCAGGTAAGTTGTTTGTAGAAATAACTATTAGACATATGGATCCACTTGAGTCTTGGCCTGGTCGGTGCTCCATCTATTCCATACTCTGCTAATTAGCTGGATCCCATGATGTAACTGAACAAGGTGAGAAGGTGAATTTGAGACTTGACAAATGGACACATAGGAAGGAGAATGATGTGCTCGAGAGCAGTGACCAATTTGAGGAGCCAAGATTAAGGAAATAGATGATGCTCCAAGCCCCTGCTTCCCAGAATATTTTAGAACTGTCTGAAATGAGTGATTCTGTAAGCTGGCACGAGATCCAAACTTGAGCTGTTTCTATGAACGAGCAATCTTAATAGCAATGGTAGGTGGGGGCTTTTTATCTGGAATGAGAATTAGGACTAGCATATGGAATGAAACATAAACATCTATTTTGATCTCATGGAGGTCAAAAGGAACGTTTTTTTTTGTGGGAAAAAAAAACTGTTCCTTTTTTTTTTAATACAACACTTTTCTCAGGAGGAGATGTGTTTAGGGGCATGCAGTCCAAAAATATGCTCATTTTATTAACTTATCTATTTTTTAGTTTAACAATCTTGCATTGTTGTTGTTTTGATGATTCTGCTTTTTATTTGAACTCGACTTTGGCTCTGTTCATTAAGTATACAAACTGGCTTTCAGGCTCAATGATCTAAATTTAAAATTGCAGATCTAAAATGATCCATTATTTAAGTTGGTCATTCTCAAACTTCTAGGCAATGAACATGGAGAACAAATTCACCTCTTTTATTGCTGTTCGTTGGTTCAACTAGCAGTAGCACATTTTTTTCTTCCTATATCTATCTTGTTAAAGAAAAAGTCTATACCTGCCGACTTGCATTTGACAAGTCCCAACCACTTGAGTTTTGATGTGGTAAATTGCCAATTAAATTATCCTGTATTCATTGGTCAATTGGAAATATGAAAGATGTTCTGAACTAGTAAGAAACTGTAGACCAAAGTAATGCGACTCTTCCTAATCAATCCATTACTTTAGCTGTCATGGAAACTATTTAGCTTGCCTAAACTCTTCAACCGTTTGTTTAACAAGTTCTTTTTTTCCAACTTTGGATCTGAAAATTGAAACTTTAGCGGATTTCCCTGAACAAGCAACTATTTGAGATGATACTGGACCCTCAAATGCCATTTCTTTTCTAGGTCCTGATTCCTGTGAGCATCATAGGTCACGTACCGCAGTATTTGTTGTTTTAATGTGCCACAGTTATGTGAAAGCCAAGCATGATATGTCCATGATCATTGTGAATGAAATTATCGACTAGCTATTGCAATGCTGTAACGATATGCTGCTAACCATCTCTCTCATGCTTGCATGACAAGAACAGGTCACTGAATTCACATGCGGTGGATTTGTCGTCGGCATACGCTTCAATCACGCGTCTGCAGATGGCATGGGATCGGCACAGTTCATTTACGCCGTCGGCGAGCTCGCCAGGGGTCTTCCGGAGCCAACAGTCAAACCAGTCTGGGACAGAGACAGCTACCCTAACCCAAAGGTCAAACCTGCACCACTCCCTGACCTCCCCAAGCTAGCCTTGGATTACTCTGAATTGAACTTCCCGGCCCACTACATCAACCAATTGAAGAATCAGTACTTGGAGCACGCCAATGGCCGATGGTGTTCAACCTTCGACATTGTCATTGCCAAGGTTTGGCAGTGCCGCACTCAGGCAGTTTACTCCGACCCTGACGTCAACATCCGCATGTGCTTCTTCGCCAGCACTCGCCACATACTGAAGGTCAACAAGGGATACTACGGCAACTCGATCTTCCCGGTTAAAGTGTCGACCACCAGCGGCGAGATCATGAGCTCCTCGGTCGTCGAGATTGTGGACTTGATCAAGAAGGCCAAGGATCAGATGGCGGTGGACGTCTTGAAGTGGGCGAACGATGAATTCGAGTCGGATCCCTTCAGCATGACCTTCAACTACGAGACCATCTACGTCTCGGACTGGACGAAGCTTGGATTCTCGGAGGTGGACTACGGATGGGGAATTCCCATGTACTGTGGTCCGTTTACCAACAACGACTACATTGCGTCCTGCATTCTCCTGAAGGCGCCGGCGCCGTTCGAAGGTACTCGACTCATCGCCAGATGCGTCTCCAGTGAGCACACGGATGCCTTCAATGAGCAGCTTAACAGATTCGACTAAGAGTGTGGGAGTGTCTCTGCTTTATAATAATCTTGAGGCTTTGTGCTCGTCATTTGTGGAACTGGTATTGGTTTATCGTTACTTTTACTTGATATTACGGAAGGAATTTTATCGAACAGATCGTCTTAAATTTGTGGAACAGATCTCTTTGTTCTATCCAACGATGATGATTGACAGAAGCCAAAGGAGTAGTTTGCGGAACAGATCTCTTTGGTCTATCTAATGATGATGATTGACAAAGAGGCCATGGGAGTAGCTTCGAATGGGGATGACACGAGCACTTTCTGGCTATATATATATATATATATATATATATATATATATATATATATATATATACCTTGACACCTCTTGAAGGAAACCATGTTCCTCGTGTTTTATCTGCATCCATCCTTTACTTTTACCTTTAAAGATCCAAGGAGTCATGTGCCAAGGGCCGAAGGCAAGCACTCATTCACCAGTCACGCTGAAGTCCTCGAATCATTCTTCCTTCATGGACGTAGATCTCGTCAAATCCCACGCACTTGTAATAAATCTCTGTTCGATCTTTTAATTCGTCGCAGCGTCTTCGCCTCCATCTGTTCTCTTTTGGATCTCGGTGTTGATCGAATCTTGGCAGTATTCTGAAACCCTAATATCGAATTCCTCTGCTTTGAGGTGGATCGAAGCGACTCTAAGGCAAACGTCGTATCGTGATCAGCGACGTAATCCATCAAAAGGTACTCCATGTCAGGCTGCTGAACCCCCCAATCTCTCATGAAAGTATGCAATTAATTTACGGAAACATGCATCAGAAGATATATAAACATTTCCTACACCATTAAGCAGAACCATCTGTTCTCTGCCATAACTGCTCGATTGGATCGACAACTTCTATCTTTGGTTTCTTCTCTTTGTCGCATCAACAGATTGCTTCCAAGCATTCTGTTTAGCGCGTACCATTGTTTTATTGCTACGAGATGGGAATGCATGTTTACGCCTTCCCGTTTGCATCGAGCGTCTTTATTGTTACAACATAAATGATATTACACATTTATCATTGGATCAACTACAAAACAAACCAATATAGAGCAATGCCTATTGCTTCCTCATGGAAGCTTTCATGAACAAGCTAGGGAAGATGCAGCCGGTGTTGGTCAATGGAGAATGTAAGTAACAAGGAGAGCTACGAGCATAAGCGCGTAGGCGACGCCTTGGTCGATCGCCTTGCCGTCGATGATCCCCCGAGCTGGTGCGGTTGCCTCGCCGTGAGCAAGTTGCATCAAGCCTGAGATGAAGAAGGTCAAGAACAGCAGCTCGAACACCATTCTCGTGGAACAACTCATTTTGCTTCCGTCTCCCAAGGAATCTGAACGTAGTCTTTGCTGCGGAGAAGAAGACACTGGTGAGTCTCAGTGAGGTGAGAGGTGGTGGGTATTTATAGGGGCTTTGGTTGGCCGACGAGTGTTTCTTCCGGTCTTCCTTGCCAACGCTGAGACCGGAAATGGTCTAAAGAAGCCGGCGGTTTAAGCTGGACCAGGAGCCGGTCGAGGACTTGGTTGATACGGCAAGCTAGAAATCGCGTGCATTAAATTAGGATTAGGAATACAAAAGATGTGATTCTAACGTTGTCGTTCTCTCTGTTCTGTACTTTGACCGGTAACTCAGCATTGGATTCGATCTATAAAGCATATTCTATTGTTTCTTTGATTGCTATAAGTTCATCGTAACAATTGCCTTCATCGTGGATGCATCGCACACTGCTCGATGTGATAAAAAAGTCAAACCTCTTTATTCTGCACATTATTGTGCCAAATTTTCTAGTGAATTAGAATATGACATATCTCTGCTCGACGTCCTTCGAATCCTTACATTAATTAACAACTCGTCTTTTTATTTTATTCCTGTAGAATGTCTTTTCTACTGTTTGTGCTGATAATATTATGCCCACCTGAGAAGAGGAGAAAGTTTCATTGTGGCCACCGAGATCGACAACCACGATGCATGTCGTGATGGGGGCGGAGGCCAATCATATCATCATAATCTTTATCTCTTAGAAAATAAATAAAAGGAATCATTCCAGAATCATTTTAGAGTTTGTAGATCAACCCAACCAAGAGCTTTCCAGAATCATTGGACTTAGCGGTCAGTCATGTCTTATAATATGAGTCTAAAAGAGTGTAGTCCTAAGAGGAAACATTATGGAAGCTGCAAAAGAATACGGCGAGGTGCAACCGGTAAAGCTTATTCGAAGGTTAGAGAACACATGAAGAACCCGAGCTTTTAGTAAGTTTAATTCGTTCATAATTAAAATATATTTGATGAAGAAGCACCTCTTGTGGTATTCCTTCTGCAACCATACGAAATATTTCTTTAGATGTGATGATACTGTGGCATGTCGAATACATTAGATAGGTAGATGTACATCGTAGTTTCAAGCAACCAATTGACGCCCCTCGGTTGACATATGGTTTGCAAATGATCTGAGATCAGCTCGTCCCCTGCAACATGATTGACGGAACGGCGAACCTCGCCGAGAAGGACCGAGACGAGCTCTCCGGCTCGGCCCACGTTGACCCTTCGTCAAAATTCTGCGCATAAGTGTGGGCATCATAAGGAACACGCGTTCGCGCCGCCGCCGCGGCGGATCCCGACGCCTTGCACCTCTCCGCCATCATCCTCCTCCACAGGCCCCGTAGCCCCGTCACGGTCGACGGAGATGACGACCGGCCTTCCCACGGGTCGAGCTCGTCGTCGGCGAGGAACCGGGTGAACCTGGCCGTCCCACGGCGGCTGCTGCACCGGTTGCCGACGTCGAGCGGCAGGCACGCGCAAGATCTCTGCCTCTGGAGCTTCGACCTGCAGTCCATGATGCAACCTCTATCCCTCCGAAGCTGTGTGACGATCTCGGGATGAGCACTTGTGAGTGACGTTTTGACCTGTGATTCTCTAACAGGTGTTATTAGACGGCTGGTGTTTAGATATCTCAGCTGACGATTTGGCGACGGCTGCAGGAATATGGGTGGATGATGCTTCGCCACGGACACTGGTTGGCTTGCACCACGCAATCTAATTGCGGTCGGATCTAACGTGCCTTGTTTTGAATCCAATAAGTCAAACTTCGACAGCGTTGTTGACCAATGATTCAGGATCGATAAATTGATTCGTTGGTTGATCCGATCCATCGGATCGTACCATAACAAATGAAATAAAAGGAAAAAAAACTAATTTGATTTTATATAGCTATCAACGTTGATTTCTGTATAATTTAATCAATTAGGACAAGCTTGTCCAAATCATCTAACACAGTAATCCAAAAAGTAAAAGAAAAAATACTGAAACCCAAATAGGTAACTTTCAAACTAACATCTTACTTTTACATATTTTTTTTATCTTGCAGGTGAAAGAAGAAAACAATGGTTACCAAACCATTTGAATTGCCACAATACATTTTTGTGATTCCTGTACTTGAACACAGTTCCAACAAACCACAAAACTTAGATACAAGTCGTAATCAGATCTCCGAATCATTTCCTGACAATTACACATAAATGCTAGTTCAGTTAAATGAACAATAAGGGATGCTGATTAGACATGGAAATCAGTGAGATTTCGAGTGCTGTAGATGTACAAAGTTCCATCCTGGAGTTTAGCATTTTAGTAGTGGACATCATATGTCAGAAGGTCATCTCATATTAGATGTGCTGTCACAAAGCTTGCATTCTTATCTTTCTACAGGCCATGGCAATTACGGAATCGAAGACCAAAACATCTGCTGGCAACATTCTGTCTGTCTGCAATAGACAGATGGGAAAAACTAGAAGGGAAAAACTATCAGGTCTCCAGATCAGAAAATTGAAAAGTTTTGAAATGCATCCATGCTGCTTGTAATCAATCCGCCAAGATCAATAGTTTCCCCATCATTCATCTCTCTAGAGCAAGGGGCAACGTACTCCAAGGGACCTAGGGAATCAGGCTGTGCGGTCATGAAGATACAAATGAGTAATAGCTTAGAAATCAGCTGAAGTTCTTTAGATAAAGCAGATTAAGTCTTGAAAGCGTAGATGAGTACCGGACTGAGGTTCATCCCTGCAAATTGGTTGCCGCCATTAAGTGAATCTTCTGAATGAGATTTGGGTTCCGAACATGCATCAACTGTTACTGGTATAGGGCAAATATTGTTTAGTGATGCCTGCCCCACCTGAGGGCCTAGCTGCAATTTGAAGTTGGTAAGCAGGTCTTAGTCTTGCATCAGCTACCTATGTCTAAATAAAAGAAAATATAACAGAGAATAAAAACATGCAATATACCATATTAGCTACAAACAAGTTCAGCACAGAGAAATTAGAAAGTACCATATCGCTACAGTTCTCTGTGGCAGGAGGATCTCTAGTTGAAGCTGGATGATTATGACTAGAAGAAGCAACCTTTGCAAATGGAAATGCATGGCATGTTTCTTCTGCTTCCAAGATGGATGTATGGATCAACCGGTTTGATGGATTTGAGGGTTGATGACGGGCCATAACGGAAGCAATAGCAGCATCAAATGAATCACAGGTCATAGGGATCTGCTGAAGACTAGAATTTGGAGCAGGTAATGGATGGCAAAGGTTGACAGGAGTTTCCGACACTTCAGATAATATAGCACCAAAGCTCATGTTAGATAGGCAATCAACCCATGACATATTGACACTTCTGCTATTGTTCTTCTGGTCAACCTTGTTCATGTTCAATAAAAAAAAGAAAAATTTGAGTAAAAAGAAAAAAAAAAAGACAGATAATAAGGTGGAAGATATTTTGATACAATTACCCCATTTTGGATAGTTTTCTCCAACAAAAGGTGTGTTTCAACTGCTTGGTTCGCTGAATCATCCATATGGCATGGCCCATGTCCTTTGCTCGACTTACAAAGCAGTTTATCACCACTGGTGATATGCTTTTCGAAACTCTTATTAGGCTCCTCATAAGAATGTGATGTCATAGATGTCGGGCATGCTGTTTGCTCAAGATTGGAGAACCAACCATATCTTTGAAAACAAAAGAAACTATTCAGCCCAACATCCTTATCACGACCATGAAAATCTAGAGAATAAAAAAAAAGCACATGCAACCAGCATAGGGTAAAACAGTTAAACCTTAAACGAAACATGGCAGGGCTACCAAGTGAAGCATGCACATCAGCCGCGGTGACATCAGAGTCTTCTAAAGTCCATCTTATGCTGTTGGCCAAATTATCCAGGTAAACATTGTACGGAAAAAGCATGAGTTCTCCTGATGCCAATTTTGAACTGCCCCACTTGAAGATGAGGTGCTTCACCACTGAAGAGATTCTTTTTCTAGTTGTTAAAGTTAGTTCCAGGTAAGGGTTGTGATTATTCTGTAACATCATAAAGCAACAAAGCAAATGGTCATATGACAACTTAAATTAAAACTAAAAATAACAATAAATACCAGACTCTCCTTGTCCCCTGTGAAGTCACCACTAATCATATGCCTTAACTTCTTAAATTTACCTTCTCCAATGCTTTCCTAGTAGCTTCATCTATTGGAAAAAGCTGAAGCTTAACTTTTCCATTGAAATCTTGAAATTGTCCTCGTACAAATTTCAAATCTCCTGGTGCTGCTTCCGGGAAGCTAGTTTGCATATCCTGAATCTCCAGCTGAGGTAATTGGATAGAAGAAGTGTGAAGTTGTCCATCTAACTCAGAACTCTTTTTTCCTGGAAAAAGAAAGATGTCAATGAATGTAAACAGCATTTAATATCCTACAGTCAGAATAAGTTGCTACTCAACCCAAATGGTCATCAAGATATCTAATCATGATTCACACATTACTATTCATTAAACTGCTGGAATGGAAGGAAAACCAAATTATAATATATCATAATATGTCCTTGGTTATCTAAGCTACATGCATTGTCATAATTACTGAAGTGGAACATGCTGAAGAATCACTTGGAAGGGAAAAAGACTGACAAGCAAGACAGAGGTATGGGGAAAACAGCTTATGAATGACAGTACCTGTGATCTCCCGTTTCTGCTTTGTGATCTTTAGGCTCTTGGACTTGTTGCAACCAAGACCTTTTTTTGCAAGACCTTTATGCTGAGAGCCAGAAGCTTTCATGATAAACCCTCTTTTGCTCTGAAGATACTAATAATTAGAGCCTTTTTTATGGATGTTGCACTACAAGATCACAAAGGTGTATTCGGTGTTTTCCTGCAGGAACAAGATTGTTAAGCTCAAAATTTTGAGTGGTTCAATCAATCAAAAATTTAGATTAGATATGAATTCAACCAACCTTGTAAATTGTTCTGGATAACATATCTAAATTCAGATATCCAATTTCATATGTTAAAGATCTAAAAAGCCAAGAATCACAAGTATTCTTGTCAGCCATGAATTTATTCTAATTTGCAGATATTTATAAACAACAGATGCAACATAATTACATAGGACTTTAAGTTTATTTTAAAAAACAAATGCAAAGTGCCAAAATTCCTGAATTTTCTATCAAGACTACTTCAACAAGAACTACATCAAATAGATAAACTCCACAAATGTGGATCCTCAGGGTAAAATGTGTAATTAACTCCGAACAATTCGTTACTTATCCGAAGCTGGCTATACAATTAACTTAATTCTCAGCAAAAATGAGGCCTCCCTTAACCCCAGAAGCTTTATGTTTCCATGTGCATCACTAGATCGCTGAAATCAGATACCTTTCAACGATGAATAATGTTGCATCTCACTTCTTTCAAGAAAAATACATTATGTTCTAGCTGGTTCACTTGTTATCTTTCAACATAATCCGTTCTCCTCGCTTAGAAGCCCATGTTCTTCTTTTTTTTTTTCAGTTTTCATCTGTAACTTTTATCCAGTTCATTTTCTTCACCTTATGAAATTCTTATACACATAAATTCTTTGTGTACATGCAATTTATATTGTCTGGGAGCAGCAAACAGAATTAGAAAGAACAGAAGATTTGCATGGTTCAGCTTTTAGCATAGGTCCACGAGGGAAAGTGAGAATATCTCTAGCATATAACAATAATGGTTACAACATCTGATAATTCACTGAAAAACAAAAGCCAAAGTGCTGTCTGCAAATTCTCAAAATGCTCGGAACATGAAGAAACCCTTCTCTGATCGCTTCACCAACGCCTTGTGTGACACAAGCAACTTACGTCTATGGTACAAGCCATAGAAGGACTCTGTTTTTGTAGTATATAACCAAAGTTGATTCACCTACCAATAGCAGTGACTATACGTGGTTGGATGATAATTTATGATCTCCAACCTCTGGCAATAAAAAACCATAAATATCAGACTTACCTAATCAAAATCTTACTTCAAAGGCTAAATGAGAGTTGCCATTGAGCCACATGCAAAGAATTATTGTACCACTCCATAAATTTTGAAGCCCATTATCACTTGTATATCTCAATGTGGAAACCAGAATGTTGCTCCAAGTCAAAAAAAAAAAATCTCTCATCTTAGCTGTAGAAAAGTAAGCAAGCCTGGCTGGTTTATTGCATAAAGAAAACAGGAATCCATGCATCAACAGTGGAAAATTCCTTCTCTTGATGGGATCCAAATGAAGTGCATTAATCAAGCTTATGTTGATAACCATACAACATATATTTCACCAGACTGTTAATTCTAACTGTACTGTGGATGTTACACCACGAAACTACCTACCACTACAACGAGAAAATTCATTTGGTGCGTAAACCAAGGTAGGCAATACCGAATGATATCGCCCAGTACGGGCGGTATGTACCGGTCCGACGACATACCAATACACGGACTGCCCGCTACCGGACGGAACGAAAAATAATAATAAAATTATATATATATATATATATATATATATATATATATATATATATATATATATATATATATATATATATATATATATATATATATATATATATATATATATATATATATATATATATATATATATATATATATAAACGAGGCGACGTCGCCCCACGTGGGGAAGGAAAAGGAGACGTCGTCGAGTTATATATATATATATATATATATACTGAACGGTATACCGCTCGGTATACAGTTTCGTACCGTACCGAGCGAACGTCGAAACTCTGGTACGGTACGAAATTGCAGACCTTGACGTAAACTACATTAAATATGATTTAAAGAAATGAAAATCTTTAGATAGGATTTATAAGAAAATTAGAACAATGTTAACATTAACAATAATCAAATTTAAATATATGAAGACATGAACATCATGGAAATTTAGGAAGGGTTTAAAAACTTTAGTGTCATGATTCAAACAATTAAATTAACATTAATCAAAACAATCTAGATTAACACATGAAGGCAGGAACATCATGAAAATCATTAATTATGGTTTATTAACTTTCATGTCATGATACAAATATTTAAAACAATTAATTGAATCTAAAATATGCATCATAGTATCATACTTTTTTATTATTAAAAATCCAAAATTAATTAATATAAAAATTTTGTATTAAACAATTAAAAAATAAAATCAAATATATCAAAATTTAAATTAAAGGGAAAGAAATTGATAATAATATTTTAGTTAAGTAACAAAAAGTTATAATGATTACAGTAGATTACATTGTGAATTTAAAAGACACGTACTACATAGAGCTAGAAATTTGACAAAACTCATCCATTAGGGGACCTTTGTGAGCAACAGATAACACTTTTGATAACATGAACCTTTTTGGATGATAACAGTTTGAACCAGCGGCTTTGGATCAAAACGTTCTATGCCAAGGCTGGTTGCAAGTTTGTAGATGGCAGCTATGCACATAGTTAATAGATTCAATTCAGCAGATCTATGGACAAGGATCAATGAGTAAAAGTATATTTTGGTTGAATGTCAAAGCAGATTAAACATTTTATTAAGGTTAATAAGTATATAAATATCTTCAAACGTATTGACAGAAAATAAAAGTGTAAAAAAGGTGAACTAGGGCTAGTTTCTAGATGGATTAGTTACCCAATATCACTAGTCAAAAAGAAAAAAGAGACACTAGAATCTATCGATATCAAACAATTTTGGTTCAACGAATTGGGGCATGAAAAGTTTCAACGATTTTTCAACGGCTAAGAACGGCAGAATCACCGCGAAGGCATTTCAATTAGCCCCAAAAATTAAACTCTTTTCACGTGAAATTATAACGATGACATATAGAACAACCTCCGAATAAACTAATTCCAAATTAAAAGACAAGAGCTGGAACGAGAAAGGCAACGGAACCACACAAATCGTCACCATCAAACTACACAAAAGCAAGAAAAAAGGTACAGGAACCCTAACACAGGTCTCAAATCTACGAGCAAAGGGTACCAGATCCGCACCAGTACGCAATCCTCGCGTGGGTATTATTCGCCAACGAAGAACCCTAATCCCAAGAACGCGCGCCAGGCGAAACCTCCAATCTTTCCCCAAAACAACACTGGATTGAGAGAGAGAGAGAGGGAGAGAGAGAGAGGGAGTTGCCGCCTTCGCCTTCCTAAAGACCACTGCTAGATTCGAAATAGCCTCTACATAGAGCTCGTTCATCCTTAGTCACGTGTCGAGTCGGTAAGTGGATCATGACATAATCGGATCCGGATAGTCACCGGGTCGAATCAGATCGGATCGGCTGGTAATGGATCCTGAAACCATAATAAGTAAACCAAGAGTTTCGTCATCAAAAACCAAAACGCTACCTAAACCCACCTTCACCTGCCCACTGGCTTATCAGCACTTGGTTCTGCTTTCCTCGTCTCTACCCTTCCTCTCTTCGATCGCCCATGGCGGACGGAATCGAAGAGGTGGCGGAGAGCGTCTCCATCGGCAATCCACCCGCCCCGGAAGCTCCGGGCAAGAAGTATCGCTTCGATTCCCTCCTCCGTAGCCTCTTCCCGTCTTCTGTTGGAATGTTCCTTATTCATCTTTGTTCGTTGTTCTCGTTTAGCGCTTTGAAGAAGGAGCTGAAGAAGAAGACGAAAGAAGAGGAGAACCGGTTGGGAGGAAGAGAAGAAGAAGGAGGTACACTTTTTTTGCCCGCTTGATTTTCTTTGAGTTACTTGCAATATATGCTTTTCTCTTGTTTGTTTGAAGCCCTAAAAGGGCCTCATTTTGCTGCTGCCTGAGAAATCATGCACAAAGATTAAATGTTCCCGGATTTTGTGTCTAATTGATTATGATGACTCGCATTTTTGTTGCAAAATTAGCAGGCTGCTGCAATGCCACAGTCGCAGAAGCCATCGGCAGTTGCTGATGATGAAGACATGGACCCAACGGTTTGTTTGACCTCAGTTTCTCCCAATCTTATAGCAGAGAAAAAAGAGATGCTAAGCTTTTTCGATTTATAGGTTCAAAACTCAGTTCAGTTATCTGCCATTTGCAGCAATACTATGAGGATAGGCTGAAGATCCTTACATCGTTGAAGGCAGCCGGACGAAATCCTTATCCTCACAAGTTTCAAGTGTCCATAACCATAACTGAATATATCGAGCAATACAGAGTTATGAGTGACGGAATCACCTTAAGGATGTCGAAGTCAGTTTGGCAGGTACATTTACTTTTATCATATGATTGATGTATGAGTATTAAATTAATGTGGTTCTGTTATCTCTTGATGCTGTATTGAGTTGTCCTTTGTTTTAAGGGAGAATCATGAACAAGCGAACTTCTTCATCGAAGCTTTACTTCTATGACCTGTATGGAGGTGGTCTTAAAGTTCAAGTTATGGCTGATGCTAGGTACCACTTACTAAGATTAACTGATCTGTTTTGCTAATCATATTCATTTTTCAGTTTTAAGTGGAATATATTGATACAGATATCTACTCTTTGGGTTGAACATGCCAAGCATTTTTATCCCTTTGCCCTCCGTCAAAGAATTAGCCCTGAAATCTGTTGATTTGAAATGTGGCAAGATTAGTAAATGAAAGGATGATTTGAAATGTGGCATATGTTGATATTTCATAGCAGTAAAGCATTGATAAAGAAGACATAAATTTGATGCAAATAATAAAACAAAGAGAATGTATGTTGCATATAAGGAAACTTAATAACACTATCGGTATCACTTTCAACTAAACATTTAATACTATTAGATGTGTTGTGGGAATATACTGCAAGGCTTTATTGTACTATTTAAAGGAAGCCTTGTGTATAACTGGATCCTATAAGGCTATAACCATGCTGTCATGACATCTTGATTTTGTTACCCGTAAAATGGAAACTCAGTTGAAAAGTGGTAGCATTTACATCATATGGAATTGGGTTCCTTGAATAATGACAGTGAAACTGAGGCATTATGGATATATAGTGCTGTCAGTGGCAAACATCATGTACTGCTATGATTTCTCTTTAGGGAACAGTGTTTTTGCATTTTAGTATTTATCCTCTTCATGTCTCCGGATGAGGAATTTAAGGCAACTTGTATTTGTTGGTTGGCAATTGAAAAATAAAAATTGATCTTGCTTCCATGAAATATAATGGTATAATGATGGGAAAACTAGGCTTATCACAAACACATTCCTTTCTTTTATCCTTATTTACAATATTGTTCTTTTAAATTTGTTCATGTGGCATCTTTTGTGTAACAACAATATGCATCTGTGATTATGAGATTTATTTATGAATGTTAATGTTCAAATCTTTTTTTTCTTCCATGAATAAAAGAGTATGTAACTCCTAATTATTTACTTATTTTATGATGGTTACTAGCTTGATTTTTCCTGCTAATTAGGGATTCAGACATGGATGAAGTTGAATTTGCAAAGTATCACTCAGGTGTGAAACGTGGTGATGTTGTTGGAATCTGTGGATATCCAGGTTGGTAGCTTTTTATTTGGTTACTAGTATTCTTACAATAATTAGTGAACTTTTCTGGTGTCATTCTCATTATATTGGCATGCAATACTATCAGATCAAGATTTGCCTGTTGTAACTTCATCTTTCAGGAGAGTCTGTAGATAACAACTTGTAGATTACAGGAGGAACTTTTAGTTGGGTGGGAAACAGATACACATTTGGTTATTTGGAGCAGCCAAATGTTGGCAACAATGATCATTTGAACTGTGGAAATTTGTTAACGTTGAAACTCATATTAAATTTATAGAAGTGGCAACAGTAATAATGTTCCACACTGTGATTTTTGAACTAGGAAATTTGTTGATGATGAATTTAAATTTCATATAGCTAGAGGACAACATAGATTGCCTAATGATCATTTTCTTTTATGAATCACATTAAGTGGTGTACAATTTGATCTTTTAAGATGTCTTATTTGAAAGTGCCCTCTCTCTAAAGAAGTTTAATGTAAAAGCAAAGGTGGCAGGATTGATTGGTTCTTGGGATGAATTTGGATTCGCAATTGGACTGATATATTGAAGAGTCAAAGTTACAAAAGGATGGACTGATATAATTAGTTTTTACATATTTCTATAGCATTGAATTTTTTTTATTTTAGAAAGACAAGAAAGTTGATTTTAAGAAATGCAATGCATCGATTAGGGACATGTCTTTGCTATGGTTTGTTGGATTAGCTACAGGTGACTCGATTCTAGTTGGTTACTGAGCAAATTGTTGTAAATTAGCTGACCTAGGTTAAAATTTTATTACACTCGTTCTGATCCATGGGAGAGGAAAGGAGTGCTATAATGTTATTTACTACTATCATCTGCCATCATTGTTTCTGCCTTTGGACCATCCTTGCCACTTGGTGCTACTATACTCACTACCATTGGATGGGAGAGAGGAAGAGAGGAGGGTGAAAGAAGAGGGGAGAGAAGAAGGAGAGAGGAGGAAGATCATGTGTTGGATTAAAAGTAGGCAAAGCCAGAGGAAGGGGCATTATGATTGTCTGATCTTGTGCTATATATCATACAACTTAGTGATCTTGTATCTCCCTTTACTGTGACCTGATTAGATGAATTATGAATGCATCGTACCTGATTCTTGGGTGAATGCAAGGAGAGATTAGGATTTTGAAGTATTCTTTTTTCTTCTGTTGTTCAAAATTATACCATATGCCACAAAGAAACAATGCATATGGTGTTCTTACTATTTTTCATTTTGCGGGAAAGAGCAAAAGAGGAGAGCTCAGTGTCTTTCCAAAAAGATTTATGGTTCTCTCCCCATGCCTACATATGATGCCAAGACAGAAAGCTGGTCCTGGGGTTGAGAATACTTCTGTTAAGGTATGAATAATAAATCTTTATTGCCAGCATAATACTATGAGCTTTGATTCATTTGATCTCATTTGAATTTTCCCTTTCCTTCTTTAAAATTTTATACTTTCCAGAAGAATGAAGGGAAAACAACACCAGATATTTGGGTTCCTGGAATGACAAGGAATCCTGAAACATATGTTCTGAAGGATCAGGTATACGACTCTTTTTGTTTGTTGTAAAGGTTTTTATAAGTTATGACATTAGCTTCGATGATGAAATCAGAAAGCATCAAAATTGCAAGTATGATTTGTGCCTTTTTATGGTATTCAGTGTTATTAAATGGTGGTGTGCTCTAAATGGAATTACTTGTCTAGTCACTACGTATGTATTAGCTTAGGTGGATGATGATATCATATTATGGATATAATCTTCTTCCTCAACTTTTTTGTATCTAATGAACCATTAATTTGCTTGCTTCTCCAAAAACATTATGTAGTCAACATGCATTTGCTCATCAAAGATGATCAGAGCATGCTTCATCTGAAATTGATTTGTTTTCTGTAAGAATCCTTGCATTATTTTCCATTCTTCCTATGAATCTAATCATCATATCTCTTGTGTACTAAACAAATAAAGGTTTAGCTGATGTGCTACCTAAAAGGTTTTGTGAGAAGAAAGGAGTGATGGTGCTTCCATAAGATAAGAAATTGGAAAGGAGGGTGATATATGCTGGAACAGTTGCATATACCTATATATTGATAGACTGTGACACAGTTCCTTTGTTGGAAGAATTCATCCCTTAGATTGAACCTAGAATTTCATTATGGTGTCGGGTACATGCATGCAAAAAATGTTTAGGAGAATATTTACAGCCCCTTTATGAGACAATTTAAGCTTCACTTTTTCCAATTAGATCATGTTCAAATTTGTTGGTTTTAGATGCTTGATTTATGCTGGGATAGAGCATTGTGCCTTAGATCATTTAAATTTATTTCGGTCTTCTGGTTTATGTTGTCTGAATCAGTACTTTCTAGAGTCTTTGATGTTTTAAATCTCTATGTTGTGTCATGTTCCAGACACATATATGGATTTGTCTCATATGCTTGGCTAGCACTTTTCATATTGTATCAGTACTCTGGCTTTATCTGTATTTTGTGATCCTGATAATTATTAGTTAAGAAACTGATCAAGGAGTACTGTTAAACTTTTGTTTGAATGTCTTGTGATGGCAGGAAACACGATATCGCCAACGGTATCTGGATCTGATGTTGAACCATGAAGTTAGACAAATATTCAAGACTCGTTCCAAGATTATCAATTATAACCGAGATTTCCTCAACAAGCTTGACTTCTTGGAGGTTTGACTCTATCCTTTTATGTACTTTATATTGGTTTTCTAGTTGAAAACATTTATGGTGAACATGATGACTCAAGCCCTTTTATGTTCTTGAAATTATGGTACTCTCAATGCCCTTTACTTGGCTATAAATTAGTTTTGCTTTCCCGGTGGAAACACCTATGATGAACATGATTGCTGGAGGAGCAGCTGCCAAACCCTTTGTTACCCATCACAATGAATTGAACATGAAGTTGTTCATGCGCATTGCCCCTGAGCTATACTTGAAGGAGTTGGTTGTTGGTGGACTGGACCGTGTTTATGAAATTGGAAAGCAATTTAGGAATGAGGGCATTGATTGGACTGATAATCCCGAATTCACTACATGTGAGTTTCATATGGCCTTTGCTGATTATAATGATCTAATGGCTCTCACAGAAGAAATGTTATCTGGTAAGCAAGTAGCGTTGGCATTCGCATTCGCATCTTAATATGTGATTCATTTCCAGTGGGTATTGAAAATATTCTAATGCCGAACAGGAATGTTCAAGGCTCTAACTGGTGGCTATAAGATCAAATACCACGCAAATGGAGTGGATAAAGATCCAATCCAATAGAGATGGATTTTACTCCACCCTTTAGGTGTTTACTTGTCTCTTTAATTTAATTGCAATTTTTGGAAGTAAGAAAATTGACAGTTTATTCTTCTTTCTTCAGACGAATTGGCATGATCAAAGAATTGGAGACAATGGCTAATTTAACTATACCAAAAGATCTTTCAAGTGAAGAAGAAAACAAGTACCTGTTAGATGCTTGTGTGAAGTTTGATGTTAAATGTCCCCCTCCTCAGACAACAGCAAGGTTATTGGACAAGGTTAGTTCTTAGATTAGAAGAGAAAATTAATTTTTCTATTGTGAATCAGAATTTAATAATGTTATGTGCAAGAGGCAACAAAAGAAACTAAAGAGGCAGGGCATAGATAATGGAACAAGAAAAAGAGAATAATTATATAATATGAATACAGATTAGCCATAAATATTGATGATTCATTCAAATACATTTTGTTTCTGGTGAAAAAGGTTTGTCTTCAGGAGTTTTTTAATCTGAATTTATCATGTCTCATGCAATTTTTATTGGATAATGGAGTAAATCCTATTTGAATATTTTATTGCATGGCAGAGTAAACCATTTTGTGTTGATTGATAGCTTGTTGGGCATTTCTTGGAAGACACATGTGTAAACCCTACATTTATCATTAATCACCCAGAGATCATGAGTCCATTGGCAAAGTGGAACTGATCAAAACCAGGCTGGACGGTTTGAATTATTCATCAACAAACATGAGGTTTGTGACAACAATCTCATTTTTGGCAACAGATTCATGCACTGTTTTCTTATGGTGTTGGCATGTCATTTAGGTTTGTAATGCGTACACAGAACTGAATGATCCAGTTGTACATTGGCAACGATTTGCTGAACAACTTAAGGTACTGATGCAAAATTTCAGAACATCTCAGATGCAACTATAATATTTTTTTCTTTGTTTATTTTCTTTCCATTACATTGTCATACTAAGTCTGGTTCTGTAACTTGTGGACGGGGACATCAGGACCGACAATCAGGTGATGATGAGGCAATGGCTTAAGATGAAACATTTTGTACTGCTCTTGAATATGGCTTGCCTCCAACTGGTGGATGGGGTTTGGGGATAGATCGCCTTACAATGTTTTTCACTGATTCACAAAAAATATAAAGGTATCAATTGTTGTATAAATTCCTTATAAAGCCACTACCATTTTTACCCAGGCCAGGCCAGAAACCTAGCTAACATAATAATGTGAATGCTGGAATTCGTGGTGCAGGAAGTACTTCTTTTCCCCACCATGAAGCCTCAGGATGAGCCTTCGACCAAAGGTATCCTGTTAACTCTGTGCCATGTTGTGAACCTAGGATTTGAATGCACTTAATGTTCAAATAATGCCTTACGATCTAATGTCATTTTAACTTTAGCAGACTACCTTGATCTTTGACAATTAATGAGGCTATATTTATTTTGAAAAGATCTTCGATAATTTATTCTCTCAGGTCATCTCAAATACAAGCATGTGGACCAATTTTAGTTATTCTTCTGTATTTCAATCGATAGTGAATTTGTCCATTTCTACTATATCTTTTCAAATTCAAGTTGGCATTTTTTGTTATGGCACGTTGGCAATTGTTCTTTCAGGTTCCTCTGTTCTGATCCTATCTTCATTTCTCGGGACCTGGTGACTTAGACCCCCAGAGTTGAACCTAATTGTATTTTATTGTCATGATGGTTCACATTAGAAGCATGTATCCAAGAATAGGATAATGGACACTCACGGCTTTGGGTGAGACCTCAACGCTAGAAAAGAATCCCTGGGGAGGCTTTCTCCTAAACCAAAGTATGGATCAGCGATTGCTTCACCGGCATTTCAAATGAACTATGGCCTGTGGTTCCTGTCTCATAGCCAAAGGCCAATTCTCGAGGATTTTAGACTTGGCAGGAATAAACTATCTTTTCATTTCCGCAATCATATTTATTGGGGTCACTTAAGTGTTAATGGATCAAAACGCATGCAGAATCACATTTTAACTAGAAGTAATTTGGGGCAAGTTAACGACAAATAACCTATAAATTCTACTCCTACACCGTATGTAGGTTCATCACACCGTATGTAGCCTGATAGAACTCTAGCTGGAAAAAATAAACATCCTCCCTAACAAAAAGCCTTGCAAGAGGATATTTAGAAGCCAAATCCCAAAAAGAGTATCAACAATGTGAATGTCGAATGAGCCTATTTCATCTACGAGCTCATCTCCAATGGAGGCCGGGCAGTATCAGTAACATAGGCATCACATTCGTGTACTAACCATTCGCCATATAAATCATATAAGTGAAAGAGATTGACAGTGTAAAGGCTGCATGTGCAAACCATGCTTCGATAAATGGAAATTTAGCTCACCCTATCGTCTAGTCCTTGGCATGCAGCTCTCTTGTTGGAGCTGAGAACAACAAAAATAAAAGGCACTTACATCAAAAAGTTAGTTATATCAAGTTAATTACATGTTACTTGAGAATAATTATATCTATTTAGCATCTCAATCCCTAAATTTTAAAAATTTATATTAAAACATTTATAGTTAGGAAAGTAAAACATATAACCTCATTTACCATGACATGATCAATTTTATCAACAGAAACACGAAAACGATAGACAAAAAATTAATTTCAATGTCTCAATTACGATTTCGGTGGTGACAAACGATGACGCTGCTGAGGGCCACGAGTGACTATTGTAAATGAGGGAGAGTGACGACGAAAAGTGAAGCAAAAGAAGAGGAGAAAGAGAATGACATAGATACATCTGTATTGATGCCAATGCATATGTCGAATGATCATTTCGTTGCTTTGCATTTACGTCAACATCACTCGACAACTACGTCAGCACCAATGCAAATATAGAGCAACGTCTTTCTGCATTTAAACAGTATCGATGCAGATGCATCTACGTCATCTACCACTATTGAAAATGTAACTGGAACGTGGAAATTATCTTTTGTCTTATTATTTTCGTGCTTCTGTCGATAAGACCAACGATGTTATGATAAATGAAGCTAAATGTTTTATTTTCATAATTATAAAAATTTTAATATAAACTTTTTAAGTTTAATGATCGAGATGTTAAAAAGATCTAACTATAAGGGGTAATATATAATTAGTCATATTCTAACCTACATAATCTCGACAGCATCAAATATTCGTTTTAAGGAAGACAGGTACTGAATCATAGATCTATTCCAAGACTAGTCATCCCTAAATGCACAAGAGGCAATGTTCATTTTCTTGGTTTATATTAGATAGCTATATTATCATCCCAAACTGGAATGCTAGAGAATTTTGACCATCAATTTAGGACTATCCAGATTCAACCGAGATGATTATTCAAAATAAGAGAAAAAGAGAACAGCTATGTGTAAAAATCCTTTGTTAGAAGTATGTTCAAGTAAAACAAAGCCTTATTGCTCGTGAACAAAGCAAAAGCCTCTCCTCAAGATCTATCATATTGATATAACTAGACAGGAATTTTAAGCAACAATGGAAGATCTAAAGAATATGTTTAATCAGGATAGGATATTTTCTCTAGAAATAAATAGGTCAGATTACTCAGATTTCTGTAATTAATTCTACGATGTTGCATTCACATGACAGCAACATCTCATAGATTGCTCAGAACTACCAAAATCCTCACATTCCACAAGCGTGCATGGATTTGGAAAACAACAAATTAGGTTCAAGAAATGCTTATCAATATTGATATTTCCAGAACAATACAACAGATTAACATAAATTTTCTTTTTATAAACCTTGGAGCTTAAAATTTTGAATCATGCAACTTCACAACCTACTAGAGCACAATCTCCCTGCATCCTCTAGGAATGGACTCATAAGGCCAATCTCGCAAAAGAATTCGTGTTAATGGGGTATCAGCAATTATATGATAGATCTTCCAGAATCTGAGTGAAAGAAATTCAACTTTAGATTAGTAAGACATGAGACCTAAAGTGCATTTTGACCAACCATATATATGATATCCAAATAGGTCTAAAGCTTGCAATGGGTCACTAGCTCAAACATATCAGAGTAATGGTTAAACAGAACGATGAATTAAACATATGGATACAACTTTTAATTGGAAAAGCACAAAAATGCTTTAAGAACCTAAGAATCCAAATATATCTGGAAATTACATTTTAAAAAATAGTATTCCACATGTTCTTCGCAATTCATTATTTGACATGATCAGGCATTCTATTATATCCCACCTCAACGATCGAAAGTCAAATTGGATCTTCAACTGCCTTTCGTGGTTCTCCTTTACTTGCAATCCATCCTACTTAGCTCACAAGACTACCGAAAAGAAAATTAAAGTAACTTCGTTTGTGGCAACCTATCAAAATTTTCTAAGAAAATTTTGATGTCTTTGCCAACTTAGGCAATATACACATATACGCATGTATACTAATGGTGTCTCCATCCCCCCCTCCCTTCCTCATTATCAAGCATTCTCAACAGTTTACTCTATAAACATTCCTGCAAATTCCCCAAAATCAGTAACCGCGACTACCTAAAAACTGTGGAAACAACTTCTTTGAATCCGAATACCTTACCTTGCACCCACAAACTGTCCATTGCCAAGATTTCGACACATAAACTCTACGCCATAGGTTTGGGATGTACACGAAAAAGGATACTTATAAGAAAAAGATAACCTTCATCATTTCATCCAATGGCATTAAACATTCAAGAATGATGCCTCCTTATCAAACAGGAAAGGGAACATGATATGTTTCGGGCAGATAACTCGAGACAAGTGGAGACAAGATCAGAAGCTTACTGATCAAAGATTAATTCGAAGCAAGAAATATCGGAAATCAGAATGCGAAGAAGACCGACCTCGAGAACTAATCATCCAACTGCTTGAGCTCCGCCTTCAACTGCTCAATCTTCAGCCCCATCGATCTCTGCAGCGCCATCCGATCCTTCTCAGGCAACCTCGCCAGCAGCCCTTCGAACATATCCAGCACCGTCTTCACCGCCTCGCGGGCGCACTCCGCCTCCTCATCGAAGTAGATCGTCTCCTTCGACTCCGTCGCCGCTTCGATCTCTTCCCGGGCCTCCGCGAACTTCAGGTTGATCTCATCCACCTCCTTGCTGTGGTCAAGGGGTCCTCCGCCGGTGGCGAATCCATGGCGGCCAAGACTCGGGGGGAGCGGGCATCGCATCAGGCGGAAGGACGAGAAGGGGAGACCAAGGGGGACCGGTGTGGGAGGTTTTGTGAGGATCGCGGGAAGAGAGGAGAAGGCGGAGATGGATTTGTGGAGCAGAAACCGAGCGCTTCGCCGCATCGCTCACGATCAATTCGATTGGAGCCGACTTGGTCGAGGATTTGAAGGGTTAGGCGATAGAAGAGACGAAAGATTTCCCATTATATTAGGATTCTATTAGCGTCATATATTTTTAAAAAATTATATTAAAATTTATATAATCCTAAAAACAAAATAAATAACTCATAGCCGGTTATATTAATGTAAAATATAACATATAATATGATGTACTAGATTGGTATGAAAATGATATATGAAAAAATAATTTTAATATTCTTTCATTTTTATTTTATTAATAAAAAAATAATTTTAACATTTCACTAAGGACTTATAATGCTGAGCTCCTCAATAAGTAGTTGTACTAAACGACTAAATTGAGTCTTTAGGGAGGAGCTTGACCTACTAGCTTCCTGATGGATGTGAGTGACTTAGCCTCCACCCACTTTGTGAGGTATCTATGCTAATAATGAGGGATTTGCATCGGCCCAAAGTTGGTGCAAAAGGATTGAGGATGTCTATTTTCCATTGGGCAAAGGGTTAATCATAATCGATTGTGATTTGGGGGATTATTGGTTGATGTTGGTTTCACATGAATTTCTAGTATTAATTGCGCCTTTGAGCGTACGTTGTGATATCCTTCCGTAGTGTCATCCAGTTGAACCTCTCAAGAAGAATTCTAAAGGTGAGCATTCATTCGTCGATGTGCTCTTCGCACACACCTTTATGGATGATTAGGACCCTCTCAGTCTCCTGAGATGTCAAGCACCTATAGAGTATTGGTTGAAAGACTTACAATAGAAACGATTGTTAATCATATGGTACCATGCGTAATAGTGTTTGACTTTCTGAGTCAAGGAGTCAATTGGGAGCATCTCGTCCCTCTTGTAGCATAGGATCTCGTTTATTCAATAAGGTTCTTACTCGGTAAAAGCAACTTCAAGGGTGTTGATAATTTATGTCGACAACATATTGACTTGCACTTTGTCATCTTTCCGGTTGAGACTAGCCTTACAAGTGCTTTAGCCTAAGAATTATCCTTGTGAGGTACCTATAATACATTGAGCTTGTAGAAGTTAGATGTTAGTTTTGCACCTCAAGGTACTACATCATTGTCACATCTCGGGCTTCAAAGCTCATATTCACTTGGTTAATGACTAGTTGTAAATTATTAAACACCATCAACTCATAAATTCATAACTCTCTTATGAGCCAAAGTCACAAGAGGAGTGCTTTGTACTTAGTTTTATTGTAAGAGATTTTAAAATCGAACTAGATGGCTTGCTCATAGACTAGCTTGTTGAGGCGTTTGACGACAAGTCTAGCACCACCTCCACCCAAGGTGGCCAACCCATCAACAAGCAATGTCCATGTGGGATGGACATATGTGTTCTTGAATGGCGGTGGGGTGTGCTTCGACATGAAGTTAGCCAATGTCATTATCGAACTCTCACAGCTCTACTAACCGAATAACTAAGCTGACATATCTATTTAGGAGAGGACCTATCGAAGGGGTTAGTCAGTGATCACCTGAATCACATGCACTTTAAAGTACAAGTGTATCTTTCTCTAGCTTCTCGATTGACAGGTATCACATCTCGAGCTTGCTCAAGATATGACTAATATAGTATATGGGACTTTGGATCCCCACATCATCTCAGATCAAGATCAAACTAACAATAAAGCTTGTGGCAACGGTAGAGGCTCAAAGTTTCACCCAAGACATAGGAGATGAGTTTTGATAGCCATGCTATGTGATCCTTAGTTTATCAAAGGCACCTTGTCACTCCTTCATCCACGTGAAGCCCTTCGAGTTTTATAATATAAGAAACAAAAGAAGACATTTATTGTTAGACCGAGAGAAGAATCGATTGATGGCTGCTAGCTAATCCGTCAACTATTGGACCTCTTTGATCGATCGAGGTAGATGCATCTCCAATATGACCTATACCTTCTAAGGGTTAGTGTTTATTCATCATTAGCGCATAATAAAACCAAGAAATTTACCATGAGTTAACTTTGAAAAGATGCATTTGGTCAGGTTGAGATACATTTAATTTTTTTAAATGTTTGGAATGTCTTCGCTAGGTCGATCAAATGTGTGTTAGTTTTCTTGCTTTTCACGATTATGTTATCAGCATAGACCTCGATATTTCTCCACATCTAGTCCTTAAATATTTTGTTTATCATACTCTAGTAAGTCTCCCCAATAATTTTCATTCAAAAAAATATGATTCGGTAGCAATATATTCCTCGATCAATAATGAACAAGATATGCTTTCATGACCCGAGAAGGTATCCATAAATGTTAGCAACTAATGACCCGAGGTGGCGTAAACTAGTTAGTTGATCCGAGAGAGAGGGTAGTTATCCTTTGGACATGCATTATTAACATCGGTATAGTCAATACACATCAATCAATTTTTATTAGATTTTTTAACGAATATAATATTGGCAAGCCACTAGGGGTATTGCATATTGGAGATAAAACTAGCACATAACTTATCTAACTTATTGTCGACGGCTTGCTAGCGGTCAAGGATAAGCTTTTGATGCCTTTGCTTCATTGGGTGTGCCTCATGTGAGAGGTTCAGATGGTGCTGGGCCATACTAGGATTGATTCCAAGAATGTCTTTCGATGACTACACAAAGACTTTAATGTTACTTCGAAAGAAGTCGATAAGTTATATTTGTTATGACTTAGTTAACGCTGCCTTGTCCCTTAATAATATTGTCGAGTTAGAGCTTTATCAAGAGTTACTTCGATCAATGACTCCATAGGCTCAAAGCGAGGGGTTGGCTTGTCGAGATCTTAATGGCACTAAGAGGATATGTAAATTATTACTATAGCATTTTTAAGCAATTTTAAAACTTAGATCGAGAAAAAACATATTTTGAAAACTCGATTGATTAAGTAAAAGTTTTGAAAAAAGAAAATAATAATACTAAATCATAAGTAAAAGACAAGTAATGAGAGACAAACTAATTTATAATGGTTCAGTCTTCTCAACCTATGTCCCCTCTCGATCTCTCTTTCCTAGTGATCATTAGCTTACACTATCAATTTTCTTTTCAATAAGCAAAGATCAACTATCTTTCTTACAATTTTTTTTTTCAGGTTTAGGAGATAACCTTCGCACTCACTTTTTACAAAAGACCATTTACCTCAACTTAGTATTACAACTAAGCTCAAGATAGAGGAGATTCAAACTATGCTCAAAATGAGAGCATACCTCATTAACTAAGCTTTAATAAGGTATTTATAGGCCCAAAAGACTTCAAAAATAAAGTTAAAATTTTAAATTCTTAAAATTTCAAGGTACAGATGGCACTACCGTTAACACTTGGTGGTACTATTGTCATAACTTTTGATATAAATCACAAATCTAGATAGACTATGGGAGTACTATTATCATAAAATTTAAATTTTAGATAGTATCGCTATCAACCTAGGTGGTACTACCACCTAAACTGATAGTACTATTGCTAATAATATTGATAATATCTTTTTGTGTTGTTGATTGACTTAAACAGTACTATCGCCTAAGCCTAGTAGGACCATCATCCAGACCTAGTATAGATAACTTGGTTGGTCTTCTAACAGGTCCAATTCTTACCTAAAGGCTACTATAATCTTGGGCTCAAAATTAGTACAAAATTGACTCAAATTGATCGAAAACACTTGAATCTTAACTCAATAATTTCATTCGGTATAACATTAAAGCTTTTGACATGTTTTTTGATCTTATGACCCTTTATATGAACATTCGACACATTATCTTATCACTCATCGTCTTTGTCACGATGTCCGATCTTCTGATATAAGATTCATTCCTTCTAATATGATGTTCAAACCTCTAGCATAAATTTTACCTTTTGGCATATCAAACAATCCTTCAACTCAACATTTGTCTCCTTGGTGGTTCGAATGTATTATTAAAATATTTATTCAATTACTTATCTCAAAATTATATTCATCTAATAATTTATTAATTAATTTATTTATCAAAATCTAAGATTTAACTGTCTTTTCATTTTGATGATAATAATCGATTAATGATATGGCTTTAACAAGAGAAGGACTTCTCATGTGTATATGTCATCTTAAAAGGGGTACAATGAACTTGAACTAAAAATTAATAACATATATCAATTCAATACTAATCTTGAATTCAAGTTAAAAGAAATTTGATTTTGTTGATATTATCATTATAAGCCCAAAAATATAATCAAATTTTAAGTTTTAAAAAATAATATTTAATCATTATCAAGATTTAATGCATAGTTTAAAAGTTATGCAAGCATTATAATTCTTTTTGTTCAATACATAAGTTAGGTATGAATTACTGCTTCTTTCCTTGATCAACAATAAAGAAAATATAAGTTACTATTTTTCTCTCTTTGTCATAAAAAATAAAACAAAATATATAAGACATAAATACAAAAGAGTCATAAAACAAATCTCAAATTATGAATATCAATAAATCAAGAGAAAGATCATAATTAATTTAGATAAATCTTCCCCAAAATCATTAGCAAAAAAAATAATATGATAGGAGAACAAATAATAAAAGGTATTTAATCATATATTTGAAAGATTCAACATGTTTAATTCTCTTCTAAAAAAATCAAATTGAATTTTACTTGGAGGCTTAGTAAAAATATCTACAAGTTGAAAACTAAATTCAATAATATTCCATAAATCATAATCGATAGAAAGCAAAAAAAAATTTCATTCGTATTTTTTCAATAGGTGTAATTTATCTTATTGAACAGGACTTGTGATATAGTATCTGTTGATTGCTTGAAAATATCATTATTTTTTTCTTATGTGTTAATCTAAAGGAGAAAATCTTGTTTTGATCGTTCGAATCTTAATGACACTAGAAAAAAGATAGATGAATTAATGCTATTGATCAATTTTAAAATTCGATAGAGAAAATAATATAGTTTAGAAACTCGATTAATCAAAGTAAAAGTTATAAATAAAGAAAATAATACTAAATCACAAATAAGTAACTTTTGACATAAGTCATAAATTTAGAAATATATTATCATCATAAAATCTGAATTTTGAGCATATTATTATCATAACTTTTTACATGAGCCATAAATTTAAAAATATATTATTATCATAAAATTTTGGTACTATCGTTTAAATTGACGATACTATCAATGATAGTGCTGATAATATTATTCTATATTATCGACTGACTTAGGATATATATATATATATATATATATATATACATACATATATATATATATATACATACATACATATATATATATACATACATACATATATATACATATATATATATACATATATATATATATATACATATATATATATATACATACATATATATATATATATACATACATATATATATATACATACATATATATATATACATACATATATATATATACATATATATATATATATATACATATATATATATATATATATATATATATATATATATATATATATATATACCACATTAGGAAACGACAAGAGGAAATGGCACACATTTTGAAACGAGCCGACTGTGTCTAAGTCGCGAGTTAACTCGCGGTGCCAATCAACGCTCTCAATAAAAAGCCCTCTTCGGTTCGCTCCGGATGAATCGTGCGAATTCTTCTCTCTTCGTTGCGATTCGCCTCGTCATCTTGCTCTTCGTCGTTCCCGAATAATCGAAGGTTTCTTCTTCACGTTGCTTTCGTGACTGAGATCGAGGGCGGAGGAGGAGTCGATCGGGCAACAGGGCGACGCCAAATTAGCTATTGTTTCTTAGACGGGGCGGCTGCGTCCCGAGAGAATTCCGTCTCTCGCAGTCGCGGCTGGGTCACAGGTAGAGGAATCCGTTCGATTCGCGTCCTCTGTCGATCTCGTATTTGTTTTGTTTGGTATCGTTTCTTACCGATGCGATTTGGTGGTGGAATTGATCTTGTGCGGAAAACATCAATTGATATATTTTGTTGCGGAAAACCCTAATTTCGCTTTGTCTTCCTCTTTTGCTATTATGGTAGGAAGTATTGGTTGATTTCTGAGACTTTTACGTGTAGAAGCCTTGGATGATCTTATGGAATTAGTCCGCTTTGTCAAACTTGGGTCTGATATATGTTTATATATATATATAGGTTAATGTATTGACCAAAATGAGGTCCTTTTTTGCTTTTCGTGATTGTGTGTGGGGGTATTGAAGGGGATAATATGCAAATTCTAATTGGATTCAATGAATTCTTGCTCTTGTGATCTTTTTCTCGTTTGCATGTGAAATATGATGCAGTTCTCTGTTCAAGTTGTCACAAAAAATCGTCATGCATTCGTTGCTTTATCTAGTATATATCAACATGAAATATACTCTCTAGATAAATAAAACGTGGTTTCTATCCTTTTTTTTTCTTGAAGAGCATCAGTACCCAAAACGTATGGTTAACCAGTCTTGATAAATGAATTGATATCTCCAATTCATTTTGAGGAGGGGGGGGCAAGTCAAATACAAGACCAGTTAATGATTCTAGCCTATAGCCGCATAGAGGGTAGGATGGGGAAATTGTGAAGTTTGTGTAAGATGGGAGTCAAAATGCCAATGTACAACTTTGGGAGATAGGTGTTTGGGAATAGAAATGGAAATGAGATTCTTGAATAGAAAAGCCTATAACCTTTTCTTTCTATTAAAAGTAGACCTGAATAGAAATGGGATTCTTGTGAATTATATATTGACAGTGTATGGAACATGAAAATTTCTTTCATCTAGGTAGCGAGGATGTCGACACCAGCAAGGAAGAGGCTTATGAGGGACTTCAAGCGTTTGCAGCAGGACCCTCCTGCAGGTATCAGTGGTGCTCCTCATGACAACAACATCATGCTATGGAATGCTGTAATATTTGGGTATGTTTGGAAAGAAATTTATTGTGGTTTTCCTTGCTAATTATGGGTTTATGTTACTGAAACCATTTTCTTGGTTTTTAACTGCAGCCCGGATGACACACCTTGGGATGGAGGTAGGTTTTCTGGTGCTGTAGTGTCTGCCCAAGGAGTTGGAACATCTTACTGATTTTCTATTATGCAGATGACCCCTGTACCTCATCACCACATATGTTTCCCATTTTTTGCTTTTTGCTAAGTTAGTTTCACTTGTCCAGAAGTTTGATATTTAGCTGTTACACTTTGTCGTGTTCCATGGACCGATATAATTAATAAATTGTGTAGTTGTTCATTTGTATTCATATTTTATTAAGCATGTTTAATTGTATCCATGCTGGTATTATATCATAATATTTACTCTAGGGAAACCAAGAGAAAGCTTCTGCAGTGCAAAATTATAAAGGTTTTCTCTAAGATCGAACAATCTCAATAGCTTAACAAATTGTGTTATAACATCTATTACAGTGAGAAGTTTTAATAATCTAATTGTTGTCAGCTTGTATAATGGAAATTGTCTTCTTTATTTTTTTATTATGGCATTATGTATGCAAATGAAAGGTCATGAATTTTAATATGAAGATTGTAATGTGAAATGGTCTTTTTAAACCAAAGTCATATTTAGGGATTATCCTTGAAGCCTAGGATGTTATTCTTCGCTAGACATGAAAGAACTTGGTATGAAATCTTGGGAATTACCAGGTATCTAAATTGCTAGGCACTTAGAATGGTCAACCAAGATACTAGGCAGCTAAATACGATGCCTTTTTTCAATGCTTAAAATTGGAATTTAGATTGAAATTTTTTTATTAGCTTTCATTCATGCGTTTCTGGTATTAGAAAAAAAATAAAACCTATTATGTGGCTTTAGTTGATATCCTTTTGTTTCAAAATAAATTTTGTCAATATTTGTAATTGCTCATTTTTTTCGTGAGCTATCTTGCATCATAGACAACTTATTCTCCCAACAATCCTAGCATTTGTTACAGAATAAGTCTGATGATTATTATGGAATTAGAAGAGGAAACATATAGCATCAATTTTAGATGATTGAAGTTTATTTGTTTGCATAATGAGACATAGTGGTAAGTGCATCAAGAATATTGGTTACTGGCATACCAAAGGGAAAAAAAGGAATGCAGTCCTATCATCCTTCTTCTATTTGACTGGTTTTAAGTCCATATTACGTTTTAAATTGGGGAGAGGAGATTTTATTTTCTTATAGTGTAAGTTATGCTCAAATGCCTTGTTCAACAACTTGTGTTTTTTCTCCCTGCCGTCATCCTATTGCTTGCTCATTTAATTAATGAGGATCTGGTTCTTTCTGGGGTTTCTTGTGGCTTATGTAACAAAACATGAAGTAGTATGTTGTCCACTAAAAGAAAATTAGTATGTTTGATCTTAGAATATGTCTACCATATTGTGTATTATCTAGAGCCAGTCATACTGTTAGATCATGTAGAAAGAGAATCTGCAGTAGTCTACCAAGTTAACCTTTTCGGCTTGCATCTATATTCATTCTTAAGCCTGAAATTTTATCTAGCAAAATATTATATTACGCTTATTTGAATATTATGAGATTTTGATATCTAATCTTTTAATCAGAATTCTGTTCAAGTTTCAAGAGTGGTAAGATCTTTCATTGTCTGAACTACTATTTTTGTGCAAATCTATGTTTGTATGTGTTGCTTTAACTTATTTCATTTTCTGTCTGCAAATTTTGTATTATATACCTGCTTTCATAAGTTTATCAGCAGTTGATATTGTTTCTACGTTCTCTGAGCTTGAAATATTTCATCTGACCAGGAACGTTTAAGTTGACACTTCAATTTACAGAGGATTATCCAAATAAGCCGCCAACTGTACGATTTGTTTCTCGAATGTTTCATCCTAATAGTAAGTGAAGATACTGGTTCCTTTTTCTTTCATGAATGTCTATATATATGTTCTTCTTCTTCTCTGGTTGTGCTTTATTCTGCAAGGCCTGATGACTACTACCTGTGTTAGAAATTGTTATTTACACATGTAAGTTGAATGCCAAGACAAACATACTACATGATATTGTCACTAAACAACAACAGATGGTTCTTGGACTGGGTGATATTGTCACTAAACAACAGGAGATATTATGTCTCCTTGCACATAGATAATGGATGAGCTCACTAGTCATATATAGGATAGAGTTTTATGGTATATGTTATTTGGTTACGATTTTGTCTACGCTGATGAGAGTTCAGTTAGACTTGAGATATGGATATTATTGCCAGACATTAAAAGTTTTAGTTTAAGTAGGAGAGTAGTTGAGATAGATGAACAAGAAGTTCTTATGAATAAATTTTAGATATCTTGCTACTATTATTCAATAAAGTCGAGAGATTGTTGAAGATATTGTTTATGAAGTAAAATTGAGATTGTTAGAGTGGAGAGGAGCAATAGGAGTTTCGGATGGTCATTTTTTCCCTTTTCAAATTAGTAGTTCTCTTTCTTTATATTTTTGAGAGCTGTAAGGCAATCATGCTTTATTGATCATTGTGTCATGCAATTATGAAACTTGTACAAAAAAGTTAATATAGTCAAAATACGAATCTTAATGTGGATATATGGGGTTACTATAAAAATAAAATAAAAAATATTTTTAATTCCTGAGCTACTAAGAGAGGGTAAAACGAGGAAAAATCTTTTATGGTGATATGAACACGTACATAGAAGGCTTAATCTATTTAGACAAGTTAGTCTATTAGGATTAATGGTGTGATTAGAGGTAGTGGGAGACCTAAGATAACTTTATTATAAACAATGAAATATGATCTTCCTGCCCTTTTATTTAACTAGGGTTGTTGCTGACAGCTCAACGGTGGGAAATGCCTCGTTTAGAGCTCAACTGATCAAGGGGTTAATTTTTATGCTAATACCTCATTGCCAATTTGTTGTAGAGTTGTTTGAATGTGACGTTATTTGCCATCACAGAGGTTGTCCTTTATTTGCTGAATTTACTGGTTGTGATCCTGGGAAGTTTAAATTAATGTTGTTATATATTGAGTGTTTAATATTCTTTAGACTAATCCTAATGCTTTTAAATGAATTATTCAGTTTACGCAGATGGAAGTATATGCTTGGATATTTTGCAGAACCAATGGAGCCCAATATATGATGTAGCTGCCATTCTTACTTCTATCCAGGTATTAGGATCCATTATTTTCTTAATCATACACAAAAGTTTCTCCTATATTCTTGTTGAGCTTTTCTTAAAACTTTGTTAGTTTGATGACCCTTCTCTCCCTGTTGTTGTGCTTTGAAATGCAAAATATATTTAGTGTTTGACATCCTTAATTTATCATTAATGTGAACTGGAATAAATAAGTGTGCCAACTGCTCAGCAATTTTTATGTTTGTTCAGGAATTTTTTTCTGCTGATTTTAACAGTATGGACTTCAACAATTTCATTTATGTATACAAGCTCATACTTTTTGTCTAACAATGTGAAGGGCCTTGAGGTTTTCACAATAAATGATCTTGTTAGTATATGGTGACTGGATGTTATAAACAGGTTGAGTGTATCAATTTTTTTTTTACATCTGATTGGTGGAGTCTTGGAAATATAACTGCAGATTTGTAACATGAGGGAGATCCTCTGAATTTCAGTTGATCTTATTTTTCAATCTTATATGGCATTTATTTGGGTTAGGCAGTCAATATCTACCATCTTACTTTTGAGGTCAGACTTCTGTGGTAGATTAGACTCGTTGAGCTTGGTTCTACTAGGTGGATTTTGTTTTTGTATCCTCAATTATGGTAAAGTGGAGGAGAAAATTGGAAAAAATGCCAAACCTAGGAAAAACGGGGCAATGAGAAAAGGAGAGGAAGAGTTTTTTTTTTATGTGGTAGCATTAGCATGAGTGGTGGTGGCTTGGTGGGGAAGTTTGGTGATGGGCTCAGATGAGGCTTGTTTGGGAGGGTTGATGGATAATGGTCTCAGATAAATATGAAAATATCAAAGTTGATGAGAAAGACAAGAAGAACGAAGAGGGAGAAAAGAGTTCAAGGTCTAGGCCTTGCGATTTTGGTTATACGTTTGCCAAACCTTGTTTCTAAATTGGTAGATTTTGTAAAGTTAACAGTACTGGTAAATATCTTGGGTGGTGTGCTTTCTTGGGTGGAATGAAAAAATATGTTGGAAGTTTTCCAATCATATCTGTAAGGCTTGGCTTTTATGTCACAACTTCTATGAGCTTAGTTGTTTTGAATCCTGTGTTTCTCTTAAAATATTGTTATGGATGTCACCTAGGCTGCTTAGGGCCTTGGCACCTCACTTAAGTATCCATCCAAACAACAGCAGAACACCGTGATAGTGCATAGGAAGCTACTTAAAACTCCCAAGGCCTGCTTTTTTCTCTCTAAAATGGTTGTTTGTTACAAATAGTTGTTACTGGAGGGTAATAGGATTTGACTAAAGATTGGGAATGTTTTTCAATTCGAACATTGGAACAATAGCAAAAGGTTTTCTTTATCAAGTTGTTTGTAATAGTTGTTTTAGGCTTTTTTCGGTAAACAATAAGATGAATCAAATCTTTTTACTGTGAACATAGTATCTTCCATAAGAACACCTTTTAGCAAACACTGAAGGAGTCTCACGATTGTAGTTTAAGTTTCAATATGAAACAGTGGTTGTTAAGATTTCCATCTCCGTCTAGGACCACCGAGGCATTTGACAACTTTGACTCGTCACAAATAGTCTAATTGAGCTAATAATTATAGTTATCTTAGTAGATGATAACTTGGGTTATCTAAGGTCCATCAAAGACTAGTCATATGAGGATGTGGTACTTGCTTTAGAATGCTGAGCAGCTGGAGATTGGGATAGCTGATGTCAAACAGATATAGGATAATAATGTTAAATAAACTCTTTTCTGAGTCGTAAATCAGCATTTCATATCAGGATGATCAGCAATGAAGTTCGTAAATACTCAACTTGGATTGGGATATAGGATAGCTGATGTCAAACAGATATAGGATAATAATGTTAAATAAACTCTTTTCTGAGTCGTAAATCAGCATTTCATATCAGGATTATCAGCAATGAAGTTCGTAAATACTCAACTTGGATTGGGATAATTCATAAGTTTACAATATTTGATTAGATCGACATTCATAGCTCATAGATTACATATAGATATAATTCATGCATAGTTTTGTTTCTACATCCTTGTTCTTGTAAATGGCTTACTGGAATGATCTTAGGGTTTATTTGCAGTGTGCAACATCTGTGAACAAGTTTATATTCTTAAGGATACAGGGATGGCTGTAGCATTCATATTTTTTTTATAGCGGGTCATGTTTGCATCTTATCAGCTAAATTTGCAGACAATAAATAACAATTTTTTTTTTTTCAAAATGGATTGGTGGATGTTTACACTTTAGTTGGTGAGTATATGCATTGTACCTGTGTAGTTATGACGATTTGATGATCGCTCTGTATGGAAGCATATGTTCCAACACCCTCTGGGTCAATACTTTTATCACTTATCTATCTAAGCTGACAAAGGGATCAATCATCTACTAACAGTAGAACCAAATTTTTGGTGCAGTCTTTGCTCTGTGATCCTAATCCCAACTCGCCTGCAAATTCTGAGGCTGCACGGATGTTCAGTGAGAACAAGCGTGAGTACAACAGAAAACTGCGTGAGATTGTCGAACAGAGCTGGACAGCGGATTAATGACACAGTGCATCACACACATGGGGAGAGAAATGGTGCTTGCTTTATCCTGCAGTTGTATGTTGCTGTCTGTAGTAAAATGGTTTGCCTTTGTGCCTGAAACTTTGTAATCCAACACGAACCACCCATTCGGTTTCTTTTGCTTGCTGTTGACTTACTCATATCTAGCTTGCTTCTAATCATACACATTTTCACCTTGCTGGTTTGCTTGTTCTGTTGTGCCTTGTTGATTTCATTAGATGGTTTTACTTGACTTTTTTGAAGTAAGATCTATGTTGGACTGGTGCTCCGTTGTTCTGTTTCTACAGGTTGATTAATGTATTTTTATACTTTTTTTATAGCTTTCTATTGGTTAATCAATCAAAGTCCGAACAATGAGTACCTTGCTGTCGCTATTAAATCGATGATCTCTGGTATCTGAGAGTTTAGATTCGTTATGGAGATCACTTCTATTTCCGAGAGTCCTAAACTAACCAAATCGATGGCGATGGCGTCGTCCTCCATCCGAACTCATGGCAGAGAATCCATGAGCTTCCGACAGAGGTAGACAGTGAAATAATATTGATCAACAGCCTGACAAATCGATACAGTACTCGTAGGAAATGATGTAAGAACCTATATATTCTGATATCACTATATAAAATAGAAGACGACATGAAAATAACAATACACCAAACAGTAATACCATATGGATGCTTTATCAAACCAGTTTTAACCCTATCGTACAGTGCAAAAGAAAAGTATAGAAACCTGAATGCTTTATCGCTCGTCCGTCCGTCCAAAGCTTGTAAATTGTCCTGCTTTACCAAATAACACCATTGTCACTGACCAGCAAAGAGAAAATTGTCTCCCCATCAAATGATTACCAAGTTAAATCATCCCACATCAAACAGATAAATAAGAAACAATGATACATCAAACAATATAATCCTTTACTGGACTGATATCTTAAATCACTACAAAGAGAACACAAAAAGTTGGCAGTCACAACTTCCCTAGTTTATAAGCAACAGGAACCATTCAACCCCAAGAGATGCGGCCTTCTCCAATATTTATAAGTGGTGTATATTTCCTTTCATTCGAAGAGATAAACAAAACGGTGCTTGTCCTCTATAAAAAATGATCGGTATACAGTCATAGCAAGTAAAAAAGAATTGCGTACATGTGATGTAACAATCGAGTATATAGTCATGCAACAAGAAGCACAGGCAAGATCCGCGGCAAATTCGACATGGGACCAAGGGGATCGTCACCGATATGAGAAAGCTTTTACAAGCAGGATGAATCACATTAAAACATCAATCTCAGAAGCACCATTAGATGTTGAAATCAAACATTGATATCAGCTCTACTTGATTTTGTGCTGCCCATTTCAGACAGCCCAGAGGTTGAGAATCTGTGGAAGCTGTAGCTCTCAGGCACCGACATAGGCTGCTGAGGATAGAGTGTAGGTGGTGGTGCAAGGTTTAGCTGAGCAGGAAGTGGTGGAAGCACACTGGACTTGTAACCTTCACCACTTAAACTGCTAGAGAAAGGTCAACATTAGTATCATAATAGAACAAATATATGGAAAAAGAAAACAAAAAAACAATAGCTATGAAGGCGATCCAGGTGGTGCTGGCTTCTCATGATATCAAGCTGCCCCAGTAGCAAACAAATATCAGCATGGCAAAACAAACACTATAACGTAACAATCACAGGAAAAAAAAGTTCCGGAGTACCTAATCTTTAGAACTGCTGAACTGGATAATGTGATGTATGAGGCCCTCAGGGATGATCAAGATATTAGATTGAAACATGAAAAGTAGAGGATATATTAAAATCACATATTGAACCACACAATATGTTTCAAATTGTGTCAAGAATCTTTCGGTGTGACTAAGATTATGATCCAGAAATACTTGATTAAATCACAAAGTTTTTTTTTATATAAAGCCTGGTAGATCACAACTTCCGTGAAATCTTATGAGTCATTTTTTTACTTTAAATTGTGGATTTCTTAAAGGTCTTATAATTTAATTGTAAGTACCGTATCAGAATATTTGCAGGTGCTCATATTGCAGATACAGGGCAAACCTAACATGCATTCAATCAGGATTCTTATATCTACAATCAGACTTGTCTGGATCTGCCTTTTATTATCAATTACTGATCATTAATTTAAAAAAAGAAGCCTCTTTCATTCAACCAACACCTGCATCAGGGCCTAATACTTTTCTGAGAGAGTAACATTGTGTCCAGAGGAACTCAATTAATGTGGAGCCATAATAAATGTTGTGAAACTGAATAAATTAGGCCACAGAATTAGTCATACCACACACACACAGACAAAGAAATATCTGTATCATAAAGTACATCACAGAATCTAAGCTCGAGATATGTATACCATTGTTTTGACTTTTTAGTCAGAGTAAGAAAAAAATTGGAAGTCCTTGAGGTTATATCCATAGGTGAGATGCAGAAAGATAAATTTCCCAAATTAACTAAAAGAAAATGGCTAACAAGAAGTAAATGCAAGGACTACTTGCTTTTGCATATGAAGAACAGAAGAAGCAATAAAGGTAAATGATCCTAAAACAACTTGATATTTATTAAAAATATACCTCAATCTTCGGTGAAGTTGATTTTCATCACTTGAATTCTCACTTGTAAGATGAAGCGAGTTTTGGAGTGGGCTTATGGACCATGGACTAGGACCCGGTAGTTCATCAGAGAAATATCTTCTCCTGATCAACTGAAAAGACAGATGACAATGTTAAAGAATAAGAATTATCACAAAACAATCTACAGGTCAACATTAGTTTATTGATACAGACCATACGAAAAAACTTAATCACAGCTTCCTTGTCAAATCTGGCTTCTTTGGCAGCCTGGAGATAGTTAACAGAATTAGGAATAATCCAAGTGCAGACCAATTACTGACCACACACATAAATATGCTGTTCCATGTCTCAAGAATCAATCAAAGAAAATTGAATGGTCGAAAACAATAATGGTATATGCTGAACAAAGATAATTTTCCACCATGATTTCTAAAAATAAATTACTGAAAGCAAAAGGCAGCTCCAGCTAAACCTTGACAAGATACTATGGGTTGGAATATTCTCATATAACATAGTACGTCTACATACGCTAGATAGAAAGGGAAGAGTTGGAATTGTTCTGGAGGATTGAAGTTACAACAAGCTAAGGCATCAAACAAGGATGGGCAGTTCAAGGTCTACTGTTATGAAAAAGGAGTTCTGTAATCCATCTTAAAATCATAGTCATACAGCAAGGAGAGAACAATTGAAAGCTTAAAAAGGCTTCCATGATATCATGGCATACTAGCCAGAGAGAAGAGTCATCAAAAAACAGAAACAACCAATTTAACAGGATCAGGATAAACCCAAAATAGAAAATAAACCAAACCAACTACATGGAAGAGAAAGAAGATTCATTGAACCTTTTGTCCATAAATGACTTCTACCTACCTACAATCTTGCAAGGCTCAACTATTTACTCCAAGTGTAAGAGAACGATCAGAACAAGTGCAAGAAAGGCCAGCATGTTCTCCCCTTCTCGTAGTGACACAACCCGATATCCTTCTAGCCTATTTTAGATGCTGATATTTATTCATATTGCACAAAATGCTTAAATGTAAGCTAATATTATATAAGTCGATCCAACCCAACATCATCTCTTAATTCAGTGATGATATCAATTACTTTTTTCACATGACATAGATCAGACATAAATTAACAGAAATAACTATAGTATCAAGTGTCAAGTGCTTATACTGATGGCACGTACTATTAGACATAAAATCATTAACGGGTTTTTATAAATAATAGGGAACTATTAAAGGTATTGCATTTTATTTACTATTCATCTTATCATCAAAATTTAAAAAAAAAAACCATCAAAGGTTCCATGCCAATTGTAATATAGAGAAACAGTAATTAAAAAAGGGCATACCCAGTACACGAGGCTCCCGCCAATACGGGATCTGGGGAGGGCCAATGTACGCAGCCTTACCTTTAAATATTTAAAGAGACTGTTTCCGTGACTCGAACCCTGGTCTCCCAGGTCGCAAAAGAGCAACCTTACTGTTGTACCAAGACCCACCCATAGAGAAACAGTAATTGCAACTGGGAAAAAGGTAACTTCATTGCAGAAAAGGCCTAAATTGCTGATAAAAAACTAATTAACTCAAGCTTCAAAGTAAAACTTCTTACTGCCAAGAGGCCTGAACTGCCTGGAAAACTCTCTGCCAATGGAAGTTCTTCACTAGAAGGAAGCAGGCCTTGTTTCTCAACCCACTGGCGAGCAACATCGACAAGATTGCCGCTGCTTACCCTTGTACCCTCTTTGGCAGAAATATCAGCTTTGTTACCGATAACTAAATAAGGAACAGGAAGGCCTCCAGGACCACCAGATCCCAAAGGAGCTGAAAATGTACCATTTGCTGCAATCTCAGCAGCCCACTTGTGCAAGTTTGTCTTGGTCCTTCTTTGAGAGAGGTCATGAACAAATATAACCCCTACAAAAGAGTTTTAAATAAAAGGTGACCAGAATTCTTGTACTCTCAGCAGATACACTTTTGTAGCAAGTCAATGCAAACAAAAAAGAAGTGTATTCATAGAACATATCAGTTTCCTTTATTACTCGAATATCATACATGGAAAATTGATGATCGTCAGACAATCCATAATCATAAGGTCAGGCTTCTATGACCATTCAACTTAAGGAAATACGTTGTCCTGAGCCTGGACTATAAGATCAATCATTAAAGTTAAAGAACACAGAGCATGCTATTTAGTTCCAATTTAATTGGTGCCCTGGATGGAAATAGCTTTTCTATATCAAATTTGCTTTGGCCCAAATAAGTTCAAGGGCTCATCAACCTTGAAATCACAGAAACCAGAATTTTCCAACTAAATCAAGGTCCAATTAAATTCTTAAAAAAATATCATTTTACCATGAGAAATGCAAATAAAACAAAAAAATACCAATTAGATTAAATTTAGCAGGTAAAGGATATTAATCAATAGGATACAATTAAAAATAATTCAGCAACATATTTTTCACCTTTTTTTGGTCTTGAAGACATAAATAATAATGACAATACCTACAAGTACAATATTTAAAAGCTATGACAATATCTTAAGTACAATAAAGCTATGACAAATCAAACACTGGTGACTTGTAATAATAGACCACTGACGATTTGAGACACAAGAACTTACCATTAATTTGTGAATAGAAAAGAGATCGACAATCCTTGTAACGTTCATGTCCTGAGGTATCCCAAAGCTCAACAAAAAAGTCTCTGTGTGTGTCACTTCTTATGCTATTCGAAGAGCTGCTAACACTTCCATAAGAAACATGCTGGGCATGATATCATTAAGACATTGTGAGCTAACTTTGATGAAAAACATATGCAAGTTTTGAGAAAAAGAAAAAGAATTACCTTCACACCCACTGTGCAGCCAACTGTTTGAGAAGGTCGAGCAATGGAAGAACCCTTCAAGATTAGGTGTACTAGGGATGTCTTTCCAACACCTGACACAAGATCAAAGATCAAGCTGAAGTGGTAAACTACAATGACATATATCCATATATAAGCACACTCCATGCAACAAAACCCCCCAAAGATGTTCATGAATAAGTTGTATATGAAAGTATGCAAATATATGCATTCATCAGAAAACAGTTGAGTAAATTTAAATGGACCAATTTGCATGGAAATCAACATGTGAGGATTATTTGGACAAAACAACATTTAAAAATCAGACAGTAGCTTGATAGTCGAAAACTAAGAGTCTCAGATGCAAAAGGAAAAGGCAAATGACCAGATCCACTAAAATACAAACTCTGAGCTTCTACAAAATCCGTATGTGAAACATTGCACAAAAGGGATAAAAAACCCCACACATCTATTGAATTCTATCAATTGTATTCACTGACAATAAATTTGAACATTGGCTGTTACTGAAACTATATAAGAATTTGAATATTTGTTATGATTCTTAAAGTATATTGAGTAAATCTCAAAAACCCCTTTTAACAGGAGAACTGAGAAATTATTATTTTGTCAATAGTATTCACCTAAGTGTCTTCTTCAACAATCTATCATGAAACAACTCTACTCCAGCAAAAGGATAATCCCTCCACGATACTCACACAGAAGAACATTCAAAAACAAAAACCTCACTGCAGACACATATAACTAGCTGCAATATCAATTTACACAAACGATGAAGGGAGTCCTTAAGTTTCTAATAATGATCTCAAGTATCACTGACAACTAATCATACTTGTATAATCATGAACATGCATATTCCCATACTTGTTGTAGGAATAATTAGAAAGAAATATGCAATAAATGTAGAGGCACTCGCAACAGCCAACAAATAGACTGACCAACTATCCAACGATCAGCTCAAGTTTGTTTACAGCAATCCAATACCTGCGTCGCCGACGACGAGAACGCGGACCTGGCCACAAGGAGGACTACCGTTATGCTCCCTACTACCAGTCTCCTTCTCCCTCTCCCACCAAAACATGGTGATCACCACCAAATCCTTCGACCACAAGAAACGCCTCGAAGAAATCCAGGATCGAGATCAAGCGCCCTAAAATTCAAGACGGAAACGACGGGTTTCATTTCATCTCATCCAAACTCCACAAGCACCCACCCAAATCGAGCAGCATGCCAAGATCCACCGACAAAAAACCAACAAGAGACCTAAATCTCGACGGCGGAAGTTTCCGGTTCGCGATCGAACAGGAACGAGGTGCCCCCAAATTGGCGAGATGCGAGTCGAGACGAATCGGAGGCTTCTGGAATCGATGGAAATGGGTCCGATTTGGACCTCAATGGGTAGATCGCAGATTCTCGTTCTCTTATTTCCCTACTTAAGTATTTTTATAATAATATTATTTGGGCGAATTAATAGTAAAGAATCATTCTATCTAATTAAATGGAACCAAATTAATAGTAAAGAATAATATTGATAAAAAAAGAAAAATATAAATAATATGAGTCTTTATTTTAAAATAGCATTTACTAAATATTAAAATTACATTCTGTTAAAACTATAAACTTAGATAGAACATTATTTATTATTAAAAATGTAAACATCCAAAAATTTATGTTGATATACATTATAAATTATTTTAAAATTTTAAATTATTTTAGATATACATTCTGTTGATATACATTATTTTTAAATTATAAATTATGTTGATATACATTATAAATTATTTTAAATTTTATTTAAAAAATTCATGTTTAATAATTTATAAAGTTATTTAATGAAAAACAATCCAAAAAACATAGAGACTTTTTCTTTTTTCTTTTTTTTTTTTGGGGGGGGGTCCATCAGACTTCAAAGAGACAAAATCTTACAGTAACTCTTTAAAGCACATGCCCATATTGAGAAGGACAAATGGTGACATGTTAGGTGACAGTCAAGTTTCCGGGACAAGTCATGTGTTCGAAAGTATGTCGATATCGATCCCTCTTTATTTTGTTTGGTGCTTTTGTGTTTGGGCACTTAATGTGTCACAGGATAAACCAAGACATCAAAAATTGGGGAAGAAGGAGAACAGATGAGAGAAGGCCATCAAGTAGTAGCTAAATAATGGCTTTTACAGAATTTGGATCCATTCAAAGTTGGTTATACATCTGATCCCAATATGAAGCATGAGAATGGTTTGCAGACTAATACTAGCGTGCATTGAATCTGTATCTGTACCTTCTCGCCCAGAACACAAAGAGTAGAAAGTTGACGGAGCTCAGAGCACACATGAGCCAGTAGAACCGCTCGAGGTGGTAGTGATTCAAGTTTCTCCCCGACAGCCATGGCTCGTGGTGTCCGCTACCCGTCACACCGTTCACGATGGTTACCAGTACCGAGCTGAGGTAGTACCCCATCGCCAGCGACGCCCACGACAGCGACGTCGCCAGCGAGCGCATCCCCGCCGGCGCCTCGCTGAAGAAGAACTCGAGCATCCCGGCCAGCGTGAACAGGTCCGCCGAGCCCAGGAACAGGTACTGGAACGCCAACCAGAAGAAGGAGATCGGCAGTGGTTCGGTGGAGTCGAGCAGGCCGGAGTCTCTCGCCACCCTCTTCCTCTTGACCTCGACCAGCGCCGCCACGGCCATGGCTACGACCGAGAGCGCCAACCCGAAGCCTATTCTCTGTAGCTGCGTGATGCCCGCCTCGCTCTTGGTGACCCTGCGTGCGAAGGGGACGATGACGTGGTCGTAGAGCGGCGCGAGGACCATGATGAAGACGATGGGGAAGGTGGCGAGGGAGGCCGGCGGCACGGAGAGCCCGCCGACGCGAGTGTTCGTTGTGGCTGCTTGCTGGATCGAGAAGGTGGAGAGCTGAGCTAAGCAGCAGCTTAGCGTTATAGTAAAGAGGAAGACGGGCAGGACTTTGACGACTATCTTGACATCCTCGACTTCTTCTACGGTGCACACAAGAGCTCTGTGCGTGGGCGTTCCTTCCACTGCTCTGTTGAGGCACTTCAGTTCTCCATTTGGACCTTCGGCGTCCATGATATCTTCTTTGCTCTTCTCTTCTGCCTTCCCCTCCTCCACCTCGGCAGTCCTCACAGGGCTAATTGGGATCATGTCGACCACGGCATTTCTTACGTTCTGGTTACAACCGCGGTTCATCGTTGCAGCAACCAAGACCTTGGCTATGGTGGCGAGAGGACTTCCAGCTGGAATTTTGTTCCTGTAAATTGCGGAGCCGGCAAGGAATACAGGGACGGAGAGAAAGATCGTGATGGTGGAGATGCCCAAGCCCCACTGCCACCCCAAGTTGTCTTCCACCCACACGACGAGCGTGACGGCGATGAGGCCACCGCAGGAGAGGCAGAATACGAAGTAGTTGAAAAAGGTGGAGCGGGCGTTGCGTCCCCGGACGGTGTCCTCGTCGAACTGCTCTGCGCCATGGGCAGGAAGCGACCCCTTGATCCCGCCGACGCCTAGTGCGGTGAGGTAGAGGCCGGCGAAGAGCATCACAGCGTCGCCGCCGGAGACTTCTCGGCATGGAGCGAGGGAAGTGTCCGAGATTCTGCAGGGAGGCGGCTTGAGCGCCGGAGATTTGGCTTGCACTGTGAGGATGACCAGTCCCTGTTTCGTTGAATCAAGCTTAAAGGGTCAGTATTTGTCATCGCAATCTATACGGTGAGAGAAGAGTCGATCTACTAGAAATTAATGTGACATGAACTCACCAAGAACTCCAGAAGTGCACTAATCAGGTAGGTATGATAGGCAGTGAAGTAGGCATCAGACAAGAAGCCCCCAAGCAGAGCCAGGAGGAAGGCTGTGCCCATAAAGTTGGTGACTGTGGTGGCTGAGTGAGAGGGGGAGAGGTGCATGAACTCTGCCAAGTAGGTGACCAAGTTGCTTGCATTGGCCAGAAATGCCATATTCGCCATTATCTCCACCACTGCACCAAGTTGCACATTTCAATCAACAAGTCTGCGCAAGAGAGGGTAGAAACATATGTATGCATGTCTGAACAAAAAACAAAACAAAGAAAGACAGGAGAGTAGTCTCTTGTTGTTTTCATGGCAATAGCAAGAACAGCTCACATAACAACAGATGGAAATTGGACAACCAGAAGCAAATTTATCAGTTGTTATAGCTCTGGATCAAGTTTTACCGGAAGTTATGCATGGAGAACTCAGCAAAACAAAGCTATGAGATTGATAGGAATGAATTGACACTGTGCTGCAAGTACATTAGTAATCAAAACTGAAGAATTAGAAGCTTTTTTTCTGTAGGGAAGCTTACCCAGAACAAAGGAGGCTGCAACCATGCCACCATGTCTGCTTCTCAAGGCAGGTTGGTTCCTCCAATCCACATAGCCAACCCATCTTTCAGAGGCAATCACTTCTTCCTGACATGAAAATGATGAGACTGATGAGGAAGATGTTGAAACCAGAGAGAGATGTAATTAGCCAACCATTTTGTTTCTGCTTTCTCTGACTTGGCGAAGAAGATGGAACAATCCAAGGGACTATGGAGAGAGTTGGGATGGATCCTTATTTAAAGACAGAGAAGGGCCTACTACTTAAGAGAAATGTGTAGACCTACCAATCCTAACATGGACAATGACTGGTTATAAAAGAATGAGTCTTTGTCAACAGTCCATCCTTCCTATCCTTTAATCTTTTCCACTTGAGTGAATCTTTTAGATTTGCCTCCTTCCTATCCTTTGGCCATTTTCTTCTTCTGTTTACTGTTCTTTTGATCTTAAAAAGTTGCAAAGGTCACTCCAAAACTGTTCATCCCATTTTCCCTTTTCATCTCAACTGCCTACAAAAGTCATGAAGGTAATGCCATAAAAATACCCTAAATATATAGAATTTGCATTCAATAACCTATATTAAACAAAAAAAGAATGAATATTGTAAGACTGATATAATCAAATTTAGCAAACATTTGAGATGAAAAGTGATATAATGTAATAACAAAATTTGCGATCTTTTGGATCATTCATTCATCTTATATTTCATATCGATCCTAGATTTATTTTGAATAAAAAGGGATATAATATATTAAGAGTAACTTATATAATAAAATTATGAAGGGTTATCCATAATCATCTATCATACTCCCACTTTATATCTTGACTATAATAAAAAATTTTCATATACAAATACAAAAAGATTAAAATGAACGATATTACAAAAAGGTTCTTATTATCTTATGTTGTTTGGATATATAGATAAATCCCAAGGAGAGATAGGTACTCATGTCCAGATTTAATGTAACACCCTGTTGCCATGACCATAGCATTCATAACTTGCTGCTGAGACATTGTGTATGTAACCAAGGGACTTTTTTTTCCTTAACTAAAATATTCTATAATTAGTGTTCTACTTTGCATTAGTTTTTTTCCTTGTTTGTGTAGCATGATTAATAAAAATTAATTGATAATTTTTTTCATTAATTATACAAGCAAGGAAATAAAATTTATTTCTAAATCCTTAGGAGAACCCTCCCTCAATTCTTATATAAGGATGATATATATGTACTTGTATTCTCGTGCCGAAAAGGAAAGAGGTATGTATAATACTATTTTTAGTTTTTTTTATATATTTTAGATATAAAAAAATTAGATGCTAAAATAATGTTATATTTTTAAAATCATAATGTTTGGTTTATAATATTATTTTAATTAGTTTAAAATCTAATTATGATTAATAAATAATAAGTAGTAAGTTTTATATCTTAAAATAATTTGGTGAATTAAAAAAAACTTATAGTTTTAAAAAATTCTCATAAAGTAACTAAAAAAATTATTTTATCCCTATTTTCATCGAACCCATTGTCCTCATCTCCTTGCCCGTCTTTGCGGACCTCACGTTGGCTCCCATCATATCTACTTCTATATATCTCGCCCATGGTATAAGTAATCGTTGACCCTAACTCCTCTCCCCTCTGCCTCGTCAAACTTGCCCCATGTTTATGGAGCTCATTGGCTCGCAACAAACCTGCCCATACATGCTTTGCCCTTGTTGTCCTTACCCACGACACAAGTGGCCAATGACAAAAGCGGAAGGGACTACGATCATGGAGGTAGGGGTGGATCCCACAAGGTAAAGGGAAGGAGAGTTAGGACGACAACAACTAATGACCACTTGTGCCACCGATGAGATCGAGGCGTGCAAGGGTAAATCTACTGGGATCTACGAAAGTAGGGGTAGGGTCCGATAAGGCAGATACACAGAAGCGGTAGTCAATATGAATAATATCGTTATTTAAAAAATATATACTAGAGATTTTTTAATCATAAATTCGTCCAAATATTATTATATTTTTTATAATCATGATGTATAATTTATAATATTATTTTAATTGTTTTTGCATGAAGCTACCTGATCGCCCTTCCTTGAACGAAAGAAAGGTCAACGAGAACAGCTTTTATATAATCATGATCTACTTTGCATTCTGCCACACGAATCCCCTTCCCATGAATTGATCTACAAAGTTATTCTGAAATCCAACACACTGTTCCTCAAAATATTCCAAGTGTTCAAAATATAATATGGTGCAGTATAGCACCAGCTCTGCTACGACAGTGAGAGTTCATAGTGTGCTAGGTTTGCACCAATAGTGAAGGACTCAAAACATTGTGAACACTTGATTGGGAAAGAAAGAAAGAAGAAATATGTTAAGAAGTTTCACCATGCATAAAATGTATGTCCTCCTTTTCTCTGATTGACTTGGGAATCTAAATTCCTAGAAGAAGCATAGGAATTGGCACTCATCCGATGGGTATGACACAATGGACAACAACATGAATTTTTTAAGGTGATGAACCAAAATGATTGTTGAGATGAAAATGGTTTGAGGATCTATTTTCTTCCACATTATAAATGTATTTTCGCACTAGAGATAAGCATGAGGAAATAACATATAAAATTGTTTTTAAAATAATAAGAAAATGATAAAGAGTACCACAGTTAATTATTTTTTGTGTGAGTTAAGGTTGCATTGACTTTAGGTGAATCAGCACTTGTTTCATATCTGTTGGTGTGTGTAATTAGTGCTGGCCTGCATATTATTGAGTATAACATGGAAATATTCCAAACTATGTTGAACAAAATCTATTTGATTTGTCCATGAGATAGACTTTGTTGAAGTTTATGAGGACAGATTGTGCAGTGAAGATTGAAAAGGATTTAGCATCATTCCTAGAAGAGAGGCTTTTCCATGTCAGTGGTGGATACAGTCTCTTTTATATATGAATGCAAGCAATTGTTCATATTCTCATGCAGACATTCTGCACCTGTATGGATTCATTGCACAGTATTAGAATCGGAACATAGTGGACTTGGTGGGAATTGGACCACCGGCTGGATTACGACCACCCATCAATCAGAATTAAAGTTCATATGGTGGCTATTCTGTTCAATTATCAAACATTGTCGTCCCACTGAGTTCTCTGGACCATAAATGCTTTACAACTTTGCCAAATTCTAATGCCAGATGCATTTCAGACCAAATTAATGCAAAAGTATTTTTAACAGAGATGTTTCTCTTGTCCCAACTGTTAGCCAAAATAAATATTTATATTCTGTCAAAGATGTTTATATTTTATATTTTAATTTAATAAGTTTATTAAATTTTATATTAATTTAACAAAGACTAATGAATGTATATTATTAATATAAAATTAAATATTCAGTTTCAAGAGGTTAATTGTTTTATTAGATTAAAATATAAGAATACAGATGGTATGATAGTCGGTATAATATTAGGAAAACATTAATGGGTAACCTTAAATTTCCGAGTTCAGCGTGACTAGAATTCCTATTAGCTTAAGTCAGAACCAGATAATTAGCTTAAACTTATCTTTGACTCTACTTTGGATCTTCCTGGCTTCTGAATCTAATGATCTGCTTTAACTTAATATTTAAGTTACATCCTCTATCTCATGCAACTTTTGCAAAGATATCACTTTATGCAGCTGTTGTCATTTACTGCTTTCTTTTGCCATCTGCATCATGCTGCACACATAGCATGGCCTTTATGCTCACTTAATACAATACTATGCTGATGCTTAATAAGCATGCATAATTTCTCAGACAAATCTTCAACTTGATTAGCCTCTCTAAATACATAAAGGTAGACCAATACTATGATAAGCTAATGATGGCAACTTCATAGAACTTTTTGATATCTTTACTTGTCTTTTTGACCCATGACACACTTAGTGTCAAGTTCATATCATGTGATCTTATTTTATGTCCAGATTTCAAGTGGCAACTGTTGCTGAAACCAGTGTAGATTGCACAATGTTATCCTCCTTTTACTTTTTTTTTTTTTTTGTGCTTGTGGCATTCTATCACCTTTGGATAATTCATTTTTTAGTCTCATCCTTGTTGCAGCGTGTGTTCTTATTCCTCGAGTCACTGTCAATGTGACAAGATCTTTCACCTAAATCCAATGCTCAACAAACATGACCATCAAATGCCTGCTCTTGACTTTGCTAAACAGCATGATTCTCACAGATGGGAGTTGAGTTGAACTGGGCATTGAAGTGCAGAGAATATCTACGGACTTAGCTATCATAACAGGCAAGAATCACAACAGAGAATTGTGGATAGTATGAAACGCATTTCACATCTTGGACGGTGGAGAGGAGAAAACAAGGCAAGAAATCATCCTTGAAAGATCTCTCTTTTCTTTTAGCTTCGGTCTTTTGGTGGAATGGTGAGATAGTCAATGAAAAGGCACAGAGTCTGCGAGGAGAATTCAAGTCAAAAACGCTCTCAAAGCTTTCGGTTCACCTGAATCCAACAGTCCAACACTGAGTACCTAATCGAAGTCCAACACCGTTCAGTTCCATGTAGTATCTTCCAAGCTGTGAAGAGCAATTGACAAAGAAGGTCACACCATTAGAGGCATTGAGCCAGAACATTTGAAGTTCAATGCAATTCAAAATCAAGGTAAATGACCAGAACACTGATGCATACCATTGTTTCATGTTGGGATTTGATTAAGCTTCTTCTTCCAATTGTTTTGGTGCAAAGTAGAAGGCAATGCTCAAACATATCTCTATCTTCACCTTGATATTGACACACAGTCAATTTCATCGTTTGGATAAAGAAGAATTCATGAAGTATCATATATCATTTTCAAGGCAACAAAAGCTCATATTTTATGCTTCCCGATATGAGGGTGCTGCTTCATACTTTACAATGCTTTCAATTGCTTCCTTTCAGAAACCTTCTCTTAAACCTTTTTAGCAGACAAACAGAGATATTACGAAAAGGTAATTGCCATTAGGACACACCCTAATTTTTTAGATGTTTATCGAAGAATCTCAAAGAATATTATGAGGTTTTGTGTCATGATCTTAGGTCAGAAGCCAAGGTGGTGTTAGGAACTTGTTAGGCATGTAGGATGATTTGGCTGTTCTTGACTAAGATGGAATAAATTGTTAGCTTTCATGTCCCAGATGGTATCCACCAATCAATAGTTGTTGGTGACTGAAGATACTCACTGGTGGCTGCAGATTATATGCTAGTCACATCCACATACTTCCAAAGTCCACTGGGACCAATCTATGATTAATTTCATTAGGCAGACCTTTTACCAAAAAAGTAAAAAGAAAAAAGAGATGACACTACTAAGGAAGTCCTACAATGCATATTGAACCTGGAAAAGTATGGAATCACAAAAGGCCTATGAATTAAGTGTTTGAGTCCAAATTTGGAATATATTCTTATGAATTTATCCTTGTTAATGGCACACCAAGTTAGTATAGGGGATATATGATTTCACAGACTTCAGTTTTGTGACCCTTGAAGGGACAGAGATGCAGAATCAAATCAGTTGAAATACATCACAAGAAATCCACTAAATGTTAAATCATTCTGGACCTTTTGTTGAAGATTGAAGATCCCTAACTTGTTTATATTTTATCAAAAAGAAGAATCATAGCTGCAGAAGATATAGATTTCATGCTTATTTGAAAGCATCTGCCTTTCAGCAACATATGTTCTTTACAAATAATAGTACATTTAAAGGCTGTCTTTCCATCAACAGATAACTTTAGCACCAGCAGGAACTGCATCTCAAAGCTTTAGTCATTTTAAATAGTTTGACAAGTGAATAATGTTTTGAGTGTTCAGAAGTTCTTAACACACTTTTAGCTTTTGTTATGATCTAAACACTGTGATCGCCACCGACAAAAAGAATCTATGTGAAGTTCATTACTCACAAAAAGAATCTTTAATCTGATTTCACTTCTGAATAATCCACAAAAATGTGTTTTTTGTCAGAATTTTAAGTTCTGTATACGCAAATGTTGCAGATTACTACTAAATTTTCCTTTCGAAAAAAATGGAATTTTTCATCAGGAGGATATCTCAGTTGCAAATTGCTTTTCTTTTTGGTAATAGAACAATTAAAGAGAACTTAATTGAAGCACAATTCTTATGAAGCAGAGTTCAATGTGTGGGAAGAAATGTGTGTTAATACAAAAGAATGAAGGATGCTGAGTGGAGCAAAGCAGATTTAGATTGGCTATCTCACTTGAAATTAAAATTCAATATCCTGAGCATATGAGAATGTAAAGATTACACTTGAGACTGATTAATGAACCGGAAAAGCCAAGCTTATTTACCCTGAATTTCAAGCCTAAATAGGCCCATGATGATTATAAACTATGATGATTACAATCTTTGAAAGATGCAAAGATCTTTGGATTTCCCCTTTAAAATCTTTGAAAGATGCAACCAGAGAAGTCAATACAAAGACTATGATGATTATGTGAAGAGGAAGGAATTGAGACAAAACAATAGAGAAATAAATGGATTTTTTCTTTGTTGGGTGAACATCATGCAAGTGAGATTTGCTTCCCAATAGCAACTGGGGAAAAAGATACTTAAAGACAAAACACCATCAAGATTTATTTGTTTTGTTCATTTGCTGATGGATTAACTGTGTCACAGTCTCAAGATAATCACTGAGATGGGATCTGAAAGCTAAAATCTTCAACATTCCACATTCAGGAAATCTATTGCCATTAGTTATTTGACACAAAAAAGTCAGAAATCAATATAAGTTATCTAATTTCAAAGGTTAATCCTGTTAAGAGAGCCTATTATTTGGACGATACAGAGTCTACGTATACATGTAGATGTATACATATGCACATATGCATATAAATATGAAACATATGCATACATAAATATATCTATAATTAGTAATATGAATCTCAAATAGTAAATCTCATGCTTCAAGTTGTGATTTTAGGAAAAATATTAATCTTTAGTTTGGCTTCCTTATGACTTGTGTAGAGTGCATTCGGTGGACATGTGTTAAGTAAATATAGAAGCTTGAAGAAGATAATAAAGATTGGATTACCGAGCATTAGCCATAAACTGGTCTTTATAGTCTCAAACAACGAAAGAATACACAATACATAGCCAAATCTCTTCTCAACCTTACTTGCCTATGTCTGCCTCTCTTCTCTCGTCTTGTTTGAGCCTCGAGCATATATATCTGTGCTCTGTCACTCCCGCAACCCCTCTCTCTCTCTCTCTCACTCTCTCTCTCTCTCTCTCTTCCTAGAACAGGTTTCTAAAACCTCAACATGGGCGTTGGGGGAAGCAGTCGAGAGCCCCAGAGTAGCGCGTCAGTCTCGTCACGAAACTCCCCGGCTTGGCCTTGATGATATCCGTCTTGTCGTACTTCTGCAATCCCCCACCTCCTCCTGACTTCACAAAGAAGGCTCCATTCAGCATCAGGTCACCTTCAGATCTCCATGTCCACTGCTTCCAAACTGACTCTGTCGCGTAGTCCCTCTTCGTCACCTGCAGTATACATTTCACCCGACGTCTTCACGTAAACAGATAGAAGAAAGGAAGCCTTGGAGAGTACTAGAGAGACAATTGACTTGCGACTTGTTTACCTCCTTGGCAAAGAGGTTCGATGGAGCAATGTAGCGGTTCCCTTGGCTGATGATGGTGGGATGCTGGCTGCCGCCGACGGCATACATCTCCCAGTGGGTGTAGTCATTGTTCACAACGTGGACGAAACCCCATCGGCATCTGCGGACAAGAAATCGTCACCCGGATAAACCCGGTTGGTTCGGTCACAGTCAAGATCGTGTAGGATTTGGATATATGTCATGGTGGAAGAGTCTCGTCTCTAACCTTGGCATCCTCTGTACAAGGCCTTTTCCAAAGTGATTGAAAGCAACTGTAATCTGCATAATTGCATCTGGCGAGTAGGCATCGCTAGCACCAAACAGCATTACCTTTTCACATATGCTCAACGTAAGCTCTGATTGGTCAGAATGGTAACACAGAGGAAGCATAACTTTTGGCTAATGGCTTACTTCGTTGTGTCGGGTGAAGTGGCTATTGGAGATGGTGATGGCTGTGGAACCTTCGATGACGTCAATAAGCCCATCCATGCAGTTGGACATGGAGACATGGTCGATCCAGATGTTGCTCGAACCGTAGATGGATATGCCATCACCGTCGCTCCTGGTTCGGAGGCCGTAGTGGTGCTCGGAGTCCCTGATCATGCCGCCGTTGCCGGCCTTGATGTCTTGGATGTGGAGGTTGTGGACGATGACATTGTGCACGTACTGGATAGTGATGCTGGCGCCGCCCATGATCTGGACGTTGGCGCCCCGGCCATCGATCGTCTTGTCGCTGTTGACGAGCAGCTCCTCGGTGAGGCGGATGACCATGTCGTGGGCGAACACGATCCAGAGCGGCCGGTCTTGGATCACACCGTAGCGGAGGGTGCCCTTCTTAGGGTTGACGAGGTCGTCGTCGGACGCATCGGTGACGACGTAGAACTTCCCGTTCTTCCCGCCGGTGGTGTGGCGGCCGAAACCCTTGGCGCACGTGGCCAGCTGCTTGCGGTTGTGGATCCAGTTCTCGTTGCACCTCCAGCACCTGTCGATCGGGTTCGTCGCCAGGCACGGGCCATGGGATCTCTTTTTGCCGCGCAGGCCCCTCCTTGTCACGTTTGTCTCCGCATCCCTGCATATATCACCAAAACATGAACCCTAATCACCATAATTGTTCTGCTGTACACGTAGATGGAGGAAGAACAGGGGCATACGGGAACAGAAGGCCGCTCCTTGTGGCGTTTCTCTCCAGCTCCCTGCAGACATCACCAAAACGTAAACCCTAACCATTACGGTTGTTCTGCTGAGAAGCATTAAGTGGTCTTTTTCGTGATTAATCATCTTCATGGGCGGCAAAAGCTAAATCGCGCCAACAGAAGCGTGCATGCGAGGAATGATGGAGGAAGCAGAGGAAGACAAGGGAGAGGAAACGTACTGATACACTGCCTCGTTGAAATGTCGAGTCACAGACTCAGGGTCGGGGTTGTAGGAATTGCGAGCCTTGGATTGCGCTACCTCGGCCTTCTTCTGCCAGTACTCATCAAAGTCGGCGATATGGGCATTGGCGAAGGCAGCGGAGGCCAAGAAGAGGAGGGAGAAGAAGAACAACCTCGGCCTCGACTCCATCACACAACCTCCCTTCTTCTTTTTCCCTCCTCGTCTACGATCTTGTTTTCTTCGATGCAGTACCAGACCGGACCAGAACTTGTCCTCTCGGCCTCCTACGAGAGATACAAGAGGCAGAGGGACGTTGTATAAGGAGGAAGAGGGTGCGAGAAGACATGGGAGTCACAGATTTCGTGTCTATATATAGATCGAAATAGAAACACTCGGTGCATTCATCCTTCTCAGATCTCTCATTCGACGAGATCCTCTATTCTCGTCATTTTCTTTTAGATCCACTTGTGCCGCACCGAGTTGTGTTGGTTGGTTTCGAGTAAAAAGAGGATAAATATTCAAAGTCAACGCAGCAAAAACTCCGGTTGTGGAGTTACTGTTGGTCAATGACGATAATGTCGTGTGATCGAGTACGTTTCGGCGACGGTCAACTCGACCCAGTTATTCACAATTCACCCAGATTTGGGCCGGCTTAGCCCGATAAATAGATAATCTTGACCCGGGCTAGCCGGCAATAACGATTTATTTTCGAGTCGCCCGGTAATGGGCCGGTCTAGACCACAATGATGAGCTATTCCCAATTTGCCTGGTTTTGGGCCGGCCTAGACCGCAAGCTATCATCACCTGCTACAGAAACTCCCAAATCGATCCAGGTCAAATCCCTAGAATACTCGTCGCCACTCCCGCATGGGAACCAAGCACACCAGCCGCGGCCCCAAGTGGCGGCGACTGCAGGCCTACGCTGTCCGGACATTCCCGCCGGGATGCAGCCCATCGGCCGGGTACCCCTCCGGTTCCAGCTCCGCCACCGACGAGGGGGGGCTGGACGAGGGCTCCTCGCCGGATATCGCGCCTGCGGAACGAGGGCCGGTGTCTGATGGGACGGGCGCGTCGGAGCCTTCGCAGGGGGGTTTGGATGAGACGGAGGCGTCTGGTGCTGAGGAGCTATCCCTTCCCGAGAAGCGCGATCGTGATTCGCGGAAGAACACTGCTTCGCGCATCCGGATCTTCCCTCCTGGCTGTGGTGCCAACAAATCGACCGAAGAGGGGCACTTTCAATGTGCTTCAGTTACCCAGGCCGAGAATTTGGATGGAGAATCAACAAAGGAAGACGAAAGCGGGTCGAACTCGCGTGACCTCAACGCTTATGGAGCTACTGTTGAATCTGCAACCATTGTAAGTGAATTTGGTGAGATAGAACAGCCGTCACAATCTGGAAAGAAGGTGTGCGATAGCCAAAAGAGAAAGGTTTCTGAGGATCCAGAGCAAGGCGCGGTTGACATCAACAAGCAAACACCTGTAAGCGAGGCTAGTGAGAAGAATGTATCATCTAGATCGACATATGAGGAGACAATGGAGGCGGAGAGGAAGAAGCGGTCTTTATTGAAACAGCAAAGACAATCTGGGAAGAAGGTGGGCAGTAGCCAAAAGAGAAAGCTTCCTGAGGATCCAGATAAAGGCGCGATTGACACCAAGAAACTGACCAATGAAGATGGTTCCTCGCAATCTCCTGGCAAGACAGCGATTGTTTTTGGTGTCATGGCTGCTCAGAACTGTCCCTGGAGAAATGGAAAAAGGTCTCGTGTAAGCAAGCCCCAATTAGGGACGAGACCCAAAGGTAAGTTGGAGAGGAGAAGCCATTGAATGAGTAGTTGAAGCTTTTGCTGGATGCTAGTTTATGGTTGAAGAATATAGGTGGCTCAGTCAAAATGTTAGTGTTTCATGACTGCTTTAATCATTCACCTGAAACTTGTTTCTGTTTTCTATTAATGTAAAAAATGGAAAGTCCTATGTTGTCTTGTCTTGTGGAGAATTTTAGTGTTTCTTTATGTTCTTTTCTTTAATGGATTATGCTGAGCACTTCTCTTATTATTCGTTGGTAATGGTTTTCTTCCTTGGTACTTCGTTTCTGTTCACTATGTCTAAACTTTAACCTTGGTGTTTTTTTGGCTTCCTACATCATGTTCTGTTTATTGCTAAATGACCAACCAGGGCACTCTGAGGTTGACGTTGGTTCTTTTTTTTTCTCTAAGAATGAAAATGAATGACTTCGTTTTGGTAGATGTCATTGGTCTAGCATATTTTATTGTGTCATGTTCACTAGATTGGATGTTTATGATCTTCACATTTCTTCTGTGGTTTTTGGTACTAGTTTGATCAATTAATTCATAACAATTTCATCGGCGAAAATTGATCTTGCCTGGTTGCATCTTTTAATGAACTTCTTTTGTTTAACTTGTCAATGTAATATATTAGTTAGCTTTGTATTGCTCCACCATGAGTTCAAGCTTTGAAACTTGGATTCTAATTGGTGGTTTGAGCTTCTTGGTTTTGTTGTTTTATTATGATTGTACCATTTCTGGATACATAAATATTGCTTAGATGCCAGGAGAATCATTGAGATCGGCCACTTTGTAATTACCATCTTGCTTAGTTTAGTTACTGGTAGTAATAATATCTTATTCACAGCCTCTTCCATATGCAGTTTGATATACTACATAATACAAGTTACTGTAACATTATGAAATTGCATGGTTGCCACTGTGGACGACTTAAAAGTGTGGTTATACTTGAAGTTTCTTGTAGCTTTTTACTATAAAATGTATAGATATGCTTGTTAACCATAGTTATTTGCCGACTTATTCAAGTTTGAAAATGTTGAAGTAGTTCTCTTGTGAACAAGATGAACAATTTTACTGATATCAATTGAATACTTCATCCGAGCTTTAGATGTATTCATGTGATGCTTGCCTGTTTATTAGCGAGTACTTTCGGTGGTGTAGGTGCTTTGATGCAGATAAGTTTATTATATTGTAAGAATGACCTGAAATTGAGTAGCTGAGTGGCTTATTAGCATGTTTTCTATGCTCAAACATTCTGACATTGGAATGTTGTTTTTGCCATTGGTTTTCTCTCATTGATTCTTTGTTTTTTTCATTCTTTCTAATTTGAAGGGTGGAAGGGTCAAAGGGGCTTATAGGTGTGCTGACAGCAACTATGCTCTTGGATTTCACTTTGCCTTATATTTAGGGAATTGGAAAATGATAGCCCTTGCATTCTCATAAAAATTGCTTGACCATCAGAAGAGAGAAATCAAGATGATTTGAATGACAGAGACAAGTCTGTCGAGACTGTATTTTATAAGATGCTTTTCTACTTCATCTAGTACCTACTTTAAGGGGTGGGCATGTTCACAAAGCTCTATTTCTAGCATTTTGGTTCATATTGTTTTTGCAATGTTCTATTCTTCCATGTTTGCAGCTGGGAAACATCACTTGCATTAGTTTTTTACATTTTAATCTGAGGGGTATGAAATCATTATTCCAAGTCTAGTTCTTGTAGTTATAATGATGGAATCTAGTTTTACATCTTGGTTCTCAAATCTAGTCTATAGCATTGAAAATTTTCCTAGTTTGTAATTTCCCGGTGTTATTTTTGTTTTAATATTTATAAACTGAGATTAAAGATAGAGCAATTTTTTTAATGAAACTGTGTATCAGTAGGTTGGGTCTGAAAGTCTTTGCTGAAGTTTCTTTTTGCTGACACTGATAATTACTACATCAATTTTACTCTTAATAGAACCCAACCCCCATTCTCTCTCTTTTTTTCATCTGCTAGAAATGCATTATAATTCTTTCTTAGGTATTTGTCAGCTAAATAATGTTTTTATAAAGTAAAGCAAATGACCCTCACACACTGAAACATCACAGGTGGAGTGCTTATTAGATCCACGAAGAACATATTCCTATTTTAAAGATCAACCAAAAGAACCAAAAGACAAGTAGAATGGGATCCCAATGACACAAGCAGTGATGCATGCATGTATTCCTCTTCTGAAATCATCTTTGCGATGTTAGATTACTGCTTCCTAATATGAGCAGATACAGATGGAAATCATGCTTCTTTTATTCGAAAGAGACATCCTAATTCCATCCCCTTTGGTGCTGCACTTCATATATATGCGTTAAGATATAAACAAGCAGATGCTCCAATCCACTCTGAGTTGTCTATGATATAAATATATTTATCTTATCATTCTGAAGAGATAGAATACATAATACTGGAAATATATAAATATAAGGAATGGAAGGTGATTGATTGGTTGAGAGGGAGGCGAGAGCAGTGGTGATGGAGGGTTTCACAACCTGAAAGCTTTACAGGTATGAGGATGAGATTTGATAGGAGCAGAAAAAGAAAATGCTTATTATAAGAGTAGTGGCAGATAGAGCAAGTGACTACTGATTCCATTCAAAGTGCAAAACAGGTTCCCTCTGGTACTTCCCACCTCTATATAAATCCTTCAAATCCTGCTGTGTTCTATCAAGCACACAAACCCTACGGTGTTCCGGCAATTCCTCCTGTCTCTCACCAGCTTGGCCTTCTCCATGGATGATCTTGATGCATGCAGGCTTTCTACAAGGAGAGAACGAGCTTGATGGGAGTTTGACAGAAGAGAGTGAGCACCCATGGTGATCTCTTGCATGAAAAGTCTGCATGCTCGAATCCATGTGTGCTCACGTCTCTTCCTGTCAACCGCTACCAATCCCACTTACACATGTAGTGGGCATATGTTGGTGGTGTTAGAACCGCTCCTCTCTTCATGCATGCAGTAACATAGTTTTTCTTCTCTTTTGTGTTTGCTTCAAAATATTCTTGCATTTGATTCTCTCAATGAAATGCTTCTTCAATCTTTATGAAAGAAAGATTCTCATTTGCGTGGAAAAGTTGTTTTGCCCCTTTAGCTGTTCATTGATTTGCTGATGAGGCATAATTGTCCTTTACTACTCTTAATTGTTAATCATCATTACATATTAAATGTTGATTACCCTTAATCAATTTCAAATCATAGTTCAGGTTAGAGATGGTGAACTTATTGAGGCAAGCAATTATTAGATCACGATTATTGATAAGTGGAGGAGATTATAACACTCGCATGACTCTCATGAAGAAGAGGTCGAGCATTAGAAGAAAAGCATGAAGGTGCCAATGCATTTAGAAATGGTTGCTAATTCGTGAAGCTCATTTATTGAAGGAACTTTGAAGATTAAGCTCCAAACACTGAATTAAGTACTTTCTAATGACGTTCATGAGTGCAAAAATAGAGTCAAGCCATCATGTATCTGGTAGAGTTTTCTGAAGAGTGGAAAGATGCTGTAACTTGCAATATGCTGGAGAATTAGAAATGGCATGGGGTTGATGTATGGAAGGATGGCTGCATCCCTCATGCTGTAACTTCCAAGAATGCACCATGAAGACACAGTGTATGAGGTTCTCTTGAGCATGAAAACATTTGTCACTGCAAAGGCAATAGAGTGTGACAGAACAAAGGTATTAAGTTGTAAGTGATTAATGCTGTGGAAGATAGGTATAATATGATTTTAACATATTTTAGAAGAAAGTTTTTATCTTATTAAAATACAAACATAATTAACTATCTATCGAGACACTCAGATACGATCCGAATATATTTTTCTATTTAAATTTGTAGATGAAACTTAAAACATGATTTAAGTAGAATATCAAAACAAACGATGACGATGATGAGTTAGATACTCAAATTTAAAATTTCAACTCGGGTTCTTATTTTACAAGTTAATTCATCTTAAATTGACTATCGAAAAAACATTAATTCCAACAACTGAGGATTAATCAGATGCAACTGAACATAAAGTTAATATTGATGGATCCAATTGTTAGCTTGGAATGGGATCTGTTCTCTTGTTGCTCAAAATATCCTATGAATGGGACTGGTAGACCTCTTCTTATCTCAAGATTTGTCAAGAATAGTGGAGACCTAAATTTAGCTAAACAAGTTGGTATACAGAAGATTAAATTGAAGCCAAACTACAAAACCCTCATGCCTCAAGAAAGCTTCACAAGATCCCAGTGATTAAGAAGCTATTCTGTTACACTGTTTCCCTTAAACATGTTTAAAGGCAATAAGCTATTGAAGCAACTAATCAACTGGAAAGTGTTTCTCTAACTAAGTATTGATGTGATACCTGATTTGAGATTTTACCTAAATGTTTCTTCTTTTTGTCTCTTATGTATGACTTTTCTGTGTGTTTGTACATGCACAGTCCATTCGGTTTAGTAAGTGAATACATTTCTGGATTTAAATTTAGTTGACCACACTGTACTCACAGAATTAGCTGGTTCAGATGAAAGACCATCAAGATTTGACATATCTGAAGATATTTATCAATAAATTAATTAGTAGGAGGTATGATTTCTTATGCAAATTGACATATCTAAAGTCAATTTTATTATTTTTAGATAATTTTATTTTTTTATTTTGGCATAACTTTGTCCTCCTTAAAAACTAAGATGAGACTAATTACATATTATCTTATTATCTTACGTAGTTATCTATCCTTTTAATATATTTATTTTTATATTTTACAAAATTATATTAATATTTATATAATTATGAAAATAAAATATTTAGATCCATTTACTATAATGTCATCAGTTTTACCAACGAAAACATAAAAATAAAATATAAAAAAATAATTTTAATATTTTAATTGGTGGTGATGGATAATAACATTATTATGCTACAAGTGGTTATTATGGATAAGGAGAACGATAATAAAAGGTGAGAGTTGTTATATATTTACGTTGATGTTGATGCAGTTAACAAGTAATCGTTTCGTTCGTTTGCATATGCATTAAAATCAATGCAATTGTTGAGTGATAAAAGAACTACTCAGCATCTACATTAGCATCGACACTCACCATTCACTAGCGATACATATGTCAAACAATTCTCATATCCGGTCGTTATTATTCTCATCCACAATAGTCATTCGTGACCCTAAGCGACAACATCATTTGTTAAAATTAAAATGATAAAACTGAAATGTTAAAATTAAATTTTTAAAATTTAAATTTAAATATTTAAATTAAAATTTTATTTTTTATTTTTCGTTAATAAAACTGATGATGTTAGGATAAATAAACATAAATATTTAATTTTCATAATTATATAGATATCAATATAATTTTTTAAATTATAGAGATCGAGATACTAAAGATAACTAACTATAAGAGGTAATATATAATTAGCTCTAAATAGATGTGCAAACTAATTAGCTAATTTTGCGAGATTGTGTGATCAAAATTAGCTAATTTCGTTTAAAGCTAATTAGCTAATTTTGCGAGATGATCATACACATGTTTTTGAGAGAATATAAAGTTTTTATGGAAAGAAAAAGGTAACATAGAGTTGCCAACAATACACGCAACACACTTTCCATGGAAGAAGAATAGCAACATCCATCTTCTCCGAATAAACAAAACACACTCAAAAGACATTCCATACCTCCTCTAGATTTCTTATCTAACTCATGCTAATCTTATCCCTTCAAATGGTCCTACAATTACTAATAATCTCTCTCTAATGCACTTTTTCATTTTTGACTTAGTAAGCATTGTTTTTTCTTCTTATCCTTCTCTTTCTATCCTCTAGAATGGTTAAAGCTGTGCCCATCACACTGAGATCCTCATGACATGAGTCAATTCAACCTCCAAAGGCAAACTCCCACTCCTCCTTTCTCAATCAAATGTCAATTTCTCTCCCCTTTGCCATAACCCCAGGTCAGTGCCTCAATAAATTCTTATTCTGCACACCTGGTGCCTCTTTCAGCCCCAAGCCATTTCTTGGTGGGAACAATGCACACACACACACAAACACAGCAGCCATCAAGTTAAGCCCAATCTTTCTTCACATTCCTCTCCATTCCATGCAACAATGAAATTACTCATTTGCACTTTCAATTTCAATATTTTATTTTTCTTGCAAATGATATCATGTAAGATTCATTTTAAGAAATTAAAAATTAAAATATTATTTAATAAGATTTTAAGACTGTCAACTGGTCAAAATTTTGACAATTATCAAAACTAATGTTTTGATATATAGAATATATTGTGATTGAAATTATAAAAAATCCTGTAGGAAAATATATTTTAAGAAATAATATTAGCATCATAAAAAAAAAAAAATTGAGAGAATCTTCTTTGGTAGAGAACCACAGATTCATAGGGACAAAAAGATCATTTTGGAATTTGTCATGGGCAAACATGTAAAAACAGGAGGCCTTCCTTTTGACATCCCAACACCAAAAGCGACGGAATCATCAGACAGTCTCCTGCAGCGGCACGTACCCAGATAGTCCTGATCGACTAATTGCGAATCACGAGGCGGGATCCACGTACCCACACACCCTCACCGTCGTTTTTCTTCTTAATGTCGTTTCCTTTTCTTTGCTCGCGACTCGTGTCTTGTCTTCCTTTTTCCTCAGTTCTCTCGCCAGCGGCCTTAAAAGATACCCCCAACGCGTCGTGCGATTCGCGTCGCGCTCCTCGCTGTTCTCTCCCACCGAATTTAGCCGAGCAAGCGAGGAAAGAGCGAAGGGGAAAGGGGAAAGGGGGAGGAAACCCCGAACTCCAACCCTCGGGCTGAGGGGCCTTCTCATGCCCTAATCCCCCCCTCCGATCGACGGCCCTAGGGTTTCTCCCCGTTCTGATGAGCTTCGCCTCCCCTCGCCCATGGCCGCCGCGTATTTCCTTCGCGTCCTCCTCCTCCTCCTTCTCTTCGCCCTTTTCGTCTCTCCCGAGATCGGCAGTTCCCGGTTGGCTTTCGCTCTCGAGGATCGCGGGGAGCGGTTCTCGATCTTGAACTACGAGTCGCTGTGGCACGATTACTCGCCGCCGGCACCGCCACCGTCGCCGCCCGACCCACCGTCCTCCTCTTGCGAGGCCGACCTTGGCGGCACCGGCGACTTTGACACCCTCTGCGAGCTCCACACCAGCGTGGAGCTCTCCAGCGACTTCTTTGCTAAGGCGAATGGCAGCTTCGTCCTTTACCCGGATGTTGTGCTTAGCTGCCCCGTCGCCGGGTGCTCCATCGTTGTCAATCTTACTGGGGAAGTCAGGATCGGGCGCAACGCCAAGATTGTGGCTGGGGGTGTCCGTGTTGGGGCGGGCAACATGAGCCTCGCTGATGGTGCGGCCATTGATACGACGGCTCTGGCAGGGGATCCACCGCCCCGGACTAGTGGGTCCCCTGCCGGGATTAATGGGGATGGCGGTGGGCATGGCGGCCGGGGTGCGAGCTGCGTGGTGAAAGAGGGTCAGACCCAAGAGGACTCCTGGGGTGGGGATGCATACTCGTGGTCGACGCTCACAGAGCCTGTTAGCTATGGCAGCAAGGGTGGTTCAACGAGCAGGGAGAAGGATTATGGGGGAGGAGGGGGTGGGCGGGTCTACCTGTTGGTCAAGGATGCGCTTGAGGTTAATGGAAGTATTACTGCTGATGGTGGCGAGGGTGGCTCCCTGGGTGGTGGAGGCTCGGGTGGGAGCATCTTCATTAACGCAGCAAAAATGTACGTGGGCCCTAAATTCAAATTAGCTTATTTCTAATTTAATTACTTTAATTGGTTATGTAAGTTACACATGTGCTATGTTGTTTGAGTTAATTATACTCATCTGGTTGCTGGTAGCAAGGAATGTAATTTCATGTCGATCGGTCATGTCGGTCTTTGGCTGATGCGATACCGATCTATATCGGCATATTGGCACATAGAATATTGGAACATGTCAATAGTTTGAAAAAATGCTTAGAAAATCTTCAAAAAATTGCAAAAATGAGGAAAAATCCTAAATTAGGGTATTTTGATTAGAACTAAATTCCAATTTAATTTTATTTCAATAAAAAATGCAAATAAGGAAGGGATGGTGGATTTTTCTTTTCAGAAAATTGATGAGCAATTTCGATACACATTTTGAACGGTTCTTCCATTGATATTGAATAAGAGTGAGAATTTGTGAGAAAGAGAGAGTGACTGAGTGAGAAAGAGAGGGGAGGGTTCGGGTTAAATAAGCATTCAAATGGGTCCAATGGTCAAATTGACTGTTGGAACCAACTCAACCTGAACCTTGATTGATTTTGGTTGAAATTCAACCATTACTGATCGACATAGGTCGGTAACGGTCAAATTTCGACCATTTTGTCTGGTACAAAAGGTGTATCGCTCGATACACCCCCTAATTGCTATACTGCCCGGTACCGGATGGTTTGCATTTTGGTCAGCTGTCGGACTGATACACACTGCCTATACGGTATCGTTTCAGACAGTATAACAAACCATGGTTGGTAGTAATGCTCTAAATATGTACAATGATAGAATCCATTTTTCTGAATGGGGTCTAGTATGCTATTTTCGTTCTTAAAGAGCATCAGAAAACTAAAAGCAATACGAGGTCAGATAGGATTCATTGATTTCCATTGATTTCTATATGATCTTGGTGATCTAAACTTGCTGATCTCATCTCAGTTTGGGACAAATTCATGAATATCCGATGTTATGGATCAGATTTGGCTGATCATTGTCCACATTTTGCTAATCTTGGGACAAACATTGGACAACTATGAGAGAGTGATTCATTTGAGTCCTGGGGACTTAACTGCATGATTTCCTGTTGCTGGTAGACAAAGGGTTAGGAAAAAACTGAGAGGAAAGGGGGGAAGAGCTGAGTGATTCATTATTTTCATCTAATCTTCAAAGTTCAAATTGCTAAGGTTAAGGTGTTAAAAAGTTTAAATTGACTTGTTTCAACTTTCAATTGTTCCTTGTTTTGTAGAAGTTCCATGCTTGAGTTAGTTTTGAACCAAAGATGCTGTCAGATGAATTTCTTGGGCTATAGGCATGGTTCTTGACATGGGAGCTCTTTAGTTTTCTGCCATCATGTTGTTTGCAATACATTTTTATGTGTGCATGGTGTTATTTGGTTTCTTTATGGAGTATTGAAAAAACTCATCATAGATTATAGTTTATTGATTTGTTAAACGAGATCAAATAATTTTTACTACAAAAACATAACCTTTATGTTTTTGTTTGGCTTCTATTTTGGTTTAATCTTTATTCATATAACTTAACTTTCAAGATGAGGTTGTGTTGTGAGAGTTTATAGACAGTGCAGACCATGAAAAGAATAAAGGAGCTTGGATTTGTCACTTTAGCTTGGGCTTTGACCATAAATGTGTAGACAGTTGCAATGCATAGTTTCATCTGGTTTTGAAAGAAAAAAATAAGGAACCAGATTGGATAAAGAACCATTATTTTTCTTAACCTTTTGTAATCAATTTTTTTTTCTAAAGTCGATGCTCATATTTGTCCACTTCACCTTGATCTGGTCTGGTTTGGCTGTTTAAGCTGAATAATGCAACTGCCTTAAATTTTGTTCAATATGTATATGAAGTTTTTTGATACAAGTTCAAACTTCTACTCTTGGTGTGGTGAAATAGAGGCTTAAACTTATACTCTTGGTGTGGTGAAACGTGCAAGTCTGATGTCATGTATATTTTTCAACAGGACCTAAATATACAAAAAAGTCATAGATAAGTTTTGTTGAATACATAATTAATTTTTTTTTTCAGAATCTCATTTGCAATTGAGAAATCATCTATTGGGCTTACAAAAGATTTTCACGTTTGCATTGATTGTCTGAGAAACGAAGTTGGAATCATATCCTTTTTTAGTTGATGAAGGGAATAACAATTTTAGAAGGGACACCAAGCACTGCAATGCATCCCACTAAGCCTCAAAAGGTCTTATTAGACCACAAAAAGGATGTGAGACAAGTTCAAGCAAATGTAAGCAGATGCTTCAGATGTCGATTATTTTAAAAATGCGCACCTTGCGCAAGATGGGAATAGCTTTTACCTACTGGTGATACTTGGGTAATCTCTTAAGTCTAGATATAACATCTCTTTAGTGCTTAAATTGTATATTCATTTTCTGTTTTCCTATCTAGCTACAATTCTAAAGAGAGAAATGGGTTGCATACAATATGGAAATCTCATCCTTCTGGAAGTTTGTGATACGTGCAAAAGTGAATCACCCACTTTGTTTGGTTGTGTGGAGAAATCGATTGAATGGTTTTCCCATGAAAAGCTTCTTATCTGATGTTTGATAAGCAGGAAAACCAAAATAATTTGGGAAACTCTTTTCTAGATTGTTTGGAAAGTTATTCTTATTTTTTCCCAGATTTTTTTAATCTTTAAACATCAAAGGAAAACTTCATTTTGTTCTTCTGTTTATTTTTTAGTTCATCTCTCCAAAATATTTTTACCCAACATAAGAAAAGGAAAAGGAAAAGGAAAAATGTTGTCTCAAGAAAGTTTGTAGTAATGGATAGTTGGATATGCTTTCTATTTAATTCATAAATCAAACTGATCATAGTTCTGAAAATAATACAAAAGGGAAAGAAACTTGCATTCAAGGTTCGCCGAACCGTACCGTACCGGCGTTTCGACGCTGGCTCGGTATGGTACGGTACGGCGTACCGAGCGGTATACCGAGGTGTACCGCTCGGTACACCTGATTTCACCGATTTATCCCTCCGAAAATACCTGAAAATTAAAAAAAAAGTTAGGATAGAGTTTTCAAGTTACAAATAAATATAGTAATAGTATAAGTTTAGCAAAATCAATGTAAATTTGGTAAAAATAGCATCACATATCTTTTTCGGGCTTTGAGGTAGTCTTGTTCGAGGTTCGTATTTCAGCTCGTTATAGATTGAAATATCTATAGAAAAATCAGTTGAATTGTTAGACTATTTTGTTACAATATAAACTCTAAAATTCAAATGAATTAAATAATCATATATCTAGATATACCTGATTGTTAATTCTACCACCAAAACGAACGACGGGCCTTCACGGGTGGTGGATCGGGGTCCTCGATCCGATACATATCAATATGATACTTTTGTTGGACCCAATCATGAAATTGATCCCATGACATAGTGTATTGATACACCGTATGCCAATGATGCATCAATGTGATACTGATCGTAGATTGATCGTCATAAATCATATTTGTCCGAGGCAGCTCTTGAGGCATATATTGGTGTTGTTCTGTATCATGCTGTTGCTCAGAGAAGGATGACCAACTATCACCATACTGTTGTTGCCCATATGATTCTTCATAATACGATGGCTGTGAATACGATGAGTCTCTTTCTGTGTCTATATCATGTATGCTCTGTCGCATTTGTTCATATTCATCCACTGCCTTCCCCTTCTCCTTTCCCTTCCGCGCATAAACTTAACCAGTACCTTGTCGAGTTTCATGATCTGAATCTTGAGTGGCATGTGTAAAATATTGCTCCTCAGTCCATTCACCACCCTTAAGTTGTGCAGACGAGACCAACGACTGCCCGGTATCACCGCCATCATCTGTTGAGGCACTGCTATCCGTGTTGCTGTCATGTCTCTGGACCGAACGAGAAAGAGAATGTGATTGTGAAGGTGTCTCGTCGCCCGACTCGATTCTTTCCAACGATGCAACTGATGCTATTGCCTTCCCCTTTGCCTTTGCACGTTGGGCGGACGAGTGTGACCGTTGGGTATCGGTAGTTCCTCGAGCAGTTTGACTCATACCTCTTGATTAGAAAGTTCTTCCTCTTAATCTTCCCAAATTTACCTCGATTGAATTCACAAATCGTTGTTTTATAGAGTTTATGAGAGAAAAGAAATGTTTGAGAGAGAGTTTAAGAGTGTATAATGAAATAGGGGAGAGAAGATTAGTTTAAATAGGAGGAGAAATGGCTCCAACGGTCAATTTGACCGTTGGAGCACTGTAGCACTGCTACAGTGTGGTAACGGTCGATTTCGACCGTTACCGAGTGGTATCGGGCGGTAACGGTCGAAATCAACCGTTACCGAGTGGTATCGGGCGGTAACGGTCGAAATCGACCGTTACCGAATGGTACCGGGTGGTAACGGTCGAAATTTCGACCGTTACCGCCCGATACAGGCTTTTTTTGGTGTACCGCCCGGTAGAGGGCGGTCCGCGTACCGGTCGCCTCTCGGACCGGTACGTACCGCCCGTACCGGGCGGTACACATCGGTATGGCGAACCTTGCTTGCATTTACCTTATCAAATGGATTATCTTTGTATAGTCAGATAGGAAAAAGAAAGAACAAATATGGAAGGGGAAAGATAAACACGAACAATGACAAGTGAATGTTCTGCTGTTCATTTGGTGCATTGTTGATGAGTTTGCTGCTGTTGCGTGTATGAACATGTCCTTTTCCACTTTTCATTTTGTATGAAGAAGAAATCATTTCTGGTTGGCTCGGGGAGGAGCATATGTATATTTAGCAAGTTCTTTTAATGGGTTGTTGGACTAAACCTGCTCTACTATTATTTTTTGACTAAACAATGAGATCAAAATTTACATTAATGTGTTCATTTAAAATAGAAAATTAACATGCAATCTTCTCTTTCTGTTATAAGGTGGAAAAAGTTTTAGAACATTTGTGGGTACACTATAGTTTGTTAATATATGTAAACTGTTATACATCTCATTATGTGTTGATGATGTGCTATTGTATCGTTTGATATAGTTACATATACCTATATTGCAGGGATATCTATTCAATTTTGGCATACAACCATGGACTTTTTGCATATGTGAATTTTACATAATTGTATGTATGTACATATAGTGATTCCAGCACAGGAGCCTTGGCGATCTCTGTTAAAAACTATGTTAATTATGTTAATGTTTTGCATTTTACATAGAAATTTGGGAAGAATCTTTTGGTATACTTGCAACTTTTAGCTTCATTAGTTATACAGCCTATGTGAACAGTGAACTTACTCTTGTTGAACTAGTACAGAAACTGAGGAGAAAAGAGATCAAATATGTTTTGGTTGCTTAACAATGTAAATGCATGCCAATCAGTGCCTATTCTGTTCCACAAATGTTTGCAGTGTTTTTCTTGTTCCTTTATTGGATAATGTGCTTTACTATCAAATCATCTTTGATGAATATAATAAAGTAGTAAACCCTCATGATTTGTGCAATATCTAACTAATTTTTTTCTGAAGAGCAGGAGGGGCACAGGCAAAATAAGTGCTTCAGGTGGTAGTGGTTTGGCTGGTGGTGGAGGAGGGCGTGTTTCTATTGAAGTTTTCAGCTGGCATGATGACCCACATGTTTTTGTTCATGGTATGTTATGGTTTGTCCAACTTTGTGTTTGATATTTGTACTTGTATTTTTTATGTATATGCTGACTGTCATATCTCACAATTTTTTTTGGCACTCTATTCAATTCAAGATTTCTATTTTACATGTTCTGATCTATATACAGTGGCTTCTGGTATTTAAATCTTGTTATGTGTATGTTCTTTGTAGCTAATTAATATTTATTTGTATTTGAACTGCTCATGCTTGTTTGGGTTAATTTCTGTTACTTAAATAAGCACTGTTTATTGACTTTATTTTTGAACTGCATGCAGCTTGCTTGGTTTTCATGACTTTGTGTAACCAATGGCTTCTTTTGCAATAGCTTGGATATGTGGGAACATACTGAACAACATGATGCTGCACACAACTTAACTAGAAATTTCTCATTTAACATGTCTTTGTATGGTTCCTTGATCATTAGGTAGTTACTTTGCTTTTAAATGCCTTGATAAACATGTTTAATCTTTTTTACTTTGGAAATGGTGTTGCCTATCCCCTTGGAAATTATATTTATGTATCACGTGTCTTCATCTGCATTCTTAGCTTTTCTGATTTGGTGCTTTTGGATTGTATGTTAGCTTTGGACTTTTTTTGTGCTGATGTTTGCTATGTCATGAATTTTCTGGGTGCTGTATAATGCTTTTTTTTGTACAGGTGGAAAGAGTTTCGGTTGTCCTGAAAATGCTGGTGCTGCAGGGACTCTTTATGATGCAGTTCCTAAAAGCCTTATAGTTAGCAACCATAACTTGTCTACACAGACTGATACACTTCTATTAGAATTTCCGTATCAGCCACTTTGGACAAATGTTTTGATTAGAAATTGTGCCAAAGTTGCTGTTCCTTTACTTTGGAGTCGTGTACAGGTCAGTTTTCAAGTTTTTGTGTGTTATTTTTGTTGTTGATCAATGCTTTAGTCAAAAATATCTGATCATACATGATGTAATATGCCTAGTCTGTTGTGCCACCTGAAATGTCTACATTATAGATCACACTATAGTATCACTATTGAGTTTCTTTTTTATAATATTAAGCGAGCCATATTTTTTTTCTTGGTTTTGGATGTCATGTTATGAAGAAAAATGTTTCTTCTTGTAAGGTTTTGATATGTGCGGTTCAAGGATTTTGGTCTTTGTTGACTGCATATGGTTCAGAACCATAATATCTTAAAAAACTATGCCAATCGAGACAGATCAAAAAGACAAAAACTACTCGAGTCATAGTGTACAATCAATTTGTAAAAAAGGGTCATTTTATGCAGGTGGTTAGGTACTTGATAGTGCATATGCAGTGTTGGAAGCTTATTTTTGATTCATTTGTAAAAAGGGTCATTTGTTTCTCATTGCTTCATCTTAAATTAACTTGTGATGGGATTCATTCTATAGTTATCCATTCATCGGTAGGATAATTTCTGTGCTTTGCTCAATTTGCTGGTCTCTTTTTAAGTATCGATGTAAAACCTGTGATTAATGAATAACAATGGCACATGCTGCTTGAAGTTAAGCATATAAATAGTCATTTGACAACATTCATTCTTACATGATGGATATTAATATTTCAGCCTTTATCTTGTTTATTAATCATATTGAATGTGAAAAGGTACTGAGAAACACATGGTGCATGATACAAGTATTTTTCTCATGGTTGTCAAAGTCACTTACATGATAGATCTCCCCGATATATGTTATTTGCTAATGATATTGTCTTAGTTAATGAGAGTTCAAGTAGAATTAATTATAAACTTGAGTTATAGAGGCAAGCCTTAGAAACTAAAGGTTTTAGATTAAGGATTAAGACTGAATATATAAAATATAATTTTAATGATTCTAGAAATAGACAGAAGAATATAATTAAGTCCTTAATAAGATAAAGAGATCAATAAAAGCTTTAGGTATCGTGGGTCAATTATTCAACAAGATGGAGAGATCAATAAATATATTATTCATAGAGTAAAAACAGGATGGTAAAAATGACGAGAGCCATCAGACGTGATCATCGTATACTTTTGAGATAAAAAAAAGGGCAGTTGTGAGACAACCAATGTTTTATGAACCTTAGTGTTGTGTAATTAAGAAGCAACATATGTAAAAAGTTTGTATTGTCGAGATAAGAATGTTGAAAAGGATGTGTGGAGTTACTAGGAAAGGTAGGAAAAGAAATACCTTTATTCATGAACAATTAGGTATCACTTTGATGGAGGATACAATGGGAGAACATTGTTTAAGATGGTATAAGCAGATGCTTAAGAGATATCCAGATGCTGTAATAAAAAAACATGAAATAATTTATGTTAGTGGTACAAGGAATGGTAAAGGAAGATATAAAAAATCTTAATAAAAATAATAAAAAAAATTAAGTACTCTGAATTTAATTAAATATATGATCTTTTATATATCTCAATGGTGACAAAAGATCCATATAGCCGATCCCAAATAGTTGAGACTTACGACTTTGTTGTTGTTTTTGTGGTTATCAAAGTTTCATAATGAAATCACCTCTTCTTCCAAGTGGTGAGTAGCAATTGGTTGTTCCCTTCTTCTATTAGTCAGTTAAATAACCTTACAAGCTATTAATGCATCTTGTTTTTTCTGATATATAAAAGGCATGGCTTGTTCAAAATTAACTCGGTTGGCAATATTTTTGTTATCCTTGTTATTCAAAACTGGCTTACGGGCCAAGATCTGTATCACTTGTGCAACATTCTCTTATTTATGTTGTAGAATTGAGAAAAAGGAACTGTGATTATGTTCTTCATGGCTACATATATGTTAATTATAATGTTTTTGCCTGTGAAACTTGTCTCTCAAAATGAGTGTGCAACTATAGATTGGATTTGGATTGGATCTAGGGACATAGCAGATTCAGCTGATGCTGTAGCCACAATTCAATCAATCCAATCTTTTGACCGATGCTTGCCGATCCCAGTAGTTTGATGTAGTCAATGCAGTTGTTTTGACAAGTTGGCTAATTCTGATGGTTTGATAGCCTACCAATCTTTATAAATGTTGGTTGATATTTAGTTGGGATACAAATACTTAATCTTATAATTTGGTTTTGCTGGTCCAGCTGATCATGAACCAGATTTCTAATCCTGCAAACTTTGTGTGCAATGTCACTCGTCACTCCTTAATACAATTATTAGAACTTGTGATAGTTGAATAGCTGGCTTGGATGTGGATTAGTTTATAGATGTCTTTGATGTGAATAACTATGTACTTGATATGTTGCATATGATTATGAGACAGTTTTTCTTTGTTTTAAATGTTCAATTGTAAACTTTATGTTATGAAAAGCCTCTTCTGTCAGAATTTGCTTAGTGCTATCTGCAATTTCCAGGTTCAAGGACAACTAAGCCTACTTTGTGGTGGTATATTAACATTTGGTCTGACTCATTATCCTTACTCTGAGTTTGAGCTTATGGCTGAAGAACTTTTGATGAGTGACTCAATAATTAAGGTGCTTTTCCCTCTCAAGAATTGGTTTAAACTTTATTGTCTTTATTATGGTTTTGCAAGCAAATTGTTAGCAGACATAAGCTTCTGTTGCCACATAAATGGAACCATATCTTCTGGAATGCTTGTTTTTAACTTTGATGTAGTTCTCTATGTGATTTTAGAAAAGATAGATATAGTGTCAATGACTCAATGCCATGTTGACACCTTTCAACTAGAGCTGGCAAAGTCCAAAAATCTAAGAGAACTTGGCAAATAAGCTCATGCTATTATGATCATCTATTATGCTTTAGCAATTCATATGTCTGAGATTTTTCTTGTGCCTTATGTTTGTGTGCTTGGCTTTAGTTCCGTTTGACTTTGGTCGGTGGTTTGAAAAAAAAAGATAAAGATAACGTCAAAGTAATACCTATGTGATACTTACGTTCATTTGCAGGGTGTAGATATTCTTTTTCAATGATACTATTTGCAACTGTTGAAGAAAGATAATAATAAGTTTGATTTCATATTTCTGACAAATTTAGTAATTAGTAATTCTTTAAGTTTTCATATTTCACTATAAAATCATCCTGGAAAATCTTGATTATCTTAAAAATGGTCAATTTGTGCATAGATATATACCTACATAATATCTAGTAGAATCTGTAGTCTTTGCATTCTGTTATATTTTCATCGATTCGTTTTGCTGATTAGTTAACTTCGTCTAGTTAATTGCAATTTTCACCTTCTTTCTTTTTCCCTCTCATTTTCATATATTCCTCATCACTTTTTTGTTTCAATTCATATCTTGCTCTGTTATTGACTATTAATCTGACATCAGCAATTTGTCTTTTGTCTTTGGATTTTAGGTGTTTGGGGCTTTACGAATGTCAGTGAAGATGCTCTTGATGTGGAATTCCAAAATGTTTATTAATGGTGGTCGAGATACATTAGTTGCAACATCATTGCTTGAGGCGAGTAATTTGATTGTTCTGAAGGTAGGTTAGTGATTCTTAGTCTGTGTTGAATCTGTTCAGTTATCTGATCTTTTTCTTTAAAACAAGCTCTACAAGGGGCAAAACATTAGTTGGATGGAACAAAGCTTAATCATTATCTTTGTTTCAATGTCAGGAATCATCTGTGATACACTCTAATGCCAATCTAGGAGTTCATGGTCAAGGCCTGCTCAATTTATCTGGACCAGGAGATCTAATTGAGGCACAACGGTTGATATTGTCACTCTTTTACAGCATTCATGTAAGCTTAACAAAACCATTTTCCATCTTGTTGCTGTTGACATGGTGTTGCTGTACTTGATATCTATGTGCTAAAAATATCTAATACCATAATATTGTTTAATTTTTTCCTTGCAGATTGTTTGTCCTTGACTATCACATCCTTTCATCTCTGCATTTTGTTGTATTTTTCAACACAATTTTAAGATTGTTCTGTAGTGCTTTTATGCAATGTGCACAACCATATCATGTTAATATGGTTGGTAATTGGGTCATCTTTGGATCCTATGGGTCAAGTTAATCATACTTGAGCCTTTTATTTGAAGGTTTAAAAAAGTAGGTCATTTTGTTTGTATTTAACATGACATAATGGAGCAAAATGCTTCCTAGTGTCAAAATAAGAAAAAGATATATGGTTCTGTAATATATGGGCTGGAATTATGTATTATCGATTAAAGCTGATACTTGGGTTTCCTAAAGAATTAAAACATACAGTAGGTTTATCCATTGGGTGGGACATTCAGATTAAATGGAACTAGGCCGAGCTGATCAACTAATGTATTAAATGTCCTTATTTGATTTGTACTTCAGTGTTATGATACTAGGGTTTGGAAGTTTCAAATGTGGAATATCACATTTGAAGGGGATCTTGGTGATGACAAGATGGTTGGTTGGTGATTCTTCAGGTAGGTTCTATTCTTTGGTTTGGATCATTGACAAAGGGCGATTGCCACTTTGCTGTAGGTTGTTTGGAGGAGATGTGCCAGAAGTGATGCTACAGTAATATTCATAGTATAATGAAAATATTTGGTTTTTCTGGGGATTTTGAGCAGTGTCAGTCGGCCTGTCATGGAATGACACTATTTGATGGCTGGGAGGCATTGCTTGTCTTGGTAGGAAAGAAATTCCTTGATTGGGTTAGGCATGCCAATTAATTATGATTGAAACCCCACAAATTTTGTTTATAGTTTGAGTTGGGTTAGCACTAAATCCTAGGTGGAAATCTGTCTCTGGTTGTGTGCTCTAAAAAAGATTCTCTGTTTCTTCTCAGGGTGAATATCGACACCAACAGTTTTCATAGAGGGATGTTATTACCAGTGCTTTTCTTTTACTTTGATTTTGTATGAACATGATTCCGTTAGCATTTTATATTTTTCTTTTTATTTGATCAATAATAATTATCTCAAAATCTTCTCTTTATGAGAAAATTCATCTCCTGAATCTTGCTTGTCATGTTTGTCTATGCTATATTTTCTAGGATTTTTGTTTGTTACCTTTAAATCCTTGATATATATTTTTTCCTTGTAGGTTGGGCCTGGATCCATTTTGCGTGGTCCACTGATAAATGCAACTACTGATGACATGTATATTCTGTTTCTTTTTCTATTTCATTTTGTCTTGTATGGCGTCTGCCGCCTGTGTTTTGTGTTATTTTTTCTGGTTATGTAATTTTTTTTTGCATATCTGGTTTTAGGGCCCCAAGGCTTGATTGTGAGAAAAAAGATTGTCCTTTGGAATTAGTTCATCCACCGGAGGATTGCAATGTGAATTCTTCACTATCTTTCACCCTCCAGGTAGTTCATTTTGCATATATTGAATTTTATTTTTTAAACTATGTGCATCAAATTTGTCTTCAGTTCACTTTTGCTATATCTTTTTAGGTTTGTCGTGTTGAAGATATTGATGTTGCTGGCCTTGTTCAAGGAACTGTTGTTCATTTCCATAGAGCACGAAGTGTTTTTGTGCACCCTACAGGAAAAATTAGTGCAACTGGTTTGGGTATGTTCTGTTTACTCTAAATCTGGTTTAAAGATAATGACAATGTCTTTTATATGTGCCATGAGCTATTTAATGCTATTAACTCTCTGATTTGAAGCCCTTAATTTCCGTAGCTAATATAGAAATAACCATTATGTTGGATTTGTTGCCAGCCATAGTGGTACTGGTTTTAGGCAACATCGATAGCTTGGGTCCATTGGTTTGAAGAGTTGGTTGTTTTTGAGTATTTGGACCAAATTCACTCTGAATTCTGAAACTTATTCTGGCTGGTCTCATACATCAGTGTTATTTTATAGTAAAACTACAGTAGTGTTTGTTGTATTTTTACAATTTGATTAGTTTCAAGATACCAGTGACTCGAAACCCAATATGCAAGTCTTTTCAGTCCTGATATTATTAGAGGCGTCACTGGGTCTTTGTCTTTAGTTTTTGAGTTAGATGTAAACTGAGACTTCTTTCAGTGAAATTTTTTTCTACTGTCATATAGGTTTGAGGGAGCAAGAATATTGAAATGTAATTTGCTTGGAATTGATTGGTACCTAATGTTGTACCAGAAGTTCAGTTGTCTCTCCATAAGTGGCTAAAGTGAAAAATCCATTCTCTTTAAATTACATTCTAAGTGAATTTCGAATTCTGTCTTCTTTATTATGAATGTGGTCAAAAGAAACTTGATGAAGATGCACCAACTGAAATACCATAAATCATGGTTTGCAGTACCGGTCCGTACCACCCGGTACGGGCGGTACATACCGGTCCGTCAGACTTTCGGTACGCCGACCATATGTTACCGTTCCGACACTGTAGCACTACTGTAGCAGTACTGTAGTGCTCGGCACGCCTGAATATACTGCTCGGTACACCTGGGGTGTACCGAGCGGTATACCGTACCGTACCGGTACCGAGCCCAGGTCGAAACTCCGGTACAGTACGGTATTGCGAACCTTGCCATAAATAGTCTCCCTTAGTCTCTTTGTTTTTTTTTTTTTTCATAATCATTGTAGGATGTTCGTTGAGCAAGTTATTTCTAGTCGCTAGATGATAATCGCTTAGTCTCTTTATTATAACTGATTGTCATTAATGGTTATTGGTTGTCTGGGATTGTTATTAAGACCATTGTTGGTGATTGATGTTCATTTGGACTTTGGTAGCCCATTGGCTGTCAGAGTGCTCATGTTCTCTAACCACCAATTGACTGTGAAATTGTTTGATAACTAATGACTGTCAGCTGCTGGTTGAATGTGATTTTAGTAGAATTCGAGGCAAACAGAGTACTGATCAATAATGGTCACTCACCAGCATATCGCTGACTGTCTGTGTCCAATTGGACATCATTTCACATTGACAACATATTAGTGGATATCTTCTGTCATTTGTTGTTGTTCATTGTACTGGTTTTCTCGTTTTGTCCAGCCACAATGAACAATCAACTTGATGTATTCAGTTATTATTAAAGTCCACATTGGGTGTCTGAAGTCATTTGCTATAATCTATTTTAAATATAGTTATGGATTTCATCAAAGCATTTGGATGGAAATGACTTTCAAGTTGAACTGGAGGAATAAATAACACGAAGTTGTTCAGAAAGAGCCACTTGCTATAATCTATTTTCAACCAGCTGCATGTCCTTTAAACTAAGTTTTTAGTTCACTTTCATGTTTCAACTTCTAATGGATGAGCCTGGTCACCAACTCCAGGATGTCAGAACTATCTTTTAGGTCTTTTTGATGGGCCAAAGGCCAACCTAACTTGGATGGAGTCTGTTCAGTCCAATATAATACAATTGCAGTAATCTTAACCTTTTTAACCTAGGTTTGAAGTGGTGCTGAGTCTGCCATCTGTGAAAGAGGGCAGTTTGATATACTTGCTATATTCATATTTGATACATACCATATATGATATTTATTGGATACTTGTGACTTGTGAGATTCCTGTGCTCCTAGGATACCTGTGAGATAATTTCTCAAAGTTTTCAAAATAGAAAATGATAAAATATGTTTAGGATACTAAAGGGATTACTTTGTGGAATGTGGATACCTCCTGGGAGAACTTTTTTCCATGAATTTTGATATTTTGCTTATAGAGAGAATTACAAATGATTAGATGGATTGTTTATGTTATCTTAACATTAAACATGTGTTTATTATTAGTAAAATTAAGATAATGATATTTAATTGTTATAATTTCTTGGTATTTACTCTATGTACTTGAAGTATATTTTTATTAATATATATATCTTTTTCATGATGAATAGTTAGGATTCTTTAATTAAATATCATTATTCATCATGATATGTAACTACATATTCTAGCACTAATAGTGTCAAGGATTATTGGCATATCATGTATTTGCAAGATTTGGTGCATCAATGTGTCCATTTTGTTTTAGCATCAATTTCTCATGTCCTTATCTATGCTTTGCTTGCCGCCTATGATCCTCGTCTCCCTGCCCAATGTCTGGTTTGCTATGCTCTGTTTGTATGACATGGTAAATCATTGTTTTGATATCACAGTTCCAGTAGCTTCTTAGAGAATGTGAAAGCACTGCACTTAATGTCCACTTATCTGTTGAATTCCATCTTCACACTTTGTCATATCCAGTTAAGCGAGCTATAGTTTTTGAGTTCCTACCACTCATGTCTTGCCAAGTGCATCATTTGTGTTGGAAATATTACGTCAGTTTTAGGTTCAGTTGGATTGAGACATAGATATCTGGTCCTTAATATTCTTCCTTGTGTTTTTTGGTTTCTTTTTTTGTGTTTGAAGTGTCACTTCTGGTCAATTTGAGGTTTACATAGTCTTCATTGGTAATTTTACTGTCTTCTAGATGAAATGTTTGAGATATGGTTTACATGTGTAGTTACCTGATCATTTCTATCTTCTATTCTTTGATCATGTATTGCTGGATGGGAATTGCCACCATAATAGTGAGTGCAATTGTTGTCCAAGAGTATTACAAATCTTTCTAGCAACTGCCAAGAAAAATAAAGCAGCTAAGCTGTGATGATTTAGTTTTTTTTTTTTTCCTTATCTCTTGCTTACAGAATGTCATGGACAACTTGAACGCAAACTCTGATTTGGATATTTTGCCATTATATATTGGCATAATAATTAGGCAATTATGAGATGAGGTGCGCTGGATATCTATAGGATCAAATTTATTTGCATTTGACTTTAGATGGTGATTTAATTTTTTTAATCTAAATCATTGAAATTTAAGAAAGTTACCCTATCTAAATAAAGTTATCCTATGTTCATGGCAACATCATATCGATAAGCTTCTGTACACATTTGAGTAAATTAAGTGGAATTCTTCAACATAATTAATTGTTTAATCCATAAGATCTGATAAAGTTTAAGATAATCTCCTTCTTATTTGGGGCTTAAGTGATGAAATGATAAATCTAACTTCATGCATTCTTGTTTTGCTCATATGCAGGATGCAAAGGTGGTGTTGGACGTGGGAATATATTGGGGAATGGTCTTGGTGGTGGTGGTGGTCACGGTGGGAAGGGTGGAGATGGTTGTCATGATGGGGTTGTTGTTAAGGGTGGCATTGCTTACGGAAATGCTGATTTGCCATGCGAGCTTGGTAGTGGTAGTGGTAATGATACTGTACCAACCTCAACTGCTGGTGGTGGTATCATAGGTATATCATTCCTACAATAAACTGATTTGTTTATAAAAGTTCACATAGAATATAAATCCTGATCTTGATGGAAAATTTGTTGTTTACTTGATGTGGTTGTATATAAACAGTATGCCAACCAATTTCATGGCAACCTGCCTTTTGACATACATGTTTAGATTTTTCTAAATCTATGCAATATTGTAATGCTTTGATTGTATGTTCAAGACATCATCCTTTTTTTTGCTTGTGCCTTCTATTTAAAATTGTGTTGCTATAATGATCTTTTTTATAGTGATGGGTTCAATGGAGCGTTCACTAGCAAGTTTGTCAGTTTATGGCTCTGTTGAAGCAGATGGGGAAAATTTCAGGGAAGCAGCCACTGGCTCATCGGATGGAGGGCCTGGTGGAGGATCTGGTGGTACTGTTCTTCTGTTTCTGCATTCTTTGACCCTTGGTGGTTCTTCTGTCCTTTCAAGTGTTGGTGGACATGGTAGTTGTGGTGGGGGAGGTGGTGGTGGCGGAAGGATTCACTTCCACTGGTCTGACATTCCTACTGGTGATGAATATCTTCCAGTTGCAAATGGAAAGGGGAAAATAAACACATGGTCTGAATGGATCCTTTTTTTACTTACTTTTATTCTATTATGTCTAATAAGTAATGAAAGGGAATTTAATAATATTTTTATGCATACTAATGAAGTTTTTATGTTGCTTTAGAGAATTGCTGTGCCTTTTATCATTGTGATGAATGAACTCTCTTTCCAAAGCTGTTGGTTATAGTACCTCACTTAGTCTTAGGTTGATTTTCTTCTGTCAGATTTATTTAAATTGATTGAGAGAAACATCATTGTACTATCTCTTTGTTGTTTTTGGTAAAATTCAATTGTTCCTACCAATATGAGGTTCAATACAGTCAACAAAATATCAGCATTAGCGTCCCTGGGGTGGTATGCTCTCCTATTTACCAAAACATTTCAGATCTAATTGTGACGCAAGATCTATTCACCATCTGTTTAGGTCTCTTTGATATGGTAAATTCCAAAATTCTATTTTTATCACAAATTTCTCCAATTGAATGTTTCTTTGAAAGCTAATGTGTTGCATTCTTGTTTATGGTCTGACTCTTAGGCACGACTTAGCCTAATGCCAACGTGGTTGCTTATGTATCCAAGTTATAGTCAACCTAAGGCTTAAATACATAATTGCTTATAATTTCTTGATTTTGCTATGACATATATTTTGCTAAAATTTTTATTATTTGTGAAAAATTAACATTTAATTATATGCCTTAATTCTTGCATTAGGATATATGAAACAAATACAAGTTTACTAAATTGCATAAACGTCATAGGTTTTACATGTCATTATTGTCATAAGCCTGTTTAGATTGACTTAGCATGAACTGACAGATTTTGGCTGTTGAATTTCTGGTTGTTTGGTTATCTGAATTTAGCTTGAAACCCATTTACATTTGAAGTCATTTAAAGGTGATTAAGGCTAATATTTAATGAGACTATCTTGGGTTATGGCCTGCAGTGATCATGAAGTCAGGTAAAATAATCAATTGTTTTAGTTACTGGAGTAATTAATGCCTAGTGGGTTTTCAAGGAAAAAATATTAATGACCTTGTGAGTTTCACATAGTTGGAAATGATGCATCACTCGCTTGATGATATTGTTATGTCATCTCAATGCATCTTGCATGCAACTGTGGAGGCAATTTAGTTAGGTGGATTTGTTCTGGCTTGAGTTATTTTAGGAACGACATAAATTTGCTCATTCTTAACCTGGCCAAGTTAATCAAATCATGAAATCTCAATGCTACCAAACATGTTCCTATTCAACTTCAATGAATTCTGTTCATTGTGACCAGGTGTTAAAAGAACACCAAGCTAGTCTGTAAATAAATTTGCAAGAATATATCTTGGTTATTCAACATTGTCATCCAAGTTATAACGCTTGGAGCAGCTTGTCATTGGCAACTTATTTTTGTTTGTAATGGTTGACAGTTGTTGATAACAGTGCTACATATTACTCTCTAGTTAGCATGGCTGGTTATTTACACCTTTGGCTGCAGTGATATTTAGATTTGTTCATGTTTTTTGATCTGGCATGGTCTGTCTTTAGCTTTTAGTATACTATTTTATTGTTTATGTACTCAGTTTTCATTTTAAAAATCTTCTGTTCTTATGTTAGTTCATTAAATCTAGTATGTAATAATTATTAAAAAAATGTACATATTTATTTAATGCCTGAGGATTTTGCTTCCTGATGAGTCTACCTATTTTCATTAAATACATTGACATATGCTTCTCTCTTCCTAGTAGAAGTTAACATCCAGCATCGTATTTAAAGGAAGTTTGGAATTTAAAATTTACTGGGATATTTTCTATACGAAATTAATTGTCAAGTGATGACAAATTGCAATATACATATGGGTTAACATTGAATTGTTTTGCATGTTAATAATCAGCTTTTTTTTCTGGCAGGGGAGGCATGAGCAGAGGCTCTGGTTTGCCAGGGGAAAATGGAACACTTACTGGGAAAACATGCCCCAAGGGGCTTTATGGAATTTTTTGTGAGGTAGCGTTTTGGATTGTGGTTTTTTTTAAAGACATTTTCTGTGCTTCCTTTCATTTTTTGTTTGGTTGGCCTCTATTATGTTGTAGGTTTTTGTGTATTATCTACCATTTGTTCTTATAAGATACCCTTTATGCTTTCTTGTTGCATAGGTCTATGAGATGATTTTCTCAATTCTAATGTATTAGTATCACCCTGGCGTTCTCTCAGTGAGAGTTGTCACTCTAAGGAATGGGGAGTTTATAAATGAATAATTCTTAGTCGGTAAAACTTTAATATATTACAGAAAATGGTTCAAAGAGCAGGAATTATCCTTCTATAGGTTTCATTTTGACTGCTTGATATTGTTGTCTACTATGCTGTTTTGCTTAAGAAATGTAACTATATGCTTGTAATGTGTAACATCAGCCTGATTGGTTATCGTATGTTTCTTTTCTCTAATTACTCTTTCTTTTTAGATTATCTTTTAGTTCTATGCCTATGTGTAGTTCATTCTGTCAAGAGTTTTGGTTCCTTTACCCAATTCTACATTAGGCTTCTGTTCCATGTTAGTTTATTAACAAAAAGATAATCTAGATGGTGTTTGTTACCTTCAAAGAATTGAAATTTACTCTCTCTATTGTAGTTTTGATCCTGTACATTCTTTTGTAGACAAAACTTAAGAATGAGATGAGAAAATGGATTATTACAAAAGAAAACATGCAAGAACCAAGAAACGCAATTTTGGTCTTCAATTTTTTTCGGACTTCATCTAGGCTAATGCAAGCATTTGGATGATTGTTTGTTTGGTCACATCCAAAAAATAACAAAGAAATGCTTTGTTTATCTATTAGTTTTTAGGAACTATGAGGTGCTATTTCTTTTTAGTGCCCAGATTTTAAGAATTATGTTAAAATCTTCCATCGTCAATTGGACGTTGAGACTTTAGAACATGTAATCTGTTATAATGATCCAACCTAATTGATGAATCAAATTACAGTGGTCAAATGATTTCAAAGATCCAGGAGGGGCTATTTCAGCATGGGTGTGGACTCACAGTGTCCTATCTGTATTAGGTCAAGAATGGACTAAATCCTGAAGAAAAGTCCTAGTCCTATATATTATGTTTAGACCTATATGTATAGTCTTATATCTAGAGCTATCTTTAGAGTTACATTATTCTCTCAAGATAGGTACAATATATGCTATGATTTCATATTACTAGTCATATTTGTAGAGCTCTTTGATGGAATGCATAATTCATTTTGTCACTATTGACTGACCCTGTTTAATCCTGCTTAGGTTAGGAATAGGAAAGTGAAGGAATCTGGGTCCATTGGTAAAGGCTTCGTAGGCTCTAAAGGCATAGAATAACTAAAATGATCAATAATGTGCGCTCATTATTCCTCTGTTCCTTCTCTTCCTCTTCTTCTACCTCCTATCTCTTTTCTGTCAATCCGCTCTGCTATTTCTCTCTCGATTCTCGTGTATTGTACTTTCTTCCCTGAAAGAAAGAAGACCCTTGATAGAAAGGGGCATATCCTATCATATTCAGTTTATCATGTTAAGAGAGAACTAAAATAACACAAGAAAGCAAACCCATGTTGGATGTCTAGTTAATTGCCTTGGTGTGTTTGGTATTCGTTCTTGTTGAGAAGTGAGTTTATCTTTATTTTATTGTTGTAAATAATTGACATAAGTCTTTGTAATGGCTGTTTTGGATAGTTGCACCATGCTTCATCATGCTAGGTTCCTTTCTTTATTTTAATGTGATTTTCAGTATAACATGTAGATTCTTGATATCTCACATGACCCAAGAGATCCGTGTTATTGACATACAATATAATTTCTTTAGGATGATTGCCATAATACACCACACCACATCTTGCATCAAGATGCGTGGATCTGTAGGGGATTTATTTTGGCTTAGAAAGCAGAAAAAAACACATAAGCACATGACAATTGTTTGTCATGATGAGTGAAGGACATACTTGTTTTACCAAATGATGCATCTGAAAATTGGTATATTCTGTGATCAAGAGAGTACTTATTTTCAGTTATTTACTTATGTTCTGTTGACATGGTTGTGATCCTTGGTTATTTTTATTTTGGTTGCCCTCAAATTACTTCACTGCTTGTAACTTTGATATTTCACTATCATATATGATCCTTTTGGAATATTCCAGGAATGCCCTTTGGGAACCTTTAAGAATGTCACTGGATCTGATGAAGCTCTATGTTACCCATGCCCCTCTAATGAACTTCCTCATCGTGCTGTATACACAAATGTTCGAGGTATGATCTACATCTGTTCTTTTATATTTTCACTGACGGTAATTTTTTGAATTTGCATTATGGCTTAAGTTGCATGCAACAGTAGCTAATGAGTTAATAGTCATCTGATTCAGTTGTTTAAAGGTATTGGTAATCCTGATATTGTCTCCATCAACTTACATGCTTAGTGCTTTTGTTGGACTGCTGTGAATCTTTTGAAGCCGCTTAATCATTTTAACAGGAGGTGTCGCTAAAACCCCTTGTCCGTACAAATGTGTTTCTGAAAGATATCACATGCCACACTGTTATACAGCTCTTGAAGAGTTGATATACACTTTTGGTGGACCATGGTTGTTTGGTCTTCTTCTTTCTGGTCTTCTTGTCTTGCTAGCCCTAGTTCTGAGCGTTGCACGGATGAAATTCGTTGGTATGGATGAGTTACCAGGTCCTGCTCCAACTCAACCCGGGTCTCATATTGATCATTCATTCCCATTTCTGGAGTCATTGAATGAGGTGCATATAATTTTTTATTCTACATTTTAGAGCATGGTTATCTGTTTTTGTTGCTGATTTTGACTTTCCTTTTTTGAATAGGTTTTGGAAACAAACAGGGCTGAGGAGTCCCAGAGTCATGTTCATAGAATGTACTTCATGGGTCCAAATACCTTTAGTGAACCTTGGCATCTTCCACATTCTCCTCCCAAACAAATTATAGAAATTGTGTAAGTGGGATGTTCTGTGGACATACTATGTTGTTTTGAAGTCTCGTTTTTTTTAAATTCATTTGACAATGCATATTTGTACTGATATTCTGTTAATTATTTTAGAAAGCCAATATGCTTCCTTTAGTCTTGTTGTAATTGTCTTAGATCTAAACTGATATTGTACTCTTTTCTTGTCTCTTTTTTATTCTTTTTCAGATATGAGGATGCATATAATAGATTTGTTGACGAGATAAATGCCCTTGCTGCTTATCAGTGGTGGGAAGGAGCAATCTACAGCATTTTGTGTCTACTTGCTTATCCCCTCGCCTGGTCATGGCAGCAGTGGCGGCGGAGAAAGAAGTTACAACTACTGCGTGAATTTGTTCGGTCTGAGTATGATCATGCATGCCTACGTTCTTGCCGTTCACGTGCTCTTTATGAAGGGCTTAAGGTTTGTATAATATAGTCTGGTTAAAAAGTGACACTATTTTCAAATTATTATTCGTTTTGATGGTTTATTTGAAAACCAATCAAATGAATATTTAGGATGAAACATGCTGGAAATATACCGACATGTACATGGGTGTCATGCACATTGATGGCAGAACTTGGAATGGCCATTCATGATATGCACCACGTGCTAAGGATTGCTATGCCAATGAACACATACCAGTGTGGTTTAAATGTAACATTCTAGAAAGATACGACATATGCCTTTTTAACCTGAGACTAAGGTGTCAGCATATGGTAGGCCAGTTTTCGGCTTATGCCACCTAGTGAGGAACGAAACGGTGCCATGCTAAAAAGCTATTGGTGTGCGAATGTAGACACCTATGTGATATTATTTGGTGAAGTTTCTGCAAATGTTTCTTGCTGTTACTAGTTGGTAACGTGAATATGCTCGCAATGTTTAGGAAGAGTTATATGAAGCTAGCATCTGATCACAAGCATATGAAAGTTCTAGTGGAATATGTATTCTATAAGAAAATGTATGCTATAAATTAGCTTGCCAATTTCCTTTGAAGCTATGAGTTGATTGTTATTGAATATGCCAGTATAAATGAAGGAACCCTAATAAAGAGTTGTTTGGAATTACTTGGTTTATCTTTATGTGTCTTAATATACTGAGTGGGTTACGATTTAAATAATGAAACCTTAACTACAGTGTGATCAGATTTTGGCCAATTACAATTTGATCCATAACCGTGCAATTTTGTAGATCTGTTACGTCCACCTGCTTTATAAAAACCAAGAATGTATTCTTATTTTCTTTGAATCTTAAGTAACAAAAAGGAAAACATGGTATTAATAGGTTCCACCTAAAAGCTGGCTAGATGATGAGGTCATAGTCATATTATAATTGAGTAGAACTTGTTGGTGTATAATGCCTTACCGAGTGACGTTTTGTCTGGTAACAGTCAGAAGAAGAAAAGAAAAATAGGGAAGGGAAAAGAGGAAAAAGAAAGGGAAATTCTTCTTCTTCCTCTTATTCTGAAATGCAGGGGGTTTGTGAATCATGATTGTGGTCTTTACACTCAACTATCCTCAATCCAGATATCTGAAGACATTCAGAATCTACATATGAGTCAATCCATTTTCATTAGAGCAGAATTAAGATTTGATTATAAGATATAGACTTGTTTATGTACTTGATATGAACTGGACTGTTTAGAGTTGTCTACAACTTGGTCCATGCTTGGACTAGTATTGATCATCCTTACCAGTTCTGGTTCAGGGTTGCATAACATGTTATCAATTACTCATAGAACTATTTTAAAATTACCTTATTTTCACGGTTTTAATTTATTGGAACGCTTTGGTTTTCTCAATGTCAATTGAAGTGGAATATTTTACCTTAATTCAATGCAAATCCAACTAAAATTAGGTCCTATTCATGTTGAGCATCAGTAATTGGTATAAGTTAGTATCTTTCTTGGTTTTGAAAGAAAAAAAAAACAAAAAAGGTGGCATCAGTCCTCTTGGTCTGTAGCAGTGGGGAAGCTTGCAGCCAGTTAGGCATGCTGGATTTAGAAGGAAAAGGATCACCTTTGGACAGCTTTTGTTGGAAACTTTCCAAGGCAATGCAGGGAGTTGGTGACTGGGTGGTCTTTTGGTCCTGGACATTTACTTTAAGCCAGAAGATTTATATCAGAGTGTTATCAAGTTACCACTTTCTTGCTATATTTCTTCAGTTTATCCAAAATTTTGAGCTTTGGGGCTGTGTTGCATTTACTTTGGATTATCTGGGCCTCTTTAATGTAAGCACCATCTCCCTTTATTTATATTGTTTCCAGGAGAATTTTTGAAGATTGCTTATAATATGTGGCTAGAGGTTTTTGTAATAATAATGTTAGGACAAGTTGATGATGTTGCTAGAAGGACAAAAAATGTTGTGATTTGGAATAGCATCAGATGTGGCAAGTATGAAGCGAAATGATTCCTGCTGAAGGGAGTATGAAGAGGAATAATTTATGTGGTTAGGAGATATCCAAAGAAGATATCTAGGTAGCTGTTAGGAGTGTTGTTGCAAACTTAAGGTGCAAAAAGAGGCTGGAGCAAATAGAAAGACTTGGTTTTTGTGATAGTAAGCCTTCTTAGATCACTGATTTGGATGACAACTGACTGTAAACAAGGAACTCCAAATATTCTGTGGAGCTTTGTCAACTTAAAACTTTGTTTCCTAAAGATGGTGAGAGGAGTCAAATTAATTTGATGTATGGTAGCAGATATTTGGAAATATGCAGCAACATGCTCTATGTTCTGTGGTGGTTTGAAGTATTTGACTTTATTCTGCACTCTTCTAACTTTTAAGATATTTAACATACAAATATTTGTTAATGTAGGTGGCCGCAACACCAGATTTAATGCTTGGATATTTAGATTTTTTTCTTGGTGGAGATGAAAAGAGACCGGATCTTCCTCCCCGTCTCCATCAAAGATTTCCAATTTGTCTAATTTTTGGAGGTGATGGAAGTTATGCAGCTCCCTTTCTGCTACACAGTGACAATGTTCTGACCAGCCTTATGAGTCAGGTCTGGTTCTTGTCTATCCTCTGAAGATCTTTAAACATTGTACCACCTTTAGTTTCATACCAATATTTGATGAATATCATATGTACATATTTTGATGTGTTTCTTTTTATATTGCAGGCTGTACCACCAACAATATGGTACAGGCTGGTAGCTGGATTGAATGCACAGTTGCGATTAGTTCGTCGTGGGCACCTCAAAGTTACATTCATGCCTGTACTCAGCTGGCTTGAAAGTCATGCAAATCCTTATTTGAGACAGCATGGTGTTTGTGTTCATCTAGCCTGGTTTCGAGCCACGGCATTAGGCTATTGTCAATTTGGTCTTGTGGTGTATGCTGTGGAAGGAGAAACTGAGAGTACAATTGATGGTGGTTCCAGAACCTTGAAAATGGATCAATCTTCAAGGTAAGGTATTCTGGCTTTATACTCCTGTTTCTGACGCCAAACAAGTGGTAGTTAAAATCAAATTTCTGTCACATTCATCCACTTACCATTATGGATGTGTTCCCCAGAGTTCACAGTCCTCAGAGGGACAATAAACCTGGTGGTACAATGAACAGAGAAGCTGTTCTACATAAAAGGATAAGTGGAGGAGTTCTAGATTCTTCTAGCCTGCGAATGCTTGAAGAGAAGAAAAAAGATTTATTTTACCCTTTCTCTCTCATTGTGCATAATACTAAACCTGTTGGGCATCAGGTATTTCTCTAATCATGTTGCTTATTCTATAGATGAATGTACAGATTACTGATGAACTTACTTATGTTCTCTTCATTTTATGTTTCATTGCAGGATCTTGTTGGTTTGGTCATATCAATATTGCTCTTAGCAGATTTCAGCTTGGTATTGCTTACTTTGCTACAGCTATATTCGTTTTCAATGGTGGACATCTTTTTAGTTTTGTTTGTTCTTCCCCTTGGTATACTGTCACCATTTCCTGCTGGAATCAATGCTCTTTTTAGTCATGGACCTCGACGATCAGCCGGCCTTGCACGTGTATATGCCCTGTGGAACATTGCATCTCTGATTAATGTCGTAAGTAATTTCTTCTCATGATCTTCTACCTAAAACCATATCTTGCTTAATCTTCTTTTTCCCATGAAGGTCAGTTGAAGTATGCAGGAGAATTCCTTTATTGTCATTAAATGCCACAAATCTTATGATCCTTTGTTTAGCTTTTGTTTAGGACCATAAGAGTTATTTTTTGAGAAATGTTGCATTGCAATGTGTTGGTAGTTAAAGTCAAAGCAGGGGCTCTGGAAACTGAGGCCCGCTTGAAAAAAATAAGAACAGAAAAGCAATTGCATTTGGGAGCAGTATGGAATGAGGTGATGAAGTTCTTATGATTTACAACAGTCCCATGGATTAAATTTTTGGTATAAAAACATTGCTTTAGTTGAGGAATGCAAACAACCACACATAATGCTTGAACTTGTTTGCCTATCCTTGTGCCCTAATGAATTTAGGGACACATATAAGCTATGATCCAAGTTGGAGCTTCATGTTTTTTTGGAGATAGATAGAAATATCAGGGACATGGAAACAGTTCTATAACAACCTCAAGGTGTGGCGATGGTTGTTCCCTTGTAATTACAGAAGGCAAGAGGTGCTGGTTTTCTATAGCTGAATGATTTCAATTTAGTGTGTGATGTCTGCTTATTAGGAAACTGTGGTCTTTTAGGGTCCGGAATGAGTTCTGTCCTCCCCTATACTTCGAAGTTATGCTATGAAGGATGAACGGGTGTAATTATGAAGGATGAAGGATTATGGTTTTATATTCTCAAATTTGCCTTAAATTTGATATAGCTGTGAAATAAGATTGCTTAGTTTTGATGAACTTTTTGCGCTTCTAAAGTTGGTATTTTTTTCAATGTATTGAATTGTTTGGTTTTGCATTCTGGAGATAAGAAATATCTAGTTTGCTATGAAAATATCACTAATAATTTCCTCTATGCATGACAAGTTCATAGGAGTAATAGATAGTATTGATATTATATCAAAATTTAGCATCAGAATCTGGTTTAAAAGTGACTGTACATGTATAGGACCAAGATCCATATGGATTGATCAGAACTGATCTTCGGCTCAGGATTCTTTGAAATGACAAAAATTAACCTTAATCAATCAAAATATGTTGGATCCTTTCCAGTTTCATAGTTTCTGTGCAGCTTCAGTCGATTTTGGCTAAAAAATAAAAAATACTTGTTTTCGGCCAGGCATGTCCTATCCCAATTGCAGCTTAGATCAGCCAAGCTGACAAACCATGCTATAGATGCATACATCTTTGAATACAAATCCATGTGTACGTGTAGAATGGTTATTAATGCAGATGTACCTTGATAGGCTAGAAGTTTATGTTTTGGTGCCGTGATTTCATAGTCAGTTATGATATTGCAAAATAGTATGAACTATTTCTTGTGTTTGGGGAAATTATGATTGGTTCATAGGATTATTGTTCACTCTGAAACTTGTCTTGATTATTAAGCCCTAGTTTATGTTGAATTTAACACTTATTTGCACTTGGATATAAATCGCAGCTTCCTTGGATTTATGCAACATTAGTAGCCTCGCTTGTGTGCTGTGATCTTTGGAGATCATTGAAATGTCATATGTAGCTCTTCTGCCTCTTATCGGCTAGCATGAATTGTTCTGTCTGAAATTTGCATCAGACCCGTATGCTTCTGTATTTTAAGGTTGTATGGAAGTTGACGTAGTACTGTTGAGATAGAATTAGATGTGAAAATGATTAATGAGCTTCACATGGCTCATGTTTGACTTGTATTAGAGCGGTCTGTATGCGATGACGATTTCCTAGTACTATTGCACATTACACATTTAAAATAAATGGTGTTAAACAATTATAACAATTATTAGGATCTTTGCAAGAACAGAATCCAAGGTGAAGACTCAAAGTGCTGTTTATTAATTCATGACTTGTCAAGGCATTTAAATCTTATGGAGTTATTCTGCTTTTGGGAAACTGTTGCTTATATCTTTACCTTGCAGATTGTGGCCTTCATATGTGGTTTTGTTCATTACAAGTCATCAAGTCGAAAACATCAAAACCTACAACCATGGAATTTGGGCGTGTAAGTAGCTCTTCCTGCCTATCCCTAGGAAATTTAGTTTTTTATTTTTTTTAAGTAAATCGATCCTTTTCCAAAGCTGCATTAAGTTGAAGCCTCATGCACTATATATATATATATATATAAACTCTCAATTTATATATAGTTGTTTTTTATGTTTAAGCAGGGATGAGAGTGGATGGTGGCTGTTTCCAGCTGGCCTCGTTCTGTGTAAATGTATCCAAGCAAGACTTGTTGACTGGCATGTGGCAAATTTGGAGATTCAGGACCGATCATTGTATAGTAATGATCCAACACTATTCTGGCAGTCTTGACATATTTGACTTAGCATTACTGGAGTTAGAAGCGACTCTGATATTTTTTTGCTCTTTTGGAGTTACCATGCGAGGGAAATAGGAAAATCATGTTTTTTTTTTCTTTTTTCTTTTTTTTTCATCTCTGCATCAGGCCCTATTTAGCAATCAGATGCAGAGTACACCCCTCATGAATATTGTGCAGTCACAGTTTTCACCTTTTTTTATTTTGTATATAACGACCTAATATTCATTCTTTGTACACAATCAAGTTATGCTGACATTATAAAGTGACACTTGTGCTAACGAAGAAAGCGTGAAGCCTGGAATCTGCAACTTATATTACATTGTCAGTTACCCAAAAGGATGTTAACTTCATGCTGCATTGCTCAGCCGAGATAAATGTCAATTTTTGCAGTTACTAAACTAAAGATCTCAAACATGCTTTCCTGTTACTTTTTCCTTGTTTGAATCTATGCTCTTTTGTTTCTCAGCCTGTCGAATAAGCTTAGTATATAATTGCTTTCTTATGTCATTAGCCTCTGCATATTGCAACTTGGTTCACTGCAGCGGTTCTTTTTGGATGCACGAATAACTCATGTCAGTTGATGTTGGCCAATATTACTGCTGTCACAGTGGGTGAGAAATAAGCCGTCGTTTTCGACGATGCTAAATGTTTACAACAGAGCGCCCATCTGCCGCCGAGGTTTTGTTTTCTTCGAAGGTTGATGAAGAGTGAAAAGAACCGCTCCGACATGGGCTCTGATTCCTGCATGTCGCTGAGGTGATGGGAACCAGCTGCCGACGTTTTGTTGTCTTCAGCTTTCCTAGTTTTTCCATTCAAACTCTTCCTAGATTTTCATATACATATTTTTAGCGTCTCGAAATTAACTAGTCGAACAATCTTCGAACTCAGCTATTATATTTCAACGTGAGTTATTTCCAATGATGAACTCTTGACTGCTCTTATGAGCAGTCAGTTTCTTACAGCGAATTGATGCAGACAGTTCTCCAGCCTAGCTGAGACATGTTTATCTTTTGGTTTCCTTTGCCAGGCCCCTGTTACTGATCCATGCTTTGGATATCTTCTTCCAAGTATGGTGGATTCCTGCGCATCTATTGCCACTCGTCGCACTGTTAACATCATGCTTTAGACCCCTCACAGGTAGTAGTAGTAGTAGTAGTAGTAGCAGCAGCAGCACGCTAGAGCTGAACCGCCTCTTCGATCTACCACCTCTCGTGATGGGAAGGAGACAAAGTGCCTTCAATTCTCCTTTGGATGTTTCGATCCTCTTCTACTTGCTCGTGTCCAATGAGACAAACTTGAAGAACTGGCAGGACACATTCCCTTCTGCCTCCGGCACTCGCTCTTAGCTTTCCATCTTATCCACATTCTCAAAACTCAACCATGCATGTACATACAACACAGCGTGGAAGCAGTAACCAGAAGCATTCATGGAGTCACAGCAAGCATGCAAGTACTGTTAATGAAGTGGCGTATAATTTATCACCAGGAAGTACATTTACCACGTCGTACGTAGCTCTAATTACGTAGATTTTGGCCCCCCACCCGCAAAGTAAACAACGGGTACGTACCACAGTTCATGAAGCTGGTTTTCTCCTGTGCAGTACATGGCGCAGGGGGCAGCTTCCTTATGCCTCATTATGGCCATCCAACTCTCCAACTGCCTCATTTCATCCCTCTTCATCGAAATTATGAGTCGCCATAGTGGTTGCAGAGAATGATGGAGAGATCTCATCCGGCTTTTCCTTGCTTGCATGCCTAAGACTCTTGTGCCCCTCGGTATTCGTGTATATATTTAGTTGCGTTCTTCCATTAGACCTGTACTAAAGCAGAGAACACAAGATGGCAAGGAGATTTAACAGTGTGGGGGAGCTGGTGACTTTGGCCCTCTTCTTCCTTCATTTCGTGGGCGGCGATGCACAATCGTCGGCGGCGCTCGTCCCCGCCTTAATAACATTTGGTGACTCCACGGTTGATGTGGGGAACAATGACTACCTCAAAACCGTCTTCAGGGCGGACTTCCCTCCATATGGAAGGGACTTCAAGAACCATGAGCCGACCGGGAGGTTCTGCAATGGGAAGCTGGCAACAGATCTCACTGGTACGCTCATACGTTCTGTCCATTGACGTACCTTGGAGCTTCTCGTCACATCAACTCTGTGTCCTGACCATTTCTTCTTCTTGTTGCAGCTGACACCCTGGGATTCACCACCTACCCACCTGCTTATCTTAGCCCACAAGCATCCGGGAAGAACCTGCTCATTGGAGCCAACTTTGCTTCCGCAGGATCTGGTCTCTATGATGAAACTTCTTACTTATCTGTAAGCCTGTGAAAACCTTCGAATGAGAGTGCCGATATTGCTCATGGAAATGAATGACTTCAGATCTCTCTGCCCATCTTCTTGATGTTTCATGCAGCATGCCATTCCACTAACTCAGCAGCTGGAGTACTACAAGGAGTACCAATCTAAGCTTGCTCACGTGGCTGGAAGCAGCCAGGCTAAAGCCATCATCTCCGACGCCCTCTACATAGTGAGCACCGGCGCCAGCGACTTCATCCAGAACTACTACATCAATCCTTTTCTCTTCAAGACCCAATCGCCCGACCAGTTCTCCTCGTTCCTCGTTGACATCTTCTCAAACTTTGTCAAGGTATCATCAGTAACATGCCACCTCAAAGATGCGTCTTCCTATCTGTAGTCGTCGTTCATGTCGTCCTCCTTGTCCGCAGAATTTGTATGGCTTAGGTGCTCGAAGGATCGGCGTGACATCATTGCCACCGCTGGGTTGCCTTCCTGTAACGATCACGCTCTTTGGACATGGCAGCAACCGATGCGTGACGAGACTCAACTCCGATGCGCAGAACTATAACAGGAAGCTAAATGCGGCGACGAACTCGTTAGCTAAGCACTTGCCCAACCTCAAGATCGCGGTCTTCGACATCTACAAGCCCCTGGATGACCTTGTCACCAAGCCTTCCGACTTCGGTACGTCGTGTTCTTTGGTTGAATCATGACCGTCCATGTCTCGGATCTCTGCATTAGTGCTGCTGTCATTGGAATTGTTAGGGTTCTTCGAAGCAAGGAGAGGATGCTGCGGGACCGGGACAGTGGAGACGACATCGTTACTGTGCAATCAGCACTCGATCGGGACGTGCCCTAACGCCACCGGGTATGTGTTCTGGGATAGCGTACACCCATCGGAGTCTGCAAACCAAGTGCTTGCAGACTCCCTCATCGTCGAGGGCATCAACCTCATTCTGTGAAGGCAGCAGAAGCAGCAGCAACAAGAAACCCAACGGTTCATGCGTGTTATGTCTCAGTAAGCGGTGTTCGAGAGCAAAATAAACTGTTCTAGCGAGGGAAAAATAAAAACAATTATAGTGACTATTACTGATCGAGTTGTAAGGTGTTTACTTAACTGTCGATAGGGATATGTTGCTTATAGATCAGTGGAGGTCGAATAAGCTTGTTGTTATTGTTCTTATTTGAGAAAACAGAGTTGACGCAGTACCAGTTCTTAACATTTGCACTTTCTTTGTTTCCACAAACAACTTCTTCCATGACTTTGAAAGGAATTCACCAGTTCATATGTGTTCTATCTCAGGATCAATTCTAGGGATGAAACAACTTTTGCAGTGACTTTGATGTGATGAGTAATATACACTTTTTAGAGGAGCAGAGATGGTCTCTGAGGGACAGCCATGCATCATGAAAGAAAGGAAGGTAGATTTTACGAGGCATATCATACAACATGCGCTGCAATCATGAGTTACAGCTGGATCAAAATAGAGATTGTACAGTGCATCAATAGATTGAGTTGGTACAGAATAATTAAAGAAGTGAAGGGACCAGCTATGCTAGAAATGATCTCTTTCCGTCTCTGGTCCACTTGCAAGGACTATTTACTAGCTCTCATTTTGGCTATCTGAAAAGATACTGATAAGTTTATTGTGCATTTTAATGTTACAGTAATATTCAGTTTAAACATGCTTGAACGGAGATGCATCCTTGATGAGATGTAGCTTCTGCTCATCAAGTTGATCTTTAAAAAGATGAGGATGCCTTCTTCCACTTTGATCTTTCAGTTTTGTATCAGTGTGTGTGCGCCATCAGTTATGTTTCGATGAAGGTTGCTAGTCTGCATTAGCCATCGATTCGGTGTCATCGCCAAAGGGTGCAACATGAGGGAAGTGATTGCTCCATGATCGGTCGTCATGAAATCAGCCATTCCTTCCCCTGTTAAGATCTTGAAATACAAATGTCTTCCAAGAGCTGAATAACATGCGACTCGGCGTGTCCAAAATTTTCTACATCCTGAGAAGCCATGACAGAGATTTCCATCATCTTCGACTTGACCATCGTTTGCAGCAATAGAGGATTTCCTCTGCCTCGTTAATGGCAAGTTGAACTGCATATTCTGCTACGCTATCAATCCACATATCTCACTGAAAGCACAGTGTAGAACGTACATGAATTAGCAGTTGGACCGAGATAGATTTGTTAACATTGATGGGGATATAAACAAGAATAATCTTTGTATATGAATAAATACTAGAATATCATAATACACAGCGGAATTAAATGGAATCATAATCAAATAGAATACCAAGATATACGTGGAAAACCCCTCTAAAGGGTAAAAACCACAGGGCAAACTAGAGATAATCCACTATGAGAATAATGAATATACAAATCTCAATCTCTTGCTCTAAACCCTATCAACAATCTCAAGAGAACAACTGGGATATAAGGATCACGTCACTGTCCACAATATCTAAAACCTCCTAAGTAATCATAGCAAGAATTTACTGTAGATTTGATTTAACCTGAGATGAGATTGCTAGATGATTGAGAACAGCCTCTCTGCGTTGTCCTTGTCTTCTTCCCTTTCTTTCTATTTCTTTTCTGTCTTATTTTTCTCTTTCCGCCTCTAAAACGTAGCCTCTAATGTTACTTAGGGTTAGATTAAGAGTAGTATGGGCTGTGGACTGCTCAAGCCCACTATTAATTGAATCGGTGGGCTGTCAGCCCAACAAACATCAGATGCTTCTAAACGCTGCCAAAGGAGATCACACTGTGCATTCTAGAGGTGATTTGGTCAAATCACCGAAAGCACAAAGTATCAGTCTATGTTGACTCAGGTTCTTGCAAAAGTTCATGGCGATGTGGACGCTTCCCAGACCTGTGAGGAAGACAAATGAGGAAGAAAAGGAAGTGTGGCGCCAATTCTTTTTGTCTTCTGCTAGCAACTCAACATCAGGTTCTTGGCAGGAAAACCAGTGTGATGAGTCTTTCAAGTCATCTGTTGCAAACTCCAAATCAGAATCTGATGAGGAAGGTGGATTTTTGCTGCTTCATTCTGATGTCTGGGTAGCCAAAAACTGGTACGTCTCTTGATCAAGGCCTTTGGGCAATTGGGTTCAAATGTTTGTTTTCATGATCATGCCATGGGATAAACATTCAAACCATGCGCTACTTAGTTGTTCTTCTGGAACAAACAACTCTTAGTGAAGTGCCATTACACATACAATGATACAATGGACCAATTGAGCACGAAGCAGAGGTCATGCCTAAGCAAATTGACAGACTGTAGAAACTAGAAGACTTATGAAATCCTCACAAATGAACTACATTCCATTATTTAGAGACTTTGATGTATTGCTCGACGACTTTTCCTTTGTGTTAAGGATATGAATTAGTAATTTTTCTTCTTCGGTTCTGAGAGAATAGTCCTCGTTGATTCTGCATGAAACTCAAACATACTCATGAGCTTTTACATTAGAAATTTAGCTCGTTACTCATGGCTAATTATATATTATCCCATCTAATTAGATCTCTTTAGCATTTCGATCTCGATATTTAAAAAAATTATATTAAATTTTATATAATTATAAAAATAAAATATTTAATCTCATTTATCCTAACATCGTTAATTTTATCGATGAAAGATACAGCAGGTGCATGAATGATATCAAAACGATAGATAAAAAGATAATTTCAATGATGATGATGGACTAATTACATATTATCCCTTGTAGTTATGCCTCTTTAGCATACCGGTCCCTAAACTTAAAAAAATTATATTGAAATCCCTATAGCTATGTAAGCGAAATATCTAATCTCATTTACTTTAACGTAGATAGTTTTACGGATAAAAGATATAGTACGTGATAGCACAAATGATACGAAAATAATGGACAAAAAAATAATTCAACAATCGTGACAAATGGTGGCACCATAGTGGTTGTTATGGTAACGATCGATGACAATGATGTGATGATCGACCTTACAGATATCGATCCGAATATCGACTACGAGGAGGTAAGTGAGGCATTTGCATCGCAAACGATGAGGAGGGAGGAGGAAGAGGAGGTAGGTGAGACAGAACGATGCAATGTCTTTCATGCATCTTCCGTCGGTAAAGTTGAAACTGTTATGGTAAATGGGGTTAAATATTTTACTTTTATAACTATAGAGATTTCAATATAGATTTTTTAAACCTAGGGATTGGGATACTAAATAGGTCTAACTATACGAGATAATATATAATTAGTTCCTCATGAAATTATCTTTTTGTTTATCATTTTTTTTGTCATTTATACAAGTGCCTATATCTTCGATCGATAAAGTCAATCATATTAGGATAAATAAAATTAAATATTTTATTTTTATCACTAGAAAGATTTCAATACAGATTTTTTTAATCTAGCACTAAAGAGGTTTAGCTAATTAGTTCCATTACTCATTCTACATTACTGATTTTACATGATATCAATAAGTCTCGACAAGCAAGCAAGCAAACCAGCTCACATCGGACAAACCTTCTACTTGTACTGATAGGTCGCTGATGGAAAGTGGGGAGGAATAGCACACTAAAAAAATGCCTTAAACATGTAACACATTATTCAATGATTCACATGAATTATACATTGGAGAAGAGCTGAAAACTTCTTCCTTTCTCCCTCAAAAGCCCTTCAAATCATGAAAACTTCCATGTAACATGTGACAGCATGGAGTCTTCTCATGATCCTATCCAATAAAGGAAGCAACATAGGATGATGTGGCATGGAACAAAAGCTTTTGCAAGCACAAGAAAACATGAGCTAACACAAAACACAAGCTTTGCCATAAGACAAAGCAAAGCACTGAAGAAGTCAGTCTAAAGCTCCCACCTTTCTTCACCGAGAGGCCAAAATATAGTCCCCCAAAATGTACAGATATGCTATCTTCACTCAATTGTCTCACCTGATCGGCCACCTTTCTTGTGATTGGAGAGGACTGTGGCCGTGAAAGCGGGCCTCATTAGTCAAAGACCGGCAGGTGAGCGCTAAGAGTTGTTTAAATGGGTCGAGACAATAAGGCTTAGCAGACCCTGCGGCGATCGCCAGTCCATTACGTCTTCGGGTCTTCGTTCTCCACCTTCCTCTCGCCCTCTGCGGAAGCCAAAGAAACGCCAACGTCGCCTCGGAGGCTGCGGATCTCAAGAAGTACTGAGGTGTAGTATCGAAGTGTAGGAGATGACTCAAAAGGAGTCGCCTTTCCCTCGCTCCTTCTCGTTTTGAGGGGAGCGGAAGCGGGCGGCTGTGCAAAGGTAGCGTCTTGGAGCGGAGAGATGAGCGCGGGGACAGATAATGCGGCGGCTGATGGCGGTCGGAGATGTGGTGAGCAGATGGAGTTGGTGGTGAGAGGAAAGAGGGACGTGAAGCCTATGTTCGTCAGGGTCGGTATCGCCATTGCTCTCTCCTTGGCCGGCTTCGTCGTCTCCCAGCTCCGGCCCCATCCACGCTCTTCCCTTCGTCCGCCTTCTCGTCGGCCCTCGCCCTCAGGTTCTTTTCATCCATCTGTGGTTTCATCAAGATTTGAATTTTTTGTCTGTCTGATGTTAGAAATTGGTGAACTATACAAACCAGTGATCAAAAATTGTCTTGGACTACATCTGATGATGGATTTCCATTATCCTTTTTCCTTTCTTAAACAGCTGCTGCAGAGTCGAAATCAGGTGGGCAGGATAGCGGCGGTTGCCTCCAACAGGAAGTCGGCACCCTGAAAACTGTAAGTTTTGGGAAGCCTTTATGTTATTTATCGCCATGTTCATTAATTTGCTTTGTTTTAATTTAGCCTTTATGTTTATAAGGAAGAGGATTTGATGGAGATTATCAATGGCACCGCCATCACTGCCACAGGCGAAGAAGCAGGCTTTCTCTTGCCTGGATTTGACGATCTTGTAATGCAAGAATTTGAGGTGACAAGGAAGGACCTGGAAACCACCCCAATTACCACCATGCCTGAGAAACCTGTGATGCAAGAAAGGGCCATGATGGAGCAAGAGATTACAAATCTTAAGGAGTTGGTTTTGTCCCTACAGGAGAGGGAGAGGTGTCTTGAGCAACAGTTGTTAGATTACCATGGACTGAAAGGGCAAGAAGCTGTTGTGAGAGAGCTTGTGAATCGATTGAAGATTAGTTCGATGGAGGCTAAGTTGTACATGTTAAAGATTGAGTCTTTGCAGGCTGACAACCAGACTCTACAAGCTCAGCTGGAGGACTATGCGAAAGCAATTAGTGAGCTTGATGCTGCAAGGGAACATATTAAGCTTTTGGATGAGAAGTTGGAATCAGATAGGGACAAGGAAAAAGAGATAATGGTCTCCCTTCACCAGAGAATCAGTTCGTTACAGCAAAGGGAGCAGAAAGATGTGGAGAATGATGCAGAGGTCAAAAGCAAGTTGAAGAAGTTGGAGGAACTGGAACATGAGTCCATGGATCTCAGAATGATCAACTCAAGGTTGGCAGAGGAGAATTCAGACTTGGCGAGGAAGTTGAAATCCACACAAAATACTGCATCTGCAGTTCGTGAGGATGCAAAGGTCTGTCTCGGTTCTTCTTCCTTTTGAGTAGACTGCTACAAAACCATTGCTTATTTTGCTTCTTCAAACCTGCTAATTGTTCATGGATTAACGTACCGTAAAAACATATTCAAGTAACTGTTGTCAACTGCTGTAACTAGATGGTTTTGTATTCTTATATAATCCAAATTTGTCTCATGTTCCTTCTCCTATTGACCTGTTCAAACCCTTCATCTGTTGCCATTGTTTGAGCATCATGTTGGCATGCACTATGATGCTTCTGCTGCTAATTATTTACTTGCACATGTTGATAGCATAAACCAATTGTAATTCACTGCAGGCAGAAGCATTGGAGGAAGCCAACCGCTTCAGGAAGGTGAATGAAAAATTGATAGAGGAGATTGAACAGCTCCAAATTGATCGGTGCACTGATGTTGAGGAGCTGGTGTATCTTCGATGGGTAAATGCTTGCTTAAGGTACGAGCTGAAGAATCACCAGCCACCTTCAGAAGAAACACTTGCAAGAGATCTTAGCAAGAGTTTGAGTGTTAAATCCAAAACGAAGGCCAAACAACTTATACTGGAATATGCCAATTTGGGTGCTGATGAAAAAAGTTCGAATTATTTTGAAGTCAACTCAAATTATTCTTCTTCTTCACAAGCATCTGCCGGAGAACCTGAAGATACGTCAATTGACAACTCATCCTTGGTAAAACATGGTAGTTCAAATAAAGCAAAGTTTCTTAACAAACTTAAGAAGATAGTGTTAGGAAAAGGCAAGCACAGTAAGAAAGTTTCAGCCGTAGATACAAGCTCTGGAAGTTCCGAAAGAAGAGCATCTTTCTCGACCTGTTCTTTTGATGATGCCATTGGAATGGATTCATATGATAGCTCATCATCATGCATGATAGAGAAAGTGGCTGCAGTGAATTCATTGGCAGGAACAGAAGCACAAACAGTTGAAGGACAATGTAATAAAGATGTTTTCTCTCAAGATAACTCTAGGCTCTCTTTAGACATTCAAAGGTTGCAGGAGCATGATCTGGAAGAAGTAATGGAGGAAAAAGGCCTGCTTCGTAGAAGGGATTGTGCAACATCATGTGATTATATGAAAATATCCTTTTTAGAACATTCATTAATCAGTTGTGAAAGGAATCCTCTTGATCAAGAAAATGCTTACATTCCTGATAAAGTTGAGCTGAAAAAGTATGCAGATGCTTTGAGAAGTTCAAGAGGGATACCCAAATTAAATAGAAGATCAGCATCTTCTAGATATTGATGCCAATATATTTCATCACGGAGTATTAGTTGTCCAAACACAGCTGAAGTATCTGGATCCCAGCAGAGTAGATGCTTGTGTTTTGCCAGTAAAATATTGAAATCATGAATACAAATGTTGTCAAATTTGTAGATTTCTTTCTACAATGAAATCTGAGACTTTTATATGCATACAATTGCATTTTTTACCTTTATTGCCAATGCAGTTGTTACTCATTTGGGCTTGTTGATTGATAATCTGTGGCTCTAAGATGGATTCAGTTCCGTCCTTCTGCGGAATCAGACTAACTTTTGAGAATATGTATGTGATATTGAGACCAGTTAGATGAATGCTTATTTTGGGCACTTTAGGTACTCCTAGGTATCATTTCTGTAAAATTCTTAGATGCATTTTCTTCTTTCAGTTCCACAATCGTTGATCACAAATACAATTTATATGCATCAAATATCATTCAATTGCAGCAGAGATTTACTGGTTTGGAGGATTGTTTGGACGACTTGACTTGACCTGGCTGCTAAGACAGTTATTTTTCTCATGTTTTCCTGTAAATTATGAAGGATATATCCAGGACAGAGAAGTAGTTTGAAACCAAATCAAGAGAGTTAATGATTAATACATAATAGTTTACCTATTTCTGATAGTATAGTGATGAATGTCTTCCAAATTATTCTATTACTGTCATCTATTGCAGAAGAAACTTTAAATATCTAACCAAAGCAGTAGAATGGTTCTTCTGTCCAGTGCCATATATTTTAGGATTCCCTAAGCTTTCTAGTTATTGAAAAGGTAATTATATGCATCTTGCTTGTAATATGGCTGTACCATATGTTAGTATGCATTTTATTTATATTAATCATGATTATGTTAAGCGTTACACTGAATGGCTTCTTTGCTAATATCCAAATTCACCACTGTTGGTTTTTTCACTTTAGAACCAAGAAGCACTATGCTGCACCTTTTCATTGAGTTCTAGGTTGTTGTAAGTTGTAATTGGCAGTTTAACTGCCACCGCTTTTTTAAATGCTGAATGATACTTTAGCATTTGCTTCTAGTGAACTTATATTATATCTAGTAAATGGAAGAGATGTTTCTCTTTTAGCAAGTTCTCTTTCTTTAGCTTTTAGCTAGTTCTCTTTTTTTGGTATATTTTGTGCTTTTGATATTGATGTACTGTATGCACAAGAAGAAACTGATGCATTACAGGTTCTCTGTTTAAATAGTTTAGATTCTGGTGCTTGATGCAATGACTTGTTATGGAGGTTGTGGAGCATTATATTTCACATGTTTCATTTTCCCCATATTTCAATTTCCAGACTCTAAGATTATATTTCACCTTATACAAAAGATTAGTTGTAGAATATGATCTGTGTCTAGGCCTAGTAGTTAGCATCCTTCTTCATTTCAGAAAGAGATTCTGGATTTAAATCATTGTGTAAGTTGTAGCCAGATATTTGACCTAAGTAATTCTCTTAAGTGATTTTGGAAATTGAGATAATAGGGTTGATTCCTTGCTTAAGAGAATTACTTAGGTCAAATATCTGGAACAGTGACAAGATTTGGAGTTATGTAAAGTTGAAGCAGAATGACTATTTATTCATTATTATATCACAATCATAAGAAAAAACTGTGTCGCTATTGTATCCCTCAATGAGAGATCAGTGGTTGTGCATGATACTATGACAGCACAAGTTGGAGAAGCACAAGATATGGAATAAGGAATAGAGAGAGAGAGAGAGAGAGAGAGAGAGAGAGAGACTTGGCATAAACTATACAAGGCTTACTCATATGACCAAAAGGCCTACCTCTATTTCCACCCTCATTCTGACTTTTAGCTACAAGAACAGATTCCCTCATCTAGTGAGTAATGATAGATTTATGAAAATAGCATCAACTACAGATTATGAGTTTAGAAGTTTAGAGTCAGTATATTATAATTTATACTACACCCGGGATATGTTTAAAGATATAATAGAATCAGAAATGAGCATAAATGGGACAAATTGATATCTTAAAATGAGACAATTAGCAGAATTTACAGATCATCTCTTCTAAAGATTTTCTGATTATTATCATAGAATTCACTTTTTGGTTAATCAGCAATGAATTCTTCATGAATGGAAACTGGTGGTTTTTCTAATCTTTGTTTCAGAAAAAAAATAAATAAAAGTACCAAAGTTCTGAATTTATGATGACATATGATTAATGCTTCTTTGTAGTTGACAAATCCTTGTCAGCAATGCTTGATTGCTTGTCATTTTCAAATTTTTTCTGCAAAAAAATAGAGATTCTCCAAGCAGCTAAAATAAGGGCTTTTAAATCTTTATACATCAGCTTCACCTCCACATTGCAAAAGAAAACATGCAAAAGAATTTTTATTGGTGAAAACCTTCTTCTTGCCTGCCTCCCAGGATGACAGTAGATAGATAAATGACTTGGAGACCAGCTGGTCAGCCACTACCAGAATTTCTGAGCCACAACAAGGACATCAATTAACATCTTCTTGGAGGGACATAGAAAAGAAACCAAGTCGCATGGATTCCTTGAAAGCTACTGACCATCCAATGCATCCATCCCACTCCAACAAATTATGTTGCCTCAAGAAAATTTTCATTTTTCAAGGAGTAGAAAAGAGCCATGGGGCCCTTCTGTTCTTTGTCTATCATCATTGAACTGCCTGCTGATCTCTGAACTACTCAACCACCAAAAGAGAACCACTGTTTGGTTTGGTGTATCAGAGCATAGTTAATATTTCATTTAATTAGTCCTTAAGAGGATAGTTAGGCTACTGACCACCCACCCCACCAAAACCATGTGGTGTTCAAGTCTCATAGTTCTTTGAAGGCTACTGTATGATGCATATAGGACTGCTACACTACAAAATAATTTTCAAACAGGTCAATTCTATATCTTGATATATCAACTTTGTCAATGCCATCAGAATTCTCTTCAAAGGATTATTATTCTTACAAGCTTTCCTGTATAGCAAACAGGCAGCACATCTCAAGCAATATCTTCTTAGTTTATGGTTTTGAAGTACAAGCATGTAACAAACATCCATCGGGCATCAGTATTCATTGCACATTGAAAGATAAAGGTAGTATATCATGAATCATAGTCCTTACAAGCTTAAGTAGTATAAAAGCAATGCTTGGTTATTGCAATAACAAGACCAACCATTCAACTCTGTAGACATTTAAATCTGACCCCTTACAGAATATAAACCGACAGTTTGCTACCACCAATTCTTAGATGTCCACACTTGGACTCAAACATTATATTCAGAGTCTCATGAGCAGTATAATGCTAAATGCTACCGATATTACTATTGACAAGCCATGTTGAACATGCTAATATAGGTACACTTGCTGAAACTTAACCTGGCAATACCTTCTTTGTCAGTGGCTGCAGTTCCTGCATCTCCACTAATCACAATAACTCATGAAACTTTGTTTTATGGATGACATAGAAGAATACTATCTTATCTTATTTATTTTAACTTAATCACCCTTCTGCAGCTATTATCTGCAGATAGCTTCAGCAACAAGCCTGTTCATATGGCTGTTCTTTTTACCAGGTTGATGCCTGTTGGATTACCACCCCACTCTTCAAACACAACCACAAGGTTTCCAGTTGGATTTAGCCAGGAGCGAGGAACATGATACCTGAGATTGAAATCACTATTCAGTCATTTACTTGATTTTGCATAATTTTAGATGTTCATAAACCGGTTACTTGATCAGGTAGAGAAGAATGCCGATCTCTTACCATTTTTGTGAAGACTCTCCACATTTAGTTTGGCATTTCTTCTCACTGTATGTGCCATGGTAATCACAACCACCACAAGAACCATATGCTTTGTAGGCAGGCCAGTAGCGACCGATGCTCTGTCCATTGATCCATGCTTCACCTTTACCCATGCTACTCATATCTAATGCCAATGGCTCATTCCCAGCTGGAGCATTGAAGAAAGCCTGGAAGATGACAAAGATTAACACAATGTTAATCAAGAAGAAGCTGATGACAGGAAAATGCACTTTAGGAGATTATCTTTCCGCATTGCAAGTTCGTCTGTGGTCTGCGGTCTGCGGTACACTAACCTTGTACCAAGTCAAGGGCTGATTTATAGATGCACCTCCCCACTCAACTGAAGAACTGCCACTAATTGTGTGAAGATTCAAAGATTCACCTCTCAGACCAATCTGCAAACACACACACACATGAAACTTGCTAACTTGCAAGTCCTAGGAAGAAACTAAGTTGTGCACATTTGAAAAACCTGGTAAGTCCATTTCAGAGATGTAAGATCTATCCTTCCTTCATTAAGACCTTCCAGTGTCACTGGACCAAGAACACCAACATTCCATGTCTCAAAATGATTACCAACATTCTGAAACAAATCAGAAAGAGACAAAATAAGATAACCAGATTTTCTGCAATGAGATTTGCTATAGACAAGATGAAAAGGTTTCATTCATGTCCCCACAAAACATCATGTATATTGTTATAGAACTTGAGAAATGGTTAGTTATCATATTCTTTTTATGTTATATGTTTGAAAATTAAACTTTGTGGAAAATCTGAAATTCTGGTACTCCATGAAAATTTTCCAAACAAATGTACTCACAGGTAGACCAACAGCTACACTTAAAATTGAGATTTTGTTGCTTCCTGCCCATAATTTCACATTTCCTGTATAAGTCAGTTTCGGGCTGTCTAAACCGCCATAGACAGTTCCTGCCAAACATGGAATTTAAGTGAATTATTGGAGCCACATCGAATATTAGGCATATTTTCAAATATAATTATCCATAAGCCAAAGCTACTAACCAGCCTTCTGTCCATTGATGAAAACATGCATAGCATGACCTGCAGACATCACAGTAAGAACAGGGTTCTGGCCATTCTTCAAAAAATTCTCATTTCGGTCAATGTCAATGCTGCAAACAGAAAAAAGTGAGGTATTAACTTCTGGAGGTTAGTGATTTTAATATAACTAACAGCGAGTGAAAGTCACAAATGTAATGAGTTAGCTACTCACGATGTAGTGTACCACAGGTAGTCTGTCCGGTCCCATGTCATGCTTATCTGTTCCACTAACCCATTTTTCGTGAATGAGTTATCATCTAATGAATTGGTCTCTTCACTGAAGGACGTCCAAGAAAACTTGCCAACCGGTGACATTTTCACCTGTGATGTCTGAGCTCCTACCTGTATCATAATTTGTATACTGGTGTTCAGAATTCTTGAGATTGCAACCATGGGAGTATTCTTTTTAATTCTAATATTAAAAGAGAAACCAAGGACTCTTACAACCAAAACTTAAAACTAATAGAATAAACTTTCGGATGCCTTGAAAGAATTAGCGAGTATAAAATTCTTTCAAACCAAGAAATGAATAACTCAGAATAGAGAGGTGAGTTGGTGGTGCAAAAACAAGAATAGAATGTGACGGCAACCATGAACAACAATAAATATCAGAAATTTCTCACCCTTGCAGTGTTGAATACTGCAGTTTTGCAGTCAGGAAGGATACTGATCGACCAAGGTGGAATATCATATTTCTTTCCATTGTAAGTAACTATTGCAGATGATTTTGGGTTGTAGTTAGAGAGGAATGCAGCACAAGCACCGGACTTTGATCTGAAGACATGTGCCTGGAAGTAATTGAATATAGAATTAGTTCCAATGTCCAAAAATTGGAAATACTTCTGCTAGTTGTACAGCAACACATAAGAGATGAACCTGCTCATAATTTCCAAGTTTTGTCACAGTGGCATCTGCTGATACAAGAGCTGGTTCACACATCTTGATAGCTTTATGCATGTCCCTCAGATGACCCCATTTTGGTTGCCTTAGGAGACCTGGTAAAGAGTACAAAAATTGGTAAACATTAGCCAAAGGAAATTAAAATTGAGCATCGAACTGAGCTCTATTGCATATATTCGGTCGCATGATCTGGCTTTTTGAGGAGTTCAAAGAATGAGAGTGTCAGATCTGAAAGAAGATATTTTTGTGATACAATTGCACGGTCATAACGTTAAAAGTGTTTGACCAAGAAGTGAAGTATACAATACAATAGCATCCTTTGGTAAGACTTTTTTGCATTGAATCACAAGCATGTTAAGCTCTAACAATGTACACCATATGGTTGGTAGATGATTCAGTCAACTCCAAATTTTTTTCCACAACAAATGCAAGAGCTCAAATACAGGCATATTTGTCATAAGACAACTATATTGTAAAAATATCACTACCAGGAGCAAAGCTACATACCATATTCATCAATTGGAGCATCATAGTCATAGCTTGTTGAAATAAATGGACCACCAGCAGTCCTACCAAAGTTTGTTCCTCCATGGTACTGGAGTTGACAGAAACATGAAAATGCTTATATTCAGAGACTATGTAGAAATTTTATTAATTACTGAGAGAAATGTGGATTAAAATATCCAACTTCTCACCATATAGTAGTTAACGAAGGATCCACCTTTCTGTATAAACCTTGCAACCGCAAAAGCTAAGTCCTCAACAGGCCTTTCAGGAACTGGCCCTCCGAAAGCAGTGTACCTGTTTTCACAATTAGATCGAATAAATACACTAAGCTGTAGATTGACTGACTTCTTGCAAAATACATATGTGTACAAATATAACAAAGAGTCGAGCTGAACTAATTGTCCAAGGGAAAAGTTACCAGGCAGTCCAAGCTTCTGTCCACATAGTAGGCTTATATGGCTTGTTTGGTGAGAAATCATCACAGTAGAAACCATTACAGGTATTGATCTGTAAATTTAAAATCCAAGAATAAGATTACAGGAAGAGATATACATATACATATAAATATATATATGTTATATGTTAAAGTAGTTTCATTGCATCACAAATTATTCCCTAACACATAAGCTTGGACCTCAACAAGAACATAGGAAAACTGTTGGTGTAACAAAGTGATTTAGTTGGTGTAATCAGGTATTACATATGCTTACGCAATTTCAGTTGGTATATAAAATCAAAGAAAGTAATGTTGAATGTGACAGGGTAACGAGGAATATGAATCTAGTTTTCTCCTCGATGTGACAAATCATGAGAATCGAAAGCTCAAGGCATGTGCATTGGGGCCTCACTGCTTGCAACCTATTCGAGTTGATGCACAGTGCACCAAACATGAAAATTCAATGAATGAACAACGTCTCCTTTAGAACTTACAACTGGATCAGGAGCATCATCTTGTTTGCACATGACCCAGGGCACGCCGGTATTGAGGCCAACTGCCATGTGAGCAGCCCAGCTTGCGTAATTCTTCGCTACACCACCACCATAATAATCCTCAAGTGGACCATATTCATTTTCGATCTGCTCAAATCAGGCACAAAACATGGAAGAACAGGAAAATGCATTAGAAGAGAAGTACAATACTTTATGTCGATTTCTCCTGTTTGTCTGGTTACATTGGCTAACAAACCAATGCAACAAAATCGAAAATGGTTCAATGCTACCTGAGAGAGGATTATGGGGCCACCCTGTGATTCGAATAATCCTTCAGACTTCATCACGGAGACAATCTTTTCTGTGAATTTTGACATTGCCGCCTTGTAGATGAACAAAGCACTGACTCAGTTCTTTGAGATCAAGCAAAGGTGGAAAGAATACATCTTTAGAACTATATGAAAAAGAAAGAATTTTTAATTTTTGAAAATTTTACCTTGAAAGGTTCATTGTCAGTCCGGAAGCTGATACCAGGAACATATTTTAGCCAGACAGGAAATCCCCTGTTTCCCCAAAGAGAAGATAAACAACAAAACCGTCAGATCGGAAGTGAAGGCATTTGATTCCGCTTCTTCTTTCACGGCCGTGGATAAGAAGCTTACCCAAAATTCCATTCGGCACAAACGTATGGACCAATTCGGAGATGAACGTAGAGTCCGGCCTGCTTCACCAGCTTGACGAAGCGAACTAAGTCGTAGTTCCCTCCAAAATAGTACTGTCACCAATCAAGGAAAGATTACAAATCTAAGGTAAATTTACCGGAAACAATTAAGGCTGTTCCATTTATACTGCGAAAAAAGCAGCAGACACTGAGAAGAGAGAGATGGGGAAGGTTCAATAAGCTGCAAACCTGGCCAGGGGAGGGTTCGTGCCCATTCCAGAACACATAGGTCTGGATTACATCCAAGCCGCCATCTTTGGCCTTCTGGATAAGATCTGGCCACATCTGGAGGCGATCCGGGGGATAAAAATCAGAGCTTTGCGCAATAAAACAGTGAAAGGCCAGCAAATAAAGGAACCAAGGAGCCACATTTCCCACAAGGGGGGAATCCGTACCTCCGGAGTGCTCCTGGGGTAGTGAATGGAACCGGAGATGAGGATTCTGCGCCTTCCGTTGATTATGAGGGCCTTGCGGTCGTAGGAAACTGAGGCATCGACTGGAGTGACGAGCCACGGCGACGACAACATTACCGCTGCCGCCACCGCCAGTAGCAGCAGCAGCGCCGACCGTCCTTGGCTGCGTCCCACCGGTATAGGCTCGACGCCCATGATGGCCGATGAGTATTCTTGGCTTCCAAAGACTCTCCTTTTATACAGAAAGAGACAATGAGTGGAGAATTCTAGGAAATGATATTTTTGTATCTACAATATTTTGCCGCCTTCTTTTCTTTGCTTTATCTTTTATGCTATTCTTTTCTTCCCTATGCTGCTCTCCATCTTCTTCTTAACTAGAGAAGAGTTGATGAAACTATTGACTAATGGCAGCACAAATACAGAGACAGAAAGAAGGAGAGGGAAAGAAAGACTGTGGAGTGTGAGCTGGGGATGCCACTGAGGTTTAATACCGGAGGGGTGAGAGTGAGCTGAGGACTGGAGACGAAAGGTGGGTCCCATAGCCCCACAATGACATGGAGGCTTCATTCCACCACTCATGTTCTTCTCTATGGAGCAGTCCCATGAAGCTCTCTGAACCAGCCAACAGGACACTGATGAGCAGAGAAGCAATAGCTTGTTCTCTTGCTCTGTTTCCTTGTGACTTTTGATTAGCAATGTGCAAGAGATGGCATCAAGATATTGAGAAAGAAGTTGCTATATAATTCTGCTGATCTTGAGACTGTAAGCTGCCAAATCCCATCCAAAAAGGAGGAAAATAACTGCATGTTACTGACTAGTGTACAGATTAAACAGAGACAGTTCAAACACTAGAAAAAACTGCGCACTGAATGAGGAGGCAATGCATGAGTTGTTGAGTAGGAAAATTAACCTTTGTCACTAATCACTGAGATTATTTACATAAGAATTGGTGCATAAATGGAGAAACAGGAAGTTTCCATAGTTTTTGTATCTGATTCACTCTTGGATTGAGTGAACAGAGCCTTTTTATGTTGATGCTTTAGAACTCTGGATCAATATTTTCTTTATCAGTATGTTTTATAAGAGCTTCAGCATTAATCTGTTAATTTTTATTTGGGTAACTCAAGTAGCTGTCTTATCCTGTGATTCACACATCTTGGTTTGATGCTCATGCTGCAAGCTTTGGTCATCAGTCACTTCAAAAGGATCACAGCTCGTTTGGCACAACTCTAGCTTTGCCTGTATGTAAAGCAGGCATCAAGTGTCTTGAAGAAGACATTGCACCAACTCAAACAAGAATCAAACTTGCTAGGCTGCAAAATATTGTAGGTCTCCTGTCTGTATGGTATCAGTTTCCTGCTAATATAATCTTGTGTGGTCCATTGTTTCAATGTACATGGCATCGGCATCAGACTTTGGAGTGATTGTCTTATTTTGGTCTTTTTCTATTTATGCATACAAAATGAGGTATTAAACTCATCAGTATACTCATTGTCTTAGACTCCTAAGACACAAAAGGGTACAACAGCTGCTAATCATATCAACAACTTATTAAGACCATCCCCTTGTGATCTTTCATATTAACACCAGCAAAAGCTAGGTGAATGAGCCAATTGGGTTTGCTTAAGAATTTGGTTGTAGTTTAATTCATCAATAAACACTTGGACTATCCATTATGCTAGCTTCCACATCTAATGATGGTGTGAAATCAAGGTAGCTAATTCTGTGAGATATCTACCTACTTGGGTGACCAAACTTGATTTTAATCAGACCTACTTTGTCATGCTGTAAAACTAGATGCTAAAATCTAAATAGACTTGCAGAAACACCCAATAATCTTCTCTTTTCTTCTTTCTTGTTGACCCTTTCCTCATGCATTGTACATGCATATTTGTTGCATCTTTATATAGCTCCTAGTCCTTCAGATTCCTCAGTTGTTGAGTCCATATTGTTAGGAAGGAGGGTAGCTCAGCATAAATCACAGGTCCCACTGCAGCAACACTTGCAAAAGTGGTGCTCCCTCACCTCCCTCTGTGGGGATACCATAACAACTCAATCAACACATGTGATGCTACAAATCATGCAACTTAATGTGGTCATACTACCTAATTTTCCGAAGATCGAAGACTTATTTATGCCATGATCAATAATAGGAGCTTCCTTGAGACAGCTGCCTCAACTACCATAATATTTAAACCTTTGTTTCTTTTGAGTCCATCAATTGAAGCACTACTAGATTCTTAGTTGTCTTCCTACTGATGCCTTCCAAAAGCCAAGTAATATAAAGTTTTGGCAGTAAGATAAAAACTAGAATGATTAACTATCTTACATTTGCTCAATTTTCATTGAGATTGGTTTTCTCATTTCAGAAGAGTTAATTTAGTAAACTGAACACTGGGCGGTGGACCATTCAAGGAAAAAGCATTGGTTGATGTGGCCAAGATAATTGGATGCTTAGGCATGCCTGTCAGTGCAAATTGATATACTCTAGATGCACTGAGATACAAGAGAGAGATTGAGGGAATCCCATTTCAAGGACAAGAGAAGAATAGGGTGAGAAGAAGACTACAAAAAAGTGGTCCATTTTGCTCTTTGTTTTAAGCTAGATGGAAGGCATTGTTGGTGTCACTTTCCTGTTATTGTTGAAGTACTCTGATAGGAGACTTTCCTCCATCCCCATACTCCTCTTTCACTTTTTATATATCCAGTAGGCAGCAAAAAGCACAATGAATTATCTTACTGGAAATTTGATAAAAGGTTTTTTGGGGAGTAATAAAACCCATTAATTTAGGAAGCACTTGATAGAATTTCACATGAACTATAGCAGTGTTCTGTACAGTGAAAACTATTAAGGGTCCATATTAAGATGCAGATGATGCTACCATGCAATTAGTTATGCCACTAAAGCTAACTTTTAGGTTCAGAGGAAGAACTATGGCTAAATGAAGTATAAAATGTTGACAAGATATTTTAATTTATCTGTTAAGAAAGTGAAAACAAATGAAACATTAGGTTATCTATGAAGATCATTCTACAACAGAAGAAAAGAGAAAGGAACAAAGAGGTCAATAGCAACTCAGCAAAGAGCTACTAATTCCCTTTGCCGACCTCTGCCATCTGGTCCCAATGTTTCTTGTTTTATTCTAAACCTCTCCAAATGCCTGGCACACTATAATTATTCAATGAAAACGTTCTTGTGTCTGTGGAATATCTAATGCATCTGACGTTATTAGGAAGGTTAAATTACCCAGAATTGATTAGTATGGGTAAAAGAAGAAGTGGTAAAGCAAGAGGTGATTCTTATTCTGAACCTGCTGGTTTCCTAGCAGCTTATTGCCTCCATATAAGTTTTGATCACAAAAGCATCATTTACAGTTCATGGGAATGATTCCTCTTCTCTTTGATAAGAAGAAGAAGAAGAAGAAGAAGAAGAAGAAGAAGATATGAAATCTTTTCTTATCAACATAAACAGAATTCAAAAAGTGAGCTTTTTTTCTTATCAACATAAACATAATTCAGAAAGTAAGCTCTTCTAAGATATTTTAGTGAGCTTCTGTGTGCCTATCCAATTTTTCGATAGAGGCAACCATGTGTTGTCAAAAGTGAACCACCAAATGCATCTTGTCATCAATTCCTATCTCATTCGATCAAGTGAAGGTGCAAGTTTGAGCAGCAATAACACAATCTTGTTTGCACCATTACACCTCCACCTTCTCAAGACGAACACAAAGCTCCTGTGGATATTTCTTGAGCTGTAGACCACTGATCTGTTCAGATCTGAAGACCCTCACAGAGTGCGGCATATTAGCCTCACCACACCTCACAAAGTTCAGGACCTTGACAGATCTTGTCCATCAAGCCAGTCTAACCTTCTTTCTCATGAACATACCCCTTCTTGCTATATATCCAAAAAGAAATTGAAAGAAAAGGAGAAGAACCATGAGGGAACACACCATTGCAGTTTGTTGATGCTTGTTTACCATATATTTCAGATGCAATGCAAGCAAATCCATGTACATCTACATATCTTCCAGTCCCAGTCATCACCACACTCATGGTTATCTGTGTCTTTCAAGAACTAACTGTTATTAGTATCTTACCACCTCATTAAATCTCTGAAACTGATTTTGATACTTCCAGTTATATTGTCTTGAAACCGAAAAGATTGACCTGATTGCTTCCATCTATTGATCTCATCTTGAATTGTATGTTACATTAAAAGGAATGATTCTAGCATTCCTTCAGTTCAGCATCCAAATAAAGGATAAAAGACATGTAGTTCAGCAAGGAATTGTAGCAATCTTTTGTTAGATATCTATATCTACTCATTAAATGTGAGTCAGCTGTCCATTGGAAGGTTCAACCACCAGACCTTAGACATCATATGCATCCAAGTTTACATGTTTTAGATCTGTGAAAGAAGCCATGACCTTTTCTTACTGAAATAGCTTGACTGCATGCCACAAAGATCATGCACTGAATTAGCGCGCTCGGTTATCAGGAAATCATCAGTTGTGTTCCTGACAACAACAAGGTAACATGGAACATATTAGGATAAGATGAATGGCTTGGCCATGACCATAGATGGCTGAGTGGCCCATGGCTGACCTTGCAGTCGATGAAACAGTATCATGTTCATCAGGATAGACACAGGAAGTCACCACCAAACATGGCTATCAAGAATAACTGATGAAGACACGGATGGCTTCTAATGCAGAGCACTGATGCTGAAAACTTTGGCCTGAATGAGTAGATCCAACCTTTCATATTAGCAGATTGATGAGGGCAAGTGCATCTTTATTCTTATGTATGTAGGGCAATATCAGTTTCCCAATTCACACACAAAGAATGATGTTCTTATGCATCTTTGATAGCAGACAGCCACCAACTTCACTGCTCTCTCTGTTCTCTCTAATTCTCCATCAGTACACTATTACAAGATAATGTGACTTCAAACTAGTGATAGCTTAGTGTTATGGTCCCAAGCCAGATATGATAGAAGCCTTTCGCTGGCCATTGTGGCATTGAGATAAGGTCTGTATGAAGGGAGAGACTTCCTACTCTTTCTTCAGAGGAAAAAGATAAGATAATGTAAGAGCTCTATCAAGAAGAAAAAGAAGAAGAGGAAATTGAACGCCAAGTGATGCAAGGTGTAGCCACCCTTTTCCTTATCCTTTCATCGTTTGAATTAGCCATACATGCAACCATCTTCTTGAGCCATAACAGCTGTTTCAGAAGTTTCATGGAGGTGTCAGCCTCATCTTGCAAGAGGATCTCTCCCTTGTATGTTGAACTATATATGATTGAGCAACAGCTCAGAGTCTGGTATTGATCACAAAGGAGAATGATTCGGCTCAGTGTAAGGTTTGAAGAGCATTGAACATCTCAAACTCGTGATTGTTGAGAGGTAATAGCAATAATGCATGAATCGATCAATAATAATCTCAAACAGAGAGACTGATATGCCAGCAAGCCTCGGTTTAAATAACAGATACTGAAGCTTCAGAGCATTGAGCTCGCTATTCTTCATCAAGGAAATAGAGAACCCATTCCATTAATGAATTTGTTAGATCAAAGCAAGTAGTCAAAGAGCAGGTGATGATATCCTGTCATAACCTTTGGTCCTAACGCTTGCATGAACAAATCAAAGCCCTCTGCTTTCTCATCGAAGACTTGAGCATCCAAATTCCACAAAGATTTGGTCAGAAACAAATCTACCCAAAATCTGAGGAAATCTAACAAAGATTTTAAGTATTGACTCAGCAATATAATTTAGTCCAGAACACCCCAATTTCAATATGAGCAAGAGAACCATGTGGTGCAGAATCATGATCCATCTAAGATTGTATCAGCTCATCATAAATCTCCTCAAATCCCTGTGGCATTTCATGATCATAAAACAATTGGTTCATCAAAAGATTTGTCCAAGTGCTATACAACTGTTACTAATAAAAGCTTCAGCCAATGGATGAAACATGTGTATCATGAAAAGGAATAGCAAGTGATGGAGGACATGAGGAATCATATCTTGGGGAGATACCACAGACCCCAAGAGAAATAAAGAAACATGTCATCTGATGGCATCACTGCAAGTGACCCCATGCATGTTTTGAGCTGAAAACAAGCAATTGGGAAAGTAGAAGCTTTTGCCTTTCCCCAACTGTTGAAAGAGCACAGAAGACTTTTTCCTTGCTCACCACAAGTGAGATCTCACATGAACAGGAGAAGCACATCCATGAAAATGAGGCATCAATCTAGGAGAGGCTGCTCAGAGATTGACAGAGTCTCAATCTTTGTCTTCTTAATGATATTATATGTATACACATCCAAATTTTTGCTTTTGAGTGACAAATTTTAGCTTTTGGTGATATTTTCTTTGTATATAATTATATATATTTTCCATATTGGTCCAAACTCTAGTAACTCAAATCATTAGAAAAAGAAGACAAACAAGGATTGTCCTCTTATTGATCAAATTATGAAGAATAAGATTTGTCATCATTACAGTCTATGGTCAAAACTACAAAAACACCAACACAAAATAGTAGGAAGATGTGATGCAATGGGGTTCTAATTTAGCCTCAATCTACAAACAATTAAACACAACTTGCACTGACAAATGCAATGCAACCTAATTTAGGAGTAAAAGGAAGGAAGCAACCAAACATGCTTGATATTATTTTCTAGTACTGATTTAAGATTATTTGCAACTTTAAACCTACCAAATCACAATTGATGTTTAGGGTTGGCTACTTATTTTACCTCTAACAACATTAAAATACACATAGGTACCATCCTACCCACACAAAAAATAATTATTTTCTATCATCTTATAAAATCCTTATCGACTAAGCCAGCTAATATTGCAATGATCTAACTTTACTGCTTGGCATTCTTAAAATTTTCTATGATAATTGTCAATAATATAAGATAGATGAGTCGAGGCATTACCATCAGAATAATATTAGTAATATCAGTATTGTCTTAACTCGATCTAATCTACTCAAATTGAATCAGTGCACTGCTGGTTTGAATTGAAATTGGCATCCCTATTGATAGATTTTAAATCAATAAATGTGAAGCGTGGTATGAGAGAGATGGGGTAGGATAGCTCATAATTGCGTGGGCTCAAGTTCTACAATATAAGATCTCATCTATTTTAGACCCTCGAATCCTGTTATTTTCTCCTTCACGCTTCTCCTTCCACTCTCTAAGTCTTGTTCTATGAAGCCATAATAGGACTATATATATGTATATGTTTCCAATGTATGTTTTCATTTATGTTATAAACTGAAATATGTTCTGATTTGAGCTTCATTATTCAATGTGGCATACAAATATTTCAAATTTTTTGAGTTGTTTTTGGTGTTAAATTTTGTGTGTTTTTTTTTATTTGGATACTCCTACTTGGTTTTACTGGGCCTTTTTTTTTATATTTCATAAATGAAAAAGGGTGAGTTCTAAATTTTTTTCAAAAAAATATAATTTCATAGATAACCTTAAAAATATTATTTTTTACCTATGCACCCATTACATTCATCAAAAATATAATCTCAATATAATCCATATACATAAAAGTAATTTTTTTTAAAAAATAATTTAGTCAAATTTCATTCATCAAACTGATAATTCAATAAAAAAATAAATTTAAAATAAATATTAATCATTATGACTTCATTAAACTATAAGATATCAATTTAGGGCTCGATTCCAAGTTCTAGAAAGATCCCCACCATATGTCTCCCAACACGAAACCTCGTATATATCGTCCATGAAATCTAGCAGATCATCCGAATGGGACATCGCGATCCTATTCCGAGATTTTGTTGACTCATCATCGAGAAATCCTATCTTCTCGAGTGAGCCAACAGTTGCACTATGCACTTTAAGTACCTCACCTATCTCTTCCCGTCTCCACACTCTTCCATCCAATTCCAATCCATGAGCAAAATGGCGCTGCGAAGACTTGGCCTCATGTCATCAACCTTCCTTGTGATGGCTCTCTCTTTCGTAATTAGCTTCCTCTCTTTACTTGGCCAGCTCAGGCCATGGCCTGCCACCCTTCCTCAGGGCCTCCTCTCCCTCGACATCGCCGACGATCTCCATTATGGTCCCAACGCCACCGCCCGGTTCTCCATCGACTATGGCCGCCTCACCGAAGCGGCACCTGCGGCCGTGCTCTACCCGTCGTCTCCCGACGACATCGCCTCCCTCGTCCGGTTCTCCTACGCCTCCCCCCGGCCCTTCGTTATAGCCGCCCGAGGCCACGGCCACTCGATCAGGGGCCAGGCCTTTGCCCCTGGTGGCGTGGTGGTAGACATGGCATCGCTAGGCCGCAGCCGCAGGGCCCGCCGCTGCGACCGGATCAAAGTGCCGCTGGACGACGTGCACCGGCTCCTGTACGTCGATGCTGGAGGCGAGCAGCTCTGGATCGACGTCCTGCGTGAGACGCTCGAGCATGGCGTTGCACCCCGCTCGTGGACTGATTACCTCTACCTGACTGTCGGCGGCACGCTCTCGAACGCCGGCATAAGCGGCCAGGCCTTCCGGCACGGCCCGCAGATCTCCAACGTTCATGAACTCGATGTCATCACCGGTACCTCGCACCTCTACGCATTCACGAATCACTCTGACCTCTGTTTTCATTTTCTTCGATGTCCTCTGTTACACTCTCTTTTGACGTCATGTTCTTCTTGGACAGGGAAAGGCGACATGGTGACATGCTCCCGTGATGTCAACTCAGACCTGTTCTACGGGGTCTTGGGAGGACTCGGCCAACTCGGCATCATCACCAGAGCTCGAATCGCCGTGGAACCAGCGCCGCAACGGGTCCGGTGGGTGCGGTTCATCTACACCGACTTCGGCTCCTTCATAAACGACCAGGAGCTACTGATCTCCATCTCGGGCGAAGGTTTCGATTACGTGGAGGGACAGCTGCTTATGAAGAATGGAGCAGCTAACTCTTCCTTCTTCTCAGAGAGAGACTCGGAGAAGATCAAAGTGCTCGCAGCTGAGTTCGGTGCAATCTACTTCTTGGAAGGAGCTATATACTATGAGTTAGCCACGGCCTCTTTGGTTGATCAGGTAACAACACTGCTGCTTCCTCTTTCTCATGCAGCTACAGGACATAGAAAAGTTCCCCGTCATCGTATCCTCCCATGGGCTACTTGATTCTACCACCAAGATTCCCTTGATTTGTCCACCCATGTTGTTTTTGGTGGCTCATGCATGCATGCATGCATGCAGCCTCATGCCCGTGTGATTGTTGCCTCCTCCAACAAATAGAAAACAATATATCAGGTTGTCTCTCCAGTCTTAATCACTGACTCGTTCGACAGAAGCTAAAATTGCTGCTTAAAAAGCTGAGCTTTGTCCCTGGCTTCGCGTTCACGAAAGACGTCTCCTACCTCCGTTTCCTCGACAGAGTTCACCATGACGAGATAAAGCTGCGTCCCATGGGCCTGTGGGACGTTCCCCATCCATGGCTGAACCTGTTCGTGCCCAAGTCCAGAATGCGAGACTTCGAGACTGGGATCTTCCGGGGAATCCTGATCGAGAACAACACCCCCATGGCTACGGTCCTCATCTCCCCCATGAACAGGAGCAAGTACGTGGAACAAACTCGTCTCTTTCCTCGTCAAGAATTCCGAGTCTGCTAACTCGCGATTGCAGGTGGGATGAGAAGATGTCAGTGACGATCCCGGACGAATACATATTCTACGCCATCGGTTTCCTGAGATCTGCCACGATGGACGACTGGAAGCACTTAGACGACCAAAACGACGAAATATTGAGGTTCTGCAACCAGGCAGGGATCGAATTCAAGCAGTATTTGCCGCATTACACGACACAGGCGGACTGGAAGAAGCACTTCGGCCTCAAATGGGATACGTTTGTGCAGCTGAAGAGAAGATACGACCCCAAAGCACTGTTATCACCCGGGCAGCAAATATTTACGACCTCGCTGTAGCTCATATCTCGGAGTACGTACGTGCGTACGTAACCCACGCCATGCATGCACACGCTGCGATCCATCTGTGGAACGTCCACAGCATTCATCACGTAACCTGATGTATCTTCTGCCACATCTCGTATGAATCCCTTCTTAATTACCCACCTTAGAACCATAGCCTTGTGACGGACATATACATGTGATCATGCACTTGTGGACGACGGCAACATGATATCTACTTTAAGAAAGATTTGCCACTGTCATCGTCAAGGTGATTGTGGCAAAGATCCATGCAGATATTGCGAGAAAGATCAAAGATTTTGCGAAGACATCAGTGGATATTCTCCTATTGTTTTCTAATATGTCAAATGCTGATAGGTGCGACATGTGATTCTAATCGTTAATATGGACAACTTGGTCGAGCTTTGTGCATGCTTTCACTTATTATTGGCATCGAATGCGATTCTACCTAAACACATGATTCCGCTCGGAACATTTATATGTAGGAAGTAGGGTGATCGTGATTCCGGAATAATCGGATTCTCGAAATTAAGAATCAAAATCGAACCTGATTATTGAACCGGACCAATGAACCATTGGTCCGGTTCGAATCATCAATTTCGTATATTTTTATTCAAAAAAGTATAAAAATAGAAAAAAAATAATATAATTTTATTTTAAAAAATTTGAAAATAGATGTATAACTATAATAAGTGTAGTAACATAGAAATTTTAATTAAAAACGTAAAAATATAAAAATTATAATACAAATGACATTATTAGGATTTGAATTCAAACCTAAGCCTTTTCATTTAAAACCAACACTTTAATCATTATACCACATGAACTCTTTAATTGGATCATCCCTACCAAGAGGGCAGTTAGAAGTTGAGGAATTAGTCAGTAGTTTAAATAAATTATAAAAGAATAAAATAGTAATAAAATAAAGTGTCTTGTTTTTTTTTTTGTGTTTTGTATTTTCTTCACGTAGTTATTTTATTATATCATATTTAAATAATAATGATGTTACAGTATGCTATATATGTTTGAATATGATATAATAAAAATTTCTTCTATCTTTTTTAAACCATCATTGAACTTTCCACTAAATAATATATTTGAATAAATTATATTTATATATATTTATATTTTGTAATACAATCTTACACGATATTTTTACTGTTTTTTCTGTAAAGTTAAAACATCCATCTCGATATTTTCATCCTAATCATAAAAATGTGTATATATATATATTATTTTTAGTTCATTTATACACTGTATTAATCATTCACAAGTTTTTCTTATATATTTTTTAAAGCCTTTTTTATATATAAAAAAAAGTGGTGTTGGATAATTTTCATCACAATTTATAATCAGATTATTACACTAAGAAAGATATAAGTAATGACAGGGAAAAGGATCAATAAAGTAGGGACGGAAAGAGAGAGGCATGCCAGCTTTGAGTCAGGCCTGTGTCGCACAATAATTACGAAAACATCATGATTTGGGTTGAAAGGGGGCCGATTCGGTCCATCCGCGCCGCTTAATTAAGGCCCCTAAACCCTATAATATAATACAAAATTACTTTTCCTACCTTCTTGGTCTCACTCCTCAGCTACCCGGAACGTTATTGGGTATTTCCATGTGGAACCCGCTTTAGCCCGTCTCAAGTCCTCTAGTAAATAGAGGGTATGAATCACCGAGTGAGAAAGGGATGTGCGTAGAAACTATGGATTAGTTAATTAATTAATTAATTGTTCGATTAATTAATATATGCCCACTATAATTGTGAGGTGGTATAAATGTATCTCGTTTCTCCTCGGCTCACTCCTCTCGAACCCACTCGTACACCCCGCCGTAGGGTTTTCCCTTGTGAGCTTCTCATCTCGAGAAGGAAGGCAGCAGAAGGGGCGGCGATGAGCAACGACAAGCAGCAAGAGAGCCTCAATCTCGCTGGTCTCGCTTCCGGTCTCACCCCTCCCCATCCCCTTTCTCTCTCCCGTTCGATCGCTCTTGCTCCCATTTGTGTCCTCTTTTTTTTTTATTCTTGTGTCGAAATGTTTCTCGTGTGCAGCTTTGAGCGAGGAGGATAGAGCCGGTCTCGTCAATGCTCTAAAGGTGCGATCCTGGGCCTTCTTTGGATTATGTTGAACTTTGTGTTTGCCTTTGCGTCTGATTGGAGGAGGAAAGATTCAATGTATTTGCTTGACGTGTTTTCATGGGTGCTTCTGTTGGGCCGCAGGACAAGCTCCAGAGCCTCGCGGGGAAGCATGCGGATGTTTTGGAGACGCTCAGCCCGGTGGTCAGGAAGCGTGTTGAGGTTTTGAGGGACATCCAGGTTCGCTTTTATCTTGCTTTAGTAGGATTTGGTTGTCTTTTGACATGGGTATCTGGTTGGTTCTCGTTGGGGATTAAAATTAATCATATCCTTCTCTCTGTTTAGATTTTGTTTAGATATTTGACCGAACTTGCCTGATGAAGCTTTGTAACTCACCAATAGAATTCCAAATACGTTCAAGGATGAACATGATAGGTCACGTGTATATGTTCTGCCTTTTGCTTGATAGTCAGGATCATTATTATTTTGGCATTGGTCAAGTGGAAAATTTATTACGAGGTTCCGTAGCCTTTTATCTTTGGGAAATGCATAGTTTTTCTTGTCTCAATTTCAAATGTCATCCTCCACATTAACTTGAGCCTCTTTGAAAATGGAAGATAACTATGAAATTGGTGGTTCGGAAGTTCTCAATCTGCTATAGTTCTCAATTATGTTGCCAGTTATGTTAAGTCAGTCATCATTTGTCTCTTCGTTAGAGGCATGGTTTGTACAAAATATGACTACATTAATTACATGAATTGATGCTAGTGGTCAATGCATCCAATTGCTGCTCTGCCTTTTGTTTTAAAGAGGAATGTGAAGGTTAAACCATACATCCACAGCTGTTTTTATATTCTCATGTTGTTGGATGAGATGCTTAAAGCCCCCTTGGACCTTTGCAAATTGGCTCTGTATATTTCCTGTATAGTGGATGAACTTACCGGTCACTTTTATGATAGGCCTTATATATTATTTGTTGATGATATTGTCTTAGTTGATGAGAGTCTAGGTGGAATTAATTATAAACTTGAGTTATGGAGGCAAGTCATAGAAACTAAAGGTTTTGGATTAAATAGGACTAAAACTGAATATATTAAATATAATTTTAGTGATTCTAGAAATAGATAGGAGAATATAATTACGTTGAATGGACAAGAAGTCGCTTTAAGTAAAAGTTTTGGTATCTTGGATCAATTATTCAATAAGATAGAGAGATCGCTAAAGATATTATTCATAGAGTAAAAACAAGATGGCTAAAACGGTGAAGAGCATCAGGAGTCTTGTGTGATCATCGGATACTTTTGAGATTAAAAGAAAAATTTTATAGGATAGTTGTGAAACCAATAATGCTTTATGGATTTGAGTGTTGGGCAGTTAAGAATCAACATATACAAAAGGTTTGTGCTGTTGAGATGTGAATGCTGAGATGAATGTGTGGAATTATAGGAATGATAGAAAAAAAAATATTGTTATTCGTGAATAATTATGTATCACTTTGGTATAGAATAAGATGTGAAAAAATCGTTTAAGATGATATGAGCATGTGCTTAGGAGATCTTCGGATGCAGTAGTTAGAACAGATAAAATGATTAATATTAGTGGTATGATGAAGACATGAAAAGATTTAATAGAAATTATAAATAAATATTTAAGTATTTTGAACTTAATTAAACATATGATTTTTTACAGATTTCAATGGTGGCAGAAGATTCATGTAGCCGACCCCAAATAGTTTTGACTATGTCTTTGTTGTTATTGTTGTTATTGTCTATTTCCAGTATAAGTTAAATTTTCCTTAATTAAAAAAAATATATATGGGCACAATCTTACAAAATTAAAAAATTTGTGTAGGCACCATTTCTCTTGGATTTTTGTGAAACAATCATGAAACCTTATAGAAGACCTAGAAAATATGGATGTTTTGAGCAAGAATTTATACTTATTACTAGCAACAGTACTATGTTACTCCTTAAAAGGTATATATTACATTGATCAGTTGAGTGATCTCTTCATTGCACAACCATATTGGTTTTGATTCGTGGCACAATAATGAGGACATTTCCGAAGTTTTGATTTGTGGCACAACTGTATTGACATTCTGAAATCGATGGAGGTAACATTAAGTCGTGAAATTATTCTGGTGGAGGTAAACATTGAATCCATAAGAAACACACAAGCTTGTGATGGCAGTTTTAACCAATGCTCTTTCCTGCATTACTATGTATGCAACGGTATAGTCCAAATGTTTATTAAAATCAACCAGCTCATCCATCACTATTCACCACCAATCTGAAACGTTCCAACTACTACAACTTTTATTTCCATGTATAATTTTAGATGTGATGTGCTTGCATTCGGGAATAAACACTCTACTTCCATCTCCACCTATAATTTCTAGATGCATCTGCCAGCATTCAGGATTGAACATGAGGGTTGTTAGACATGGATTAAAAAGAGACAGGACTCTTGGTAACTGTGTTACGTACTCGCATAAGTTGATGGAGCATCTTCTCTTGTCTGTCATTTTTGTAGAGCCAACACGATGAGCTTGAGGCAAAGTTTTCTGAGGAGAGGGCCGCACTTGAAGCTAAATATCAGAAGCTTTATGAGCCATTATATACGAAGGTGCACTTTTAATTGCCACTATTGTTTCATGATCTTATTATCTTACATCCTTGTCCAATTACGTAAATCTTTTACTAATCCTAGTACAGAATGTTATTGATATTGGCTATTTTTAAATATTATTCGACATGGACTACAGAGATATGACATTGTGAATGGTGTTGTTGAAGTTGAAGGCCTTAAATATGAATCTTCAGATGAAATCCCTGCCGAGGATAGGACTACTGAAGGTCTTTTAACAAACCTAAGATGCCGAATATTCTGATTTGGTTTGTCTTTGGTCTTTTGGATTCTTATTTGTTCTACCTTGCCTCAGAAAAAGGTGTGCCAGGCTTTTGGCTCACTGCGATGAAAACAAATGAAGTGCTAACCGAGGAGGTAATAAAGTGTTTAAATGGCACAGCGTTTTCCTTGCCAACTTTATAATGTTGTCTGGTCCATTAACTTTTCATCATCTAGATTCAAGAGCGTGATGAGGAAGCTCTCAAGTATCTGAAGGATATAAAGTGGTGCAGAATTGATGATCCTAAGGGTTTTAAACTTGAATTTTTTTTCGATACTAACCCTTACTTCAAGAATGCTGTTCTTACAAAAACGTACCACATGATTGATGAAGATGAACCAATCTTAGAAAAAGCAATTGGGTAATTTTTCTTTTCTGCTTAGTTGGCCAGTGGTATCAGATCAGGGTTTGTGTACTTTTGATTTTTTATAAATTGTTGCTTTTGCTGCAGAACGGAAATTGAATGGCTTCCAGGGAAGTGTTTGACCCAGAAGATTCTTAAGAAGAAGCCAAAGAAGGGTTCAAAGAATGCCAAGCCCATAACAAAAACTGAAGATTGTGAGAGTTTTTTCAACTTCTTTAATCCACCACAGGTTCCAGATGATGATGCAGATATTGATGAAGATACTGTAAGCTATTATCATTCTCCATCAATTTAAGAAATATTAGTGAGTAAAAGAAGGAAAAATGCAACTAATTTTATTGTAATTCTTTGGATAGGCTGAGCAGTTGCAGAGTCAAATGGAAGCTGATTATGATATTGGGTAAGCCCTTCCTTTAGTTTTGTTTGGCTGTCTACTGATTCATTGTCTCATGAAGAAAGTAGATAAATAGATACAGGTAGCATGTTGATAATTCTAGAAGGTAAAGTCTTTTTTTTTATATTTAGAACCTGTTCAGTGATATCAAGTGTTGCCCCTTTGTTTACTAGTTCTTGTGATGTTTTTGCTTGAAATAGTAATTCCATGCTAAGTCATTGTTTTGCAATATATTGTTGTCCAGTCCCTTGTTGATACCATATTGACTAGTATTGTTAACCTGCAGGTCCACGATCAGAGATAAGATAATTCCCCATGCAGTTTCATGGTTCACGGGGGAGGCTGTTGAAGATGATGATGAACTAGAAATAGAGGATGAGGAGGATGGTGAAGATGAGGACGAAGATGATGAAGATGATGAAGAGGAAGATGATGAGGATGAGGATGAGGATGAGGATGAAGAAGAGAGAGGCAAGTCCAAGAAAAAGGTATGACTGGAATACTTTCAAGATTTAGTTTGCTGTTTGGGAACGTTACATACTGACTTGGTGTTATTTTTGTGTGCTATCACAAGCAGTCATCTATAGGGCAGAAGGTGCAGTATTAACTTATCCCCTCTTATATATTTCCCTTGGCCTTAATCTGTGGTTGCTCCAATCCTGCTTATTCATATTCTAATAATGATGATTTGTGGAACGCAGAAGAGTCGAGGGGATCAAGGTGATCGTCCTGCAGAGTGCAAACAACAATAGATGTTCTATAATGTCTTCCATAATGGATGGAGTATTTTCTAGGGTGTGTAGTTGTGGAGGATCTGCATACAGTTCTTTGGATGATCAAGTTTTTTTTTTTTTTTCATCATGCTATTATTTTATCTGAGAGACAAAGTAATACCTAGACTGCAGTCATTGAGGTTTTGCATGTAGTTGGAACAATCTACTTTTATACATCGTGTTGTCATTTTATCTGGAGAACCCTTGGGGATCAGGGTGGGGAACCAAGTTTTGTGTTCTTATATTGTAGCAACATTACTAGTTTCCTTCTTCTGTGTCTGTCGATGGACTTGCGATTGTGTATGCCATTAGTGATTTTATTATTGTTTGAGGAATATTGTGCCATACTTACGAGTACTTTATAAGTTGCTAAGTGCACTGGCCTTGTTGCTCTTTAATAAAGCGGGAGGCAATGATGCCCTCAAATCAATCGATGAGGCAGGGGACGGCCTCCACGAGCTTACCTGCGCTGTGATTGGCGGCCTACCATGGCCCGAAAGTGGGTCCCGCGGCGCGCGAGTTTTGGTCATCTTCTTTGGTGTGCACCGCATCTCGACATTCAGGTTCGTGCATGCACTTGATGGTGCGACGAGATCCGTGCTGACCATCAACAGCAGAGCCCGACGCAGTTTGAAGAGCGGAGAGATCGTGGGAAGAGTCTGCTCCTTGTGGCGGCAGCAGCAGATCAAGACCGAGAAGTAGTTCCTCCGCGCTGGCGGCGCCGCCGCCACCGTTTTTCCCTCCTGGTGGTCCTGCCGCCAGAACGTCTTCACCCTCGCAGCCTCCGCCGCTAAGTCCTCTTACCCGCCGCCAGCCCGTCATCTCCCTCGCCGGTCTCTTCGGGGGAGGTATCCCATTCTCCGTTCTTCTTTGTCTATCTTCCGCTTTATTTCATAGATTTGATCCATCACCTTTAACACTCCATCAATTTGATAGTCTTCTCCCTTCGTTCTTCCCAAGTTTATCCAAATTTCTTTCTTTAAATGGATATGCTACCCAAAACATTCCCTAATATTCTAGACCGATCTATTTATTTGTACTGTTATAGTCACATGCGCCTGGTAACATCTACTTCTCTGTTACCTTATCCGCCCGAAGGGCTTACGAGCGTTCGTGCGTCTGCAATATCAGCATTTAGGTAAATCTTCATTAAAGAAGTTGAATTAATGATCTCTATTGCGTGCATGAGGTAGAATGACTCAGTCCTCATGACTTTTGTTGTTCCTGCTGATTTCATTAATGCTTTCTGGATATTCCTTGTTAAGGCTACAAAAACGATCTGAGTTTGATACTTATGATAGTCAAGAGTTGAACTTTGTTTTTTCTACCACTGCAAGATATTGAATGACTTCATGATGGATCTAAATTTCTAATCCAGCTAGTGTGCTCGGTGTTCTAAAATCTTTGGAAATCTAAATGTGTCATGAGCTGCCTGTATAATTCTACTTCATGTTGTTCTAGTTAAGTAGTTATGGTGATCTGGATTGTTTGATAAGACCCCTTCAGTATTACGTGCAAAATTGTTGCTGTTCTTCTCGTTTCTATTTAAGCAGTAGAGAACATTCCTCTGTTTACCAAGGACTGTGTAGAAAGCATCCATATGTTCTGGGAAGCATGATTTATAGCCGAGTCAATGTTTCTTAAAAGCCAAACTATAGAAAACACGTTGGTTTCTTTAGGATTTGGCTTGGAATGCGGACTCCAAGTATTGGAATTTGGCAACCGTCAGTATCTAAATGGAAAACTGATTAAATAGTATTTCTGGTCATGGGCACCAAAAAGAGTTTTGGCTAGAACATACAACGGCTATCGACAAATTGTTGTCTCAGCAAAATTAATGTGGTAATACAAATCAATCAGAAAGGGGTTAGGTCCTGACGACATTTAGATCAGGACCCTAAATTAATTGCTGCTTGTATGGTTCTGTCGGTTTGTGTTCATCTTCCTTGGTGAAATACTATAAATCTCTCCATTCGAAGAATATTATACTTGTAACCCCCTTCTCTTTTGTGTATGTCTACTAACAGATGTAAGAGTTGGGTCTGAAAACACAACATTTACCTTCTTCACTGTGACTAATAGAAGATTCACTAAGTCTCTTATTAACCTATTACAGGAAACTTGGAAGAAAGTCTGTCCTAAATTTGCTAAAATGGCAATGTGCACCACCTCTGTTTTCAGGTTAGTTTCTACACTCTTTTCCTTTTGTCTCATCGATGTATTTAATTGCTGTTGTCTGAAGCATCATCTCTTTTAACCATCTTGTGGTTCCCAAGTCAATCATCTGCTTATAGGAACATGGAAATATGATTCATTGGTTTACATATATGGATCTTTTTTTAAAAAGTAATTATCTTCATCCCATTAACAAATGAGGTACAAATTCACTGTAAGCCCAACTAATCCATCAGTATACTATTTTCCAGAAGGATTCCATATACAGTAACTACCAGCTGAATATGTCATTTATTCCCATGTTCCAAAAAATTCTCTAGGTATGCTACAATCTTTTTTCTCAATGAAGGAAAAAAAAAAACTGCAATCTGATTCTTGAAGGTTTTTGGTAACACATTTTAGAAATTGTTTTTTCACATATAGAAGGTCATATTTGAAATTCAGGTTAATGTGATTGTTGTTCATAAATCTGCAATGTGATTATTATCAGAAATGAAATATATAAGCTTATCTTGATAAGATGGTAGCCAATTTATATAGCTCTATATACAATATAATATAAGTTCTGTTCTAGTTTATTTCATTAAAAAAAAGAATTTTGGTATTAAAAGTAAGACTTGATGTTTCATGACATGACGGTATCTCGATACTTTTTTCATATAGCACAATTTGTATGTTGCTGGCTGATAACAAGTAAAAGTTGGTGGCTATGTCATATGTTGATATCGACCAAACCAAAAGTTGGTGGTTGAGTCATATGTTGATATCTTTGACACGGTTGGCATGATGTCTGCCACTATCTTAATTGGCATCACATTTTTTAGTTGAAAATACTAGTTTGGGGATAGTATATGGCTTAATCCTTGGCTATTATATGTATTATAATACATGCCATACACAAATAGGCCTGTGAATGTTCTGAGCTGGTCAAAAGGGCTCTTTCAGATTGCAATTTAAACGCTAATCAGGAGTTTATAATCATGACACATTTGGAAGTGAAAATTGGACTGGAAATAACTTTTGGTCATATCCCACAAGGATGAAAGCTAAATGCAGTGATTGTCCTATCTGGAAAGTTTCTCAATTCTGCATTAGATGATGACATTCTTATTATAAGATGCATCAGGTACAGGTTGAAATTAAAAATTGGCACCAATAACAAAGGTATAAAAGACCGTCTGTCCTTTTATCCCAACTGTAAGTACAAAATTTAATAGATAACAAATGTTATGCTAGTTTGTTTGATTATCTTTAACTGGTTATTGAATCTCATCTATTAGGCATTAACAAAGAGGAATTAGCTTTATGACACTCGGTAATTAGATGGATAGCCTGAAGATCTTAGATGTGCTATGCAGAAAATTTTTGCTGCTAGTGCTGTAGCTGAGACTTATTAATGGAGTCTGATGGGGTACTTTACAGCAGGCCAACAAAATTAAAAATTCAAGCAGTATTTCTTGTCACTTAGCTAAGGAGTTATATATTGATATAACTTTCGGACTGATATTTGGTTCTCAGATTTTATTTTTTAATCACATACTCTATCCTGTAGTTCTACTCTTAAGATTTATTCTAAACATACCTTCTTGACATGCTTTACTAGATAATTCTTATCAAGTAATTGCTTAGTTGTTGGTTTGTTCTCCAGGTAGAATGATTTATTCCTGGTTAGGTGCCTTTCTCTCTGTCACATAAAGCGTAACCTGTTTCTTTGGTTGTTGCACAGGCTCTATCACATAAATCAATGCTCAGAAATATTTAGAATCCACTTGTGCTGTTTCCTTGTGGTCCTAGAATTTATTGTTTGTTTTTATACTAGCAATTAGCTGATAATGATGAATCAGCAACCTGTTCTAAGCCCAAAAATATAAACTATGGAGAGATGCAACTGATACTTTTTGCAAAGTCCATGTTATATGTTCTTGGTTAGGCCAATATAGATTTAAATCAAACTGATTGAGTACGACTCCTTAGGCACTTGTTCCCCTTAGTTTCTTGTCACTTTTAGGTACATGGTGATTTGGTGGTCTTTAGCTTTACCTCATAAGGAACATTGTAATTTGCAGCTTTTATCACCTGACAGCATGGTCGGTTGGTTGTTCCCATCTATCAGTTCTTAGTGTGAAATATCCTCTATGATAAGCGATTGAGACACCATTTCACTTACAGAATACCACAATTTCTGTTGGTCAATGATTGCTTCTTTCACAAACATCAAGTCAAGTGGTTGAGTCTAACCTAACTACATTTGAGTGCTTTAGTTAGAGGCTAGAGGGTGCAGCACAAACTTCAAAGTAGCGTGATGCTTTTCGATCGTTTTATTTGCTGATTTTACATCTTAACCAGGTATAACTTTGACATTAGATACCAGATTAAGGCTAGTAAGCTGCATACTTTTTGAGAAAAATTGATTACTCAGAGAGATACCTGAGCCTGTTGCTTAATTCAAATTTTTAGGGGAAATATGTCTTATTTTAGAATCCGAATCTGAAACTACTCAGCTAAGCAGTTGTTTCTGTCCTGATATTGGCAACGAGATGACAAACTCGTAGACTTTTTCTCAAAACCTTGGTTTATGTGTTGCATGTGAGTTATTATGGTTCTCTATTATGCTGAAGTGATTAATTCATGAGCTCTGTCAAGATCTAGTGTGTTTCAAATTCTATCTGGTCATATTCCCGTTTGCCTTTTCTTCTCTGAACTAGGTTTCCACCATGAACTCTCTTATTCATGTGTGCTTGATATGATTGCATATCCCTCATGTTATACTTCATGGAGTCGTATGACTTCTGTTCTGCCCACATGACTTCTATCACATTGGAGGGACAGGTCACACCTTTATCCACACTTATGGCAGGCTAAAGGATGGACCAAGTATAGGAGAATATCATTTTTTGTATGCCTGAAAGAACCTTTTATTGATTGTGCAGTCCTTGCTAATGTAAAACCTAGCATTATTGGCACTGCTATGAAAGAGAGTGTGCCCCAAGTAGATTAGCCTCTTAGACTGGCAAGAACTGTAGGAAGCATCACGAGTACGGCTGAAAATGAATCAGATAAATCAGATAACAAATAAGATTTCCTTTGTCTCTCTAGGTTATGTTAGATTTTCATTCAGATGAACGAGGGTATTCTAACTGTGGTTGTGGGGGATATTACATATTGTCTAAGTTTATCCCTCTAACGACTATAACAAACAATATACTTGTAAGGGGATGAATCCGATGAATCTTCACATCATATAAGATACGTTTCTTGGGACTTAGGATTAGCATTGTAGATGCAATTTATCGTAACCATTCATAAATTGGATGCTCATAAGTGGGATGTCGAAGGTAGGCGACTCTTATGCACCACTTCTTCAAGATGGTTTCTGTTCGAGCTTAAGCTGCTCATAAACAAGTTTTACAAATGGATATTCATATCCATGAATTATTTGAAGCTGTTAGTCAGGATGTGACAAGACCATTTATCATTCAAAATGTTTCTTGTATAACTGTGCTATGAAAGCTTCGCTTGTCTTTTTATTTTCCTTCTTATGAGAAAAAAGGAGTAAACTGGTAAGTTGTAAGCTTACATTGAGCTCTACTCTGAACCAAATGTAGGCTTTTTGATGTGGCTTGTGGTTCAATAGTCCTGATTTGTATAGGTCTAGGTTGTCTACAACTTATTTAGAACTTTGTACAACCTAGTGATCAATGAAGTCAGAGAAACCAAATTCTATTTGGTGGAGACATATGTATGGTCCAACTTTGTCGGCCTAAGCTTTAATGTTTAGCAGCCTTTTTATCATCATAAATGATGTGATGTATTGCTTGTATGTTTTGGTTTGTATGCTTGTAATAGGTTAACTACTTGGAAACAACCAATTTAGGGTGACTAACAAGTGTTTTAAGCTGTGGGTTGCAATTAAATAAAATGGACATAAAGCTCAAAAGAGAGCACCTGCTTTTACTTTCTTGTTCCTTTGATGGAATATTCATCTTCCACCCTAAAGTGTAAGTTGAATAAGCATATACTTGCTTGAGTATTCTATTTTGATTAGTGTTGCAACTCAGTCACACACAAAAAGAAGAAAGATGAGAATGTCAAGTAATCCATGATATGCTAGATTTAAATTTGAGCAACTTCCTCGGCTCTAGTTGTTGTTTATTGATGCAATATAACCATGAAGTTATGGATTTTGGTTCGCCCAAAAAATTTTCCTACTGCCTTTCACACAAGTTGCTGCATTCAGTGTTTCAATTCATTTTTTTCTCTATACCACCACATTTGCATTATTCATTGTCACACACAGTACTCACAATGAGAACATACCTGTGTTGCACACTTGAACTACTTGTCCATCCAAACTGTCTCAGTGAACATGCCTTTCCAAAATCCTCAGTGCAGGAAATCAGCCCCACTTCAGCGCATTTTTCTCTCTCAAAAGGGCAGCAACTGCAGAAACAGGCCACAGAGACGGATCCCGCCACTGCAGCTAAAGCAGCTTTTCTAGGCTCGATGGTAAATTTCTCCAGGTCCTGCATGCTCCCTCAACTCCAAAGTCTTCTCTGCCACAAAGCTGCTGTGGTCAAACTTCAGAACTCGTAACTCACTTTTAACCTCTCCACCACATTTAATTCTTTTCTTGGGAGCTGTGGACCTTGTTTTATCTCATTCAACCTTTTTCCTAAAAAGAAGGAAAATTTTATTTATAGCACTTGTACACTGCCATCTCTCTGCCATGGACTGATATGCCATGCACAAAATACACAAGGACCTTCTCTAACCAATTTCACTGCTGGGTCTTTCTGTGTACATTGTGAGCTTCCAAGAGGAAGCAGTAGTAGTGGTTGAGACACACAACACATTGCTCTAACCCTAATTGTTTCTTTTGTGTCAACATGTGTTGTGACCGCAACCAGCCAGCCTCTCTCAGTTCTTCCTCCTCACTATGATGGGCATCCTTCTCTTCATCCTCACCGTGGGGAAGTTCACGATCTGGTCCTCCTCAGCCACCCATCTGTGGGCACAGCAGCCAAGTGCAGGTTGCATCAACCATGGTGCCTTAAAGTGGCACTACAGCACGTGTGTGCTGCAGTAAATGTTAGAGCACTGGTGTGTAATACACCATTCAGTCTTCATCTTGGAACCACGTTGTGACAATGTCTAAAGAAGATGCATGCTTTGTGTACCAGTGACCGCTATAAATGGAATCACAAACTAGGAGAAGTTGCATGTATTGATGGCAGCAGATACGTACGTGAAGCCAGTAACCAAATGGTGCAGAAAGATGGAAGCTTCCAGCCTGGCCAAATCCAGCCCCGGGCACAGCCTTCGCCCACCACCGAAAGGAGTAAAGCCACAAGTACTCGTGTCCTTGCCCTGTAGGGTTTCAATGAGCACGAGAAGAAGAAATAGAAGAAGAAGAAGAAGGAGGAGGCAGTCACTTTACTTTCCATCTCCATGGATTGAAGCAGTAGGCCTCCTCGTAGAGGTCGTCGTCGAGGTGGACCGATCGGAAGTAGGCGAACACGCACCATCCCTTGGGGATCAGGTGCCCTTTGATCTCCACATCTTTCATGGCCTTGCGCATGATGCCGCTAATTATGTTCCCCATACGCAGCGTCTCTGTTATGACCTGTATCGAGTACTACCATGTTAGTCTCAGTATGTATGTATGTATGTATATGTTTGTGTATATATACATGTACGCATGATGCTTTTTTACTGCACATCGATGTCCTCAGTTTTAACTGTCAAACTTACATCTTGTGTGAAGGACAAGGACATGTAGTCGGTCCACTGCAGTGTCTCCCCGAGGAGAGATTTGCTCTTCTTCAATTGCATGTTCTCTTCCTGAGATTATGAGAGGAATCCATTAGTTTGGGTTGAGAAAACGTTGATCAACCCATTCGGAGATGATGTATGGCACGGCTTAATCCGAGAAATACTAGATGAATCCAGATCTTAAACCGCGCATGAAGGATCAAGGAGCATGTGGTTTGGTACCTCCAGTTGCTGGAGAGCAAGAGGGCAGTCGCTGAGGTACTTGGCTGCAAGCGTCAGAAGAACCGGCACCGAGTCCTCCGCTGGTATCATCAGATCGATCATATTGTCCGATATGAGGTCGTCGGGCAACTGATCGTTGCTGTCATTCAGCAGAACATCCACCACGTCCCGTGGAGGGCACCGAGGTTCGCTCATCCTCTTCTCTTGGATGGTCCTCTGGATCAGCATCACCATCTTCTTCTTTGCCTGGGTTGAACTGTTCACTAGTAAGTCATTATGAATCGAAGTTGCAGGTTTGCCATCAAGTTAGCTAGCTGAAACATAGAGCCAGACTTGCCTGCAGCGATCTATAAAGTCTACTTCCCGGTAGCTTCACTGGCAAAGACATCAAACCAGCAATAAATTCCTGGAATTGTTGCTTTAAGACGTGCATTTCCTCTCCTGGCTCCAACCCAATCAATCCTTTCACCAGGATTTGGAAAACAATCTGCTTAAGATAAGGCAGCATGAGAGAAATTGTTTGGTGAATATGTAACTGCTATTACCACACAAAGTAAATGGTGACATGAAAAGGTTGGGACACAGTCAAACCCGACTCAAGGTCATTAAATTCTCTCCTGCCGGCCAGGCTTTGCATGGGGTCTTACGCACGTGTGCATCAGTCACAGTTGCGTGCCTTGGGATGAGGGGAAGAGATCAGATGAGGAAGGTCGTGAGGGACTCACTAGTTTGGCATCATCTTGGAGGTGGATGAGGTGCCCATCCTTCCAATTGCTCATGGTCTCCTGCACGTAGCGCTGCATGTCTTTGGTGACTTGACTCTTGAGGTGGCCGGACTTCAGGAAGGCGCCGATGAGGCCATGAACTCGTTTTTGGAGGCTCCCGTTGATCATCAGAATGGAGGACTTCCCCATCAGCTCCGTGAGCGATTTGGGATACCATGGCACGAAGGACTTCTCATCACTTTGCAGGATGAACCGACTGACTTCTGCATCGGTTGACACGATCGTTGGACTTCCGAAGATATGCGACTTGAACACCTTCCCATACCTAAAAGATTCGTACATGGCATAAACCCTACCTCACAACATCATGATCACACAAGCATGCATGAGCTGGTAACACATCTACGTACACGAGACGGCGCTTGTCCATGAAGCTCTCCGGGCGAGGCGAGTAGGCGCAGGACACGAACTCGAGCGTCTCTCCGATAAGAGGCCAGCCGAGGGCTCCTTTGGGGAGACGAGCAGCTCTCGTTCTCCTCTTCAGCTTCCGACTCTTGCAGAGGATCACCGTCACCACGATAACTGATGCTGCCAGCCATATGATCAACAACTTATCCATGCTGCAAAGCTCTGTCGTTTTGGATGGTTGTGTGCGTTTTCCAGCACGCTACGATGAGGACGACGACGGATCGAAGAGAGAGAAGGAGGTGGGGGGGAGGGGGGCAAAGGAGAGCAAAGAGAGAGTGAAAGTAGAGAAGAACAGAGCTGTTAGCGATGCTAAGTAAATGTGGATGAGCTTTCACAGTGCACGATATTTAATGGTGGCATCGCCCCAACTCTATGATTGTAATGTACCATAGACCATTGGGGGGCCACATGTGAGGTCCGTTCTATAGAATCCAACCCACCAACCTCCTGTCGTCATCTTCATCTTCTTCCCAAAATTTTCTCTCCCTACGCACACACACACAAAATTATCATCTAATATCCAATCCGTTCCACACGATTAGAAATGGGATAATATAACCTTTGATCCAGCCACCTGCATGTGGTGGCCATGTCTTTAAGGCAGCACTCGAGCTAGGCGCCCAATTAAGAATGCCCTCCTTTAGCTTTCCCCCCTCTGTGCTTTGCTGTAACTCTTTGGCCAGTAATATACTAATGGCTGCATCAAGCCATCCTGCTTTTGGTGGAATTAACCTAACCAAAAGCATCTTTCTCGAGAGCTGTTGTCCCACCTACTGCTGCACAAAAACAATTGGAGTCAGGTTAAGATCCTGACCCCTTTCTTGCTTTGGCAATTCTGCTTCGACTCATGTTCCACATAAATATTGTTGCCTGGGTGAGAGCATTAGGCATAAAGTAATGCAACTAGGATCCTTCGTTTGAGCTAATTGTACTTGTGCTCTCTCTGTGGTTTGTCACCTGATAAGTGAAGAACGAAGACTGAAGCCCGGGGTGCTCAAGTAACCCGGAGCTCCTGCGGAGTCCACGAAGTACAGCTGACCGAGATGGCTGTGACATCAGTTGATTCATCTTGGCTTGCATGCGAGTCTTCTTGTCGCAGTCAGTGCCTGGTTGCACGCAAATTCTAGAGCATGGCCATGGAATCAGTTTCTTTATTGCTGCAACGACACTGGTTGCTTCTGCAAGGTAGAACTCAAACAGGAGAAGCTTTTGTTGCCATTGCAAGCATCACACACCATGAACACCGGTTGCCGCTGCAAAAAAACCAGAACACGAAGAGAAGGTGGTGGTGGTGGTGTTGACCGTGAGCATCACAGCGTGCATGGATTCAAAGCGGCCCTGACAAGTGACGACGACAGCGACATCCATATCTTCCCATTACAAGGAAAGCAAGTTATAGGATATTGTGGCAGGGATAGCCTTCCCGGCCATAATGGCGTTCTTTAATGGTGCGTCGGTACTACCACCGGGAGCAGTAAACTATGCAACCCACCGTGTAACCTATCGCCATCAGAGGCAGGCACGACGAACAAGGAGAAAGAGTGGGTGGGAGATGGAATCAAAGCATGATGTGACCATATCAATTCATTCGGCTTCCTCCTTTATTCATCGACCCAACCCTTTTAATTTAATGATCTGACATGGTGAGGATAGGATTTATATAAATATACAGAGATGCTCTGCTCGATTTCATGTTCCTCGTTAGGGAATTCGATGATATCATTGGCTGTCGAAGGTTGCAATTTGGGTTGGACTCACTCAGCTGGGATTTATTGGATGCAATTGCTTGCTTGGTGGGGTTCATTGAAGCAGTAGGATCAGAAAACAAATATGGTTATCAGAATAACAATGACTTCGGGTTGGGTTCTGGTTTTCTAGGCCCAATGCTGCCTTAAAGGTTCAGATTCAACTAAGAAGATGTTCTTCGAAGTTCCACTTCGCCATGATTCATCCACCCTCTGCTATCATTTCTTAGGGCATATGAACTGAGGCAGCAAATTCTTCTTTTCATGAGTCCATGCACTTGGTGTTCTGATCATGCAGAAGTCGCTATGTTTGAAAGTGACAAAATAGAAGACGTGAGACTTGTTTGTAGTCATGAGATCAATTCAATAGTTATGGAGACACTAATTTAGTGTCACAAAGGAGATCCAAATCTACCAGCTGATCCATGGTACGGCTGCTGTGGTCTTTTGGAGGATTTGTACAGTTGCTGTGTTCTTTTGGAGGACTTGCACAGTTGCTGCGTTCTTTTGGAGGATTTGTACAGCTACAAAACAAACACTTCAAAATCATAGGTCGAGACCACCAAAACTGTAGTCTGATCTGAATTACCAACTGGTACTTGTCAGACACCATTCCACCACAAATTCATGATCAACATCTAAGAGTACATGAAGCCAAAACCAAGAAGCCCCCACCAGATAGCAAGTAGACAGGGTCCAGATCAGCTAAACCAAAACCACAGGCAGCTCCACCCAGTTTGTAACTGCTTACGATTAATATCATTCATCAAACATCTGCGCAAACATTTCCACTGTTGGCAGGTTGATGCTGCAAGTTTTAAGCTTCTCATCGATCAAACACCTGCAAACTGGGTAAACTTGCATGCCTGAAGCAATGATCTGCAGGTGGATCTTCTTTATTCTTTGGATCGTTGCTTCTGAATTGACAACACATCAAGTTTATGCAAAGCAGCAGCAACCCAACATACTGGTCGGCACTGCAATATTCGCCATCTGCTACTGCGGACATCTGAGTAGAATATCCATTTCTCCATCTCATGTAGGGTACAAAGCGTGAAGCGTCGCAGGCATACAGCCAGAGTCTTCTTTGGTACGGACTGCAACATGATTTTTGAGATGAGATTGTTTCTCTTACAGGATATTTACCTGTGGAATTCATAGTCCATTGCCCCCTTAGTTTGGTCGTGATGGTGATGAAGCTCATCAACTCTGTGAGATTTTGCCCTACACAAATGACTAGTTTTCAGAAGCTAGGAATCGTGAACACCTTTGATAGAAGAGCTGATATCTCTGATGCATGTGCATTGGAACAGGAGAAAGACCGAGGTTCGATCACAAGAAATGGTTGATGACAGTGAAAATAATGATCAATTGATCACACAGTGCCTTCACCGGTTTACTAGCTCACTCGAACGCTTCTTACCCTCCCTCACACGACAGAAACATACTATGAGCTCACACTGTCACGATCTAATAATTAGCCCATGAGTGCAAGAGTCAACGTAGCTCTCCCAGAGGGAAAGCAATGCTCAACCTCGAATTAGGCCACAAGAGAGAGCCATCAACAAGGTAGCTGCATCCCTTTCATCTTGCGGGAACACTTCATAGAAGGCTGAATTGGAACTCAGACCGATCTCGACATCTTCCACGCCGAGCTGCTTCTGAGAAGTGCTTGCAGTGGTGATCTTGCACCGCTTCTTGAATGGGAGAATTCGACGCATGTTTGGCTTCTTCTCTTTCCGCATCTTAGTTGGAGCATCACTGCGGATTAGTCCTCCGCCGCCTCTGGCAGCAGCTTCCATGGCCCGTCGCGCCTTCCGCTGTCTTATCCCGCAAGCATTACAAAGGGACTGCACAAAGAAGGACGGGCAAGATAAACAACTCGGACTGCAGTTACATTTGCCCGTGGTTCATTTGGGAGCCTCCAAAACATTAACAGTTGTATACCTTGGGGCCGCGAGGGCCACCTCTCCACAGAGGAGTTTTTGTTGTCTTGCAGATGGAGCAGACTCTGGTAATATCAGCTGGAGGATTGATGCTGCAATTGGTTTGCCTGCATCCCCTCGGTGTGCCATCTTCCGAGCTCGTCGTCTTCTTCATGATCCGCATCTCAGAAGACGTCCACTCATGACGTTCTTCATCTTTGCACCAATTCAACTCGATCGTCTTCCCGATATCTTGATCTCTGGTGGGACGTGATATCCAATGATCACTCGACTGATCCACGGTCTGCCATAAATTAGTTGCAAGCATCAAGTCCTGTTGCACCAGAACTAGTCATGAACTATATTTGGTGCAGCAGAAGTTACTTGCCTCTTGTTGCGGTAGCTGTTGCCGGGGTGGGTGGAAACCTCTGCCATCTGCTCCATGCTCATGGGGGTTTCCTAAGAGAAACGGACATGAGAATGGAGAAGTATCATTTGCTACTGCAAAGATCGGACGATCAATAGTTTGATCTTCGTCTCCCTCTGCCATGGAGATAGCAGAAAAGCGGCTCAAATGGAATGGAAGCAGAGAGAGAGAGAGAGAGACAGGAGGAGGAGGAGAAGGAGGAGGAGGAGGAGTAGAAAGGTGAGGAGGTGGGGCGTAGGGATGTAGCCTGGCTCTCAGTCCATTCCAAGATAAGTACCAAAGAGGAGAGGACGCTGGGCCAAGATGCCAACATCAGCGGTGACCAGTGGTTGATCAATCAAATGCGCAGACCAGTAATTATCTTCTTCACCGAGGTAAAAGAGAATCAACATCAGTGTGGGGCTTAGCACACAAACCCAAACCATATCAGAGAGGCACCACGCAGCACAACACAAAAGAGAGATGATGGAACGCCGAAGGGTCCATCGCAACTGCACATGAACACAATCTTCCGCGTCGAGGACGATGGGCGTGCATGGCGGCATCTCACAGTATTAGCCAAAGAGCATTTGGTGCGATGGTTACTAAACCAGAAGAGTGGCTGAGATCTCAGCTTCACTTGGTACTCTGTTTCTGGGTACCACTGCAAGACCTGTCTCTTCTCCCCATCTGCCGCTTCGCATACCTCCATTCGTATGAGCCAAATCTGGCAATTCGCTGTTCTCGTGATGATCCCACAAATTTTACCGCTGGCGGATGCCGGGAAGTTACCATCTCCAAACCAAGGAAACTGATGATGTCAGATCTTCGTAGACAAAGATCATCTCATGAACCATAAGATCCAAAGGATCCGTGGGAAGCTTGTCCCGAAGTAGACTGGTGAGCGTCTACGCTTCGAGTCGGAGCTTCTTATCCAAATCATCATCATCATCATCATCATCATCATCAAAATGCTGCTGCTTTCTTTGGATGATGGAGAGGATGGATACGTACCCCGTTGCTGTTGCTGTGCGGGAGAGGGAGAAAGGATTCACTGCCGTGAGGTGTAAGGCGTAGGGCTGCGGTGTGGAGTGCGTCCAAGCAAGTGTAGCTTTCGAAAGGGTGTCTGCAAAAGACAAGGATCATGGCTTGCAGCTACAAGACAGTACACAGCCTGCCACATGGACCCGTTTCTCTCCACAAGCAATGCCGCGGTGCTCTTTTTCTATCTCTCCGGATTCGAGTTGACTGATTGAATGATGCAGCTCTGCAGATTGGATTCCGAAGATGGAGTTGATCGTGTGTTGCTCCTGGGATAATGTTTGGGTTTCCTGCCTCTTCTTCTCCTTAATTAATTGGCCGGTGAGGATTTTTGTGATAATTTTTGTTTCATCTTTTGAGAATTTAATTTATTAGTGAAATTACTACAGATAAACACGACCTAATGTATATATCACCTCAAACAAATATTTATTTGTAAATTAAAACTTAAGTGGATTCAATTAACTATGTATAGAAAGCGAGAAGATTTTTTTTTTTCTTCTTTTACGAAACATATAAGTGGTGAAGATGAGATTCAAGCAAAGTAAGATCTTACGATAATCCGTCAAAATCTTTAACCGTTAGTTAAGAAGATTAAGACTAATAGAATGAGTGCAAGGTTGACAAAGTACTTTTTTTTTTTTTTCATTCTCCGTCCGAATTTGGGTTTACGTACAATTATTGTGTCCATAATGTATGGGTATTAAAACTGGTATAAAAGATAATTAAACGAAATCCATTATCAGACCACAAATTGCCTTCGATAAAGGAGTGATCTTTTTTGGCTCTTCAGGTGAAGAGTGGCTGCTCTCCAAGTTTCCAACTAATTTAAAAAAAAAAATAGCTTCGTCAGAATCAAATAAATTAGAGATGGCAATACAATAACGAATAGTAAAACAATGTTAAGAGAATTTGGATGCATTAAGGGAATCATTTAAAATCACAATAGTTGGTCGTGGAGAACACACGTCTCTGACGCTGTTATAAGCACTCACGAGTACAAACTAGTAGGCCTGCCTTATCAGGCAAGGATAAGAAGAAGAAGAAGAAGATGCCCCCTTCGACTCGAGAGCAGTCACTGCCAAGCTTCGTCGAATCCATAAATTTAAAGTAAGGTGACCTTGCTGTCTGTCATATGTGGTCACAGCTCAGAGTGGGACTGCCTAAGTTTGGTCTCATTAATGCAACCGCGGTTTAATTTATGATGTTTCAAACGATGTGTGGTCAACTTAGATTGGGACTGTTGCTATCATTGATGCAACCGAGCTTCAATTTAAACTCTGAATGATAGGAAGATGATGTGTGACACATCATGCTACTTCTCTTTGGACGAATCGATCAAGGAAAAATAATAAAAGCATGAGAAGATTCATTTCAAAACCTTTGTTTTGATGACATTATGATTGGATCGATATTACTATGTATAAGGTCGAAAGTCCAACCCTCGTCGGTAGAAGATCTTGTAACTCATAATTTCATTTTGTTTTTTTCCCCTTTGGTGCTATATTTCCTCTTCCATACTATTTGATGATTTTGGTCCTTTGATTTCCATTTTTCTCTTTTTGGTTTTTGTTGTTTTATGACTTAATTTGAGCATATAATTCTTATATCACACATTTCACTGCGAGAACGGAGGAAAAGGAAAGAATAAATACCATACCAACTGGTTGTGCTCCTGCAGATGCACACGCACACGGATATCATTGCAGACGAGATTTTGGACTTAGAGACGACAAAGAGAAAAAGAAAATATTAAAACTCAAGAAACAGGTATTTTATTGAGGATATGAACAGGGCACGCAACTTATGCAACCCCTTCAATGTTCTGATCAGTACCTTCTCTTTTCTCCACACCAACAATAATTACAATTCCGGCCGCTGTGTATAATTTCAAGCAGTTTTCAGAATCGACTTGTGATTCCGAAACAAAAATGACAGAATTATATACTGCAGTGCTATACTTTTAATCGTTGTGTAAGAGCTTCGGAGTATACCGGTATTAATTCTGCAGCTGCACTTCGCACAGCCAAAATGCCTTTTCTGCTACCAACAGCCTCTTAGGAATCCTCTACTTTGAACAGAAACAAATATATTTTGTGATACATAGTAGGTGCCCTGCTGTTCCAGCATAGACACATCGATTTGCGTGGTTTGTAGTCTTCAGTCAGTAGCCATATATATTTCCGCTGACGTCGGAAGTTTCAGTTTACGACGACCAACTTCTGCAACCTTCAGTCAGTAGCCATCTATATTTTCGCCGACATGGGAAGTTTCAGTTTCCGACGACCAACTTCTGCAATTGCTTAAGACATGACATAAGCTGGGCAAAAGATGGGCGTTCGTTTGGCTCACTGCATGAGAAACCAAGTGTATGAGCATGATGCTTAGTAATAATACATTCAATCTAGTGCATTAGTTTTGAAACCAACATTTGCAAAAACAATGATGCAAAAAATTAACCTCTAGGAATCCTTGCAATACAATTGGAAGCGAATTATAATGCCAGTTAAAAGAACAGATCGATTCCATCGCTACAAATACCAGAAAAGCACAATGAAAATGAACAATGTTTGCTGTGATACCAGAATGCCACTATCTACAGTTCACTTATTATTATTAACCTTCTGTATCCATCAACCACTTCATTATTTGGAAATGAAGTTTCACTAACTTTTACGTGCATTGACTGTGGTACAAAAGGTCGGTTAATAGTTAAAAACAGAGAACTACATTGCTACTAACATCAGCAAGCAAGCTTACCTTTGCCAACAATCAGTTATTATTTGTGCAACCATTGGATCGACCTCTTCAGGTATGTCAAGACGTCTATTTTGGAAACCCACTGCTCCAACCACTTGCATTGGGTTCATTCCACTCCATGGCATGCGCAAGGTAGCTAATTCCCACAGGATTACACCAAAACTGTAAACATCACATCTGATACATACAGATGTTTCTTATTACCAAGAGGTTCCCAAATATTGTAGAATTCTGCAGTGTTTTGAAATCTGAATGACCCACTTACTTCTCGTTTGATGGTTCATTTCGTAATACCTCCGGCGCCATCCACTCCGGCTGTACGAGTACAAATATCAGAAACTTGGTACATGATAAGTAAAAATCAACTAATATGATGAAGCTAAGATGCAGCGTTTTTTGATGAATTATTAATTAAAACTTAACATAAAAATACAACCAAAGAAAAGTAACAAGACACGAAGCTGCACAAACACAAAAAAAATAACAGAAAACATAAAATAATAACTAAGTACTTAGACCTGAAGGCCAATACAACCTGATGAAAATGAAGCAAATTTGATATAGGATAAAATAAACACTTTAAATAACTAATGAAAACAGATAAAATAGAAAATAGGACATTGGCTAATGTTAGAAGCTGAGATGGTGTACATGTATCATGAAAATAACATATGCAGCTTGGACAACTTGATGTAAGAAACAAGAAATGTGGCTCAACAATGAGAAATCAGCATGAGAATTGAGAAAGGGCAAGAAATCAACAAGCGTCAGGTGAGTCAGACTCTTGGGTCATGCCTGCATCATGTATTGGGTTTTCCGTATAGAGTACCCTATTTCTACCTTTTCAGTAATCCTTAGAACTGGAGATGTTGTCAGGTAGGATTACCTAGGATAAAATTCTGCTGAGCTTATAAGTACAAAATGTGGATCCATACTCGATATTTTGTGTCAGGTATCAGATTTATATGCATTTGTTGGTACATATTTCAGATCCATGCTTGATTTTAATAAGGTTAATGTATCCAAAATGAGGATCCATACAAAAAAATGGGACTAGGTTCCAGGTTATCAGGCTCCATTAACAACCGTGCTTAGAATTTAAAACTTCAAAAGAAACTTGTATACGAGCTTTAAATTCAGGATTCACAAACCACGGGGGAATTGCAAAAAGTGAACCAATTATTGGTAAAGATGAACAAAAACTGCAGTAGATAACAGAAATATTACTGAAGTAAATAATGGAATAAGAAATTTACTGTTCCGGCGGTGGACTTGGATGACAAGAAGGTGTGATGCTTCAATCTTGACAAGCCAAAATCACTGACCTGAGACAAAATCGAGTGTAAAGTTGTATACTTCAGAAAGAATGTAAAACAATTTTGATATAAACTATGTGATTTTGCATGTTCTACAGCACAGGAAACAGCAGTACTGCAACCAAAATAAACAGCTCTTCTTCAGATCCAATTAACAAGTTTACTTCCATCATCAATGATGTCTCAATTTGCTTTAACCTTATGTAGCTAATATTATAATTTCTCAAATACATTGACAATAAAAACTAAAAAGTAGAAGATAGACCATGAACCAGAAGACAAGAACAAAAAAGAGCGAAAGAAAGACATGACTATTTTATGAGGATTGGTCCCAGTGTTATGAAATGGATTATGAGCCGGGTCATCTTATCATAATAGGTTTACTTTCAATAGAAGTACCACAAATACAGCATTAGGTTAGATTTAACTTTGCATCATTCTTTAAAACCAGCAACTCAAAGACTACAGTTCTGTTTCAAGCACTAATAAAAAAAGTTCTACTGATCCTTGTATTATACATCCACACATCCTAGAATTCTACTTGTGATACAAATTTATGCTAGCTGATCTTTGTGCATTACAACTATCTGCTAAATTGGACATGCAATCTATAGTTTGTATAAAGCCCTTCATAACAAATTGCATGGAGTTAGATAGGCAATCACTTGATGAAATGATGAATCTGACATTTTAATTGTGATGACCGAATAACCATCATAATAAACCATCCCTTATTATAATAAAATCATGGTGAAAATCTTATGCATGGACAGGTTTGCCGGGAGGTATGCAAGAAGGTCAATGACTATTATTAAATGGAAGTACCTTGACCACCCAATTTTTATCAACAAGAAGATTTGGAGACTTCAGATCCCGGTGCACGATAGTTGGATGGCTAGTATGTAAGTGATTCATCCCCTTGGCCTGCCAAGATAACCCAGGTTGAGCTGAGGTGGATATCAGTATGCATAACCAAATTGTTATCATAAATGGTCAAACTAGTACCACATCCAGTGCCATTTTCAGTCGTCGATTTTCATCAAGTTGAACATTAGGACGATGCAACAACCTATATAAACTGCCCCTGCAAACAGAAGATAACATGTTGTGATCATCTAAGTTAAAATGTTGAAGTTAATGTGGTTACATGCCTGATGAAGATATCATGTGTACCATACATTAGCATGATGAAGTTTTGTCTTTGTTTTGGTGCAGCCAGCAAATCTGACAGTACCAGATGAAATACTCATGATATTCCTTGTTTCAAAGATATGATAGGATATTGTATTTTAAAAAGATGTTGTATTCATGATACCATCATGACATATGCTCCTCTTATATCATTAATCAGCAATGACTAACCTACTGGACCATCAGTCATTCCTCACTAACAATGAACCAAAGCAATAGTCCAGTTATTTGTAGTGGTGAGAATTATGACACCTACATTGGCCCCATATTGAAAATGAAAGAGGGTTAATGTAGTATTTACTATATACAACTAGATGAATCTACTGCAAATACCGTGGAAAGAAGCATTTTGGGCTACATGATTCTGGACTTGTTTTAATAGGAGGTGTACCTATTTGGGCTGTAATAATTGGTATGGAAGTTACTATATGTGTGGTGAGTGTGTACAAGTGGGAAACTACTACTCATGGATGGTGCAAGAAGCGTATCGATTCGTGGAGCTTCCACTAGGCCATGGATTTCTACTTGCTAGGGGATTGTTAATGTGTTGGATCTTGATAATGGCATTGTCTATGAGTGAGGTAATTTTTATACTCTAATTATTCCTACATTAGATTTGAGAGGATATCATGATGGTATAAAGAGTTGGATGAGTCTATTACCAAATTCCTCAGCCTAAACATTTTAAATCACATGGTTTTAAGCTTGTTATACTGAGTCACAGTAGCTCTATCAAGCTGGGTTGCGATGATAGTAAATGATTAAGCTCATATATGGCTCCACCTTTCACTCTTTACTGATTGAAAATTTGGGCAGTATAATACCAAAGAAAATATATAGGACCCTTCATGTGGGCTAAAATATGTCAAGGTAATGAACCCCCTCCACACCAAAGATACCATACATTTGAGTTAGTCATACAGACAAATTCTGCAAGAATTTTAGGCTAACGAGTACCCATGCCTCAAGGTGAGAAAGGTTTGGATTTGTATAAAATACTAGATTGAACCACTAGTAATAACTTGAACATATTCAGTCATGTGGTAAGACTTGTATATAAGCTTGAGCTAATAGGCATCATAGATCATGGCAAAAGGTACTTGTTATGCCCACTGATCAAGTAGAAAGGTGTATTGCACAAACCTTGGAAGAAACTCTGTTAGTATTGACAAATTTGGAGGACGGGTCACTGCTCCCATAAAAAGAACAACATTGGGATGCCGTAGCCTTGACATGATTTTCACCTACAGCAACAAACTTGATACATTACTAGCCTGAAAACACAAAAAGAATAGAGAACTACAGGTTCCAAAATTACTATGGTAAGCGTCCAACATGCTGGATTCATCAAAATCTTACTTCATATCTGAATTGTTCCAATGCATCACCAGACAGACCCTGATCCAAAAATTTCTTCACGGCAACCTCCTGAAAGACGGCAACAATAAAACAATATGGACCAAGAAAAAAAACAAACTTTTCATTTCTCAACAAACCAAAATAATGATTCTTAAACAACCATCCAATTGTTCCACTACAACTTAAAATTTCAAGCTTCTTTAGTTCTAGATAGGGACATGGTTTTTTTACTTTCATGGAAATCTAAAAGCTTATAGGTTCACCAGTATTACGAAAAGAATAGTGACAACATTATATTTTGCTTGACTTAAATTACCACAAAAATTATACCAAAGGATTTGCATAATATATTCATGAGTGGCATAAGGACAATCAAACAATTAGCAAACAAATCCATAACAGAATTCATTAGAATTTTCTACGGAAAATTTAGTTGAATGAACCTATTAACTTGTTGAGATTGAAGGAAGGATCACACAACTATTAGCAAGTTGTGGTGTCCTGATATGGAATTGCAACTCCAATCACTTTTGGTTGTTTTTGCAAATCTTTCCTAACTACTAGGGTGAGTTCAGCATTACGCTTTTTTTCTCTGTAAATCTCTAAAACATTGTAGTCTGATTGGAAACTTGAAAATCTTTTGTACAAATACTTTAACCACAATATCAGGATTTTGTGCATCCATAATCACTGAATCCAAAAAACTTCATGACTGTGAATTAACCCCACTAAATTAAGAAAATCAAAAGTTCTGGGTTTTTTACAACAATGTCTAAGCATCATCAACTCAATGCTTTATTCATCTGATTTTAAGAAAATGAGAATATTTCATACTTAGTCCAAAATAAAAGGTAATTTTCTGGACCATAACTTACAGTGCCATGCCAATCTGCATGATAAACCTCCCCATACGAGCCTGCAATATAAGAATATTTAGTTATGTATGAATCAGTTATTATCCACCAATTTTCACAAACTAAAGAATCAAACAGTAAGAGGATGGATGTAGATAATTAAACTGACTTGTAATACTATGTGTTAAAAACTCAGCTTCAACATGACTTCTAGATTACCCTCTTTCCAAGTCATATTCCCACATAAAAATTAAAGGTAAATATCATAAAAGAATAAAGCTAAGGTGAGACATAAACAAATGAAAAGGAGAAAAGGAGAGACAAAAAAGAGTGATAAGCATCAATGGAAAGGAAGTTGGCCATTGAAAAACATCATTTTGATAAGCTCAGGTAGAACCCAATTGAAATAATAATTGACATATGCAATTCATGGAAAGATCCCAATAACTATCAATCATGGTCAAGACAAGTTGTTTATATCCATGATTGTGCAATAAAATTTAATCTTCTCAAATGGATTTTGAGAATGACAATTGAATGTATGGCCAGAACTACAAGAATAGTTGGCAAGTCGGAAACCAATCTAAATAAATTATGCAGGTTAAATACTAAAAAACCAGGAAAGCGACATTCTGATCTATCAAAGAAAAGATGATCATAGATATGTTTGCACAACTTTAAGAATTATAGTTTAAGTTTATTTGACATCTATAAACAGAACAACATATAAAAATTTTGTACTTTAATTAGATTAACAACTTCAAAAGTTGAGGTCAATTATTAGACATACCAATACCAATTCTTTCTCCAATCTGAAGATCTTCCCATGGTATCTCCCATTCGGCAACAGCATCTAGTATTATGCTTCTTTTTATATTGTCAGAAGCACTTAAGCCATGAGGATCATCTTGTAAGAGTTTGACCGTAGAATTCTTTGCACATTCTTGACAATCTTCTGAAGGAATATCTCCATGTTTATAAGGATTAGAATGGCTTCCTGCATTTTCCTGAGAGTATTGTGCATCTGATGATCCAAGAACATTTGACTCAGCCTCATATGGTACAGAAGATACATTCACTTGTTTCATGCATGTAGCTGTTGATACATATGCAGTATCAAGAACTGGACCGGTGAATTTACTCCAAAAATCATGTGGAGAACTTCCATCCACCTGAACATCATTTTTAACTAACCATTCATTTGCTTTTACTAAAGATGTAGACATGCTCGTACCAAATATGCCTTTGTCAATATTATATGTGGATTCTCCACCAACATGTTGATTCCTTTTTCCATTATCAGTATCATTCGAGTGTTCTGCAACTGATGCATGTGAAACTAAAGGCTGGAAGTTTAACGTCCAACCAGTGACAGGTAAATCTGTCCCACTTCTCCCTTCTCTTTCCTTGTAGTTGCCTTTTCTATGGTCCTGTTCTATTAAATCTAGTGAAGGGCTTAAGTCATAAAACAAATCTGGAGGAGGTGAAGCACCACTTTCCAATAAAACAGCATGCAACTTCTGAGCAAATTCAGGGTTCTTTGCTGCAGTAACTACATATTTGGAAACATCATTAACTTTCATCCTTTGAGAAGGGGATATAACTTCTTCAGGTTTTAATGAGTCTTGTCGCCTACTCGGTGAAGGGCAAAATTTCCCAAGTTCATTTTCACATCTTTCAATTTGATCATTATCAAATTTTGCATCAACATCTTCTGGTCTACTGACTAAATTTGATGTTTCTTCTAGCTGCAATCCAAGATGCCCCGATAATAAGCTGTTATCATAACTTCCTTCTAATACATCTGTTTTCCTCTCAAACTGGGAACTGACTTTATCAAGGGCCAAGCATAAATCTTTGACAGTTTGTTCAATGGTTTCTGGGCCCAGCAGAAAGTTTCCAGAATTTTCAAGATGAATGCAGGGGTTCTCAGTAGGAATTAATGTGCCTGGAGCTCCCATAAGATCAACAATATATTCACTGTCACACATGAAGTGATGCTCTATCAAATTTCTTTCTGATTTATATATTATGTATACATATATTACATATAATATGATGTTCAATAATGTAAACAGGTTATATTAGCAACTCTATAGAATTTTGTATAAAGAGATAAAGGTGATTGAATTACATCAGCTACTGAGGGGGAAACAAAAACATGATATCTAATGCTTCTTTTTGCTCTTGTTTGTTATCGTTTTTCTTTTGCAAATGGTAATGGTGAGGAGGAAACAAAAACATGATATCTAATGCTTCTTTTGTTTCTTGTTTGTTATCGTTTTTCTTTTGCAAATGGTACGTGGTGAGGACGGGATTTGATCCTTGCTATCAACCAGCTAAAGTATTTCCCAGCTAGGCTAGTTGATTATTTGAATACTGAAATACTTTAAAGAAACAGAACATTAAGAGAGGCCAGACACTGAAGCACACATCAAAAGTTTAAAAACTACCAAAGATACATCACAAACAAATCAAATATCAAGCAACATTTTATTATTTTTAAAAAAATTAAAACCTATGAGACAAAAATATAAAGAAATCCTGAGAACTGCTGGATTCAACACATGTTGGAACCACAAAAAAACACATCATTTGATATCTTAGCTATGCTAGAATCAGAATAGTATCCACATTTACAATAGTACTAACATCAATTGTCATTAAAATAGTAGGAGATATTCAAACAAAATAGAAATCATATAAAATTTATGTTTCATGTTAAAAATCTACATAATGAACAAATAGAAACACCAACCAAAGCCAATTTAGTAAATGCCTAAAAGGTATATAACTATTTATAGCAACCATAAGAAAGCAGAATGAAATAAAGGAATCAACCTGTCATAATCAACTTTAATAAAGTTCACAGCCCCTTCATCAGTACCAGTATAATAACTGCCTTTTACAAGTTTACAAGGGAGGTTTATTAGATCAGCTAGTACCTGAAAAGGGGGAAAATGAGTAGTTTATTCAACTTCTTGTTCTTGTGCAATAAAAAATTCATAAGAAAAGTAAACAAGGAAATAGTCTACCTAAATTACTACTGTTTTTAAAGATAGCATTGGTGATCCCAGCTTATAAAATGAATGTAAACAGAAATGTTAATTGTATCCTCACAAATCGGGCAATTTGTCAATTTTAATTTCAACTTCATTGAAAATAACATTTTGTAATTTTTTTAATAATTGCTAACCAATTAACCATACTAGGACAACATTTACTCTGTTTTTTCCCCTTAACATGTATAAAGACCAAAGTACACTTATAATCCCATTGATAGAAACAACCAAGATTTGCCCTACAGCAGGTATAGGCAATACATACGAGTATGACAAGGGATCGGTATGGGCGGTATATATACCAGTACATCGGTATATCCCACTATACCATATGTCGGTATGTCGGTATGTCGGTATGGCTCGGTACATATCGTACCAATAGTTAATTGGTACACCGGTTTAGATCAGTAAGGCAAACCATAGAAATAACATACATATTTTCTAATAAAACAATATGAAGATCACAGACTTGTAGAGCAAAACACATGACAATAACATGCCCTCCTAAGGATAAAGCATAGACATGTTAATTTGATACTCATGAACAATATAATGATTCTTGACACAGTATTGTAGGATGAACAATATAATGATTCTTAACACAGTATTGATACGTTGTCATATTGAGTGGACAAAAGTAACTACAATCACAGATGAATTGCCAAACCTCTAAATTGACAAAAGTCAGATAACAATATTAGAAAAAAGATCATTGGATGCCAACTTAATGCCCTCTTAATGTGATTTCCCAGGTCTTTTCAGCTCAAATACTATGATCAGACTAAAATCTATTACATAGATTGGGTTTCCCCAGTACAAGTCATATATGGTTCTTTCCAAGTCAAGATGTACATTATCATTGATCAAATAATGAAAAATTTTAGGTAATTTTGTTTGAATATGCATGTACTCTTATTACTGTGGTATATTCCACATATAGAACTATAGTTTTGCTGCAGTCCTTTTGGTCTGCAATTACCTCCATGTTCATTAATGCTCTAAATTTTTTGTTCAGGCCAAATGAGTGATAACAGACTCATGATTTCAGGTTAAATCTTTAAAAGAAGTACATTCCTTCCACAAAAAACTGGATAAGGATGTGGTAGCCTGTTGCTTACTATACACCTTCAATATGTTAAATGGTGTCAAGTATTAGCAAAAGGAAAGGACAAATACTAAATTGTTCAAATCAATAAGGGTTTATCATGGTAGCATACTGCTGGAATGACAATCAAGTAGCTGAATAAATGCTTATGGCACATGACAAAACATGTTCCTGGAATGACAATCAAATAGCTGAGTAAATGTCCATGTACCATAAAAAGACATGTTACAAAGGATCTAGCTGTACTATTATACAATTTAATTATCAAAAGGTTTGTAAAACAACATAATATAAGTGAGAAAAAAAAAGTCACATATGCCGCAAAACTAGATGAGAAGAAATTACAAGGTACTTCATTAGATTTATGTGGTCAGGATAAAGGCATTCTAGAGCATATGTTTGAACCAAAAGAGTAAAATAATAACAACCTTAAAGAGTAAGGCCCTGTGGCGTGATAATCCAATTTCAAGTGAACCAAGAGGAAGAACAATAGTGTTCAAAGTAGTCCGCAATTCACAGCTTTTGAGAGCCCACTTTCTTTGCATATCAATAGCATCATCAACTGGGCCACCCATACTGTGAACAACAAGATCTGCAATCTTCTGGACTAGCCCACTGGTGAGTATGCCACGCTCTTCTGCTTTGCTTTTTGAAGCAATAGAGATTGCTTTCTTCTCAAGTTGTTGAAGTGCATGATCTCTTGTCTGGTTCACTAAAATTACTTCATATTCAATGTCATCTGAAATCGATGTTGCTTGAAGATCTAACAATGAAGGCATCTTTTCTCTTAGGTTGGAATTTGAGATAATTCCATATACATCATAAAAACCATCCTTTAGCTTCTCATCATAGTTAACAACATTGTAGCTCTGCAACAAAACATACAATGACCAAAAATTAATCCTTAACCAAATTATGAATCATACTATGAGAAAAATGAGCATGAGAATCAGAACTCTAAACTTAAAGGTGAACAACAATAAAACTTCTTGAACAGATAGCAAGAGATCACCCACGCCATCAACTGGATGAAGGATATGACAGAAAACACAGCAAGGATGAAAGCAGTATTTATATTCAATATCCAGAAGTGTCTAAGTCTATATTTCATTCAAGGGAGGTAGAAATGTCTTGATTCAGTTTGATGCTTCAAAATTTATTGTTCACAAGACTTAACCTGTGAAAGAAAACTATGGCATAAAAAGAAAAAAAAAAAAACTATATTAGAACATGAGAAAAAGCTTTTAAAACAGGTGTTCTGAACTGAAGGTTAAGCCTGATAAAGACACCTTCTTTCCTCAACCAAATTGCTTGAGAAAAAATTCGTAACCACTCGAACCTTATATAATTGCGCTAGCCATTATCCTAAAATTGCACTGCCTATAATAGCTAGCTTCAAGAGTAGCTTTTGATGATTGGATTGAGAGTTTACGTTTTAAACCTCTTAAGATACTTATTCGATCTGAAACGTATCAAGGAAATAATTCAACTTGAAATACCATAGACAAGGGATCAAAACGATCGCATACAACAAACAGTGACAGACCGGGAAAACCTCAAGACTCACCCGGTACCGGAGCGAGAGGAACTCCATCGAGCTCTCATCCGCACCACCAACACCAACAGAGTCCGCGGCGGCAGTTCCAACACCAAGGGAGCACCCCAGGCTCATCCGCTTGGCCGCCTTCATCTGCACGGAATCCGGGTCCTCGAGCCCGTCAGGGTCCGAGGCACTGATCGCCAACGCCAGCTGCACCTGGTACTCCTCCTCGAACAATCTGAAATCTGGCCCAGCCGAGGCCGCCTCCTGACCGCTCCCTCTCGAACTCGACGAGGCCGAGGCAGCGGGCGGCGGCGAAGGGTTTCGCCTCGGATCACCGAGCCGTTGATGGTGCTGGTGGTCGACTCCTCCGCCACCTCCTCCTCCGCCGATGTGAAGCTTTCGTAGAAGATGCTTCATCCTCGACATTGACCATCAGATCCAAAGCCCTTCCCCCCTCTCTCTCTCTCTCTCTCTCTCTCCGCTCTTCTCCGTCTCTTCTTGTTGGTTTAAATTATCTCACAATTAACTAATAGCAATCCCTTATTCGATCTAATCTGGTTAGAACACTTTTCCTATCCTTTAAACATACCCTCTTACATACCTATTTCTGTCTTAGAGATATAGAAGGGTCCCATATAAGACACACGTGTGGCAGCGGCCAAAGAGGTCAACAAACGTGGGTTACAGTGGTAACCCGCAAACCGGCAAATTAGAACTGCTTTTTCCTCTCCCCGCAAGACGAACCCGTTCCGGGTTGTAACGGGAACTCTCTCGTGGGGCCCAGTCTGAAAGCCGGTTATAAGACGGGTAAGTAACTGGCGTACGACGAGGAGGAGGGAGAAAGATGCGCTGGGGCTGAGTCGACGGCCCTCGGCGTCAACTTGCCGGGGAAGGGAACGAGGAAGCGAGTCGCCCACTTGAAGAAGCCATGGATCGAGACGATAACGATGAAGACACCGTCGACTTGGAGAGCCAATAGAATTCTTTCTATTTACCCCCTCTTTTTTTCCCTTTTTATTTTTGTGCAACCAATGAAACTAAGCCACGTCTGCATCTTTTTTGCATACACTTCGCTGGACCCTGAATGCTGACGTGGTACTCATTTAGTGGCCCGAATTAAATGTCGGCGCCAGTTCACCCGTTCAAACTTACCCGCTCCCGCACCCCTTGTGACTGGGGACAATAAATGCAAAACAGGTGGGCTCCGCATGATTATTACAGACGGTGCAAGTGAACCATACAGTGCCTGATAAAACAATGAAGTATTATAGCTCTCCGTGAACGTAATGTTATTATGTTGGCCATGCAAAACACGGTAGAAATCACAAGATGTAAGTATTCTTCCTATGCAGATACATATAACATCGTTGATCGATAATTTGAATTATATTTACAAGGTAGTAAGTAAATTTAGCTGAATGGCATTGTCCATATTAATTTCTTGATCAAAGATGACAGCATTCGACTTAATTAGGTCGAGTTGATCCCTCCAATTCCACACCGTTTAAAGAGGATGGAGAATTGATGATGCTCGAGCAGACGGAAAGATCAAACGGTCCAGATTTTCCAATCTTAAGATTTGTGAACCGTAAAGCAACGTCAAATGGTATGAGTGGTAGTATTTTTGTTAATTCGAGAAATAAAAATTATATTTAGGTGGAATGAGTCACTGTAATTTGAATGTAATGTATATATATATACTAAACTTGAATTTAGAAGGTCAAATACTGTATATAAATTATTCATCTAATTTAAACATTGACGATATAACGATGTGATGACAGGAGGAATTTAATGCGATTAGACCTCGAAAAGAATAACAGAGGAGCAAATATGGTTGATTGGTTTCCCAGTCAAACCGACATTGGAGGGTGAAGGGATGGTGGAGCCCAATCTCTTAATTGCAAAAGAGACGTAGTTGATGGCTTCGACTGTGGAATTAAGAAGCCCACTCTCTAAATTGATAGCTGTATGTAGATTTGTAACGACATGATTGATGGCTTCAATCCAATCTTCTTGATGGATGACTATCGATTTAAGATGAAATAATTGATAGCTTCAATTCAGTGAATCCAAGTCAATTATGGAGTCATATCTGATAGCACACAGTTCTGTAAATTGATATTAATTATAATAAGGTTTTGTAGTATAACTTTTGTCATAATCCGATCTTGTAAATTTTGAATCAAATATTAAGAAAATAATTAGAAGATGTTTTGTTAAGATGAAACTATAAGCTATGTAACAATAAGCTCTTGGATTTTGCTCCACCAAAGCAACCATTCCTTCATCAAAGGCAAATAATGAGAGAAAAAGTTAAGCAGCATAAAGCGCTTGTAATGTAATTTGCCCAAAGGCAAACTGAATACCGATTTGATGCTATTTAAGTCTAATTATACTTCTAAAGCTACAGGTATTCATCAAAATTCAGCACAAAATTCCTGCATAGTGGTCTTCATTATCATTAAAAAGCAGCGAGTGTAGAGTTACAATAATAATAACGAATTTTGGTTTTTCAACAAATACCAAAATAAAACCATAATTAATTGGTGTACAAGATCTTAATATTACAATAGAGGTTCAGCTCTAAGATTCAATAGCAAAGGGAGAAGAAATGAATCTGCACAATCAAGCAGAAAAGAGTCTCGAGTTTCTGAGCTTTTAGTATAGCCAGCAGCTTCCTCGTGGCACAGCAGATGAAACTTTGGAGTCGTCCAGACAAAATCAGTGGGCGGCATCTCTGCTGTAGTACTGATCTAACGTCTTTGCAGGTATGCGGTGGAGAAGTTCGCGAGGGAAGATACGCAGGAGAGTCCATGCAAGATCAAGTGACTGGAAGATGTTACGAGTGTCATAGGCCCCTTGAGCGACAAATTTTCTTTCAAACTTGTCTAGGAACTCAAGGTAGAGCTGTGCATCATAAAGATCACAACATGGTTAGCATATTGATGTTGCGTTACCCCACCATAAAAAAATATAGGTGTGTGTGTGTATATATATATATATATATATATATATATATATATAGAGAGAGAGAGAGAGAGAGAGAGAGAGAGAGAGAGACCAAATCCTCAGACGATAGTGCCTCCTCTCCCACAACTGCTTTCATTGCTTGAACATCCTTTCCGATGGCATAATTGGCATAGAGCTAAAAAATGAAGACAGTCAAACAAGTAAAGATTTAAATGAAAAATGGATTTCATTTTAGTAGAAAACACATATATCATTATAACAAACCTGGTTAGAGACATCAGCATGATCACGACGGGTCATGCCCTCACCAATAGCACTCTGCAAAGACAGTGATTAAATTATAAGAAGAAATGTGGTATCTTTACATTACCTGACAACATTCACAATTGCCAGAAAAATGAACAAAGAATATCAAATCCACAATAACCATCAGGGAAAGAAACTAACCTTCATCAATCGAGAAAGAGAAGGAAGGACATTGATAGGAGGATATATCTGCCAACATTGCAAAGAAAACAAGTCAAACTTGCAAGATAAGTAACATTAGTTCCATAATACCTAGTAACAAAAGAAGAAATAGTAGAGAATACCATCACATATACACTTGTTGGAACAAAATAAGTCCTTTTGTGATAGAAATATGTGCAGATGTATATATTACCTGTCGATTATGGAGTTGCCTATCAATATAAATTTGGCCTTCAGTGATGTAACCAGTAAGATCAGGGGTGGGGTGGGTAATATCTGTAAAAAACAGAAACCTTCAGCCAAAAGAAGAGTATAATTTCTTTTCCTAGAATTCTGCGAGTGGAGAAAATACGGCAGAAGCACTCATAACTTTTCATAGCAGTATGGTATACAAAACAACATCAAAACATAAGAGCCAACAGAGATGTTCTTTTGTGACTACTGTTTTGGAACAGTCGCATGAAAGTTCCTGATCCATAGTCACTTTAATCTAAAAAAAAAACAGAGAATGATCAGCAAAGTACAAAAACATTATATCTAACAATACCATCATTTGGCATGGTTAATATGGGTATCTGTGTGATAGAGCCTTTTCTTCCCTCTATACGGCCAGCACGCTCATATATTGTTGCCAGATCAGTGTACATATACCCTGGATAACCACGTCTACCGGGCACTTCTTCTCGAGCTGCTGATACCTAAAAGCATACAGGTAATTATTTGAAAAAAAAAGAAGAAAATTGATTAGCTCATCGGTCTAGTAGTTAGAATATAGTACTTGGAATAGCATGAAGCAAAAGCCACTGAAAATCCATAAAATTTCTTATGCAATTTGTTGATTAGAAATTAAAAACTGCCTTATAGTTGAAGAAATTTCTATGCAATTTGTTGTTTAGAAATTAAAAAGTGACTTATAGTCGGAGAAGATGAAATTAATAACTAAAAGCATTTAAATAGTTATAACCTCCCTATTGGTGAACGGAATTTCAAGACAAATGGTGCGATACATAAATTATATGCAGTTGAAAGTATGGGATACACCAGAAGATAAATGAAAACTTGCAATGCAGAAGCCTTTGTCTAGAACAGGCAGCTCAATGCACTTTTAAGGAGACAACCATATGATATACAAGAAGACTGCAAGGCCATAAACACATTTTCAGGAATTAAAAGTATAAACCATTGTTGAACAGAATTGTTCAGATGGCACAAGAAATTCATCATACTATTTACAGTTTATAAAGGTAGATAGTATATGTGCATCTTCATGTACACATTGTGTGTATTCTAGCCATATATACATATAGAATTATGTCTCATTTGACAAAGAATGTAATAGATATTAATATGAAAGAGATGGTCATTACCTCACGAAGTGCATCTGCATACGAGCTCATGTCAGTTAGGATGACAAGGACATGTTTTCCACATTCATAAGCTAAATATTCTGCTGTTGTGAGTGCAATTCGTGGAGTAATAATGCGCTCAATTGTGGGGTCATTTGCCTGTCCAATCAAGTACAAGAAAAAAAGATATGAATGCTTAACTATATTATTACTTGTTAAACAATGAAGGAAAGAAGAATAGAGGAGCAGCATGGTTTCCCATAATGGAAATAGATAAGAGCCTACCAAATTTAGAAAAAGAGTCACTCTCTCCATTGAACCATTTTCTTCAAAATCACGTTTAAAGAATTGTGCAGTTTCCATATTTACTCCCATAGCAGCAAATACGATAGCAAAGTTGTCCTCTTCATCCTGCTGATAAATGAGAAACAGATATAAAAAATGCAACAAATAATTATAGTTGTGATGTGGAAAGAACTAGAGTTCAATAATCATTGCAACTGGTTATAACCTATAGTTGTAAATTATTTTAAGCAAGACAACAATTTAGAATGGTAAATCTAAATCGGTACATATTTTTACAAGTGCAAACAAATACAGGGGGTGAACCGACCAGCACAGCATGATACATACTGTGTCAAAAGGCATCTGCATGTGCTATGCCACAAATTAACATTAACATGAATCCATGCTCTAAAGGAACTTATTTCAAGGCACACAAAGCTAATTTACTTACCACAATTTGCCCTTTTTTATTAACTACATGAGATCAATGAGCTGGAAGTACCTCTAAAAGATTGTCAGATTTTTCAAGACGCTTCACAAGACCAGCCTGACAACAAATCTGAGCAGCTATTTCATTGTGAGGGAGACCGGCAGCAGAAAAAAGGGGGATCTTCTGTCCTCGAGCAATGGAATTCATAACATCAATGGTAGATATTCCAGTTTGGATCATTTCTTCAGGATAGGTTCGTTCACTGGGATTGATAGAACTTCCTGCAATGGAATTGCTAGAGATTAAGAGCAACTCCTTTTGCAGGAAAAAAGAAAAGACGGTATATTATACAGTTTATAATATTAGTCCACTTCCCTTTATCAACTCACCAGATATATCCAAATAAGCCTCAGGTAAAATTGGAGGGCCATTATCAATAGGCTTTCCAGAACCATTGAAAATTCTTCCAAGCATATCAAGAGACACAGGTGTTTTCAAAACCTGCATCAGGAAAAGATTAGAAGTTAGTAGGGTTCTGCAGCAAAAGTCTTAACAGAAAAGCACGCACCTAGTATCACAAAATTACAAAAGAAAATCCCTAGCAAGAAGAATGAAGATGCTGTTTATTCAGATCATTAGCTACAAAACATGATTGAAAGTTGAATAATGCTGTGCAAAAATGTGTAGGCAAATTTGCATACACACCCCCAGTATCACTTGTAGATAGCCAGTTATGTGCAGAACAGACTGACCTACTAACAAAAATTGAGGTAACAAATTTAGGCAGGACAAACCTTCTAAGAACCACATTGTGAAAACAAGCATGCTTGAGGAGTGCAGCACAATGGAGCATTGTGTGCTGTGATAGAGAAAAATAAATTGATCTCAAAAAAAGATCTATTGTTTCTCTTTCAATTGGTTGGTTCACAGTGCAATGATTTTCTATGGACAGGACCTCTGTTTCAAATCAATGATGGCTCAGGCTCGGCAGCACAAACCAAAAGATTGCATTTGTGAAAAATAAAATAAAATAAAATAATAACTCAAATTTGGATGCAAAACAGTGTGTTGAGGTAGTTAAACATTTCGATAATCCATCAAAGGATCAGCTACTTTTTGATCAAAGTGAATTTTACTGATTCAACAAACAGAATAAGTAATAAAACTAAAAGCAATGGAAATAGCACAGTATTGTTTGGTTTATGAAGATATAATGGTGGCAAATATCACCTATATGCATGTGTAGGGTTAGGATTCTACTTGAAGGTTTGCTCCATTTTAGTACACCATCACACATATATATAACAGGTGGATCATTATGATATATTGTCTACATTGTGTTCATCATTTTTATAACAATCTCTTGATGGACAATAAGGAATCTTGCTCATGTGGTTGTGAAAAAACAGTTGTATGTAGTTTGAAATGTCCAACATCCACAGATCAAGACATGTTACTAAACAACAATAATTAACTGCATATGTCATTTGCAACATGTCATGCTGTATTAAGTTCAGAACTAAGTCTAATACATGTCAAAATTTAACAAAATCAAGGGAAAGTGAATTGAGGTATATATTATCAGAAAAACCAAAGAAAGAGTATATTACCTCGCCAGTGAATTGGACAGTGGTGTATTTGTTGTCGATACCCGAAGTTCCTTCAAAAACCTAACCAGAATAAAACAATGCTAAGATATGCACAAAATTAGCTTTCAGAAGCAAAAAACAGTACTTCATGACAAGGTTTAAAATAATGATCTATTAGTGGTTTCCAAAATCTATCTTCGGTGTGGCTTTTAGGATGATGTACAATGTTACTGTTTTTGTTCCTATAATTTTTGTCAAAATAATGCCATTCAATTTGGCTTGATACATGTTTTGCTCAGTTCCATAATGAATATTGTTATTGTCAGTCTTTCAGTTCAAGTTTATTCAGATATAATGTGTTTTAGCTCAAATATTCATACAGTAAATCTCTTAAAAGTTCAACTATAAAACTTTGACACAACATTTGCCTTGTTTTGCCCAGTTGCATCACTAGCTATCAAGCATGTAGGTCCATCCTTTTAACACAAGAGGACATGAACCAGACAATGAATACCTAGACTACCGAAAGAAGAAAAGACAAATGTATAATGAACTGGAGAGATAGAAAAATGTCTTCACAACCCTCTGCACCTGTAGACCAAACAAACTGGCTTGCATATGTGAATCTAAGACAAGAACTTCATATTTGGTTTTCCAGGGTCAGTTCGTATCAACACAGCGGAGCTCTAAATAGGGAATAAAATTTTGAATACTTTAAGGTGTCACAGGCTATAAGCTATACGAAGATTCAAAGTGGCCTAAGCAGGATTCTAGTGAAAAAAGAAGTATTTAAAAACAGAAAAATCATTTAATATATTAGCACCTGTACAACAGCTTTTTCACCATCGACTTCCAGGACCTGACCGCGTCGTATGGTGCCATCTCCTAATCGTATATTAACAATCTCCTGGTACTTGGGGCCCTGAAAGGAATTGGTGACATTGAGCAACAAATGCCCAAGAAACTCAGACAACTCCAAAATTCATTAGAACGCATTCATTAAAATAAGAAGACATTGGGGAGAAAGTTAGACAGGAGATAAGGTAAAATGATACCTTCACTTTCTCCAAGATGACTAGAGGTCCTGCAACTCCAGAAACAGTCCTGTACTCTGTCACAAAAATGTAAAATTATAGGTACTTTTGTCATATAACTGAACCACAGAAAGGCCACAGAAGCCCAAAATGCATCATGGGCTATAAAAAAAATGCCACAATGGAACTGGAGAAATGCTTCAAAATAATTGCCCTTTCAATAACCTGAGTCTTTGAGAATGGAAGAAAATGAGATAGTCCATTTGAGGTAATATTAACTCATCCAACATGTATGGGATTGGATTATCATATCTACTATATCAGCCAACATGGTGATCCCTTTATATGATTTCAATTGGAATAGTGTACCACTTAATGCAAGCACTGAATCAAAATTACACTGTCTCATGAAAAAATACCAGGATTTGCTCTTATTTCCTTTCCCAAAATTAACTTGCAAAATGAATCATCTTCAAAAAAGCTGTATGGGTTGCTGCTTCTGCATATGACCAGATATTAAAGACAAAGGAGATGCACATGAAACATGGCTTTTTATTTTAGCATTCATGAAGAACAACAGTTCACTCATTGCACCTGACAAAGAATGTAAGGTACTGCTTCATCATACTCAAACTTTTCATTCTAAACCAATGTTCTATGTCATTGAATCCTCACCTCTTATATTTTTCAAGGGTTCATGGACAAGAACGAAGGGCTTCAAATCATGCTGACTTTTAAATAATAATAATAATAATAATAAAACTTGCTTCCAGTTCCTTGATAATGGAGAAATGGTTACAAAAATTAAAACATGAAATCCAGATATGGTTCCCTTCTAAAGCATCATTCATTGTGATATGAGCAGTCACGTTATACTATCATTTTACCTAAAATTTAAAGGATGTGGATCACTAAATTTCATAATAGCAACTATAGAACTTTAATATACGGAAAAGGGATAATGGGTAATATCTCCAAGAAAATTACTTGTTCTGACATTCACTCTAGCATTGTAAGCAATAGACACCATCTTGGTTTCTAAAGAAAGCATACACATAATAGATATTATAACTGTATATTAAGTTGGATATTTTACTTGGTTCACCCTTTATTGTTATTCTCATAATGCAGCTCAGCCCTTATTCAAATATATCTGCAACTTTGTTTTAAAAGGTCTAATCTCCTGGCAAAACGATTGTGAGTTTCACCACTGAATTTCTAAGTGCATCCTACCAATCTAAAACAATGCATAGCTTATTCTTCCAAGACTTAGATATGTTGACGTTCTTAAAATAAAAAATGTATTGGACTTGGATAAATTTCTAACAGTATACAAGTCAAACATTCGTAGCTTATTCCATATACTGCATAGCCTTGTATTCAAGGAGAACTAAAAATACATCAAGTTTCTTGATATGGATTGTTAACAATGAACCACAAAAACATAGATCAAACAATTCTTTTATAAAAATATCAGCTGGAACAAGAACAGCCAGACGATGAGATCTTATATACCCATGCCAATTTCCAGGGATCCCTCCTCCATGTCTACGAGCTTCTTTGCCTCGCCCATTCTAACAACCTGAAGAAAGCAAGAAGCAACAGTTTGCAATCCAACCATAAACTAGAATAAACAATTTTCCAATCACCTAAGTCAAGAAAACGAGATAAATCAAACCACCCGTTGGCTCAGGCTGTTAAGTCATGATGCCAATAAAGACAAAGTTGTCAACTTTTCACACAGATCAAACAAGACTTTCCGCATTACTATTGGCAAAACCCCAACATGAAGGATTTTTCAAAACCCTTATAGGTAGAGCAGCAAACGGAAAAACCAAAGGGATGATCTGATTCGAAGTCAAATTATAAAGATGCCAATCAAAAAATGCTACAGCCTAATAATCGAGATAGAATCGACGGTATACCCATTGCAGTTAAAACCTACAGCACCAGGATTTCTAAGTTGGCTATCAAACTCAAATTTCTCCCCTTTTGCCTCGAACAAGATCTCAGGCTCTATCAATAAAACGACAAAATTTGGATCGAATATAGTACCTTAAGAACCCATCGAAGATCCTACATAAAGAATGCGTCAATGGCGCAATTGATCGAGAGGAGCAGACGAAAACCATAAATAATACGATCTACCAGAGCAGCAGATGCCAAATTATCGGAGTCATATCATGATCGAAAATCTAAAAAATCACAAGCCACAGCAGAAACCGATACCGATTACATCGAGAAAACAGATCGGAAGAGAAGCAGACCTCAGATTGGATCGACAGTGGGAAGGAGAAAGCGATGGAAGGGGGATGATGCGATGGGGGAGGAAGAAATAATTATAAATGAGATAAGAAAACGGGCGTTTATAATGGCTTCTACGCCGCTCTGGCGAACAACGATCGGGGCGAGAACAGGGGCCCGGCCAAACGGCACATGGCGACCGTCAGATCGGTGATGGACTGTCGATTGGATGATCGATACCGTCTGATTGGCCAACGTGGTCCACGTGAATCCTCTTACGGGGACGGAGGGACGGACAGCTGATCGATGCAACTCATTGCCCGAGGAAAACAATATTCTAACGGAATGTGGTATTAACACATAACTAATTTATCACTTATTATATTTTAAAAGGAACAGCAACATATCCCGTGATCGAATTCTATTTTCGCTATTTATTCTTTTAAAAAGACTGAATTATATGTAATTTTGTATTATCCCTCTTCATATTCCAGATGTCATTACAAAAAATGCTCAATGATAATAAACTATTAAAAAGATCTGCTGAGCCTCGAGACGTCGGCTCGCTTAGCGTGTTCTTCCATGGCAAATCTTCTCCTCGAATGCGTTCGATTGCTCTGCCCTTCTCCCGCCCGCCCCCGCATTCACTGATATGGCTACATCGCCTGCCGAAATCGCCCGCCTGTTTGCGGAGCTCGCCTCCCGTATCCAGAGCCCCCAAGATGACACTGATGGTGGCGATGGCGTTGGCCCTGGGGGGGAATTGGCCTCGGCCATCTCTTCCCTCGCCGCCTCACTCAGTTTCGGCGACGCACCTAGGGTTGGGGTTTTGAACGCGGCGCTCTCACTCATGTGCTTCAGAGCCTCGGAGGTCTTCCCATTCTTCTCTCTCTCTCTCTCTCTCTCTCTCTCTCTCCTGAGATGTTATGTGTTGCTTTCTTTGAATAGTTGTTGTGCTGCTTCCAGGTGCACAGAGCTAGGGTTGAGTGCCTCGTCGGGACCATCGTCGCGATGCTCTCCTCCTCCGTTTCTTGCAGGGTCTTGCGTCTTCCAGATAAAAGGGATGAAGGATTCCTGAGGATCGGGACCTCGTTCTCTTCTGAAGATTGCGTACAGTTGATACGAGTCTGTGTGGATGTTTTGGCTAGTTTGAAAGGCCATTGTGGTTAAGTGCTCGGCATTTCTTTTCTTTCCCTTGTATAATTCCATAAATTGTTAGATTCTTATGTAGTTTCTTGGATTTCTCTTGATAGGCTGTGGTAGATCCTTAGCATCTTTCTAGATATGATTACGGCTCTTGTGCATGATGTCAGGCTTTCTGATTGGTCTATGTAATTCACTGTCTTGCAATGGGCATTCTGTGGCAGGAGCAGAGAGATAAATTAATACTAGAGTAGTTTCAAAGTCATATTGCAAAAACTTATTGTATGTAGCTTACGACCACTTGGAAAATGTGACAAATACTAACCAAAGGGTAGAATCAAAGCACAAACTTTTTACTTACTGAGCTGTCAAATATTCTCTTGAGGAGTGAAGACTTGTTCTTGCTCTCATTAGTTGTAGTATATGTTAAATCCTTGAAACAATCAGTAGATCTCATGTGAAGAAAATTAAGATATCTTGATGTCCTTCTGTTGTGGTAGCTTTTTAGTGTCCTGCATTGTGATGACTACGATTGTCTTCTCTCTGAGAACATTAAGATATGAATATGAGGAGCATAATGTTTTGATTCTAAATTGATATGTTGTTTTCAATGCGTTGTTTGTTTAAAATGTTATGGTTTTGTTCTTTTTCTTTCTTGCGTTACACATTAGTCTCCTTCAGGTGCAGGAGATTCGCATGCTCTTCTATATGCTGTGGTGAAAGCAGTGATATCATCATCTACATATCAAGGTTTACTTCCTTCATTGCCGACAGGCTACTTGAGAAATGAAGACACGGATTGTGGTGTCCAAACTGAAATATCAAAGCTAGCATACTCTTTATCTGATCAGACATCTTGCACTGGACATGAATTTCCATTGAGGTACGCTTGAGGAACACATTTCTAGGTGGCATGTATTTGGTTACCCCTAAATGTGTAATTGTCAAATTAATTAAGCTTTAAAATAACTTGCATTATTGACTTCAAACGGCAACCCTGTATTTTTTCTAGGTGTCCTGTTAAGTCCTATGTATTCAATTGTTGGACAATCATCTCTTCATGCTTTTGTAGAGATTTTTCTTAAGGTGGACTTTTAAATGTATTTCTTTATGTATGTTGCATTTACCTTAGAGTAGTTGATAATTCTTACTACTGTCTGGAATTCTTTACTACTGACAGCTTAAAGAGTAGGACTCTTCTCATTATTGTATTATTTCTTTGTACTTTTTGTGGTAGGTTACAATTTTGGTATCTTGATCCATTGATTTTAAAGCATGACATATCGGAAATATTAAAGGAAGTAATTCGAAGACCTTTCCTTTGTTTGAGGAAAGAATTGCACGATCGAATGAGTTGGCGCAACATAATAACTTGTTTGGTAACCTCTCCAACTTTCTTCATAGAAACAAAGGCCACATTGCATACATGGTTTCTTTTCACGTAAGTTCCATCTTCAGGAAGCCATCTCACATATATGACATGCATATTTATATGCTTTCCATGGATGATCAGTTTTTTCTTTGTTCTGCTTAAGGTTTTTACTTCATGAAATTGGTTAAACCCTGAAATTTTGGTTCCTTTTTTATTTGTTTTCTTGTATTATGCTTTATCAAATGGTCATATATGTGCCTAATACCCAAGTGCACTGGCCAAATTCACTTACTTGCTGATGCATCCTTTGTATATTAGTTCCTTAAATATTTCCATATGCACTTACCATTTTTGCTGACTGATTCTGTTCCACTATCTTTCCATTAGTTCTAGTGACAGACTTCCTGTTTTAGGTGGTTGCTGCATCCAATATTTTAAGATTTTGATTATTGACCGTAAGATTTTCAAAGCCCATCTACAAAGCTTAAGGGGTTATTTGAAAGGGGCATAGCAACATGGACTGATAGAGCTAGGTGGAATGTTGTGAAATGAATAATGTTATGCTTTATTTTGGAGCTCTATATTTAACTCCGTGTACATATGTTGCTCTCGCAGTTGTACTAGTATGAGAAATTTCTGATATTTGCTATATTCTTGGAACTGCTAAAATATAGGACATAGAAGTACGACCAAGTGATGTACTCTTTACATGTACTTAATTATGTCTATTGGTATAGTACAATATTCAAGCCATTTTATGCTCTTTTTGAAGTGCTCTTCTATGTTTGTTGATATAGCAAAGCATATCAAATGTTAGTCATTGTTCTCTGGTTAAGGATGTCAGGGAAACGCATCAGTCAGAAACTTTGATTTAGAGTTTATACTTCAAAATTTCAATTGTGCTGGGTTTCGTCCATCATGTATCACCACATAGTTGGAGGTGCTTTTGAAAGGCCAGACATTTGCATAGATTGGTTGTTTTGCTATATGTATGTAACATACTATTAAGTATGCTCAAGCCAGACTTAACTGTCGAGGACATTTTCTTTCCCTTTTTTAGATGTCTTGAGTAGTTCTAGAGTTGCCTTGAATGTGAGTTTTAATTTACTATTGAAATGTTTTTTAGACCAATATGAGAATTTATTCTGGTACTGGAGTATCAGGAACATTAATTCATCTCTATGGGAAATGAATGAAAATGTGAACTTTGAACAATATTCAAAAGCTTGTTTGGGCAGCTTTTTAATTTATCTGTCACATTTGTTATCTCATATTTCTCTTTCATGACCAAGGTTAGTTGTTCTTACTTTTGATTGGATGTTATATAACATAATGGAACTTGCACATCATCTTTTATCTTGCTTGTGTTCTTACTAGTGGATTATCTGGACAGGGGTTTGACGTCTGTTTTGGATCTTAAGATTGGCATAGTTTTATCAGTGTTAGATATACTTTCGAGGCCTATGTGGTGGGGTGTGCCAGTTGAATTGGGATTGAGATTTCCATCTTCTTATGCCTATTTCTCCATCAGACATCATGATCTTCTGACCATACTAACTGGACAACTATCATGCAAAAACCTACTGCATCTAGTTCAGTACATAAAAACAGAAGTCGCTATCTTATCAAATATATGCCAAAGTGCTTCTCATCCTTCAGTTACAAATTACAATCATGAGGGCTTAGCTAATATGATAGGTAGTAATTCTGCCTGGTAAGCACATCTGAATTCTACTTTAGATTGAGTGGTAGCTTTTCTCAGTTCTTATGTGAACTGATCATCCATGCCAATTTGATTTGCTGCACTGCAGGTCAGTTTTGATAGACTTTCCAGCTTGGTTCTATTTTGCAAATGCACTAATCTTCTACAGAAATAGCTCTCAAGATTACTTGTCCGAAGCTCTATGTGGTAGATTGAGAACTGAGCCAGTGAATGATTTGGAACTGCATCAAGCTGCTCTTTACTATATTTCCTGGGTTTTATGTCCGATTGGTGAAGCTCATCGTGATATGCTGGCTGAAAATATAGATGAATTATTAAGGTCTTTTATGACGGAACATAAAGCAAAATCTATCTATGAAGAAAGATCATTCTCAGATATGCATCCTAAAAATGTGCTTAGCCGCAGTAAGAAACTTAAGATTCCAAAGGCCAATTGCTTTGAGAAGCATCGAATGGCTCCCCAAGAAGTGAGCAGCCTGAATATAGGAGTATGGCTCGAAAATTTTAATGCTATTCATATTGAAGTGTGCAATGAAAACACTGCCAGCAATGTTCAGTCTGCAGTAACATCAGAACAAGATGCCAACATGAAGCCTAATTTATTATTGGCAAGAGTTCCTCTAGGCATACTTCTTGTGTCCCCTAGTTATCTAGACGAATTGGGATGTGAGATACTGCTACATTATGCTGCCACCGGTGAAACTATGCTAGTAAAGGAGATACGGAAATTAAAAGATCACTATGGTTATAGTGATTTAGGAGTCTTGTTCCATAGTGATCCAAGCAAATGGGCATTGAAAGGTGCCTGTCTGGTATTTAATTTGTTAGACGTAATAGAGGACATGTCAATAATGTTGTTTGACAGTGAAGATAATCGGATTGGTTTTGTTAACCAGATGAAAGGCAAGGCTGGTCGGTTTTTAATCCGGTGCCTCAGAATGTTGCTTAACCACCAGGAGATCCAGATCGATGGAGTTGCAGTAGGAGACATGATGTTGGATGTTCATCATAGACTGCTGAAGTGGAATAAACTAGGACTAGGAATGTTTGAGGGATACAAGGAATTTGATGATTTTGTTGGTGAGCTCTCCAAAAGATGTCAACTTTCGGAATGATGCTATGAAGAACTGATGAGGCTACCATGGCATACTGGTGAGGTGATGATCAGAAATGTGTGGGTTCCTATGGATAGAAGTCTTTTAAGAATTGAAAACAATTCAATCAATCAAATCAGACATAGTGTTTATATAAACTTTTTTCTAGCAAAAGTTGAAATCTCCTGATAGTTGAAGCCATACTTATTGGCTTTTGTTGGAGCAGCAAATACATGCATGTGGTCCAGTTACATGTAAATAGGCTTCTCCATGACTGTCAACCAGAATGTACTTCAACTAGTGATCAGATGAAGAAGATCTAACTTGTACATAGTATTTAGTGTTTTATCTAAGAACTTATATTTGCAAATCCAGGTTGATCATATTTTATGCCCTGCTGTGTTGCTTCTATTCTTGTTGAATCTTATTTCACGGTGCCTTCTGAACTTTGACTGATCACATTTGAAGGTAGATTTTACTTGATACATTACTTCAAGACTGTCCATTCTTTTGCACTAAGTTCGGCATTTCATATCACATATGCATTGGTAGTTGTACGAGACGAAACTACAGGTCTCATTCCCAAAGATTCAGAAATGTAGAGAATGATGAAGATGATTGTTGATCTTTGCGTCCCACAAGTTATAGCTTCATTTGGTAAATCTTAAGTTTGACCAACTTATGTTTCCCCATGGCAATGTCTTTATATTTCTTGTCATGAATTTAGTCCCTTATTTGTGAGTAAAACTTGTTACGTTGATCGTATGATGTATGTACCATCCTTTAGCAAGTAAGTCACCCCTACTTATGAAAATAAAATATCTAGATCTATTTACACTAATGTTATCAGTTTTATTAATAGAAACATAAAAATAAAAAGTAAAAAGATAATTTACAATCCTTTAGCAAGTGAGTCACCCCTTTGCTACTTATGAAAATAAAATATCTAGATCTATTTACTCTAATGTCATCAGTTTTATTAATAGAAACATAAAAATAAAAAGTAAAAAGATAATTTTAACGTTTTAGTTTGTGATGATGGACAACTTCGGTGGTGGTGGATAATGGCATCGCTAGGAGCCACGGGTGACTTTTATAGATGAGAAAAATGATGATGATATATAAAGATCGTTTTATGTCTACGTCGACGCCGACACAATTGTCAAACGACCCTTTCACTATTTTGCATCGACGTCGACGTAATTATCAAACAACGAAAGAGTCGCTAGATATCTGCATTAACACTGATGTAGTTTTCAAGTGACATTGTTGCATCGATGGTGATGCAAATATCAAGCGACAAAAGGAATGTTCGATAATTACATCGACACGGATGCAAAGCGGTCCTCATCTCTCATCGTCGCGCTCCTTATCCACATCAACCTTCCACGGCCTCCAATTGTATCACCGTTCACCACCATCGAACGTTAAAAGTATATCTTATTTTTTTATTTTTATTGATAAAATCGATGACGTTATGATAAATAGATCTAGATATTTCACTTTTATAATTATAAAAATATTAATATAAATTTTAAAATATATAGATCAGGGTAAATAGAGATTAACTAGGCTCGGACATCTAAGCCGGCTCAACTGTAAACCAACCCGGTGACGAGTTGGACCGGCACGAGGGGTTCGATGTATGTCGACATCCAACTCAACGCAACTCGCTTTACCCACGGTACATCACTTGTGCTGCATTCCCACTTCCCGTAAGTTCTCCGACCTCTCTCCCTCTGCCCGCTGTCTCCGAAGCAATCGAGGCGGCGGCGGCGGCAACGAGGGTCCTATTACTCCACCGCACGTGAGTTCTGGTATCCTCCCTCTGTGGCCGGCCGAGGTGCGCCGCTGACCCTCTTTCTTGTCTCTCTTTTTCATCTCCTTTTTATCTCCTCTGTGATCCGTGTACGATAAGAGGAATTAGGTGTATGGATCCCTGATGCAAGATGTGGGCACTAGATCGGCTTCTTGTCCCGGTCTTGGTGAAAGATCTTGGGCACAAGATGAAAGGGTTGTTTACTGGCAAATCGAATGCTGGAGTTCAAGATCCACCAGTTCCGTCTTAGGAACTTGTGGAAAGAGGGAAGAATCTTGTTCCGATCAGACGTGCATTCTTTGGGTGCTGAATGTTCAAGAAGTTACCACTTGTGTAAAATATGGCAATTTCTTTACTTCCAGATATTATACGAAAGTTATAGTTTACATGCTTGAAACTAATGTCTCGTCTCCCCTTTTGTTTTGTTTCCCCTTATTTGCCTTCCATATCGACCCTCTGATGTTGTCGTGACCTTGGTGAAGGTTTGTTCTTTTATTTTGGGGTTTCAGATATCAGCATGAGTCTTTTAGACATCTTAGAGGATAAGTTTGCTGTGAGTGTTCCTTAGATGACTATTTGCATTAGATCTCTGGCTTTCCGTGCTCATCTGGGTTTGTTCCCTACATTGACAAGAAGATTGTTGTTTCAAATCCCTTAGAATGTTTTCTTACGTTCCTTATATTGTCTTTTGAGGATGAAATCTTTGACTACTGTGCTTGAGTCATAACCCATATTTAGGTTGACATTCTTGACCCGAATTGACAATGTCAACTCAACTCAGATGAATTTAAGATTACCCATCGGTGTGCATGTTGGATCCAGGAGACAGCTTCCGGATTTGCTAGTGGGTTGGTTTTTGTTGATTTGTTACTTGTGGGGCTTTGACCCTCAGGCCATTGAAGTGTACTCTGCTGCTTTCTCTGGCTTACGTCACGATCGTTTCCAGGTGTCTCTGTCTTTCTGGACCATTGAAGTGAAGCTGGCTGCCTTCAAGAGTTTGCTGAATAGTCATGTGTACTATGAGTTGCCAATATCATGGGATGGCTTTGGAGTGGAGGATATTGCTACTAAATTAAGAACAGTCTCAGTGTGCATAACTTCATCCACCTGGACTGCCAACTAATTAGGCCAATCATAATCTGGAAAAGAAATTTGTATGACTAGCAGGTAAGCATAATGATCAGCAAACAACTTCTGCTGACTTATCTACTCATTTACGTTTGTCTCTCATCCAGAGTTATCTTGCATAACAAGGTAAGTTAATTCATGTGTGATGAGTTACTATTTGCAGTCAAGTCTGGAAACTCTGGTGCTTACCCTCTTTTCTTTTGTTATGTTTCATAGGTGGCCTGTTCCTTCGATGAATGTTTTTACATTGGATTGAACAACATAAAGACAAATTAACAATGATTTTTCTTCTTCGTAACAAACATTTGGATATGTATTTTTACTAATCACTTAATAACTTGTTAGCTTTTGATATATGACACTTTGAGATTTGTCTGAACTTTTAAAGTACAATTTGGTGAGTTCTCTATGTTTGTATCAACAATTATGGGACTGAGAATGTGCTTTAAATAATGTCAATTTATTGGCAATATGGAATTAATAATTGAACCAAACTTTGATTACAGTATATCATAAGATGCATGTTGCTTATAGAAGGTTGATTGCCGAAATTGTAGAAAATTTTCTTCATGTGGCTCAGTATAGAGGGACAAAATTAAAATCCGATGGTTCTTGCATAAACAGAATAAGTTGATAACAAAATCAAATAGGTCACACTATACTCACACCAGTATAGTGGGACGAAATTGAAATTAGATGGTTCTTGCCGAATCAGAATAAGTTGATAACAAAATCAAATAAATTTTCATGTCAGAATTCCTCTCCTACAAAGAGTTAGGATAGCCACTCTGCAACCCTTCAAACTGCAACATCATGAACGCAAAGAATTTAGGGTCTATATCCATGTCAGTTGATGCAACAGTAGCAAGTTTTACGTCTGAACTCATGCAATACTTTTGTCTTTGCGGATTCTAGAATGACTATCTCTATCTTCAGCACTTAATTCAGAATCTATTTGTTACTTCGAGTCACTGCTAAGGTTGAGTCGAAAACCATATTCCCACATTTGAACACATGACTTGGTGAACATAAAAAAGCAGTAATCAGCAATTTCTTTTCTCAAGCTTTTAGGTTATCCTTCTTATTTGACAACGAAATCTTGCACAAATCTTCCACGATTTACTTCACCACCAAGAACTCGATCCGGCCAATGTCACCAAAACCCTCTCCGCCCGATTATAATAACACTCATTCATCATCTTCAAGTAAAGCCAAGAATCAAGAATCAGGACTCCGTCGCCAGGTTCCACTTCCTACATCATCCTTTTAACATAGAATGCAAACGTTCTTCGTTGAACTCACTTGCGACATAAATCAGCAACACAGAAGCAAAACACTACTTCCTGACCTCACCACGAATCACTCGATCAGGCCAACGTGACCAAGATCCGCTTCCCCTATCAGATCGTAAAAACAGAACACGAGAAGAACTCCGCACCGCGCAATCGTTTCATGGGGATCACAACTTTACGAGATAAATTGTTTGCAAATTTCTACAAATCCTCCACCACTTTATATCATCACAAAGGAAAGAAACTCCTCCACGCCAGCGTCATCAAGAAGAGCCTCTCCGCCCTCTCTATACTTCGTCCCGATCATCAAGAAACACAGCATGAATATCCATTTCCTGGAATCATCTTCAATGAGAACTAAGATCCAAGAATCGAAATCCCACTTCAAGGCTTCATCGCGAGAAACTCAATCAGGCCAAGGCCGCTCAAGATCCCCTTCCTCCATCATCCTTTATCACGGCATCCGGCATTCTTTGTTGAAATCATCTCCCACTCAAACCAAGAACCCAGAAACGAAAGCCTACTTCACCACAAGAAAGTTAACGTGACCTAGATCCGCTTCCCCATCACCGCAATCACAACCGAATCTCTGAAATCGCAAATTTAAGAGTCAAGAGTCGTTCGAAAAGCCCTAAATCGTACAAGAACAACAGAATGAAGACCAGAATCGCAAACAACAAGACAACCTTGCGATCGCAACCCTAAGACGGATCAAAGAGAGGAGGAGGATGGTGAGGAGAATAGAGCAAACCGGCAAGAGAGGGGACGCCAAGAGAGGTTATGGTCGGTGAACCGGTTGATCGAGCAGCACGATCGGTGCCTTCCACCTTCTTCCTTCGCCCTTTCGCCACCATTCTTCTCAGCTTGAGTCTTCCCCGCCCCTTTGCGGAACGACATGTCCGAACAGCGCCTAGCCTCGCGCGAGGGAAGCAGCGGATTTATAGCCGATGAGACGGTGGCTTCCGTTACGAAAATTGACTTCGTAACGCCCGAGACGTTGCACTCTGGCCGCCTCGTGTAACGGAATAACGCTACGTTATAGCCTCGAAGAGTGACTTGATTCTTTAATTAATTATATCTTAATCTAAATTCGTTCTCAGTCAAAATTGGTCAAATCTAATTATCATCAAAAACATATATATGTATATATATACCATTATAACTAATCTTCAGCCCTCCAAGACATATATAGTTATATCCTTTTTATTTAGTAATTATCTTATTTATTTACGTAAAATTAAGTACAGTAGACGAGAATAACTTTTTTATTTGCCTCTAAATAATTTAAATTTAAGAAACGAGGAGTCGGCAATGGGTGAAAAACACAAGGGACATTGCGACAAACGAGAAGTCAAACACTATCTTTGACTATGTGAGTTGTCAACCTCTACATAGTGATACATGCATGCCAACCACACTCTATATGGACTGGATGTATAGTTTGACTGGTAGCAGACTGTTCCGGGTCTCGTTCAACCACAATTCCCTAGGAGAGATTGTTACGTGTCAACTACAACACTCGATGCTTGCGAGTCCGAGCTCAATATAATTTCTTCAGCCTTTCTGCCCTATTCTCTCTCAGGAAGAACAGTCTCATGTCAAAGACTGCACAGGTTTTAGGATATGGGTATATAACTTCATCCACCTCTAGTCTTCTTATCTCAACCTGAAGCTGTTTCAGATGGTGTTCTCTAAGAGTAAAGAATATACAGAGAGAGAGAGAGAGAGAGAGAGAGAGAGAGAGAGTTCACGAGAAAGAAGAGAGTGAGGTGGCCTGCAATACTGCTTCAGCAGATCTCGTGATGGCTTCTGCTGCTGCTGCTGATGATGATGATGATGTCGTCCTAGACAACAAAACCTTACAGCCAGAGTCACACGCACACATAGATCGACGAGACAAAGGCTAAAAAGGATAGAAGACAGGTCCTCAAGAGTGAGAGATTCCTGTTTTCCTTTCCCTGCTCTCTCTCTCTCTCTCTCTCTCTCTCTCTCTCTTCATGTGCATGTCTCTGTATCTGTGGCAAGTACATCTCAGAAATGTTTCGCCACGAGGTGCTCATCCGACAAAGGCTAAAATGTTCAGAAGACAAGTCCTCAAGATTGTAAGAGATTCCTGCATTATTTTCCCTACTCTCTCTTCTCTCTCTCTCTCTCTCTCTCTCTCTCTCTCTCTCTATCGCTCTCTCTATCTATCTACATGTCGCAAGCCCGTGTGTTGTGGCAAGTGCGTCTCTGATAAGCTTGACAACGAGGCGCTGTTGTTCCATCAACGAGCCGTTGACATAAACGAAGACAAAAGACACTCTGAAGGAGATAGCTGCTGCTTTTCGCCTTGGCAGTAACACACTCTTGCGTGCAGAAGAACATCACAAAATTTGCACACTTCACGCTACTATAATGCAGCAGGATAACCTCATGTCATTTTCTTCTCCGAGCGAGTCCTTACACTTACTGCATAGATTCCTGCGAGGTTAATAAGATTGGGTGTCTGGTGACAAAGATTATGAGCAGATCAATTACCAATAATCTAATCAATAATAAACTCTAACGATACCTCCTCTCGCATGCAAGTCGGAAGAACACTACGATAAATGTTTTTTGATCGATTATTTGTAGCATCAGGAAGTAAAACACGAAATCACTACTCGAATGCTGGAGAACCTCATATGATCAGAAAGCCATTTAGATAAGACGCTGCCAAACCTTCGTATACTTTATCGCATGATTGTCCTGTAGGCCAAGTGATCTATTCATATATTCTTAGGAATCTTATCATCGTCCTACAATATTCTCGACTCCTAGCAATCGCCGCCGCCTTAGTTTGAATGTTGGAAGAACATTCTTGAGGTGGCATGTGGAAATCGACCCAAATTTCAAGCTGAAATTTCTCGTTTGCTCAGTCCAAAAACATCGATCTTACTTCCTACTGATTAAAATGTTGGGAAAGAAAAGAGATCGATGTGGTAATTTAGTCCTACTACGATCCAAAGAGTCGAACTATTCTGTGAGGCCGGCACTCATTTTAGATCTGTCACGGGTCAATTCCTGACAAAGGCTATAGGATTCGCCTACCAAATCATTGAAAGTGAAATCTTTACATGTAATCTCGATGATCACGCCTTAGACATCTGTCTTCTTAGTTTAAGCCACTTGCGAAGTCAAGATCATGAAGCAAAACATCATAAGATGCCATGATATATATAATTCCATTGTTGAAGCTTAATCTCAAGCATGGTATGGAACTTGGATGAGCAAGATAATGTATAGTCCTTCAAAGGATGGATACGACTAAACATTCGTCTAAGAAGCTAAGGGAAATATTGGAATTATCACCCTAAATTCTTTCTTTATTTAGGAGAAGAACAACATACTGTAATCTTTTGTCTTTTAGAAGTAGATGCATTGTTTCGAAGAACACTGAAATTGACTTTTAAAGAAGGAAGAATGATGATGACCACCAAAACATGCCTTTCAAACAAATGTTCCATTATTCGGCTAGAAATTATTGTGACAGTCATTTAAGAACATTCAGAGGATCAAACTAGAGTGCTACAGCAATCAAGTTTATGACAGTGAGCCCTACAATGCAAAGTTTCCTCCCTTTAGGGCAAAGACAAGCGGAGATGACTACATAGTGTGCCGCTGCTTCATCTTTGGTTAAGGATATCCCTGTGGGAAGAAAGCCCTTAAGCCTAAGAAATCTCTTGTCATCCCATCATTCCCACCACCACCACCTCCGACGTCAGTCCTCGCTTGGCTTCTAACAGCACCATCCATGAAGTCGTTCCCTTCTCTTTTTGATCCCAGCATTCCTCCAAACGCATCCGCAAAGGACCCATCAAACCCTGGAGTCGAAGGGCGAGGGTTCATCATCATGTCTTGAAGGAGAGGAGAAGCTGCTGACGCTTGTTCAAAACTTCCTCCTCCTCCTCCTCCTCCTCCACCTCCAGCACCACTCGTGTCTTGCTGCGAGGATAAGCCAAGGCCAAAGCCAGAAGCAGGAAGAGCCCTGAAAGAGGAATGGGTAGTGTGAGTTGCCATCTGACCGATGCGTGGAGGTCTACTTGCGGTTGCACCCATCTGAGCTGCCTTCTGGAGCAATGCAGTGGCTGACATGTGGGGAGAGGAAGCTGGGACTTGGTAGGTAGGAGGAAGAGGAGGTGGAGGAGGGGCGTCTGCCGGGTTATCATGAGAGTACTCCTGCTCTAGCCTAGAGGAGTAAACAGAGGACGAGTGGGCTAAGTGGTCGAGGGAAGTGGCTGCCTGAAACCACGGCGAGGTCTCCGACCTAACGTCGAAATGCTGCTGCTGCTGCTGCTGCTCTCTTTTCAGCTCATGGCTGACCTCTGTGGCGCGCATCAAGTGAGGAAACTGGGTCTGTAGCATCACAGTCTGCTGGAGAGGGAGGGTGTCAAGGGACGTTGAGGGATGGGAGAACTGGAGCGGGTGATGACTAGCCATAGGGTTTGCCGGGATGCCCCTTGAACTCTCTTCTGCCAGTGCATCACAGAAGGCTCGGTGAGTGATAAAGCTGTCCCTCCTGCAATCAGCAGCAGTACCACGTAGCAACAAGCGAAAGCAAACAAGAAAACGCAAGAGAACAAGCTTCAACAAAGCCACACATCATTCACGAAAAGCAGAAGAACTAAGCTCCAAAAAGAAACAAGGGCTAAGCAAGCCGAAAGCTATGAAACACTAAAGCTGAGTAGACGTCGAGATGCCTTCGGTCTTGGGCCATCAAACTTCATCTCACCTTTCCTCTCGACATGTCCAGGAACCAGCAGTTACTTGGAAGCTCACCATAGATCTTGACTCCAAAGAACATTCCTCATTCATGTAGTGTGATTAGGGCATGGGTTCAGTGACGGTGATACCTGGAGAAGAGGGTGCCGCAGTCGCATCTGTATTCCCTGGTGCCACAGATCTTGGAGTGAGCTTTCCAATCGGACTGAACGGCGTATTTCTTGGAGCACCGCTCACACTTCCACTTCTTCTCGCCATGCTTCCTGCTGAAGTGCTTCTTGATCCCGGTGAGGTCGCCGAGCGCCCTGGAAGGGTCGTGGTGGACGCATGTCACCTCCGGGCAGATGTAGACCTTCTTCCTCACCTCCTTGGGTCTCTGCTTCAGCTTCCACGGGAGATTGTGGCCCCTCCGGTGGAGCTGCAGGTTCTGATCCCGCTGGAACCCTTTGTTGCAGATCTCACACACGAACCTGTTGGTTGCCATCAGTGTCTTGGGGGACAGCGCTATCACCTCAGCATCTGGGTCTAAAGATTTCAGATTAGATATAAGTTCAGGAAGAGCAGGATGCTCAATAATCTTTTCCCTGTGCACAAAGCAGTAAACGAAGGGAAATATATTCCGAGACCTGGATTTCCTGGGAGGCTCCTCTTCTTCTTGACTGGGTTTGGATTTGCGGAGGCCAAGGAGACTAACTGGTTGGAAGAGACACTGGCCTCCCCGGAGGGAGAGGTGAGGTTGGACATGTTCTCCTCCGCCAGTTGGTGGTGTTGCTGAATCATGAACCCCTTCATCACCTAAGCTTACCTTCGAGGAACTCTTATTCTCGGTTTAGTTTCGGATGGATGGGACAGAAATCAGAAAGGCTTGGCAAAAACTGACAGAAAAAGAAATATAAATAAAAAGGACAAAAAGGGATGATGAGTGGCTTGCATCAACCAGTTTGGAGGAAGCGATAAAAAGGAGCTCGAGTACTCGAAGCAAGCAGATAGATCTATGCTCCTCTCATCCGATGAACTTCCACAGAACTCGACATGAAATATAAAATGGCCTTTTTGTTTTAGGATTCTGCAAATTGCCAGTTTCTACTAAATCTTTGCAGTAGAACACACCAACTGAAAGGAAGCAGTAAGGACTATATCGTTCCAAATGAAACACCAAACAGAAACATGAAAAGTCGAAGCCTTTTCGTCAACAGATATATAGAAGAACTACACCAATACCTCCTCCATGAACACATCAAATAAGAGGTGGAAAAGAACAAACAGATTGAGATGCCTGTAAAATTTGGTACGAGGTGCTACGAGTGTCAAATTCTTTCAGGAAAAATCCATCAAATCCAGTATCCAAAGTACTCGAATTCTAACTCGGAAACCGGCAAAAGGAAGAGCTCATTATTGCCAGAATCTAAAACATAAAATATAAGGAGGAGAAACCAAAGCCGAGGGAGGGAGGAAGAAGAAGAACAGGAGAGAGAAAGAGAAAGAGAGAGAGAGAGAGGATCTAAATGGATGAGGGAAGCAAGAAAATGTGGAATCCTCCATTCATTGAATACCCTAACCCTACAGCCTACCCTGACGTAGCACTTTCTGTCCTTTCCTTTGTTCCCAACGCATATCTAGAAATTCCTTTACTCGCCGTAAAACACCTCAGCTTTTACCATCTTACACCGGCCAACATCACTGTAATCATGGTACAAATCGGAAGAACAGTACCCTGGTACAGTGGAGAGTTCGAGTGGCTACCGACTCCATTTAATTGCATGCAATCATGCAGTGTTTGTACACAGGGACCGAACTCCAGATATATTGACCTTCGCAAACCCTAGGATTCCAATGGCCTAACTTCCTCTGCAGCTTGCCTTTGCATGCTGTGGTACCAGCTTTTAGGCGTATGTTTGATGCTGTACTAGCTATTAGGTGTCTGTGTCTATTTAGATCGATGCAAATTGGTGTACTTCAACGGAGAAAGAAAGTTAATTCATATTATCCAGTGAAAGCCAATCTGCAACTCCTCGATATGTTCTTCCAACATTTTCTTGGCTCCTTCTAAATCTCACCTTTAATTCAGTCTCGTATTCTTGTTGTTACTATCTATGACTAATTACAGCAGCCATCTGATCAGTGAAAGGAAATATGATGAATTTTTCCTATATTTATAAATATAATTTTTAAGAAATAATTTGGGCAATCCTCGACATGGCTACATTATTAGATCGAGTCGTTTTCATGATCATCATGATTTCAAATTGGAATTTACTCCATCGAACTTTGTTGTAGCCACAAGATGAGGCTCAGAAACAGCAACGCTCAGCAGATATCTCGTGTGGTGTTTCACAACTCTGTTGCACGATCGATCAATTATTGCAAGCCTTCGTTTGTCATTATTTCTTAACTCGCGCTAAACACTGTTATAATCTTACTAGAACTTTGATTTTTATTTTTACATGACGTTTTTGCAAACTCATAAACTGTTCCTTCAACCTCAGAAGATCAACAAAAATTCTCTCTTATTCTTCTGCTGCATCATTACTCGATTCATCGTAAGAAGCTTAGTCGAGTCGATCTACGATGACAAGGATTTCTGGGGTTAGAATTGTAAGCTAAAATGGATCATAAACAGCAATTTACATGGTTTCATATTCATCATCTATTTGAATGACAACGTGTGATGCATCCAAAGTAGTTCGGCTTTCGACGCTTCAGATAGCAATGTCTTATGAGATTCTACAGCTTTTGCAGACTGGTCCAGACGATACAGGAAGAAAAAAAAAAAGAGAAGAGTACAAGAAATTTGGAGGTGACTTGTTGGAATCCAAAGATTGGTACATGTTATGTTCCCAAAAGAATGCCTTTAGAACTTATATAAGGGCATCCTGAGTACTGTTTGAGGAACATATTAGTACAAGCAAAAAATTCTCTCTGAACGTGAATTTTCGTCGTCTACGATACCGATCAGCCATGCTGGTCGAGCTTGCATGCATGCATGCATAACAATAATGCAGCAAGAGGAGATATTGGGGCATGTTTGGTTACCTGCAGTTGAGGTTAGCAGGCCGCTGGGGTCACATGTTGGAGGCATTTACTTCATGACCTATTACCATTCAGTATGTCAGATGATTGCACTATAAACAATGTCAAACAATTGAAACGGATCAGCACAAGCTTCAGTATCATTGATCAGACATGTCGGACTAACATTAGCTTATAAGAGATAAATTCATATGTAACAGCTATGAAATGACAAGAGATTTATATGATAGCACTAATTTATTGATCTCAGATCCATGAAGGTTTCATGTCTTGGGGTGTCAATGCCATTTGAGTAATCCCAGGTTGAATCGAAGGTCAAGAATGTTTGTTTGTGTCAGTTGAGCAACATGCATTTCTTCAGGATTTTAGCAGCTTGTGCAAATTGTTATGAATTACTTTTGATGAAGATGAGTTAACAGCTTACATACTGAAGGTAAAGGGAAAAAAAAAAGGGAAAGTATGATGTCAAAATCCAGCAGATGTGATCCAAAAATAGAACGCTTCATTCTCACAAGGGAAAAAGAATGCCTAAATAGGCAGATCTTTGGCCACTTCTAGGAGACTAAGATGTTCATGTTGAAATTTATAATTAGAAATCGGACTATTTGATCAACAAGCACATTGAAATTGTCAGATAATTAGCTCACTGAAACAGAGGGTACCTTGATCCATAATATTCTTTTAATAAAAAATGGTCATCTTGAAACTAGCTTTCTCCTGCATAATCTACAGCTTTCTGGTTGATTTCCTCCGCATTATATGAATATGGATGATGTAGCACCATATTAAGCCTGCAACAAGTGCTCTGAAATAAATGACAGGGTATAAATCTACTGCTCGATGTACACATACCTCAACTATTTCCATGAAGCTGCTGCTTAATGATATGGTATGAGACTTTCATGTGATACTTCCTAAATATATTGGTAAGGTTGCTATTGACTCTTCCCAGGCCCCTCATTGGTGGGAGCCCGTCTACTGGGTTTGTCCTTTACTTTTCTACGAGACTTCCTTCTTAGCTGTCTGATGTTGCCATCCATCCTTGCGGTAAAACCAATCATAATCTTCTGCCTTGCTTTAGACTTCCCTCTCTTCCACATATGCTGGCCCTCCACATCCTTCTTGTAGTATTTGATTTCTTGGATCACATGGTTGACCAGTGGATTGAAGGTCCTCTGGAAGGTCATGTGGACCAGATATTAAGCATTGCAGATTGCAACAACCAAAAATGTTACAGCCCAATAAATGAGTGCTGGTCCAAGGACTTCCAGTTACTAGTAACTGCTAGTCTTTCTTGGAGATTGTTGGTGAAGACATTCCTCAGCCAATGAAGAAGAGATACAATTTAGCGATACTACCCCACACAAAGAGATGCTGAATCCATGTAAAATGCAAGTGAACATGGAGGTTCCAGCAGCAATCAAATCCGCAGTCTGGCTGCCTATGCGGAATGCCCTATTGTAGAAAATCCTGATGTTGACAAAATATATGACAATGGATGCACAAAGACCATTGAACACCCAACTGATGATCCTGTACCAACCAGTAAACAGATTCCTTGGCCCTTCCTGGGAGCTGCAGATGAAGTGGCTGTTATTGTATCAGACATAACCAAGAGCATAATTGCTGTACAAAGCAAATCGATCATTAAATAAAGACATTAAACATGTCCACATTTGGTTCATAGTAATCAGAAAGAACAAAGAAAAAAAATCTGAGCCATGTCAACAGACAGTAAAATGTTACAAGCATGAGGGAAAACATGAAAGAAGTTTAACATGCATACCTGCAAGCATACTTCAGGAGAAACATCCTGCTCGAAGACTCCCATTGCCATGTCAACCGACAACTATGCTAGAACGATGTTAATAGGAGAATGTGCTAGTCATCATATGCCGACTGCCCTGAGAAGCCAGCATATGCCTCAAAGTAGAATGTTGTCAGCTCAAATGCTTTTTCATAAAAAAAAGTAGCAAATCTAAAAATGATCCAAAATATTTAGATAGAAAAAAGCGTAGAACATCATAACTGCAAAAGCACATGTTGATTATTCCTTAGTTCTCACCATAAGTGCTATCCTCTTATAGCACCAGTGGACCTGTACAACAATAAGTTGTTCAAGGAATCTGAATTGGGGGAAATGGAGAAATCACCAGCCATCCAGGCCAAGCTAAGTATGGCCCTAACATCTCAAAAATGTTGGAACTTGGGTAATACTCGAGTTTCCACAAGCATCCAACTTTGTCACTCTCAGACAATGGTTAAACATATTTGTTTCATACCTTGCTAAGTAAACTGCAAGCACATCTGGAAAGAAAATGGTGCTCTATACAACATTCATGTGTAATCATAATCGATATTCCACACATCAGTAATGATACATTATGAGTTATGTGAAAGACCAAAGAGGCATACCCTGTATTGACTGCTAATATCTGCAAGCCTGCTTCCCCATATTCATTTAGATGCTTGCTTGTGCCACTCTCATACGATCATCCACATTTTTGACAGTCTACCAAAGATGACAATACTCAAGAAAAAAATAGGCTGAAGCATTTAAGATGCAAAATAATTAAATCCATATTCAATCCACTTACGTTAAATGATTTGAGAACATCAATAAATGTGTTTCATTGCATGATACAGATGCATCAACAATCAAAACAGTATCACCCGGACAGGGTTAGTCAGACATACCTGTCATCACCATTGCAAAGAAGAATAACCTGCTCACTCTCATCATGCACGATTACAGAATTCTCTTCCTTTAGCTGTCGAATGCCAATAGATTGAGAATCTTGAATTCCCCGTAACGCACGAAATGATTAAGACACCAGGAGTCTACAACAGAGATAAATGATAACTTACTGACTTCAATATATAGATTGAGTTATGACCTCTCCACAGTGTCCGCAGAAGAAAAATACTTCTGCCTAATGTATATGCCAGATTGGGCCCTCTTACAGATTTCCTGGCTGCGACAAGAAATGCTCCTTCATCTGGTGGCTGCTTCACTGGCGAAACCACCTGCTTCCTCGTTTAGATCAGGAATTGCTGTGTGACACAAAGCGAGTATCCTGAAGAACATAAGAATGGTACTAAGAGTGGAGCCTTTTGTCCAGTTTCCATGCATTAGGTGGTCGTGGAAGGCTTTTGTCACTTGTCGGCCATGCAAGTAAGTAAATCCCATTTTCCGACTCAGTTGCCGATGATCCATAAGCACCCACATTATCCGCCTAAAGGTGTGGAGTGCCGTTTTGCTGCTCAGGAGCACCGGAAGCTTCTGATTCCATCTGTTGGCGGCAGCGATTTCCACTTCACTGGCATGTACGCCATATTAAAAACACGGAAGCATTAGGGATTCGTTTCTCCCCAATGCTAACTCAGATTCAGTAACCAGGGACAAAGAGAACAAAGAGCAAAATTTGCCGCTGGAACCGCAAATTTCAACGCAGGGAAGTAAATGGAACACAAAATCGATGACGGCATTGTTATGTGATCTGCAAATTAGACGAAGAACTCGCGCTAGGATATCTTCGCCCATGTACTACAACCATTCAAAATCCGAAAAAAAGGAGACAATCCGCCAAAAAAAAAAAAAAGAGAGCAGATCAAGAAAGAGGGAGCCAAGAACAAACGTTCAGTTCGAGGAAAAAGTAAATCACACAAAAAAAAAAAAAAAGATTAGACGCACCTCAAAATCGATGCCTAAGCCCACTTCAAAATGGCATCTTTACAGAGACCTCACCGTCCGATCGTCTCGGAGATTGCAGGAGAGGAGACGGGAGTGATACCATAAGCCCTTCAAAACGAGATCAACGGAAACTAATCACGCAACCGTGACCTGGAGCGCAAGAGGCTTGCCCTGAGCACGCTTGCAGTATGAGCCACTTGCCCACCGAGAAGCAACTATACGGGTGCCGCACAGAGCGGGCACCACGATTCATCGAATCGACACGAGGGTAGATTTGGCACGAACGAGCGCAATGAGTGCGTCTTCTTCCGGATGATATCACGCGCCGAAGTGACGTGAACGGCTCCCATTCACATCGTTGCTCTGATGCCATTCAAGAGCCTCGCCTACAGCGACGAGATGCGACGGCTATCGTATTGCATCTCCTTCTTCGTGATCTCGCATGCGGCACCCATCCCGACGGATAGAGGGGTGGGGACGGTCCCGCACCGGATGCCTCTCTCCTGCCCGCCGTCGCTCATCCGAGGCTCACCCCGAACGCGGGGACGTCGGCGAATGTAGAGGGCGCCTACGCCCCTAGGGCCGTAGATTTTGTGCCCGCTAAGCGACATGAGCCCGATCCCCATCTTCTCGACATCGATGGGGATTTTCCCAAGGGCTTGGGCGGCGTCGGCGTGGAAGACAACGACCTTCTCGTGGCAGATGCGATCGATCTCCTCCAGGGGCTGGACGACGCCAATCTCATTGTTGACGGCCATGACAGAGACGAGGGCGGTGTCGGGACGGATGGCGGCGGCTAGTTGGTCGAGCTCGACGAGGCCTTAATGGGTTTAAAATTGAAACAAAATATCACTGATATCGACATTAAAAGCAAAATACTTGACGAATTAACTGATGAAATTTACATGATGAAGATAGCATAAAATTTATTGTTGTTTATTTCTATGGTCAATTTAATTTTGTGATTAGAGATCAATACAAGAAACTTTGACTTTCGTACTCGCTATGATTGTCAGATTTGGATACTCTTTGTCTTCTTCAGTAAGTAGCAGAGAAGTTGACTTGCACCAGAGACCAATTTATTGTCCATAACTCTGTTGAAGTACAGTGCAGCGCATCAAGCTTATTCCTGTCACTTTCTACCGAGTCTTGTTGTACTGGTCCCTTGACTTGTAGTCAACTCCAGTGTCCTCCATGTCATGCAACCTTGGAAGTTACCCTTGGCCTCCGGCCATGCTCATCAAGTCCGAGGTAGAGTGAAACTTAACAAGCTTGTTTCCTTGTCACAAGCCATCCAACTTTGGAAGTCACCCGTGACCTCAGGAATAGTATGAGGTCGTCATGCTCATCAAGTCGGCAGTGGTGTGCAGCTTATCATGCTTATTCCTGTCACCTTCTGTGAATTGGTCACTGTACTGTTTCTTGATCAAGAGTCTTCCATGAATACTCACGTCATGCAACTTTGGAACCCAAGCTTGACTTGACGGGATTCTACTATTATGAACATGAAGTCCTTATCAAGGTAGATAAATGTCATCATCTCAAGATTTGCATCTTCTTCCAAGCAGTTAAAATGGGCGCATGCAGTAAACGTATTTATGGTCAATAGTTATCGTAAACTTATGTCTGCCACTTCTGAAGTTTCCTCTCGATAGAGTATATTATTGCCCACTAAGACAATAGACCTCGACATGCGCATAAGACCATCAATGCTAAGTGCTCTTCAAGACATATATTATACGATTCATAGAGCTGAACGAGGCATGTTTTGCGCCGTTGTTTCTTCTTCTTCCTGCAATATTTAACGCATTAAAACTCCCTATGAAGTGAAGACCTGCATCTCGGGGTAGATTTCAAGCTACACTTTTGAAAAGATATATATTATATACTCTCTCTCTCTCTCTCTCTCTCTCTCTCTCTCTCTCTCTCTCTCTCACTCTCTCTCTGATGCCATACGAAGAAGGTCGAGAAGAATGACCAGGCTTCACTGTGATGAATAATTACACGTTAGGACTGCTTGCACTACAATATATATGGAGATGGATGGCTAAGTAATATGTATGTATAAGAGCTGCCAAACCTTTTCTTTGTATCAATAGTTTGCTTATCAAGCTGTTCCTACTCACCTCATTAGTATTTTTGAGCCATCTTGTCGTCTTCTATTAAGCTGATGAAGCAGACGAAGTATTGCCAGTTGACCCCAATCATAAAATTTCCCTTTGGAGGTGCTTCTTCTCTTCTTAAAGCATTATGCTGTGAAGGTTCAATAGAAAATCTCAGAAACATTGTGTGGATCATCTGAGTATAATCTGCATACAATTAAATATGTGAACTCCTCATGTGTTCTCCGATCTATGAGAGGCCAAGACAACTACTGAATCAAGCAGACAACAAATGGTACATGTTCATGACCCAAAACTAGGGGAGTAATCAGTAGGATGAACTCCCTGTGGGTTGATATATTTTAATACAAATAAAATATATTTTAAATAATAATAATAATAAAGGTCAGAATTCAATTTAATGGGTTTTTATGGTTGATAGTGAATCAAGTATATACAGCCTCATCCATGCGTGGTCAATCCTCAACGTTTGACTCGTTACATTGGAAGTACATTATAAGCCTCTCCGACAAGAGATACGGATAATGAACCGGAATACCGAGTCCTCCATGTCATGGCAAAACCTGAACCGGCCACAGGACTAATTGACTTCATCCGAGGGCCAGTGGGACATCAAAATTCGTGCTTGCTAAAGAGCAAATACTTTTCCCCCGAAGAAGGGTCGTCGTCGTGCCGACTTGATCGCTCACAAAAGTCAAAAAAGACATACGCGCACGGGAAGCAAGAAGGGCATCTATTTCTGCTTTCTTCCCTCTTCTCGCTTCCGCTCTCGGTTGGCGTCTCTGTTAAGACCCGAATCCCGCATCTCTTGCTACCCCTATCGTGTCCGTCTTCACGTAGATCTCCCTTTTTTGGTGTGGGCTGTATCGGAAGAATATACCGGCACACCGTTCAACGGAAAGCGGTATAACGGGTGGACATGGAGTACAGCCACCTCACGGCCGTCACCGCGTTGTCCGACTCCGACAACTGCAGCAGCGTCCACTTCTCCGGCGAGGCCGCTGGGGCGCCTGACTCGGCCGCGCCCGCCGCCGAGGTCGAGGCCCTCCGTCGCCTCTCCGACAACCTCGGCTCCGCCTTCCAGTCACCGGACTTCGAGTTCCTTGCCGACGCCCGCATCGCCGTTGGGCACACTGGGGACGGCCGGGCGCCGCCGCTCGAGGTCGGAGTCCACCGCTGCGTGCTCTCCGCCCGGAGCCCCTTCTTCCGCGAGGTGTTCGCGAAGCGGGGGAAGGGAGCGGCGATGCCGGTGAGGGTGGAGCTGAAGGAGCTGGTGAGGGAGTTCGAGGTCGGGTACGACGCCTTGGTGGCGGTGCTGGGGTACCTCTACACCGGGAGGGTGGCGCCGCTTCCGAGGGCGGTGTGCATGTGCGTCGACGAGGTGTGCCCGCACGAGGCGTGCCGACCTGCAGTCGATTTCATGGCCGAAGTGCTCTACGCCTCCTTCAGCTTCCAAATCTCCGAGCTGGTCAGTCTCTTCCAGGTGAGTTGATGGTGTGCTTGGATCTCGATCTGTTTTACCCTCGTTCTGTTCTTTCTCCAACCTCTTCAGCTTTTGTGTGGGCATATGAGCATAAACTACAACTGAGAAGATGGATCCTGCTACTAACCAAGTGATCTTTAAGCTTATATACAAGCAATTTAGATCTTTCTACTAGCTATATAATGTTTTAAGGTCTTATGTTAAATCATCTCTTTGTACCTGTCTTCTCATTTCTTTAAAGGATTGCTTCTTAGTTGTATGAGCACTAACTAAATCTAGTAAGATAGATCAGCCACATAGCCTTTGCTTTTCTGTGTAATAGTAATACCTTAGGTAGATCTTTCACCTTCCAATCTGTTCTAGTTTTATTTCAATATGAATTTAGGAACCTTTTTGAAAGGATTGAAAGTTATTGTTGTTTTTATCGTAGTAGCAAGTCTTCATTTGGACTCAAAAGATGTAGTTGCTGTTAGGCCACACTATAGGTTACAAAGTCAGCTTAGGAAACTAGAATGAGCTTGCCCATGTAAAAAAATGGGTGAAGGGACGAAGGGAACCAGAAACAAGAACCAGGGAAATTTTATAATGAATGTAGTATCAAATCTATGGAAGAATTTAGTTTGAGAATCCATCATAAATAATCTGAGGTCTTGTATTGGGCTCACTGAAACAGCTAATTGGGGGGACAGCAACCTTTA